>NC_064635.1:138289079-138914079 GCF_023864275.1 Schistocerca cancellata
GTAAAGTAAGTGGGGGTTTCCCCATTACGTTGAGAGCCAACAAGCTGTTTCCAGAGCCTGCATAGAGGGTGGGAGCTGTAGCGCAGGTAACAGACTTCCACGAGATGAGCGTACTCTCTCTTGCGTCACATTTATTGCCTTATTTTCTAATTTACACAAATCTAACGAAAGTGCGCCAAATTTCATTTCAGCCTCAATCATGAAGAGTGAGAAATACCTTGAAACATGATTTACATCTTCTATACACACCCTCTTGGCCAACAGCCTGAATAAAACAGTGTATGAAGGTATAAAGGAATGAAGGATATTAGCTGCCAGCAGACACTGATTTACATCAATGGGGCGAAATGAAAATTTGCGCTAGACAGGGATTAGAACCAACGTCTTCTGCTTACTAGGCAAACACGCTGATCATTACGCCATCCAGACACAGCAGTCCCCGTAACCACTCAGACTACCCTTGCACAAGTCTCGTCAGACCCAAATTCTCAACTTATTCCACACACTGCTGACGTAGTGCCCCAGCTCATGTCCGCCCCCGGCAGCTGAGTGGTCAGCGCCGGCCGGAGTGGCCGAGCGGTTACAGGCGCTACAGTCTGGAACCGCACGACCGCTACGGTCGCAGGTTCGAATCCTGCCTCGGGCATGGATGTGTGTGATGTCCTTAGGTTAGTTACGTTTAAGTAGTTCTAAGCTCTAGGGGACTTATGACCACAGCAGTTGAGTCCCATAGTGCTCAGAGCCATTTGAACCATTTTGAGTGGTCAGCGCGACAGAATGTCAATCCTAATGACCCGGGTCCGATTCCTGGCTGGGTCGCAGATTTTCTCAGCTCAGGGACTGGGTGTGGTGTTGTCCTAATCATCATCATTTCATTCCCATCGACGCGCAAGTTGCTCAAGTGGCGTCAAATCGAAAGACTTGCACCCGGCGAACGCTCTACCCGACGGGAGACCGACATTTATTTTTTGCCCCTGCGAATTAGCCTCATTACTCGCTGTCATGTTAATCGTGTTAATTATGAATATGTGTTGTCTGTTCTTTCGGATATGCCCAAAAGAACTGACACCGTTTTGATCCTGCATCCACTACGAATCAAGACACAAAGGAATTAAAGACATTAGCTGGCACTGGGCATTGCTAATGAATGTGGGAACTGCATCAGTAGTCCGTGGTATGAAATGAGAATTTGGGTCCAAAAGGAGGTGTGATAGTGTAGTTCGTGCAGTTGGGTTTACCACTGTCTCCAGATGGCATAGTGGTGAGAACATCTGCCTAGTAAGTTAGGGACCTGGGTTCGAATCCTGGTGCAGCACTAATTTTCAACTTGTCCTATTGATATAAATCATTGCTCACTGGCAGCCATGCCTTTAATTCCTTTGTGTATTGATTCATACTAGCTGCTGTGTCAAAAAGGTGTGTGTTCTTTTGGATATGTCTGAAAGAACATACACTCCTGGAAATTGAAATAAGAACACCGTGAATTCATTGTCCCAGGAAGGGGAAACTTTATTGACACATTCCTGGGGTCAGATACATCACATGATCACACTGACAGAACCACAGGCACATAGACACAGGCAACAGAGCATGCACAATGTCGGCACTAGTACAGTGTATATCCACCTTTCGCAGCAATGCAGGCTGCTATTCTCCCATGGAGACGATCGTAGAGATGCTGGATGTAGTCCTGTGGAACGGCTTGCCATGCCATTTCCACCTGGCGCCTCAGTTGGACCAGCGTTCGTGCTGGACGTGCAGACCGCGTGAGACGACGCTTCATCCAGTCCCAAACATGCTCAATGGGGGACAGATCCGGAGATCTTGCTGGCCAGGGTAGTTGACTTACACCTTCTAGAGCACGTTGGGTGGCACGGGATACACGCGGACGTGCATTGTCCTGTTGGAACAGCAAGTTCCCTTGCCGGTCTAGGAATGGTAGAACAATGGGTTCGATGACGGTTTGGATGTACCGTGCACTATTCAGTGTCCCCTCGACGATCACCAGTGGCGTACGGCCAATGTAGGAGATCGCTCCCCACACCATGATGCCGGGTGTTGGCCCTGTGTGCCTCGGTCGTATGCAGTCCTGATTGTGGCGCTCACCTGCACGGCGCCAAACACGCATACGACCATCATTGGCACCAAGGCAGAAGCGACTCTCATCGCTGAAGACGACACGTCTCCATTCGTCCCCCCATTCACGCCTGTCGCGACACCACTGGAGGCGGGCTGCACGATGTTGGGGCGTGAGCGGAAGACGGCCTAACGGTGTGCGGGACCGTAGCCCAGCTTCATGGAGACGGTTGCGAATGGTCCTCGCCGATACCCCAGGAGCAACAGTGTCCCTAATTTGCTGGGAAGTGGCGGTGCGGTCCCCTACGGCACTGCGTAGGATCCTACGGTCTTGGCGTGCATCCGTGCGTCGCTGCGGTCCGGTCCCAGGTCGACGGGCACGTGCACCTTCCGCCGACCACTGGCGACAACATCGATGTACTGTGGAGACCTCACGCCCCACGTGTTGAGCAATTCGGCGGTACGTCCACCTGGCCTCCTGCATGCCCACTATACGCCCTCGCTCAAAGTCCGTCAACTGCACATACGGTTCACGTCCACGCTGTCGCGGCATGCTACCAGTGTTAAAGACTGCGATGGAGCTCCGTATGCCACGGCAAACTGGCTGACACTGACGGCGGCGGTGCACAAATGCTGCGCAGCTAGCGCCATTCGACGGCCAACACCGCGGTTCCTGGTGTGTCCGCTGTGCCGTGCGTGTGATCTCGCAGTGTCCGGAGCAAGTATGGTGGGTCTGACACACCGGTGTCAATGTGTTCTTTTTTCCATTTCCAGGAGTGTATTTAGGAAGAGTGGCTATGGTGAGCAGAACGACTGTTGGTAAGTTTCCCCTTTTTTTGAGTCATCGGTCCTTTGACTGGTGTGGTGCTGCCAGCAGCTACTTCCTCTCCTGTGTAACAAGGATGAATCCTGTAGGAGAGAGGAAAACTGAAATTTGTGAGTGGTTCATCAACATGTGTGAAGAAAATGAACGTTTACACGAACTAATTCTTTGTTCGTATGAAGCGACCTTTAGATTTAACGGATCGATCAATCGTCATAACTGCGGGCATGCTCCAGTGGTCTTGATTAGCAATCGAAACTTCGTTAGTTCCGTGTTGGAACCCCGCCGCTGCCTAAATTTTTAATAAACATCATCAGTAATGGCGGCCGAAGACTTCTGGCACAAGAAGTCAAAGCTTGTGAAAGAATGCGGAGGAGCGGACAGAGGTTCGGGGTGGTCTCTTGTCCTAGGGGTGGGAAACTATCACTAAGGGCGGTAGAATCAGCAATGATCAATGGTATGAGGATGCAGAAGGCAATGGAAACCAAGGCATTAAATACATGTAATATTTATCCACAAGACATGTGGCCTGTAACTGAAAAAGTGTCATGATGATCTCTCCAACGACAAAATATTCCGAAATAGTCCGCATTCAGATCTCCGGGAGGGCACTACAAAGTGCGAGGTGAACAAAAAATTGTATAACCAACGAAACGACAACGTTCTACGAGTCGGGGCGTGGAACGTCAGAACTATGACGTGGTACGGAAGCCATAAAATCTGAAAATGGAAATGCTGAGGCTCCATCTAGATATAGCGGTGGTCAGTGAACCGAAATGGCAAGAAGGAATTCTGGTCAATTGCGTATATAGGGTAATATCAAAACAGCAGAAAATAGTATGGCAGGAGTAGGATTGTTCATGAATAGCAAGGTAGGACAGAGAGTGAGTTACTGTGAACAGCTGAGCGATCAGGATGTCCTCATTAGAAATGACAGAAAACCAAGTCAGACAAATATAGTTCGGGTATACATGCCCACGCCACAAGCTGAAGATGAAGAGATAGTTTTGTAAAACCCTCTTAGCAAGTTTTGTAAACCCTCGTCACTACTTTTTGTAAAGGTCTCGCGGCTACTGCTATGGAAGCCGAGTTGCCACTGTTGTTACAGTGGGCCGAGTTTGAGAGTTTGTAAAAATGCTTCTGATGCAGTACACCGCTAAGACAATTTCTCCCTGCCACTATTGCATAGCTATGCCCGGGAGTCAGGTAACAGGATAGGAAAACGTAGGTTCCACAACACTCCAATAAATTAGTAACAAAGTCACACAAATGAGTTAAAAAGGTTTACTTATCTTGGTGACTTGTTGAATAATAAAGTCTACAACACTGCTTGTAATAGAACACAAAAAGGCCCTCAATGGCTAAGAAAAATAATCGTAGGTAAATTTCACAGTATATAGTAAATACAATTTACAACAGCTGTCTGTTCTCTTCTAAGAGTTCACTAGACGCCGTTCCCTCCCTGTCCCAATTCTTGCATATATGTACAGATTCTGGTAATAATAATCTTCTAAGGCTCAATGCCCTGGTACAAGTCTTTCAATAGGGTGTCACTTCAGCGACCTGTGTCTCCCTAGTTAGTTATCCTACCTGGACAAGGCGACCACCAGTTGAAAGTGCAATCCGAAACACGTTTCGTTTCTGGCGAATCTCAGTAACAGGGCAAAGTTCATATGTCCCCACATTGTGGGCTACTTACATCAAGGGTAAATTTGGCTTATTTATAACACCCTCCCCCTCCCCTTAACCAACTGTTTTGTTATTTGATTTATGACTACCTAGGGGTTGATTTATGACACAATTGGGATAATATTTCCTTTTGAGAAATTCCCCATCCCTCGCACTCCTCCTGCCCATAACTGAAAAATCTCCAACCCCCCCCCCCATGTCCCTCACCGATACATTTTTATATCAAATTAATTGACTAATTAATTAAATTGATCAATTAATTACCCCTCTCCCTCCTGGGAATCCCCCAGTCCTCCCTTCCCTACCAAACCAAAAAAAAGGTTCAGTTTGTGCTGGAGAGAAAGGATCTCATGATACGAAATTGAAGTCAATGTCAATTATATATCAGAGGATATACTGTTTATTTATAAAATTCAATTTTCAGGTGTTTGATGTCTTTATTTGGCGGGAAAATCTCACATCCAGCAACTACATGTTTCAATTCCGTAATTACACTGCTACAGATTGGAGGTGTTGCCTTGTGGGAAAATTGTTGTTGCCCTGGACCAAGTGGGCGAGTAGCCTTCTGTACGTTTCCATCCAGTCATTGGCGGATTGTTCTCGGTCGGCAATTGACTGTGGCGACGTTGATATCTTCATCCTCAGCGCCGCCCGTGGCGCTGGTGGAACTTCCCAAGTGGCGAGTCTCTATGATGCTGGCACCAGCTTGCACCTTTGCGCCTGTGGTGCATTTGTCCTAGTGTTGTTCGGATGACACAGCAGAAAGTATATGAAGATAGTGAACGATTAATTAAATACATAAAGGGAAATGAAAGTGTTGTGTACATACTTCCGCATATTCAGCGCTTACACAACTTTCCCACTAGAGAGCGCCCCGCTAAGCACAACAGCGCAGGCGCAGTGCTCATCCATCTCCGCACTACGAGATGGCGCTGCCTTAGAGATGGACCAAATTCTGATTCCGCCGATCCGCATATTAATATGTAACGCAGCCAATGAGATTGCTGCTAATGTAGAACTTTTTCTCCTTGCGGATCACACTCGTGCAGTGATACATGAACGTGCAAGGTATTATAATGAGTGTACAGACCTCTGATTAGTCAGTCTGCATTTGTCTGCACCAGTCTGTACCAGTCTACATTTGTCTGTACCAGTCTATAGTCAAGTTTCAGTCTGCGTCTAATAAGATTACCATATTCCAGTACATAGCCATGAAGATAAATGTATAGACACTTTGTCAAGTATCAGAGATATGTGAGAATAAGATTAACGTACCAAGACCAAAGGAACTACAGATTGTCAATTGTAAATAGCATCCAGAATCAAGTTAAGTAAGGTTTATGCTTATTATTTTATTCATTGTGTGTGAAAATTAATAAAGTTCTGTTTAAAGTTGATCACCATCAATCTGCTACTCTAAGCGAGCAAGTGGCATTTCTATCGTCTGACCTAATGGCAGAAGATAAACACGCCACGATAAGACCACGAGACATATTGCTGACACTCGCCTACTTCGTTAGAGCGACAAGTCAAATAATCTGATGGTTTGTGTACCGAAGATCTTACAGTACGCACACCACAGAAAGTCTAATAACCATGGGGGGCAGGAATGTAGGGGAAGCAGTAGAAAAAAGGGTTGCAGGAGGATATGGGCTTGGTACTAGGAATGATAGAGGAGTAAGACTAATTGAGTTCTGCTATAAATTTCAGCTAGTAATAGCGAATAGTCTGTTCAAGAATCACAAGAGGAGGAGTTATACCTAAAAAAGATTGGGAGACATGGGAAAATTTCAGTCAGATTGCATCATCGTCAGGCAGAAGAATTCGAGATCAGATATTGAATTGTAAGTCGTACCCTGGAGCAATCAGAAAACAGTTTACTATTGACGAGGAGTAGGCTGAAGTTTAAGAGATTAGGCAGCAAGAATCAATGAGCAAAGAAGTGGGATACGGAGTTACTGAAGAATGAAGAGATATGCTTGATGTTTCTTAAGGATATAAATATCGCGATAAGGAATAGCACAGTAGCCAGTTCAGTTGAAGAGGAATGGATGTCTCTAAAGCGGGTAGTCACAGATATTGGAAAGAAAGAAAGTTAACTGCGAATAAACAATGAGTAACACAAGAAATACTTCAGCTGATCGATGAAAGAAGGAAGTGTTCAGCGAAATTCAGGAATACAGAAATACAAATCACTTAGAAATGAACTAAATCGAAAGTGCAGAGAAGCTAAACCAAAATGGCTGCATGAGAAATGTGAAATTAAAAGCAAGGGTGGTAACAATAAGAGTGCAATGAGAATTCCACTTCTACATGCGGAGGAGAGAGCAAATAGGTGGGAAGAGTACAATGAAGGTCTTTACGAGGGGGAAGAGTTGTTTAACGATATGATAGAAAAAGAAACAGGAGCCGACATAGGGGAGATAGGTCCTCCAGTATTATAATCAAAATTTAAAAGTTCTTTGGATGACTTAAGATCAAATAAGGCAGAAGGGACAGATAACCCTCCATCAGAATTTCTAAAATCATTGGGGAAAGTGGCAACACAGTGATCATTCATGCTGGTGTGCAGAATGTAAGAGTCATGCGATACACCATCTGACTTTCGAAAAAAACATCATCCACACAACTCCGAAGACTGTAAGGTCTGACAAGTGCGAAAATTATCGCAGAGTCAGCTTAACAGCTCATTCATCCAAGTTGCTGACAGGAATAATATCCAAAAATGGAAAAGAAAATTGAGGATGTGTCAGATGATCGGGTTGGCTTTAGAAAAGATAAAAGCACCAGAGGGGCAGATTTGACGTTGCAGTTGACAATGGAAGCAAGGCTAAAGAAAAATCAAGTCACGTTATTAGTACTAATCGACCTGGAAAAAGCGTTCGACAGTGTCAATATGAGAAAAATATGGGAAAGCTGTAGGGAGAGACGGGTCATATACAGTATCTACAACAGCCAAGAGGGAACAAGAAGAGTTGAACAGCGAAAATGAAGTGCTCGAATTAAAAATTTATGACAGGGATATTCTATATATACGCCGAAGAAGCAACGGCGGAAATAAAAGAAAGATTCAAGAGTGGAATTAAAATAATCCTCAGTGAAAGTAAATAAGAGCTGTGTGGGATTAGCCGAGCGGTCTAAGCCGCTGCAGTAATAGACTGTGCGGCTGGTCTCGGCGAAGGTTCGAGTCCTCCCTCGGGCATGCGTGGGTGTGTTTCTCCTTAGGATAATTTAGCTTAAGTAGTGTGCAAGCTTAGGGCTCATGACCTTAGCAAATAAGTCCCATAAGATTTTACAAAAAAAAAGAAAAAAAAGAAGAAAGTGGATAAGAATTACAGGATATGCTGAATGGAATTAATAGTCTAATAGGTACAGGATATGAATTGAGAGTGAATCGAAGAAAGACGAGTAATGAGGTGTAGCAGAAACGAGAACAGCGAGAAACTTAACCTCAAGACTGGTGATCACGAAGGAGATGCCCGTAGAACAAGTTGACTTTTATAAACGAATATACTCTATGAAACGACAAACATATTTGCAATTGTGACCTTGAATTGTGAATTGCCTATTGCTAGTACGGTCTAACGCGCTTACATAAAGTACTAAATGCAATTAAAATCTCAAACTACAGTTAGAGTTCATTATAGCCTTAATGATATATCAGGTAAGAAATGAAAACCACGGTCTCACACATTCCGTGTTTATTTACTTCTTTTATTTTATATTCGTATTTCTCAATGAATTTCTCTTCAACAACAGATAAATGTAAATATTACGGTCATAGAAAATTGCAAGTAAGTTGTTGTTGTTGTTGTTGTTGTTGTTGTGGTCTTCAGTCCAGAGACTGGTCTGATGCAGCTCTCCATGTTACTCTATTACCACGTTACTATGCAAGCTTCTTCATCTCCCAGTACCGACTGCAAACTACATCCTTCTGAATCTGTTTAGTGTATTCATCTCTTTGTCTCCTACGATTTTTACCCTCCAAGCCGCCTTCCAATATTAACTGGTGACCCCTCGATATCTCAGAACATGTCCTACCAACCGATCCCTTCTTCTAGCCAAGTTGTGCTACGAACTCCTCTTCTCCCCAATTCTATTCAACACCTCCTCATTAGTTATGTGATCTACCCATCTAATCTTCAGCATTCTTCTGTAGCACCACATTTCGAAAGCTTCTATTCTCTTATTGTCTAAACCATTTATCGTCCATGGTTCACTTCCATACGGGCTCACTCCATTCAAATACTTTCAGAAACGACTTCCTGACACTTAAATCTATACTCAATGTTAACAAATTTCTCTTCTTCAGAAACGCTTTGCTTGCCATTGCCAGTCTACATTTTATATCCTCTCTACTTCGACCATCATGAATTATTTTGCTCCCCAAATAGGAAAACTCATTTACTACTTTAAGCTCTCATTTCCTAATCTAATTCCCTCAGCATCACCCGATTTAATTCGACTACATTCCATTATCCTCGTTTTGCTTTTGTTGATGTTCATCTTATGTCCTCCTTTCAAGACACTGTCCATTCCATTCAGCTGCTGTTCCAGGTCCTTTGCTGCCTCTGACAGAATTACAATGTCATCGGCCAACCTCAAAGTTTTTATTTCTTCTCCATGGATTTTAATTCCTACTCCGAATTTTTTCTTTTGTTTCCTTTACTGCTTGTTCAATATACAGATTGAATAACATCGGGGAGAGGCTACAACCCTGTCTCACTCCCTTCCCAACCACTGCTTTCCTTTCATGCCCCTCGACTCTTGTAACTGCCATCTGGTTTCTGTACGAATAATGACAGTCAAATGTTGTCATGAGCAGTAAATTACATTTCTTTACTTTTTTATTTTGTGTTTGTATTAGCTCATTAATCGGGGTGGTGTAAATACTACTGACAAGTCTCTAAACCGGATACTTCGCTCCTGTGGAACTGTTACCTTCAATGCCTGGGCCATCTAGACAAGTTTTCCGTCAGATGCAAACTCCCAACTTGACTCTCGCCGCCCCACAAGTGCGCCCACGCATTAACCCCCTACTCTCAGATTTCTGCTTCCCGTAGCAGTTCCGACATTGGTTGCGATCCGCACTGAAACTGTCTCAAGAAACAGCCATCGCGCCCAAAGAACTATAAATATGAGCGGCGTCTGTTCCATCAGACATTTCCGGTCGTACTACTGACGCTAGTGCCCAGTGATACATACCGTGCTTCCTGCAACAAATTTTTCGCCACAATTAAACTTACCCCTACACTGAAACATGGTTGCACACTCAGCTCTTTGTTTATCAGACATCGTCTCCAAGCGAGCAGGTCGTAAGCAGGCTTACAAAGACACAATAAACGGTCCCTGGACTACGTCTGCCGTAATTCCTCATCAAAAAAAGAGTCAGTTACGGACTGCTTCAGTTACCGAACTATAGGTTTAATATCGTATGGTAGCAAGCTTCTCTTGTACATTAAGACTCAATGCCTAAAGCAATTCCTCCAAACACAGATTTCTGCAGGATGGTCAGGTTTAGTGGCAGGTTAATTTACTTGAGCGATAATCAGGAATTTGTGGTAGATAATTGAAAAAATGTAGTGAGTTATATCTGCCTGTCACCGATCCATTTTGCTTTTAGTGCTTCTTCACTGACAGCTGTAAAAAGTCCTTTGACTGTATCATGTGCGACAAGTTGTGGCATGCGCTCAATGAGTTTGGAGTTCCAAAACACCTAGTATCATTACTAAAAGTCTTTATAACAGTCTAATACAACCATAAAGGTGAATGGTGAATACTCAAGAGTTTTTCGATGTGAAAAATGAAATGATACGAGGTTTTGCGTTGTCACCTGGGCTCTAAACCATCTTTGAGGAACATGTCGTCAGGGTGGCACTGGATGGCTGGAATGGCGGAATTTCAATCAGAGGAAGAAAATTCAACAATCTACGCTTTGCTGATGATGATAGCCTTATTGCGGGAAGCAAGGAAGTATTTAGCGATCTGTTCTCTGTCGTGAAGACTGTTAGTTTATATTTCGGTCTAGATACAGGGCTATTACAAATGATTGAAGCGATTTCATAAATTCACTGTAGCTCCATTCATTGACATATGGTCACGTCACACTACAGATACGTAGAATAACTCATAAAGTTTTGTTCGGCTGAAGCCGCACTTCAGGTTTCTGCCGTCAGAGCGCTCGAGAGCGCAGTGAGACAAAATGGCGACAGGAGCCGAGAAAGCGTATGTCGTGCTTGAAATACACTCACCTCAGTCAGTCATAACAGTGCAACGACACTTCAGGACGAAGTTCAACAAAGATCCACCAACTGCTAACTCCATTCGGCGATGGTATGCGCAGTTTAAAGCTTCTGGATGCCTCTGTAAGGGGAAGTCAACGGGTCGGCCTGCAGTGAGCGAAGAAACGGTTGTACGCGTGCGGGCAAGATTCACGCGTAGCCCCCGGAAAATTGGCTCATGCCACAACTGAAGACCGACAGCGCCGACTTTATCTTTCAACAGGATGGTGCTCCACCGCACTTCCATCATGATGTTCGGCATTTCTTAAACAGGAGATTGGAAAACCGATGGATCGGTCGTGGTGGAGATCATGATCAGCAATTCATGTCATGGCCTCCACGCTCTCCCGACTTAACCCCATGCGATTTCTTTCTGTGGGGTTATGTGAAAGATTCAGTGTTTAAACCTCCTCTACCAAGAAACGTGCCAGAACTGCGAGCTCGCATCAACGATGCTTTCGAACTCATTGATGGGGACATGCTGCGCCGAGTGTGGGAGGAACTTGATTATCGGCTTGATGTCTGCCGAATCACTAAAGGGGCACATATCGAACATTTGTGAATGCCTAAAAAAACTTTTTGAGTTTTTGTATGTGTGTGCAAAGCATTTTGAAAATATCTCAAATAATAAAGTTATTGTAGAGCTGTGAAATCGCTTCAATCATTTTGTAATAACCCTGTATAAACATGAAAAAGACAGAACTAATGGTTATGAATAACTGGTGTTTTGCCAGCCCAGTTACACAAATATGCTCGCAGATAACGTGAGGACTCTTCATTCACGTAGTACCGTCATGCGCAGTAGCCAGTGCCGCTATAACCCCAGAATGACCTACTTTCTCGTGTATTCTACATACCTTGGTATGAAGCAAGTGCACAGTTGCCAAATGGTTCAAATGGCTCTGAGCACTATGGGACTTTACATCTGAGGTCATCAGTCCCCTAGAACTAACCCACGGACATCACACACATTCATTCCCCGAGGCAGGATACGAACCTGCGACCGTAGCGGTCGCGCTGTTCCAGACTGAAGCGCGTAGAACCACTCGGCCACCACAGTTGCCAAATTAATCTGTTTATGATAGACATTAGCTGGCACTGGACACTGATCTATTGCTGATGAATATGGGAACTGCATCAGTTGTGCGTGGTATGAAATGAGAATTCCGTTCCAACAGGAGACGTGGTAGTGCAGTTCGCGCAGGTGGGGTCACCACTGTGTTCAGATCAGGTAGTGTTGAGAACATCTGCCTAGTAAGTTAGAGACCTGGGTTCGAATTCTGGCGCGGCACGAATTTTCAACTTGCTCTATTGACATAATGCTCAGCCATGTCTTTAATCACTTTGTGGGTCAAATGGCTCTGAGCACTATGGGACTTAACTTCTCAGGTCATCAATCCCCTAGAACTTAGAACTACACTCCTGGAAATGGAAAAAAGAACACATTGACACCGGTGTGTCAGACCCACCATACTTGCTCCGGACACTGCGAGAGGGCTGTACAAGCAATGATCACACGCACGGCACAGCGGACACACCAGGAACCGCGGTGTTGGCCGTCGAATGGCGCTAGCTGCGCAGCATTTGTGCACCGCCGCCGTCAGTGTCAGCCAGTTTGCCGTGGCATACGGAGCTCCATCGCAGTCTTTAACACTGGTAGCATGCCGCGACAGCGTGGACGTGAACCGTATGTCCAGTTGACGGACTTTGAGCGAGGGCGTATAGTGGGCATGCGGGAGGCCGGGTGGACGTACCGCCGAATTGCTCAACACGTGGTGCGTGAGGTCTCCACAGTACATCGATGTTGTCGCCAGTGGTCGGCGGAAGGTGCACCTGCCCGTCGACCTGGGACCGGACCGCAGCGACGCACGGATGCACGCCAAGACCGTAGGATCCTACGCAGTGCCGTAGGGGACCGCACCGCCACTTCCCAGCAAATTAGGGACACTGTTGCTCCTGGGGTATCGGCGAGGACCATTCGCAACCGTCTCCATGAAGCTGGGCTACGGTCCCGCACACCGTTAGGCCGTCTTCCGCTCACGCCCCAACATCGTGCAGCCCGCCTGTGGTGTCGCGACAGGCGTGAATGGAGGGACGAATGGAGACGTGTCGTCTTCAGCGATGAGAGTCGCTTCTGCCTTGGTGCCAATGATGGTCGTATGCGTGTTTGGCGCCGTGCAGGTGAGCGCCACAATCAGGACTGCATACGACCGAGGCACACAGGGCCAACACCCGGCATCATGGTGTGGGGAGCGATCTCCTACACTGGCCGTACACCACTGGTGATCGTCGAGGGGACACTGAATAGTGCACGGTACATCCAAACCGTCATCGAACCCATCGTTCTACCATTCCTAGACCGGCAAGGGAACTTGCTGTTCCAAAAGGACAATGCACGTCCGCATGTATCCCGTGCCACCCAACGTGCTCTAGAAGGTGTAAGTCAACTACCCTGGCCAGCAAGATCTCCGGATCTGTCCCCCATTGAGCATGTTTGGGACTGGATGAAGCGTCGTCTCACGCGGTCTGCACGTCCAGCACGAACGCTGGTCCAACTGAGGCGCCAGGTGGAAATGGCATGGCAAGCCGTTCCACAGGACTACATCCAGCATCTCTACGATCGTCTCCATGGGAGAATAGCAGCCTGCATTGCTGCGAAAGGTGGATATACACTGTACTAGTGCCGACATTGTGCATGCTCTGTTGCCTGTGTCTATGTGCCTGTGGTTCTGTCAGTGTGATCATGTGATGTATCTGACCCCAGGAATGTGTCAATAAAGTTTCCCCTTCCTGGGACAATGAATTCACGGTGTTCTTATTTCAATTTCCAGGAGTGTACTTAAACCTAACTAACCTAAGGACATCACACACATCCATGCCCGAGGCAGGATTCGAACCTGCGACCGTAGCGGTCGCGCGGTTCCAGACTGAAGCGCGTAGAACCGCTCGGCCACCACAGTTGCCACATTAATCTTTTGATGATAGACGTCTATCCTACAGTACTCGTTTCTGTATGGTGTTATTTGGACGAAGTGACACTGGAAAAATGAAATGGAAATGATCGTATGGCATCAGTGGCCGAGAGTTCCCAAGCGGGAAGTTCGGTTGCAAAGTGCAAGTCTTATTGAGTGCTACGCCACACTTGCACGTCGACAACGGGGATGAAATGATGATGAGGACAGCACAACACGCAGTCCCTGAAGGGAGCAAATCTCCCACCACAGCCGGGAATCGAACCCTGGCCCCCCTGCGTGGCATTCTAACGGAAGTGACTGTATATGCAGGGTGATTCAGCTGCACCAACAGATTCGTTTTATGCAACCCGCACTACGTCTGTATCAGGTACAGTATCCAGACAGGCAACAGTCTGTCTGTCGCAAAGCTTTGGGCGACCGTTAGTTAACGGAAACATGCTGTAAAAAATACAAGTGAGGATTGACTGTGACTTACACGGTATCCTTGGACCAATACATACTTTATTTCTACCTCACTTAGTGTCTCCAATCTCTCTTTGTGTAATTAGCGGCGTAGGCATACAGGTTTTGGATTTCTCCGTAAGTTTTTTTTTCCTTTATAGTACTTAATCTGTAGTAAATCGTTCATAAATATTGCCTTATCAAGTGTGTTTTACCGTCACAAACAACGAAATTAACGGCAGATATCAAAATGGGAACCACAGAATTAACAACTTTCCAGTATATATAACCTCTCTACCATTTACGTGGAGGGAGGTCCGCTCAGTCAGGGAGGTCAGCCGTCTCTTCCCTTTCCTTCCCGACTGGCGTGCCGGCGCTTGACTTTACGCCATAACCCAGTTTCAGAATTATATTTAGTCACTTTGGGTATCTAAATTTTCAGGGAATATTGATAGGAGCATTTTGGGCATTTATTCTTCCAAAGCACAATTTCTAATTTTATGAAAGATTTTTACTTTGTTAATTTCGTGTATTATAATTGCAAGTAACGTACTGTGACGTCATGTACTGTAGTGCTGTGCGCTGCACTGAATAATACAGAGCTTGTCATGATTGTTTCTTCAGTGCACAGTTTTAGGTTTCTTAAAGATACATGGAATACAGTTACACAATTCCAGATGGATTTGGCGACGCCCTTCATCAGATAGCCTTTACACGAGCATACTACTTGCAATGTTCACTTGAAAGACTGTTCATTTTACAATACGTACGCAGACGAAAATTTCCGGCCTTTGTGGCCGAGCGGTTCTAGGCGCATCAGTCTGGAGCCGTGCGACCGGTACGGTCGCAAGTTCGAATTCTGCCTCGGGAATGGATGCGTGTGATGTCCTTAGGTTAGTTAGGTTTAAGTAGTTCTAAGTTCTAGGGGACTGATGACCTCAGATGTCCAAGTCCCATAGAGTTCAGAGCCATTTGAATCATTTGAACAGACGAAAATTAAGAATAGGAGACCTTACGAACAGCATTCAACAAGTATCACAACACATATTTTTCTCGCCAATTTCGGTTGGAAAAAATGTATTTGTTGTGGGACTTCGTGGAATATTCCCGCTCCAGCCCCTATAGTTTCATGAATTCCCGATAACTGGCGGCGCTATGCACAGCCTACAAAATGTCGTCTGTAATGGAGGTGCAGTCCAAGCAAAGAGCGTTTGTTGGGCTTGTTTTGGCGGAGAACCAGAGCATCGTAGATATTCCTAGGCGCTTGGAGAGTGTCTACGGAGACCTAGCAGTGAAAAAAAGCACGACGAATCATTGGGCGAGGCGTCTGTCATCATAGCAACGAGGTCGTGGAAACCTGTCCACTCTCCCGCGTGCCGGCCGGACGCACGCAGTTGTGAAATCGAAGAGACGAGTTCTGCGTGTTCGTCGCCACAAAAATGCAAACAGACTTCTTCTCCACGACAGGGCAACGGCTCACGTAAGTCTGCGTACCCGAGAGGAACTCACAAAATTTCACTGAACAGTTCCTCCTCGTCCACCCTACAGCCCACATCTCGCACCTTCCGACTTCCATCTGTCTGGCCCAATGGAGGATGCACTCTGCGGAAAGCAGTACGTGGATGGTGGGAAGGTTATTTGATGAAATATTGTGCCCGTTGGACACTGACATCAGGCAGTTCACTCGTGAACTATTTCGACATGAACTACGCCAGGAAAACTGAAGAATCACATTTAGACACCTCATTCAAAGTGTGCCCAAAAGGATTCAAGTCGTCATATAGGGTAAGCGTGGACACACCCAATTGTAATGTGCACCCATACGTTTCGAGATGCTTTCGACCAGACACTTAGTGTGTGACACTGTCAACAACAGGAGTAAGATAACTCACATACTTACACATACACTGGTTAATTTTTAAACTTCCTTTCTCTTTTGGCTTTTTGTCGTTCAGTTTTTGCAACCCTGGTATGTCTCCACCCTTGGCGGGTACAGTATCTACAGCCATGTTGAAAGGTCTCTGTTGGATTCCTTTCATGTTAATTTCTTAAATCTGTTGTCATTTACGGCATAAATCCCTCTTCTAAATTTACTGTGGCGTTTCTGAGTAACTGGGAGGAGACTCAGTAGTGGAACGTGTTACTTTTACACATAAACAAGAACGATCTGTCACACTACTACACTTTAAAACACAGTTTATATGTAATTCATGTCACACACTGTCTCATACGGAACCTACATCCGCTTTCTTTTATCTACTGTATATGATAAGATACTGTCATCCCCCTTCCCTTCTGTGTGAGAGGATGAATGAGCAAATGTATTTCTAGTTGCATGCTTGAGGGTAGCAGACAAGCCTGTCTGCTAGAGAACAGTAGGACCAACGTCGGAACAGGTAGCTACGCTTTCTAAAAGCAAAGAGCTTTCTATCCTTAGTATGGTCCTGTCCGTCCGTTGTCATGTTGGTATAGGAAGCTGCCCCTCTGGCCACTTCCGTTTGTATTTGTGAGCCACCCCTCAGGAAGGGACCAGTCAGTCCGTCCGTGGCGAGCGTCTGAAGTGGTAAGATCTCTGGCTAAGCGCGTGTCTGCTAAGTCCGTAGGACAATGGATTTCTTAAGTTCAGCCTAACTGAAAATTTAATCACCTTTATTTCAGGTTTAGCTCTAAAATATCTAATGTTATCTTAAATTGGAGCGCAGTGTAATTCTCGTGTGAAGTTCAGAATATATTCCGGTAGTTGCTTTGTCACTACTTTGTGAGTAAAGTGGAACCACGTGTTGATCAGTAACTCTAACTAAGATCATCAATCTTAAATGCGAATGTGCGTGAGATTATAACTTCTCGTCTTGACAATATTTTTCAATATAGCAACTTTTCTGTATGTTCAACGCACATGGGGCGTACTTTGTGAGACCAGTACCACGTGCTTATACAATTGTTTGACCCATCAGGTTAATAGTAAGACGTTAGTAACCAGTTCGAGGTTTTCCTTTTGTAAATTGCTTTTCGATCTAATTTATTTTAATTATCAAAATTATTGTGGAGTTACACGCTTTGTGTAAACCAAGTTGACCACGTGAAGCATGTGGTGTAATCATCAAAGTAGCCCTCAGCTATTCTTTTTGGGAAGATTTCACAGAGGGTTAGTATGAATTTAGTATACCAGTGTGTGGTAATTACATGACGGACAGTATTGTGCTACGAACGTAACTTCTTTGGGTGAAAATTGAATCGGTTGGTTGTGGTTAATTTCCTCTTGCATACGTTTCAACGTTCTTCGTGTGTTATTTTATGAATGCAGTGTTGTATGCAGTCTCCCAATCTTGGCTCCATATTTGATGTGTTCCGCAAGATTACAAGCTCACATTTTCCACAATCCTAAATAAGGCACCAGTTTAGTTATGAATCAAATTTAATATGCTGAAATTTCAATGATCAATGCTAAAATAAATTTCCAAATATAAACTGATATATTTCTTTTTATTTAAATTCTCTTTTATATACACTCCTGGAAACTGAAATAAGAACACCGTGAATTCATTGTCCCAGGAAGGGGAAACTTTATTGACACATTCCTGGGGTCAGATACATCACATGATCACACTGACAGAACCACAGGCACATAGACACAGGCAACAGAGCATGCACAATGTCGGCACTAGTACAGTGTATATCCACCTTTCGCAGCAATGCAGGCTGCTATTCTCCCATGGAGACGATCGTAGAGATGCTGGATGTAGTCCTGTGGAACGGCTTGCCATGCCATTTCCACCTGGCGCCTCAGTTGGACCAGCGTTCGTGCTGGACGTGCAGACCGCGTGAGACGACGCTTCATCCAGTCCCAAACATGCTCAATGGGGGACAGATCCGGAGATCTTGCTGGCCAGGGTAGTTGACTTACACCTTCTAGAGCACGTTGGGTGGCACGGGATACATGCGGACGTGCATTGTCCTTTTGGAACAGCAAGTTCCCTTGCCGGTCTAGGAATGGTAGAACGATGGGTTCGATGACGGTTTGGATGTACCGTGCACTATTCAGTGTCCCCTCGACGATCACCAGTGGTGTACGGCCAGTGTAGGAGATCGCTCCCCACACCATGATGCCGGGTGTTGGCCCTGTGTGCCTCGGTCGTATGCAGTCCTGATTGTGGCGCTCACCTGCACGGCGCCAAACACGCTTACGACCATCATTGGCACCAAGGCAGAAGCGACTCTCATCGCTGAAGACGACACGTCTCCATTCGTCCCTCCATTCACGCCTGTCGCGACACCACAGGCGGGCTGCACGATGTTGGGGCGTGAGCGGAAGACGGCCTAACGGTGTGCGGGACCGTAGCCCAGCTTCATGGAGACGGTTGCGAATGGTCCTCGCCGATACCCCAGGAGCAACAGTGTCCCTAATTTGCTGGGAAGTGGCGGTGCGGTCCCCTACGGCACTGCGTAGGATCCTACGGTCTTGGCGTGCATCCGTGCGTCGCTGCGGTCCGGTCCCAGGTCGACGGGCAGGTGCACCTTCCGCCGACCACTGGCGACAACATCGATGTACTGTGGAGACCTCACGCCCCACGTGTTGAGCAATTCGGTGGTACGTCCACCCGGCCTCCCGCATGCCCACTATACGCCCTCGCTCAAAGTCCGTCAACTGCACATACGGTTCACGTCCACGCTGTCGCGGCATGCTACCAGTGTTAAAGACTGCGATGGAGCTCCGTATGCCACGGCAAACTGGCTGACACTGACGGCGGCGGTGCACAAATGCTGCGCAGCTAGCGCCATTCGACGGCCAACACCGCGGTTCCTGGTGTGTCCGCTGTGCCGTGCGTGTGATCATTGCTTGTACAGCCCTCTCGCAGTGTCCGGAGCAAGTATGGTGGGTCTGACACACCGGTGTCAATGTGTTCTTTTTTCCATTTCCAGGAGTATATATATATATATATATATATATATATATATATATATATATATATATATATATATATATCACCGGTTGTCGTATGACTATTAAAAGATTATAATTAATGTTAGTCTGGTTGGGAATTTGGTAAGTTAGACTGGATACCTGGTGAAACAGTTACGCAGTAATACAAGGTTAACTTCCTCAGACAGCTCACAGCTTTTGAACCGCTTTTATTGGCTAGCAGTACCGCTTACAAAGAAAATTAAAGCAACAGCGTTACAATGTCAACATACATACATACGTAAAGACTCTGCAAACCACTGTACCACTACTAGTTATTTCCTTTCCTTTCTAACGAAAATAGAGAGAAAGGAAAACGAATGTCTATTTGCGTCCGTATGAGCACTAATATGGTACCGGCAGTACAATTGTTCTTCATTCTGCTTCAAATGTCGGTTCTCATAATTTTCTCAATAGCGTTCCTCGAAAAGAACGTCGCCTTCTCTCCAGGGATTCCCATTTGAGTTCCCGGAGCATATATCTAACACCTGCGTATTGTTCGAACCTGCCAGCAAAATGAAATGCTTCGATGTCTTCCTTTAACCCGTCCTGGTGCGGATCCCTAACACTCGAGCAGTATTCCAGAATGGGTCTCACTAGTGTTCTGTATGCGTTCTCCTTTACAGATGACCCACACTTTCTTAAAATTCTCCCAGTAAACCGAAGTCGACCATCCGCTTTGCTACTACATATCTTACATGATGGTTCCGTTCCACAGCGCTTTGCGGCATCACGTCGAAATATTTAATCGACATGATTCTATTAGGAGCTCACTACTACTGCTAATTCGTACGATACAGGTTTGTTTTTCCTACTTATCTGCACTAACTTACATGTTTCTACATTTACAGATAGACGCCACTCATCACACCAACTACACACATTAAAAAAGTTTTGCATCACCCCGGTTCCCAGAACTGAAGATAGTCGTTGACTGTGGATATTGTATCACAGACACAGTCCCTTTGACTGTTCAGAGATCGCACTAAACCCGTCCCAAGATGTAAACAACCACGCATGAGCAGCGCCTATTAGATGGAGGGGGTCCCGACAGCCGATCAGTTCCAGTAATTCCATCAGGAATGAGGTACACGGCTCGTGTTGTCTGTAGTTCAACCATGCCCAGACGATCACACACTGGTTCGATCGCGTCCGCTTTGTTACTTTGTGCCAGGAAGGGCTCTCAACAAGGGAAGTGTCCAGGCGCCTCAGAGTAAACCAAAACGGTGTTGTTCGGACATGGAGGAGATAGACAGAGTCAGGGACTATCGATGACATGCCTCGCTTAGGCCGCCCAAGGGCCATTACTGCAGTAGATGGCCGATACCTACGGATTATGGCTCGGAGGAGCCCTGACAGTCCGCAGCTCGTGGTCGTGCGGTAGCGTTCTCGCTTCCCGCGCCCGGGTTCCCGTGTTCGATTCCCGGCGGGGTCAGGGATTTTCTCTGCCTCGTGATGACTGGGTGTTGTGTGATGTCCTTAGAGGTTAGTTGGGTTTAAGTAGTTCTAAGTTCTAGGCGACTGATGACCATAGATGTTAAGGCCCATAATGCTCAGAGCCATTTGAACCATTTTTTTGAACCCTGACAGCCACGCCACCATGTTGAATAATGCTTTTCGTGCAGTCACAGGACGTCGTGTTACGACTCAAACTGTGCGAAATAGTCACCATGATGCGTAACTTCACTCCCGCCATCCATGGCGAGGTCCTTCTTTGCAACCACAACACCATGCTGCGCGCTACAGATGGGCCCAACAACACGCCGAATGGACCGCTCAGGATTGGCATCACGTTCTGTTCACCGATGAGTGTTGCATATGCCTTCAACAAGGCGTCGGAAACGTGTTTTGAGCGAACCCGGTCAGGATGAACACCTGAGACACACTGTCCAGCGAGTGCAGCACGGTGGAGGTTCCCTGCTGTTTTGGGATGGCATTATATGAGGCCGACGTCCGCCGCTGGTGGTCACGGAAGGCGCCGTAACGGCTGTACGATAGGTGAATGCCATCCTCCGACCGATAGTGTAACCATATCGATAGCATATTGGCAAGGCATTTGTCTTTGTGGACAACAATTCGCGACCTCATCATGCATATCTTGTGAATGAGGTCCTTCAGGATAACGACATCGCTCGACTAGAGTGGCCAGCATGTTCTCCAGACATGAACCCTATCATACATGCCTGGGGAGGATTGAAAAGGGATGTTTTTGGACGACGTGGCCCACCAACCAGTCTGAGGGATCTATGCCGAATCGCCATTGAGGAGTGGGACAATATGGACCAACAGTGCCTTGATGAACTTGGGATAATATGCCACGACTAATACAGGCATGCATCAATGCAAGAGAACATGCTACTGTGTGCTACTGGGTATCAGAGGTACCGGTGTGTACAGCAATCTGGACCACCACCTCTGAAGGTCTCGCTGATTGGTGGTACAACATGCAATGTGTGGTTTTCAAGAGCAATAAAAAGGGCGGAAAAGATGTTTATGTTGATATCTATTCCAGTTTTCTGTACAGGTTCCGGAACTCTCGGAACCAAGAAGAAATTTTGTCTAAGTCATTTCGTATTCTCCTGCAGTCACTAGACTTCGATACGTTCCCATACACCACAACGTCATCAGCAAACAGCTGCAGATTACTGTCCACTCTGTCCTCCAGATCATTCATGTATATAGAAAATAATAGTGGTCACGCTTGCTGGGGTACTACTGGCGATATCTTTGTCTCTGATGAACACTCACCGCCGAGGACAACGTACTGGGTTCTATTACTTAAGCAGTCTTCGAGCCACTCACATATCTGGGAACCTATTCTATATACCCCTACCTTTGTTGACAGTCCGCAGTGGAGCACCGTGTCAATGCTTTTCCGAAATCTAGGAACATAGAATCTGCCTGTTGCTCTTCATCCACGGTTGTATCGTGTGAGGAAAGGGCAAGCTGAGTTTCACACGAGCTATGCTTTCTTAAACAATGCTGTTTCGTGGACACAACCTTTTTCGTATATCGGAAATTTATTGTATTCGAACTGAGAAATATTCGAGAACTCTGCCACAAACCGATGTTAACGATAGTGGTCAGTAATTTTGTGGTTTCGTTCTTTTACCCTTCTTATACACAGAAGTCACCTGCGCTTTTTCCCACTCGCTAGGGGCTTTGCGCTGGACGAGAGATTCGTGATAAATACATACCTTAAGAACTATGAGCAATTCCTGATCTTCGATACGGCACTGTGAAACAAATCTCTTCTACTACAAGCTCGTTGATGTCCACATTTTGGAAATGGTAGAATGAACCAAAACAAGAATAAAATGTCCAGTAAAAGTATAACCTAAAATGCATACCTTAAGAGCTATGACTGCTTGTTCATCTTCGCTATTTTGGAACACAACTCTTCTAATGAACAAGTGCTCATAACTTTTAAGGTATGCATTTTAGAGCTCATGTTTACTGAACATATTTTTCCTTGTTTTGGTCCATTTTTTTTCTTTATTGTTATTTTAAAACCTGGACAACAGGCAGGCTGTCAGCAGCACTCTACGCTGCTCTTCAGCCATAGAACACACAATGAGAAAAAACAGTGAGAAGACACATAAGTTACAGAACGGTGGGCAATAAAACAGTAGACACATAAAGACAAACACGGAGCCGTTCACATACGACGATAATCCACACTGAAAACTGTTGATACGATGCACAAACACTTAAGATGACGATGGCACTGGAGAACGATGGAGTGTGACGGTGAACACTGAACACTAAACACGACGGCACACACGAGACACTGATGGCGGTGATCTCCGGCGCGCGAATGTCCACTTAGCGTGTGCGAGTCCGGGGACCTGCCAAGAGGGGAACAATGGTGAGGTGGGGGAGAGGGGAGAACAAGAATGCCAATGGCTGAGGATATGGGGGCAGGAGGAGAGGGACAGGGGAGGGGAAGCCCGGGGGAGGAGTGGTGAAAAATGGAGGAGGGAGGGAAGAGGGAGAGAAGGGAGGGAGGGTGCCCAGAGGAGCAAACACAGGAGAAGGGTGGGAGGATCAAAGTTGGTAGGAGGGGTAGATGGAGGGGAGGAGGGCATTATCAGGGAGAGGGAGCTGGCGGAAGCCACCTTGGGAGACGGTAAGGAGGGTGGAGAGATGGAGACCGGGTGGGACGTGGGAATACAGCTGCAGCAGCGGGTGGGGATGGGAGAGGATTGGGGAGACTAGCAGGTGAGGAGGATCGAGTTTACGGGAGGTGTACAGGATCCGTATCCTTTCAAGGAAAAGGAGGAGATGGGGGAAGGGGATGAGATCGTACAGGATCCGCGTGGGGGAGGGGAGACGGATGCGATAGGCGAGGCGGAGAGCATGGCGTTCAAGGATTTGGAGGGATTTATAAAATGGAGGAGGTGCGGAGATCCAAGCCGGATGGGCGTAACAAAGGATAGGGCGGATGAGGGATTGATAGGTGTGGAGGATGGTGGAGGGGTCCAGACCCCATGTATGGCCGGAGAGGAGCTTGAGGAGACTGAGTCGGGTGCATGCCTTGGCTTGGATTGTACGGAGGTGGGGAGTCCAGGAGAGGCGACGGTCGAGGGTGACGCCATGGTACTTAAGGGTGGGAGTGAGGGCGATAGGACGGCCATAGATGGTGAGATAGAAATCAAGGAGGCGGAAGGAAGGGGTGGTTTTGCCTACAATGATCACCTGGCTTTTGGAGGGATTGACCTTGAGCAACCACTGGTTGCACCAAGCGGTGAAACGGTCAAGATGGGATTCGAGAAGGTGTTGGGAGCGCTGCAGGGTGGGGTCAAGGGCAAGGAAGGCGGTGTCATCGGCGAACTGGAGAAGGTGGGCGGGGGGTGACGGCGGCGACATGTCCGCCATGTACAAAAGGTACAGAAGGGGGGAGAGGACGGAGCCTTGGGGCACACCGGCAGAGGGGAAAAAGGTGTAGGAATCTGTGTTATGGACGGTGACACAGGAAGGACGGCGGGAGAGAAAGGAGCCGATCAGACGGACATAGTTAATGGGAAGGGCGAAGGTTTGGAGCTTGAAGAGGAGACCGGAATGCCATACACGGTCATAAGCACGTTCGAGGTCCAGGGAGAGGAAGATTGTGGAGCGACGGGAATTAAGCTGGTCAGAAATGAGATGAGTGAGGTGAAGGAGAAGGTCGTCGGAAGAGAAGGACGGCCGAAAGCCACACTGGGTAACAGGAAGGAGGCGGAGCTGGCGGAGATGCTGGTGGATGCGGCGGGTGAGGATAGATTCCAGGACCTTGCTGAAGACCGAGGTAAGGCTGATGGGATGGTAGGAGGACACGGCGGACGGCGGTTTGCCAGGTTTAAGGAACATGAGCATACAGGAGGTTTTCCACAGGTCGGGGTAGTAACTGGTGGACAGGACTACATTATAGAGCCTGGCCAGGGTGGAGAGGAAAGAGACAGGAGCTTCACGAAGGTGACGGTAGGTGACACGATCGTGATCAGGAGTGGTGTTGCGTTTTGTGCGGAGTGTAGCAATGAGATCCTGTGTAGTGATAGGGGCATTGAGTTCCGTGTGCGCAATGTTGTCCAAGTACTGGAAATCAGGAGCGAGGGGAGGGACAGAGGTGTCAGTTCGATCGTGGATATCCGGGATCATGGGGGATCATTGGGGATGGAAAATACATCAGAGAGGTAGGAGGCAAAGTGATTGGCCTTACTAAGGGTGTCAGGGAAGGGGTGATCATCATGGAGAAGAGGATAGTAGGGGGAGGGTTTAGTTCCGGTAAGGCGACGGAAGGCTGTCCAGAACTGGGACGAGTTGATAGGTAGGGTGGCATTTAAACGGGTGCATGTCTGTCGCCAGTCCCGGCGTTTCTTAGCCGCGAGCAAATTACGAATGTGTCGCTGGAGTTGCCGGTGCCATCGTAGTGTGTCCGGGTCACGCGTGTGGAGGAAGGCACGGTAGAGACGGCGGGATTCATGGAGGAGGAGAACGGCCTGTGGGGGTAAGGTAGGACGGTGGGGGTGGATGGCGACAGTAGGGACGTGGGCCTCCACGGCCTCAGACAAGGTCTGCTGCAGAAAGGAGGCGGCATGAGTGACATCGTCGGGGTGGTGGTAGGTGAAAGGGTGGCTATCGACCTCGGTGGAGAAGGTATCCCGGTAGGCATTCCAGTTGGCACGGGAATAGTTATGGACGTACTTAGGGGGAGGGTCATTACGAGGATCGAGCCGGGGGCGACGACCGTCTGAAACGGTGAGGAGGACAGGGAGGAGGTCGCTACCAATAGGCTCCAGGACATCCACCGTTATGCAGCCAAGGAGGTTGGGGGAGGAGAGGATAACATCGGGAGTGGAGTTGGATTCGGGATGGGTGTGCTGGGGGATGGGGATGAGGTCGCCTTGAAGGGAGGAGAGGAACCGATGCCACCGCCGTAACTGGGCGGCGGAACGACTATGGATGTTGAGGTCGGCGGCGATCACGTAGGAGGAGAAGGTACGGTCAATGTGGGAGAGGAAGTCGAAGGGAATAGGGGCGTTAGGGCGGACATAGATGGTGGCACAGGTAACGGTAAGGCTGGGGAAGAAAATACTAAGTATCAGGTGTTTGGTGGGGTCGGGAAGGAGAGGTTGGAGCCGAACGGGGATCTGGCGGTGGTGACCAATGGCAACTCCGCCACGCGCAATTGGGAGGGGACTATCGGAGCGGTGGAGGAGATAGGGCGAAGTGTGGATGGTGTGGTGGGGTTGGAGGAAGGTTTCATTGAGGAGGAAGGCATCCACACGGTGGGTGGCAAGGGTGTGCAGGAAGAGGTTCTTGTTGGCGGGAAGGGAGCGGATATTGTTGAAAAGGATACGTTGCTGTCGCGGCATGACAGGGATTTGGTTCATACTACCACTTCCCAAAATATGGAAAGAAATGAGCTTGCAGTAGAAGAGATTTGTTTCACAATATTGAATATCAAGGATTGCTCATAGCTCTTAAGGCATGCGTTTTAGAGTCCATGTTCACCTGAATATTTTGTTTCGAATGATCATTCCTATCATATTCCTGGAAACTGACCATCACTTCTGAAACACCCTTTATATATTACTGTTGTGTACATAGTTCCACGTAGGCAGCACGCACACAACTTTCCCACTAGAGCGCGCCCTGCTAATCACAACAGCGCAGGCGCAGCACTCGTCCTTCTCGGCACTACGAGATGGCGCTGCCTTAAAGACGGACCAAATTCTGCTTCCGCCGATCCGCATATTAATATGTAACGCAGCCAATGAGATTGCTGCTAACGTAGAACCTTTTCTTCTTGCGGATCACACTCGCGCAGTGATACAGGAACGCGCGAGGTGTTATAACGAGTGTACAGACCTCCGATTAGTCAGTCTGCATTAGTCTGCATTTGTCTGTACCAGTCTATAGTCAAGTTTCAGTCTACGCCTAATAAGATTATCATGTTCCTGTACATAGCCATGAAGAGAAATGTATAGACACTTTGTCAAGTATCAGAGATATGTGAGACTAAGATTAACGTGCCAAGACCAAAGGAACTTCAGATGCCGGCCGCGGTGGTCTAGTGGTTCTGGCGCTGCAGTCCAGAACCGCGGGACTGCTACGGTCGCAGGTTCGAATCCTGCCTCGGGCATGGGTGTGTGTGATGTCCTTAGGTTGGTTAGGTTTAAGCAGTTCTAAGTTCTAGGGGACCTATGACCTAAGATGTTGAGTCCCATAGTGCTCAGAGCCATTTGAACCATTTTTGAACTTCAGATGGTCAATTGTAAATACACTCCTGGAAATGGAAAAAAGAACACATTGACACCGGTGTGTCAGACCCACCATACTTGCTCCGGACACTGCGAGAGGGCTGTACAAGCAATGATCACACGCACGGCACAGCTGACACACCAGGAACCGCGGTGTTGGCCGTCGAATGGCGCTAGCTGCGCAGCATTTGTGCACCGCCGCCGTCAGTGTCAGCCAGTTTGCCGTGGCATACGGAGCTCCATCGCAGTCTTTAACACTGGTAGCATGCCGCGACAGCGTGGACGTGAACCGTATGTGCAGTTGACGGACTTTGAGCGAGGGCGTATAGTGGGCATGCGGGAGGCCGGGTGGACGTACCGCCGAATTGCTCAACACGTGGGGCGTGAGGTCTCCACAGTACATCGATGTTGTCGCCAGTGGTCGGCGGAAGGTGCACGTGCCCGTCGACCTGGGACCGGACCGCAGCGACGCACGGATGCACGCCAAGACCGTAGGATCCTACGCAGTGCCGTAGGGGACCGCACCGCCACTTCCCAGCAAATTAGGGACACTGTTGCTCCCGTGTATCGGCGAGGACCATTCGCAACCGTCTCCATGAAGCTGGGCTACGGTCCCGCACACCGTTAGGCCGTGTTCCGCTCACACCCCAACATCGTGCAGCCCGCCTCCAGTGGTGTCGCGACAGGCGTGAATGGAGGGACGAATGGAGACGTGTCGTCTTCAGCGATGAGAGTCGCTTCTGCCTTGGTGCCAATGATGGTCGTATGCGTGTTTGGCGCCGTGCAGGTGAGCGCCACAATCAGGACTGCATACGACCGAGGCACACAGGGCCAACACCCGGCATCATGGTGTGGGGAGCGATCTCCTACACTGGCCGTACACCACTGGTGATCGTCGAGGGGACACTGAATAGTGCACGGTACATCCAAACCGTCATCGAACCCATCGTTCTACCATTCCTAGACCGGCAAGGGAACTTGCTGTTTCAACAGGACAATGCACGTCCGCATGTATCCCGTGCCACCCAACGTGCTCTAGAAGGTGTAAGTCAACTACCCTGGCCAGCAAGATCTCCGGATCTGTCCCCCATTGAGCATGTTTGGGACTGGATGAAGCGTCGTCTCACGCGGTCTGCACGTCCAGCACGAACGCTGGTCCAACTGAGGCGCCAGGTGGAAATGGCATGGCAAGCCGTTCCACAGGACTACATCCAGCGTCTCTACGATCGTCTCCATGGGAGAATAGCAGCCTGCATTGCTGCGAAAGGTGGATATACACTGTACTAGTGCCGACATTGTGCATGCTCTGTTGCCTGTGTCTATGTGCCTGTGGTTCTGTCAGTGTGATCATGTGATGTATCTGACCCCAGGAATGTGTCAATAAAGTTTCCCCTTGCTGGGACAATGAATTCACGGTGTTCTTATTTCAATTTCCAGGAGTGTAGCATCCAGAACCAGGTTAAGTTATTTTTATGCTTGTTATTATTTTAATAAATGTGTGTGAAAATTAATCAAGTTCTGTTTAAAGTTGGTCACCATCAATCTGCTACTCTAAGCGTGCAAGTGGCATTTCTATCGTCTGACCTAACGGCAGAAGATAAACACGTCACAATAAGACCACGAGACATACTGCTGACCCGCCTACTTCGTTAGAGCGACAAGTCAAATAATCTGATGGTGTGTGTACCGAAGGTCTTACAGTACGCACACCACAATTACATTTAGAAACTCTTCTACGGGGACTGAGGGGTTTTCTTGCAGATACAACTTAAATCCTTTATGAAGCTAATTTCATTATCAACCAAATTCTGTACCTCACTTAGAAAGCGGTCAAAGATTTTTTTAAATTAATTGAGATCTGCCTGTTTGTAAAACCGAACTGAAATTCCGTCCGGACCCGACGACCTATTTGTTTTCAACTCTTAGTTATTTCTCTGCCCCAGGGATGCATTTTACTGTGTAGTCCATACGGGACAGTGTACGATGGTCTTTACGACGGGATGTTTGTGCGATTCTCCTGCGTCTGTCCACCCCGTCGGTTCGGCGCGAGCCCGCGGACGGGTAATCCTTTATTGATGACCCGCTAACAGCCAGAAAACGTCGCTGGAAACACTTCCAACTTCGGAGAGAACAACTGCGGTCGGAGACGCCGGTCGATGCCGGGAGGAAGGCAAACGGCGCAGCAATTGGCTGTGGCGGAAAGAAGCGGCCCGGCCGGCTGTTATTGCGGCTCGTCAGCTCTGCGGACTCTTTGTGGGGCCCGGGACTCCGGCGTGCGGCACTACAGTATTTCTTGTGGCGGCCGGCGCAGCATCGGAATTTAATTTGGCGGCGGCGGCGGCGGCGGCGGCGTCCGGTCCCCTTGGGGCCCAGCCCGCAGCAGAGGCGAGGCGACTCGACGGGTCGCAGCGGATACAGCGACCGCGGAGGCAACACAAATAACTGCTAATTACCAGTGGCCGCCCCGTCCCCAGGCGTGGCCTCGCTTCCCTTCCTCTGTCTCCTCTTCTCTCTCTCACTGTGTGTGTGTGTGTGTGTGTGTGCGTGTGTGTGTGTGTGGAGGGGATGGAAAGCGGGGGGGGGGGGGGGAGGGAGGGAGGGACCAGGCACGAAAGTGAGTCAGGAAATAACGGGAATTTACAGGGCGTGGTGGCCAAAGCAGGCCACTCGAAATACCAGGTGATCAAAAAGTCAGTATAAATTTGAAAACTGAATAAATCACGGAATAATGTAGATAGAGAGGTACAAATTGACACACATCCTTGGAATGACATGGGGTTTTATTAGGACCAAAAAAATACAAACGTTCAAAAAATGTCCTACAGATGGCGCTTCATCTGATCAGAATAGCAATAAATAGCATAACAAAGTAAGACAAAGCAAAGATGATGTTCTTTACAGGAAATGCTCAATATGTCCACCATCATTCCTCAACAATAGCTGTAATCGAGGAATAATGTTGTGAATAGCACTGTAAAGCATGTTCGTAGTTATGGTGAGACATTGGCGTCGGATATTGTCTTTCAGCATCCCTAGAGATGTCGGTGGATCACGATACACTTGCGACTTCACGTAACCCCAAAGCCAATAATCGCACGGACTGAGGTCTGGGGACGTGGGAGGCCAAGCAGGACGAAAGTGGCGGCTGAACACACGATCGTCACCAAACGACGCGCGCAAGAGATCTTTCACGCGTCTCGCAATACTAGTGTTTTTTTTTTTTTTTTTTTTTTTTTGTTCTACTAAAACCCCATTCCAAGCATGTGTGTCAATTTTTACCTCTCTATCTACATTATTCCGTGGTTTATTAAGTTTTCAATTTTATACTGACTTTTTGATCACCCGGTATGTACAGAACGAGTACAGTGTCCACGAAGTTCCAGCAACATTTCAAAAAGTCGTTACCTGGAAACTACACGGTCCACCCACATTAATGTGACCGCCGCCTGTGTTCGACGTCAGTAAACTCGCACTGACGGCTGGTGTCAGTACTAACAATGCAGCATATACACTGAACCGCCAAAGAAAATAGTATAGACATGCATATTCAAATACATAGATATGTAAACAGGCAGAAGACGACACGGCCGTCGGCAACGCTTAATAAGACAACCAGTGTCTGGCGCAGTTGTTAGATCGCTTACTGTTGTTACAATGGAGGTTATCAAGATTTAAGTGGGTTTAAAGGTGGTATTATATAGTCGGCGCACGAGCAATGGGACAGAGCATCTCCGACGTCGCGATGAAGTGGGGATTTTCCAGTACAACCGTTTCATGAGTGTACTGTGAATCTGTGAATGTCAGGGATCCGGTAAAACATCAAATCTCCAACATCACTGCCGGTGGTAAGAGATCCTGCAAGAACGGGACCGACAACAACTGAAGAGAATCGTTCAATGTGACAGAAGTGTAACCCTTCCGCAAATAGCGCAGGTTTTAATGACGGGCCATCAACAAGTATCAGAGTGCGAACCCTCACTCGTGTACCCTTGATGACTGCATGACACAAAGCTTTACGGCTCGCCTGGGCCCGTCAACACTGATATTGGACTGTTGATGACTGGAATCATGTTGCCTAGTCAGAGTCTCGTTTCAAATTGTATCGAGCAGGTGGACGTGTATGGGTATGGAAACAACCCCATGAATCCATGGACCCTGCATGTCAGCAGGGGTTGTTCAAGCTGCTCGAGACTCCCTAATGGTGTGTGACATGTGCAGTTGGAGTGATATGGGACACCAGATACGTCTAGATACGACATATACATAAGCATCCTGTCTGATCACCTGCATCCATTCGTGTCCATTGTGCATTCCGCCGGACTTCGGCAAGTCCAGCAGGACAAAGCGACACCCCACATATCCAGAAGTGCTACACAGTGGCTCAAGGAACACTCTTCTGAGTTTAAACACTCCCTTTGCCCACCAAACTCCCCAGACATGAACATTATTGAGCTTATCTGGGATGCCTTGCAATATGCTGTTCAGAAGAGATCTCCAACCCCTCGTATTCTTACGGATTTAAGGACGACCCTTCAGGTTTCATGGTGTTATTTCCCTCCAGCACTACTTCAGTCATTAGTCGAGTCAATGCCACTTTGTATTGCGACACTTCTGCGTGCTCGCTGGGGCCCTACACGATATGAGGGAGGTGTACCAGTTTCTTTGGCTCTTCAGTGTATAAAGCATGACGGGGGGGATGTGGAAAACAGTGTAGTTGTTACAATGCGTAAAACGAGCGATTTGTCTGACTCCAAAATGGTAAGAGCACTGGCTTTCAGGACGAGGGTGGAAGCATTTCCGAAATGGCTAAGTTTCTAAACTGTTCGAATGCTGCCGTGGTTAAAGTATACTGTGTATGGCACAATGGCGCTATCCAATTCTGGGATCGAGGCAACTAGGACGCACCACGCACCTTAGACAGCAGGAGCGAATGACAGCTGCAGAGATGTGTACACGCAGATAGATATGCAAATGTTGAGCAGCTGACCACCCTGATGAACCAAGGGACTACTAACAGTATCTCCTGAATGACCGTTCAGTGAACGTTGCTGTGTGTGGCCTCCACTGTAGACTCCTTCTTTGTGCACTCATGCGGACTGCTGTTCATCAGCGAGCAAGTCTGGAATTTCCCTGCCAGTACCACAACTGGATGTCCACCAAGTGCTGAGAGGTAGCCTCCTGAGATGAATCACATTTAATGCCCTATTGGACAGTTGATCTTTCCCGTGCACAGACCTGCAACAGTTGATGAAAGTGCCCAGATCGGAGGAGGGAGTGGTGTGGTCTGGCGAATGGTTTCATGGCATTCCTTGGGTGGTTTCATCTTTCTGGAAGGCACACTGGATCAGCACAAGTATACATCTATCCTTGGGGACCGTCTCCATCCTCATACGCAGTTTATTTTTCCTCAGGACAGTGGCCTCTACTGGCAGGAAAATGCAATGTGTCACACAGGGTGCAGTGTACCCTCTTGGTTCAAAGAGCCCAGGATGAGTTTACCGTACTGCCCTGGCCACCAAGCCTTCCAGATTTAGACCTAATCGAGAATTTGTGCGACCACCTCAATTGGTTTGTTCATGCCATGTAGCCTCAACTGTGAAACCTAGTGAAGCTGGGGATGGCACTGGAGTCAGCATGGCTCTACATCTCTGTCGGTACCTTTAAAAAACTCGCTGTCTCTCTTCCTGTATGTCCGCACTGCAAAAGGCTTTTCGCAGGTGGTCAAATTAATGTTACTGGACCGTGTGCATATACTTTCTTCTGTGGAACTGTGAAGGGCACTTCGACTGGACTTCCATGAAGTAAGACTTACGGAACTTTATCAAATCATAACAAGATAACACCGGCACAGACCACTGTCCAATCATCAGAAGAAGAAGATCCTCGAACTTCAGCCCTACTCTAAGCAATCGCATAAGACGGTTACAGTTCATATATATGATTTTGATATGTGGTGTCTGTTCTGTCGGAGACGTCTGTTGGTACAGCGGTTGCAGAGATATGATATTACCAGAAGCAGGACTTCATCCACCTACGGGCATTGAAACAAATCGGTTTGAAGGTTGATGACTTGTACTCGACTAGGACTCAAACCCAGATGCTCTCCTTCTCTATAATGGTCGACTTAAATGCCTTGGCCATCTTGACACGCTTTTTTGGTCGACGCAAATCCTCAATCTGTCCTGCACAAGTAGCACCTCTTGCCATTACCCTCACTGCTCATAACATTTTTTAAGTCCAGCAGGATCCAGAAGACATGCTGCATCTGCACAGAAAGCATGTCCACAATGTCGAGGCAGTCCAAGGCAACCATTTTAGAGAAGTGGAGTATCTGGGTACGAGTCCCACATCAGCACAAGTTTTCAGCCTTCACCACTGATTTATTTCAGTACCCGTAGCCAGCTGAAGTCCTGTTTCTCATAATCCTCTATCTTTATGGCCAATGTATCTCCAGTAGTGTCTGTCAGACATGTCCGACAGAAAAGACACCACATTTCAGTATATATGAGAGTGAGGATACCTCTACGAACTTTCAGTGGAGACGCACCATATCTTCCGACCCTGCGGGATTTAGTGAACGCTATGGGCAGTAGGGCTAATGGAAGCATCCGCTATTTGCACGTAACAGGTTAAGAATATTGGTTGGCCATGAAGCTCCTTCGGACGGCTGAGGCAATTAAGAGCGGAGCACCCGTGTTCGAGTTCTGGTCGGGCACAAGTTTTCAACCTTCATCACTTTATCAGTACCCATAGGCCACTGGAGACCTGCTTTCCCTTATATGATTCATGTATTTATCTGTGAGCCTGAAGCCCATCAGTCTGTGCTCTGCTGTTTTACTGATGAGTCAACTTGCCCAAGAGGTCATTCGAACTTTCATAACCTATGAGATAGTTCAGAAACTCGTTACAATTTTGATTTAGGTCTGTCGCCAAAATGCTACAGCTGCTGTATGCTGAAACGTATCCTTAGCGTATGAAGGCCACACGATCTTTCTTTGCAAACATTACTTTAAAAATTCAGGAAAAATGGTAGTGTGAAGAATAAAATACACCAACGGCAAAAGAACGCCAAATGATGAGAGAAGTACAACTGTGGTAGGTCACAATCCAAGTGGCACTGTGAGGCATAGTGGGATCATTCAAAGCAATATTCTGAAAATAGTACACATTTCAATGCATTTACAACTTCGAGTCAATGACTTTCAAAATGGATTACAGTGTCCAGACGGTGTTACCAAACTTTCAAAGTGATGTGGCATTTCTATGCAATATTTTGTTTATGGATGTAGCGCCTCTTACATGTTGTTGTTGTTGTGGTCTTCAGTCCTGAGACTGGTTTGATGCAGCTCTCCATGCTACTCTATCCTGTGCAAGCTTCTTCATCTCCCAGTATCTACTGCAACCTACATCCTTCTGAATCTGCTTAGTGTATTCATCTCTTGGTCTCCCCCTACGATTTTTACCCTCCACACGGCCCTCCAATGCTAAATTTGTGATCCCTTGATGCCTCAAAACATGTCCTACCAACCGATCCCTTCTTCTAGTCAAGTTGTGCCACAAACTTCTCTTCTCCCCAATCCTATTCAATACCTCCTCATTAGTTACGTGATCTACCCACCTTATCTTCAGCATTCTTCTGTAGCACCACATTTCGAAAGCTTCTATTCTCTTCTCGTCCAAACTAGTTATTATCCATGTTTCACTTCCATACATGGCTACACTCCATACAAATACTTTCAGAAACGACTTCCTGACACTTAAATTTATACTCGATGTTAACAAATTCCTCTTCTTGAGAAACGCTTTCCTTGCCATTGCCAGTCTACATTTTATATCCTCTCTAATTCGACCATCATCAGTTATTTTGCTCCCCAAATAGCAAAACTCCTTTACTACTTTAAGTGTCTCATTTCCTAATCTAATTCCCTCAGCATCACCCGACTTAATTTGACTACATTCCATTATCCTCGTTTTGCTTTTGTTGATGTTCTTCTTATATCCTCCTTTCAAGACACTGTCCATTCCGTTCAACTGCTCTTCCAAGTCCTTTGCTGTCTCTGACAGAATTACAATGTCATCGGCGAACCTCAAAGTTTTTACTTCTTCTCCATGAATTTTAATACCTACTCCGAATTTTTCTTTTGTTTCCTTTACTGCTTGCTCAATATACAGATTGAATAACATCGGGGAGAGGCTACAACCCTGTCTCACTCCTTTCCCAACCACTGCTTCCCTTTCATGCCCCTTGACTCTTATAACGGCCATCTGGTTTCTGTACAAATTGAAAATAGCCTTTCGCTCCCTGTATTTTACCCCTGCCACCTTTAGAATTTGAAAGAGAGTATTCTAGTCAACATTGTCAAAAGCTTTCTCTAAGTCTACAAATGCTAGAAACTTAGGTTTGCCTTTTCTTAATCTTTCTTCCAAGATAAGTCGTAAGGTCAGTATTGCCTCACGTGTTCCAACATTTCTACGGAATCCAAACTGATCTTCCCCGAGGTCCGCTTCTACCAGTTTTTTCATTCGTCTATAAAGAATTCGCGTTAGTATTTTGCAGCTGTGACTTATTAAACTGATAGTTCGGTAATTTTCACATCTGTCAACACCTGCTTTCTTTGGGATTGGAATTATTATATTCTTCTTGAAGTCTGAGGGTATTTCGCCTGTCTCATACATCGTGCTCACCAGATGGTAGAGTTTTGTCATGACTGGCTCTCCCGAGGCCATCAGTAGTTCAAATGGAATGTTGTCTACTCCCGGGGCCTTGTTTTGACTCAGGTCTTTCAGTGCTCTGTCAAACTCTTCACGCAGTATCTTATCTCCCATTTCGTCTTCATCTACATTCTCTTCCATTTCCATAATATTGTCCTCAAGTACATCGCCCTTGTATAAACCCTCTATATACTCCTTCCACTTTTCTGCCTTCCCTTCTTTGCTTAGAACTGGGTTGCCATCTGAGCTCTTGATATTCATACAAGTGGTTCTCTTCTCTCCAAAGGTCTCTTTAATTTTCCTGTAGGCAGTATCTATCTTACCCCTAGTGATACAAGCCTCTACATCCTTACATTTGTCCTCTAGCCATCCCTGCTCAGCCATTTTGCACTTCCTGTCGATATCATTTTTGAGACGTTTGTATTCCTTTTTGCCTGCTTCATTTACTGCATTTTTATATTTTCTCCTTTCATCAATTAAATTCAATATTTCTTCTGTTACCCAAGGATTTCTATTAGCCCTCGTCTTTTTACCTACTTGATCCTCTGCTGCCTTCACTACTTCATCCCTCAGAGCTACCCATTCTTCTTCTACTGTATTTCTTTCCCCCATTCCTGTCAATTGTTCCCTTATGCTCTCCCTGAAACTCTGTACAACCTCTGGTTCTTTCAGTTTATCCAGGTCCCATCTCCTTAAATTCCCACCTTTTTGCAGTTTCTTCAGTTTCAATCTGCAGTTCATAACCAATAGATTGTGATCAGAATCCACATCTGCCCCAGGAAATGTCTTACAATTTAAAACCTGGTTCCTAAATCTCTGTCTTACCATTATATAATCTATCTGATACCTTTTAGTATCTCCAGGATTCTTCCAGGTATACAACCTTCTTTTATGATATACCATGGGCAAATTAATCTTCAAAATACGCTCTACTGTTCAGTTAAAAAAATCATCGCTGATCATTGGTGAGACTCTAAATAGCCACAAGTATCTGAAGTTCATAACAGATATGCTGCTACAGATAATGGGAGAAATTGGACCGGAGATGAGGCAATATATGGGTCAAAGAAAAACTATATAACTCCATTTTAAAAAAGGGATATCAGTGCCATAATTCGACAGTTACAAACGTCAAACTTACGAAGACACATTCACACCAGACAGAACGGAACAGAGCAGAACCAAATGTCAGAAACTTTCATTTATCCATTCACAGGCAATTTACATTCTAGGCGCATAGTGCAATACAAACACAATAGCTATATTTTTCATTGTGCACAAATAAAGAAACCATGACATATGTCTATATAAGGGCATAACATCTACAAAATATTCAGAATGCGAATGTTCTGAATTTAGAACATAAGCAGAATAATATGAAATCTCGATAAATCAGTCATCAGTATTAGTGCACTACAGCAGACACAGAGCACACCCTAAATACGAGGGTTATTCGGAAAGTAAGGAACGATCGGTCGCGAAATGGGAACCACAGTGCAAATCCGATGAAGTTTTGCACAGATGTGTTGGGCAGTGTCTCCTGTACGCCCGTAGATCGCGTTACGTCGTTCTTTTTAGTTCTGAGCACACAGGGATCACATAAAGATACCTAGAACAATAGTGTCTCCTGCCAAGTACGAGGGCCTGGTGAGAAATTTCGCCTGAAGCTATGCAGCCAACATTACATAATTGTCGTGAGTTTCCTTCTTCAAGACAATTCACAGCCGCATTCTCCAGGGCCAATGAAGATTCTCCTGCATCGTTTGCAATTGGAAATGTTTGATTACCCACAGTACAGCCCGTTAATTGTTTCCCTCTGAGTTTAATCTCTGCTCACATGAACCGCTGGGTATGAAGACAACATTTTGGCATAGACAATGAGCTATAGGTCAACGTAGAGAATTGACGGAAAGCACTGGCGGCTGCCTTCTATAACGAGGGTATTGGAAAGTTTGTACAACGCTACGACAAACGCCTAAGTCGGATCGGCGACTATGGAGATAAGTAGCTGGAAGTTGTATCTAACTGTTGCAAATAAAACAGTTTTAATTTTCACTGTGGTTTCCATTTCGCGACCTATCGTTCGTTACTTTCCGAACAGCCGTCGTACATCACACGAATTTTTTTATTGTGTAACAGTGATAATCTTCAGTGCAGTATATAACAGAAGTAGCTCTGCAGTAATAATATCTTTACACAAAACAAATTCTTCACATGTCTTTCTGTGGCTTGGGACATATTATTGTTTGTTACAGGAACAGGGAAAGCTAGATGAGTCTTCACAACTGACAAAACAGAAAATAGTTGCTTAGCATGTAGAGAATTTTCACAATGAAGTATTTATTCCCTTCAATTTTAATTTACTTTTTTTCAGTGATTTCTTTCTACATATATTTATTCACCTGGCAGCAAACATCTAGAGACGAGTTGAATCTTCAACTTACTTTTGAATGTAGTCACTTCTTTTTTGCTCTTCATATTTCGTGACAGTCCTCTACCTCTTGTTTTAAATATTTTGCTGAAAATATGGTAATTGTCTCTATTTTTTGTATTGTGCTCATTGAAGTCTTTATTTAATGGTGCCTCACAGTTTATCATTAAAAAGATAATTGCTTCGTGTATGTACAAACTAGTTACAGTTAACATTTGTAATTCTTTAAATTTATTTTCGCATGGTTTCTTAGATGAGAAATTCCACAATTCATTTCACATTGTGTCTTTCATGCAGACTGTCAGTGGAATCGGATGGACAGAATGGAACGTCAGCATCAAATATTCGTGGTAAGCAGGTTTCGACATTGACGTTGATGGGATAGAGTGGCGTCGTGTGCTTGCATTGGAAATTAATCTACTCTCGGCGCACTCACCAATCTCATAATAGTGGATTTTGATTCTTCTTACTCTTCCCTCCCCCTTCTTCTTCTTCTTCTGGGATGAGATAACTAAGGACATCGCACCAACTTCAGTTCCTTGTTCATTGTTCTTTTTTTTCTTACAGTAATTCTTTCATCTCTTCACTGTGTTTCTTCTTTTCTTCTGACTACTTCACACAAGTTTTCTTTCTCTGACCTGCCTCAGAATCCTTCCACATTCGATACTTTTTCCGCAAACATTTCGCTGTCAGTTGTGTCTTCAGGTTTCATACTATCTTTTTCTAAATCCTCTTTTGGTTCATGGATCCAACTTGTTGACTTCTTATCCCACAAATACCTGAAAGTATTTTTGGTTAATCTACTGTCTTGTATTTGATATAAATGTTCAAAATTACACATCTTCTTTTTCTCGTTTCTTGTGACGTGTTTTTATGTTTTGAAAAATTCCAGAATTATTTCATAATTTCCATATTTCTTCATGCACCTAATATTTTCATAATGAAAAGCATTTCTAGTATTTATAGTTTATGTAAATTATAGTTTAATGCTAGACATTCTCCTGCCTAAAGATATTATGGCTTCACAATTGTATTGTAATGTCTTCTTTTTGCTTTTCTTGACAGGCATATTTATTGTAAAGGTGTTTAAGTATACCATTTGCCCTTCCTATTTTATGTATCCTCTCGCCTATAGTGGCTTGTTCCAAACCATTTTCTTCGATTATATGCCTAATACATCACAATTTTTTAATCTTCTGCATTTGGACAATATCTGTTCCCAAAAATATCGATGCATTTTTTTAATTTTTCTTAAAAAATTTACTTTTGTGCAAAAATCCTTAAGCTGGACCTACTGCCTATTTTTCCTACAAGATTAGTTTATATTACAACAGTTGTCACATTTACTGAAAGTGTAGCAAAGTCATCTGCAAATACGAGACAGTTTATTCCAATATTGTAGTTTACTCTTCCCAAACTTATTGGTGAAGTCATATTCATTCAGTTTTTCAATCCAGACTGTCACTGTTTTCTTTCTAGAGAATAATTAAAAAGAATTTAGGTTAGGCCATCACCTTGCTGTACACCTACTTTTATTTCGAAGTGTTGATATGTTTCTCCCATGAATTTCACTTCACATACTTGTCTATAAGTATTTCACAAATTATATTTGCTAATTTAAACTTCACACAAAATTCTCGGATTATTTTATCAATAGTTTTCCTGTGCATAGAGTCAAAGCCTTTTTTTAAATCAATAAACATTACTACATGAATTCTGTAATCTGTGGTGAAAGGACTGACTTCCTATAACACCTAGATATTCACCTAACACTACCTTGACATCCACCTAAATGCGGTCCAATGTTGTTTTTATTGCGTTTGATAAAATATTGGAAAATATTTTATATGCAACTGGTAGCAAAGAAAGTCCTATGTAGTAATTAACGTCTTGTTTATTGCCTAGTGTCCCCTCTCTTGGGACTTTTTTCCAGATTTCTTCAAAGATTAATTTTAGTTCATTTCTTTTACTTTTGGTAGAGACCATTTCAAACGTTAAGCTGCAATAGCGTCTTCTCCACTAGTGTTATTATTTTTTAGGTTTTAATTACCTCTTAATCTGTATTTTATTAATAGCTTTATTTTCGTGGCACTTGGCGAAGGTTCCACGAGAACTTCGATACTTTTCCTATGAGCGCTCTTCCAGAAAAGACGAAAAAAAGCTTAATGTGAAAAATGATTGTGAGGAGTAGTCGTGAAGCTATAATTATCACCCTGAAAAAATAAATGTACATTCGCAGCTACATGTCTGAAGTCCTGGTACTGTACCACCCTGGTACAGCAGCCAAGAAAAAGTGATGTGTCGGGCATTCTAAGGTGAACGACGCTGCAACAATCCATGCTGAGTTGATGAAAGCGGACAGCAGAAATGCACCATCATGTGAATCGATTCCACTACGCTCAAGCAAATCCGAATGACAAAAGGACGAAGCGGCAGATCATCTCTCTGTGAAGAAGCAGGAGTCGCAAGGAAAGTGGTAGCTCCGGTGCTTGAAAACCGGCGAATCACAACTGCGAAGACAGTGGAAAAAGGGAAATCTAGTCATGCAACAATATTCAGCATGTTGCACAACATTTTGAACATGAGAAAGGTTGTTGCCCTTGGGATTACACGTCTGCTCACAGCCATTTAAAAAGCGTGCCAAACAGAAGAAACAGTAATACTGCATGTGTCATATGAATCTAGATCACTACTTTAGCCGCCTAATCACGATTGACGGATGCTGGGTGTATCACTATGTCCCCAAGACAAAGGAGCAGAGTAAGCAGTGGAAACATGTGGATTCACAACCACCAGATATGTCGAAGAACCAACAATCATCAGGCAAGATGATGGTGAGTGCTTTTTGGGCTTCTGTAGTGTCGCGCCAGCGTATCATGCGCGAAAGGGGGAAGGCATCATTTACGCACGTTACTGCAACCTCCTGACGAGTTTCGAGGGAGCTGGTAAGACAAGTAATGAGAGAAGCTGTCTCATAGGGTTTACTTCATCCACAACAACGCCCCAGCACATCCTGGACAAGACCAGTCACATGTGCTGCTTCTTTCGGCTACAAAATTTTGTCTTACCTCCATGTTGTCTTGGCATGGCGTTCAGTGTCTTTTTGCTCATTGCTTGGATGAAGAGACCTTTGCATGTTAGACATTTCCAGAATGATGAAGAGGTGAACTTCGATGTAGAATGTATCCTGAACAGCTAAAATGTAGACTTCTGTAACAATGTCTGTCTACCCAGCCATTGTTGTGTAACAGCTTAGAACACAGCAACAGTTTACAGTTGTAATCAAGGTGCAAGCCGCCATAAACATTTATGGTCAGTGATCTGCCTCCTCAGCAACCCTAGCAACAGTATGATATTTCTGCACTGAACTTCTACAAGTCAACAGCTGGTCTGGAATACTAACCAACCCTCAAGAGGCTATGGCAGTTTGATCCATTATCATATGCTAACCATCACACCTCGGTCACTGGCTTCTGCTCGAAACACTTCCGTGTGACACAGAAAAATGACATCTTCTGTGTGGTCATTGCTCAACAGTTATATTTACTTCCCAGGGCCACCTGGTCTTCAGTCTAGACAATGTAGTGGCGCCCAATCTGTTTCAGGAAGGCAAATAGATTGTCATCACACCAGACAATATTACAATACCTGCTGTTAGTCAGTCACCAATGTGAGAATGACAATGTTCTACTGACGTAATCATTGTAGGTACATCTAGGGTCACAATGTGCCAGAAGACGCCAGACATATGATGCAGCCGTCACCATTCCCACCAACCCATGAACCGACGACCACATAACTCTGTTCTGCTGACGTCTGATGATTGCTGCTATCCACCCCTCAGTCCAGAGCTTGGCTCTGCGCAATGCCATCATCTGCTGCATCGCAGGGACGCTAGACTCCATCGCTAGAAGACGCCATTATCTGCCGCTGGTGGCATGAGAGCCATGCCCAGTGCTTCATCTCCTACTGCCAAGTCAGCATCGTCCGAATCGGCATTCATCTTGCCAGCAACCTGACTCCCAGGTGTGTGCGAATGTTGCAGGTCTCACACCGCACCTGTCACATGTAGTGGAAATTTTACGATAGGCAAGCAGCACCAGAGATGTGGGTTCATCCATATAATTCTCCAAGTCAGATGGAATGATAAAGTATTCTTATCTACACTCATGTTTCGCCTCAGTTATTTCAGAAACCATTACATTTTGGAATCACTCTTAGCTTCCTCGCCATCATCAAAATCCCCTTGACGCCTCCATGTGGGATTGAAGGTCTCATGATAAGAATGAAGACGGCCCCCACCACTCAGTAGTGGTCACTGCATCCTCGACCCATTACACTGGGTAACGCAATTTCTTTTTTGGTTGTGAACTGTAGATTAAAACTGATAAAAATGCAAAAAGGTAGGAAATTAAGGATATGGGACATGGATAAGTTGAAAGAACCAGAGTTTGTTGAAAGTTTCAGAGGGAGCATTAGGCAACAGTTGACTAGAACATGGAAAGTGAATACAGTAGAAGACGAATGGTTAGCTTTAAGAGATGAAATAGTGAAGGCAACAGAGGATCAAATAGATCAAAAGACAAGGCCTAGTATAAATCCTTGGATAACACAAGAGATATTGAATTTAATTCATGAATGGAGAGAATTTAAAAATGCAGCAAATGAAACAGACGAAAGTAAACGTAAACGTCTAAAAAATGAGATCCACAGGAAGTGCAAAATGGCTAAGCAGGAATGCCTAGAGGACAAATGTAAAGATTTATAAGCATATTTCACTATGGGAAAGATAGATACAGCATACAGGTAAATTAAAGAGGCCTTTGGGGGAAAGAGAAGCAATTGTATGAATTTCAAGGGCTCAGATAGAAAGTCAGTCGTAAGCAAAGAAAGGAAAGCTGAAAAGCGGAAGGACTACATAGAGGGTCTATACAAGGGAGACAAACTTGAAGGCATTATTAGAGAAAGGGAACTGAAGGTACATGAAGATGAGAGAGGAGATATTACTTTGCGATTAATTTGACAGAGCTCTGAAAGATCTAAGTTGAAACAAGGCCCCGGGAGTTGACAATATTCCATCAGAACTACTGATAGCACTGGGAGAGCCAGCCATGACAAAACTCTTCTATCTGGTGGGCCAGATATGTGAAACAGGCTAAATACCCTCAGACTTAAAGAAGAATGTGATAATTCCAAGAAAAGCAGTTGCAGGTAAGTGTGATATTACCAAACTATCAGTTTAATAACTCATGCTTGAGTTAAGGAAAGGAAAGAGTTAAGGAAAGACAAACCTACATTCACAACATCTGTAGACTTAGAGAAAGCTTTTGACATTGTTGACTGGAATAGTAATTTTTGATGACAGAGGTTTTTTTGTTACTTTAAAATGAACATACACAGTCTCAATCACAAGAAACTATTATTTTCATTTTTGAGGTTACTTGTTTTGGTCTGTTGTAGACCTCCAAGAACAGTCAGCCTTCGTGGAGTCGTAATACCTGCCCCGTTCACTGCCACTGCCAACAATCATGGTATGAGGTCTGGAGATGTTATAAAACAGATCGAAAACAGTAACCTGAAAAAGAAAGAAAAGGAAAGTTTCTTGCGGTCGAGACTGTTTATGTTCATTTTGACTGGAATACTCCCTTCGAAATTCTGAATGTATAGAGAACGAAAGGCTCTTTACAACTTGTACAGAAACCAGACGACAGTTATAAGAGTCGAGGGGCATCAAAGGAAAGCAGTGGTTGAGAAGGGAGAGAGACAGGGTTGTAGCCTATCCCCTATGTTATTCAATCCGTACGTTGAGCAAGCAGTAAAGGAAACAAAAGAAAAATTCGGAGCAGAAATTAAAATCCAGGAAGAAGAAATAAAAACTTTGAGGTTTGCCGATGACATAGTAATTATCTCTGAGACAGCAAAGGAGTTGGAAAAGCAGTTGAAAGGAATGGACAGTCTCTTGAAAGGAGGATATAAGATGAACATCAGCAAAAGCCAAACAAGGATAATAGCATGTAGCCAAATTAAATCAGATGAAGCTGAGGAAATTAGATTAGGGAACGAGACACTTAAATTAGTAAATGAGTTTTGCTATTTGGACAGAAAAATAACTTATGATGGCTGAAGTATGGAGGATATAAAATCTAGACTATCAGTGGCAAGAAATGCGTTTTGAAGAAGAAAATTTTTTAACATGAAGTATAGATTTAAGTGTCAGGAAGTCCTTTCTGAAAGTATTTGTACAGAGTGAGCCATGTATAGAAGTGGAACATGGACGATAAACAGTTTGGACTAAAACAGAATAGAAACTTTTGAAACGTGCTGCTACAGAAGTGTGCTGAACATTGGGTCGATACATTACATAACAAAAGAGGAACTACTGAATAGAATTGGGGGCAAAGAAATTTTTGGCACACCCTGACTAGGGAAATAGAGGACGCCCTTCTAAAAAAAATGGTTCAAATGTCTCTGAGCACTATGCGACTTAACTTTTGAAGTCATCAGTCGCCTAGAACTTAGAACTAATTAAGCCTAACTAACCTAAGGACATCACACACATCCATGCCCGAGGCAGGATTCGAACCTGTGACCGTAGCGGTCGCTCGGTTCCAGACTGTAGCGTCTAGAACCGCATGGCCACTCCGGCAGCACGCCTTTCTAGTTGAAGCCTCCATTGCAAATGATATCCATAAATTTGTCATCAAAATAGGAGACGTTACAGTAACTAACATCTATAAACCTCCTGCTACTACATGGCCGGCTGAAGTGATAAATATCCAGCCACACCCAAGCGTATACGTTGGGGGCTATAATAGTCACCGCGAAATGTGGAAATACAGTACGAATGATAGCAATGGATACATGTTGATTGACTGTTCCGAGGAACAAAATACATATCTGGTCATTGACGCCAAGGACCGAGGGACATTCAGATCAGCCGCATGGAACTGCGTCTATAACCCGGATATGTGCTTTGTTTCGAGGGATACAAACGATAAATCACTGACAGCCTCTAGAAGGGTCCTGACGGACTTGCACCGCCCTGTGCTTATTAATATCGGTATATCCATCCCGATAATAAGGTCTTACCCTCGACCAAGGTGGAATTTTACAAAAGCAGACTGGACAAAATTCTCTGAACAACTTGGTTATACCTTGAGCTGGATCCCTCCAACCAGCAAAAGCTATGAGAGGTTTGTGGGAACGGTCATTAGCTCTGCGAAAACAGCGATCCCAAGAGGGTACCACAAAAAATACATTCCCGGTTTGACTTGGATATGCGATGACCTGTACGCGGAGTTCCTCAAGAATGGGGACCGGGAAATAGTGGATGAACTATTACATAACATCGACTTTATTAGACGGCAAAAATGGGAGAATACTGCTGAAAATCTAGACTTTTCAAAGTTAAGCCGACAGGCCTGGTCCCTAATGCGTAAACTTGGAGGCGAAAATCCACCTGAACATAGAAAGGACGAAATATCTCCCAACAAGGTTGCATCCCGCATAGTTTCTGCGTCTAGAGCCCCACGAGATAGAAAGCACACAACAAAAGTGAAGAAGGATTTAAAAACATTAAAAAGGACCCGTGCAGTGCACTCAGAATATTCATCAGATATTCGTATCGAGGAGGTTACCAATGCCCTGAAGAAGGTTAAACCAGGCAAAGCTCCGGGTTTCGATGGTATCCCCACTGAGTTCCTCATACATGTCGGAGCCTACACAAAACAATGGCTGGCTAAGTTCAAAAATGGCTCTGAGCACTATGGGACTTAACTTCTGAGGTCATCAGTCCCCTAGAACTTAGAACTACTTAAACCTAACTAACCTAGGGACATCACACACATCCATGCCCAAGGCAGGATTCGAACCTGCGACCGTAGCGGTCTCGCGGCTCCAGACTGTAGCGCCTGGAACTGCACGGCCACTCCGGCCGGCGGCTGGCTAAGTTCTTTACGGACATTCTCCAAGTGGGTAACAGTCCTCCCCCACTTAAACGAGCAAAGATCATCGCAGTCCTGAAACCTGGTAAACCAGGCGATAGACCAGAGAGTTACCGCCCCATTGCCCTTCTCAGTATGGTCCATAAATTACTAGAAAGACTGTTCCTCAACAGAATAGGCCAAATTATACTCAATAAATCCCTATCGAACAAGCGGGATTCCGTCCCTATCGCTGCTGTACAGATCAAGTCCTATCACTGACAACATATATAGAGGCGGGGTTGCAGAAGAAACATAAAGTAGCTACAGCATTCATAGACCTAACAGCAGCCTATGATACAGTTTGGAAACAGGGACTCATGTACAAATTAATCTGTGCCGTCCCCTGACCTATTTTTTAGTAGAACATATTCAGACACATCAAGGGATCGCCAATTTAGTGTTTACTGGAAGTGTGGGAGCTAAAAATCGTAGAGTTGGACCAAGAGATGAATAGAGTAAGCAGATTCAGAAGGATGTGGGTTGCAGTAATTATTTGGAGACGAAGAGGCATGCTCAAAACAGTGTAGCATGGAGAGCTGCATCAAACCACTCTTTGGACTGAAGACCAGAACAACAACAACAGTTACAGCTTGATGATTAAACGATTTTCAATGAAAGGCTTTTTGTAACACTGAAACAGACAGATTTTTTTTTTTTTTTTTTTTTTTTTTTTTTTTTTTTTTTGTCATCAGTCTACTCTGACTGGTTTGATGCGGCCCGCCACGAATTCCTTTCCTGTGCTAACCTCTTCATCTCAGAGTAGCACTTGCAACCTACGTCCTCAATTATTTGCTTGACGTATTCCAATCTCTGTCTTCCTCTACAGTTTTTGCCCTCTACAGCTCCATCTAGTACCATGGAAGTCATTCCCTCATGTCTTAGCAGATGACCTATCATCCTGTCCCTTCTCCTTATCAGTGTTTTCCACATATTCCTTTCCTCTCCGATTCTGCGTAGAACCTCCTCATTCCTTACCTTATCAGTCCACCTAATTTTCAACATTCGTCTATAGCACCACATCTCAAATGCTTCGATTCTCTTCTGTTCCGCTTTTCCCACAGTCCATGTTTCACTACCATACAATGCTGTACTCCAGACGTACATCCTCAGAAATTTCTTCCTCAAATTAAGGCAGGTATTTGATATTAGTAGACTTCTCTTGGCCAGAAATGCCTTTTTTGCCATAGCGAGTCTGATTTTGATGTCCTCCTTGCTCCGTCCGTCATTGGTTATTTTACTGCCTAGGTAGCAGAATTCCTAAACTTCATTGACTTCGTGACCATCAATCCTGATGTTAAGTTTCTCGCTGTTCTCATTTCTGCTACTTCTCATTACCTTCGTCTTTCTCCGATTTACTCTCAAACCATACTGTGTACTCATTAGACTGTTCATTCCATTCAGCAGATCATTTAATTCTTCTTCACTTTCACTCAGGATAGCAATGTCATCAGCGAATCGTATCATTGATATCCTTTCACCTTGTATTTTAATTCCACTCCTGAACCTTTCTTTTATTTCCATCATTGCTTCCTCGATGTACAGATTGAAGAGTAGGGGCGAAAGGCTACAGCCTTGTCTTACACCCTTCTTAATACGAGCACTTCGTTCTTGATCGTCCACTCTCATTATTCCCTCTTGGTTGTTGTACATGTTGTATATGACCCGTCTCTCCCTATAGCTTACCCCTACTTTTTTCAGAATCTCGAACAGCTTGCACCATTTTATATTGTCGAACGCTTTTTCCAGGTCGACAGTTCCTATGAAAGTGTCTTGATTTTTCTTTAGCCTTGCTTCCATTACTAGCCGTAACGTCAGAATTGCCTCTCTCGTCCCTTTACTTTTCCTAAAGCCAAACTGATCGTCACCTAGTGCATTCTCAATTTTCTTTTCCATTCTTCTGTATATTATTCTTGTAAGCAGCTTCGATGCATGAGCTGTTAAGCTGATACTGCGATAATTCTCGCACTTGTCAGCTCTTGCCGTCTTCGGAATTGTGTGGATGATGCTTTTTCCGAAAGTCAGATGGTATATCTCCAGACTCATATATTCTACACACCAACATGAATAGTCGTTTTGTTGCCACTTCCCCCAATGATTTTAGAAATTCTGATGGAATGTTATCTATCCCTTCTGCCGTATTTGACCGTAAGTCCTCCAAAGCTCTTTTAAATTCCGATTCTAATACTGGATCCCCTATCTCTTCTAAATTGACTCCTGTTTCTTCTTCTATCACATCAGACAAATCTTCACCCTCATAGAGGCTTTCAATGTATTCTTTCCACCTATCTGCTCTCTCCTCTGCATTTAACAGTGAAATGCCCGTTGCACTCTTAATTGCTTGCTTTTAATGTCACTGAAGGTTGTTTTGACTTTCCTGTATGCTGAGTCTGTCCTTCCGACAATCATATCTTTTTCGATGTCTTCACATTTTTCCTGCAGCCATTTCGCCTTAGCTTCCCTGCACTTCCTATTTATTTCATTCCTCAGCGATTTGTATTTCTGTATTCCTGATTTTCCCGGAACATGTTTGTACTTCCTCCTTTCATCAATCAACTGAAGTATTTCTTCTGTTACCCATGGTTTCCTCGCAGCTACCTTCTTTGTACCTATGTTTTCATTCCCAACTTCTGTGATGGGCCTTTTTAGAGATGTCCATTCCTCTTCAACTTTACTGCCTACTGCGCTATTCCTTATTGCTGTATCTATAGCGTTAGAGAACTTCAAACGTATCTCGTCATTCCTTACTACTTCCGTATCCCACTTCTTTGCGTATTGATTCTTCCTGATTAATATCTTGAACTTCAGTCTACTCTTCATCACTACTATATTGTGATCTGAGTCTATATCTGCTCCTGGGTACGCCTTACAATCCAGTATCTGATTTCGGAATCTCTGTCTGACCGTGATGTAATCTAATTGAAATCTTCCCGTATCTCCCGGCCTTTTCCAAGTATACCTCCTCCTCTTGTGATTCTTGAACAGGGTATTCGCTATTACTAGCTGAAACTTGTTACAGAGCTCAATTAGTCTTTCTTCTCTTTCATTCCTCGTCCCAAGCCCATATTCTCCTGTAACCTTTTCTTCTACTCCTTCCCCTACAACTGCAGTCCAGTCGCCCATGACTATTAGATTTTCGTCCCCCTTTACATACTGCATTACCCTTTCAATATCCTCATACACTTTCTCTATCTGTTCATCTTCAGCTTGCGACGTCGGCATGTATACCTGAAATATCGTTGTCAGTGTTGGTCTGCTTTCGATTCTGATTAGAACAACCCGGTCACTGAACTGTTCACAGTAACACACCCTCTGCCCTACCTTCCTACTCATAACGAATCCTACACCTGTTATACCATTTTCTGCTGCTGTTGATATTACCCGATACTCATCTGACCAGAAATCATTGTCTTCCCATCACTTCACTTCACTGACCCCTACTATATCTAGATTGAGCCTTTGCATTTCCCTTTTCAGATTTTCTAGTTTCCCTACCACGTTCAAGCTTCTGACATTCCACGCCCCGACTCGTACAACGTTATCCTTTCGTTGATTATTCAATCTTTTTCTCATGGTAACCTCCCCCTTGGCAGTCCCCTCCCAGAGATCCGAATGGGGGACTATTCCGGAATCTTTTGCCAATGGAGAGATCATCATGACACTTCTTCAAATACAGGCCACCTGTCCTGTGGATACACGTTACATGTCTTCAATGCAGTGGTTTCCATTGCCTTCTGCATCCTCATGTCGTTGATCATTGCTGATTCTTCCGTCTTTAGGGGCAATTTCCCACCCCTATGACAAGAGAGTGCCCTGAACCTCTATCCGCTCCTCCGCCCTCTTTGACAAGGCCGTTGGCAGAATGAGGCTGACTTCTTATGCCGGAAGTCTTCGGAGGCCAATGCTGATTATTTATCAAAGTTTAGGCAGTGGCGGGGATCGAATCCGGGACTGAAAACGTTTTGATTATGAATCAAAGACGTTACCCCTAGACCACGGGTACGTAACATAGGATAAAAATTCAAATGTTTTTGTCATTAATTGTTGGTTAGAAGGAAAATAAAATGCAGTGGGTAAGACAAAGGTGCCCTATGTTCAGCCTTTAAAATATTGTTTGATGTATTTTTATTGTTGTTGTTGTTGTCTTCAGTCCTGAGACTGGTTTGATGCAGCTTTCCATGCTACTCTATCCTGTGCAAGCTTCTTCATCTCCCCGTACTTACTGCAACCTACATCCTTCTGAATCTGCTTAGTGTATTCATTTCTTGGTCTCCCTCTACGATTTTTACCCTCCACGCTGCCCTCCAACACTAAATTTGTGATCCCTTGATGCCTCAGAACATGTCCTACCAACTGGTCCCTTCTTCTAGTCAAGTTGTGCCACAAACTCCTCCCCAATTCTATTCAATACCTCCTCATTAGTTATGTGATCTACCCATCTAATCTTCAGCGTTCTTCTGTAGCAACACATTTCGAAAGATTCTATTCTCTTCTTGTCCAAACTATTTATCGTCCATGTTCCACTTCTATACATGGCTACACTCCATACAAATACTTTCAGAAACGACTTCCATACACTTAAATCTATACTCGGTGTTAACAAATTTTTCTTCTTCAGAAACGCTTTCCATCCCATTGCCAGTCTACATTTTATATCCTCTCTACTTCGACCATCGTCAGTTATTTTGTTCCCCAAATAGGAAAACTCCTTTACTACTTTAAGTGTTTCATTTCCTAATCTAATTCCCTCAGCATCACCCGACTTAATTCCACTACATTCCATTATCCTCGTTTTGCTTTTGTTGATGTTCATCTTATATCCTCCTTTCAAGACACTGTCCATTCCATTCAACAGCTCTTCCGAGTCCTTTGCTGTCACTGACAGAATTACAATGTCATCGGCGAACCTCGAAGTTTTTATTTCTTCTCCATGGATTTTAATACCTACTCCGAATTTTTCTTTTGTTTCCTTTACTGCTTGCTCAATTAACAGATTGAATAACATTGGGGACAGGCTACAACCCTGTCTCACTCCCTTCCCAACCGCTGCTTCCCTTTCATGCCCCTCGACTCTTATAACTGCCATCTGGTTTCTGTACAAATTGTAAATAGCCTTTCGCTCCCTATATTTTACCCCTGCCACCTTTAGATTTTGAAAGAGAGTATCCCAGTCAACATTGTCAAAAGCTTTCTCTAAGTCTACAAGTGCTAGAAATGTAGGTTTGCCTTTCCTTAATCTATTTTCTAAGATAAGTTGTAAGGTCAGTATTGCCTCACGTGTTCCAACATTTCTGCGAAATCCAAACTGATCTTCCCAGACGTCGGCTTCTACTAGTTTTTCCATTCGTCTGTAAAGAATTCGCGTTAGTATTTTGCAGCTGTGACTTTTTAAACTGATAGTTCGGTGTTTTTGACATCTGTCAACACCTGCTCTCTTTAAGATTGGAATTATTATATTCTTCTTGAAGTCTAATGGTATTTCGCCCGTCTCATATATCTTGTCAGTATCTCCAGGCTTCTTCCATGTATACAACCTTCTTTTATGATTCTTGAACCAAGTGTTAGCTATGATTAAGTTGTAGTCTGTGCAAAATTCTACCAGGCGGCTTCTTCTTTCATTTCTTAGCCCCAATCCATATTCACCTACTACGTTTCTTTCTCTCCCTTTTCCTTCTACCGAATTGCAGTCACCCATGACTATTAAATTTTCATCTCCCTTCACTATCTGAATAATTTCTTTTATTTCGTCATACATTTCTTAAATTTCTTCGTCATCTGCAGAGCTAGTTGGCATATAAACTTGTACTACTGAAGTAGGCGTGGGCTTCGTGTCTATCTTGGCCACAATAATGCGTTCACTATGCTGTTTGTAGTAGCTTACCCGCATTCCTATTTTTTATTCATTATTAAACCTACTCCTGCATTACCCCTATTTGACTTTGTATTTATAACCCTGTATTCGCCTGACCAAAAGTCTTGTTTCTCCTGCCACCGAACTTCACTAATTCCCACTATATCTAACTTTAACCTATCCATTTCCCTTTTTAAATTTTCTAACCTACCTGCCCGATTAACGGATCTGACATTCCACGCTCCGATCCGTAGAACGCCAGTTTTCTTTCTCCTGATAACGACATCCTCCTGAGTAGTCCCCGCCCGGAGATCCGAATGGGGGACTATTTTACCTCCGGAATATTTTACCCAAGAGAACGCCATCATCATTAACCATACAGTAAAGCTGTATGCCCTCGGGAAAAATTACGGCTCTAGTTTCCCCTTGCTTTCAACCGTTCGCAGTACCAGCACAGCAAGGCCGTTTTGGTTATTGTTACAAGGCCATATCAATCATCCAGACTCTTGCCCCTGCTACTGAAAAGGCTGATGTCCCTCTTCAGGAACGACACGTTTGTCTGGCCTCTCAACAGATACCCCTCCATTGTGATTGCACCTACAGTACGGCTATCTGTATCGCTGACACATGCAAGCCTCCCCACCAGCGGCAATGTCCATGGTTCATGGGGGGGGAGGATCACATAAATATGTAGCTTAATTTACTCAACATTGATTAGACAGAGACTGATTTACTACAAGATGGGAAATGGAAGTTTAAATTTTTCTGAGACAATATAACGTAATATTGACATGTTCACTGAAACTCAGAGGGTTGCAAAATGTAAATTAGGGGATTCGTATTTGGATATATGAACCAGAGACTGTTTACAGACATACAGTTGCCTCACTTGCATCATTAACTAACGAGTAAAAGCTGACTCAATAAGCGGAATTATGGTAAAAACGAAGTACTTATGCAATGAAATTAAATCTAAGAGCTGGAAGTTAGTGTTATGAGTTTGCCTCCTCCTGCCTCCTCCATCTGATAATAAGAGATGTAAAATTAGGCTCGTTAACAGTCCTTACTCAACCAGCAGTATATCATCTGCACTATATGAGAAGCAACATGCATCACGTTCTCTTCATTTATGAGTGTCGCATATGCCTTCAACCAGACAATCGTCGGAGACGTGTTTGGAGGCAACCCGGTCAGGCTGAACGCCTAAGACACACTGTCCAGCGAGTGCAGCAAGGTGGAGGTTCCCTGCTGTTTTCGGGTGGCATTATGTGGGGCCGACGTACGCCGCTGGTGGTCACGGAAGGTGCTATAACGGCTGTACGATATGTGAATGCCATCCTCTGACCGATAGTGTAACCATATCGGCAACATATTGGCGAGGCATTCGACTTCATGGACAACAATTCGCGCCCTCATCGTGCACATCTTGTGAATTACTTCCTTCAGGATAACGACATCGCTCAACTAGAGTGGCCAGCACGTTCTCCAGACATGGACCCTATCGAACATGCCTGGGAGAACTTAACCACCTTAAGGACGTTCTCAAGAAGAACGGGTATAGCGAGAGTGAAATTCGACGTACTTTCAGGCAGAATGCGCAAGCCCAGCAAAGAGAGAACGAAGAGGACGAGAAGACAATGGCGTACCTGCCTTACGCTGGCAAAGTATCCAACGAAATCGGCAGAATTCTATATCGGTGTAACATCAAATGTGTCTTCCGCCCACCTCCGAAAACGCGTGCCCTGCTCGGTACAGTAAAAGATGACCTGGGGCTCCGCAAACCTGATGCTTACCGTATTCCGTGTAAATGCGGTAAGGCATACATCGGGCAAACTGTACGGACAATCGAAGAAAGACGCCAGGAACACAGAATGCACACTGAACTGAAGCAGCCTACAAAATCTGCAGTTGCGTAACATTACATGGATACTGGAGATACTGTAGAATACGCGAAAACGGAAGTTTTACGGCAGGCCTCGTCTTTTTGGAACTGTGTTCTGAAGGAGGCAATTGAAATACGTGTAGCTGATGGGCTGATCAACAGAGACGCCGGGAACAACCTCAGCAAAGCCTGGGTCCCAGCACTGAGCCAGCTAAAAGCACAGCACCGACCCAAAGCTACTTCCGCGCACGACGAAGGCCACAGGACATCTGATGGTTCACAGTTCGCAGCCAGCAGCCCGCCCTTCCCCACCACCCCTCCACGCAGCGCCGCGTGCGGCAAGACGCGGGGAAGGCTGGGGAGCGATCAGAGTATAAAGCGGAGGAGATTCAGCGGGGACGCTCAACACACCTTCTACGAGAGGACAGCAGCAGCGGAGAACCCACTCATCTCTGCCCTTGGACACCGAGAGCACCGCAACATCCACACCAGATGGCCGGACCTGCTGCTGAGATAAACCAAGAGAAGAAGACAGCACCCATCCTGTTAACCCCATCCTGACTATTGTAAACCCCACCCCATAAGAAAGCAAATATTGTAAATATTCTCCCAAAATAAAATAATGTCGCCACCAATAGGGGGCGAGTAAAAGTATGAATGGAAGGATGAATGTGACCAGAGATCACCTTAAGTGGTGAGGATGAATGTGTGTGTGAATGAAAAAAAAAAAAATCCGCTACTTAGCATAGAAGATAACAGCAAAGCACCAAAAAATACTTAAATCAAAGAAGCCACCCAAATTATGTATGTACACCCTATACTTGTTTCTAAGATTTGTCCGCAGGAATAGCTCAAATAGCTCACACTGCAAGATGCCGGGGAAGAGAGAAGAACCTTCCTCACATGAAGAAAGGTGCAGGCTGGCTGGGGACGCTCAGTTTGCAGGTATCACCTGAAGATGACGGCAAGGAACGCTGACGAAATATCGTGGTTTGAAAACGACTGCACGCGGCTGGAGACCCGAGGACAGTACAAACAGTTTATTCGCCGGGAAAGCCTAAGATCACACATGCCTGGGATAGATTGAAAAGGGCTATTTATGGACGATGTGACCCACCAACGATTCTCTCTCACAACCACAGGTGGAAGCACAAGCGGCCAAAGACACTGCTAGCTAGGGCATAGCCACCTATGGTAAATTAACATACGCAAACAGCGACAAACGTAGGCAAGCCCCTGCATATCAGCAACACTGACTGGCAACTACCAGCTGCTATTAGAGCCGACCAACAGGCCACAGCAGGGACACCGACGAGCTCGCCCACAGACGCACAAACAATCTGCCAACATTCCTTCACACTGTGCCTCCGGTATATGACCTATCGGACACAAGATCGATAACAAACCTAACTGTTGCAGGTTGCTGACGCTGAACGAGGACTCTGTACCAGCACCCAGTGCCAGCCGCCGAGCAGCACAAACGCACAACGTCAAGGTATCGACATGCATGATACCCACTACTAACAAAGCCTATCCTTGCACGACCTATCGCAGGCAGCAAGACAACCGCTACTGCTCTTACCACCCGACCTAACTTTCGCAGAGGTTTTTTTCCCTTGGCTCTTGCCTTGGCGCTTTTCTTCCTCTGCCCTTCAAATCGCTACCATTTGTCAGATTTCGACCAATCTATCTTCAGATGAGCGCGTATTAATGGTTAACCCTAACCAGACGTACGCAAACATCGCAGTACCCACATCCTGCGACACCTCACTTTAGTGAATACTAACCCTTATGCAGAGATGGCAGTAGACCTTTTGTGTTGGCCATCATGCCGGCGTGGGCGTGGAGGGGCTCCACCTCTAAAAAAAAAAAAAAAAAAACCAACGACTCTGAGGGATCTACGCCGAATCGCCGTTGAGGAGGAGGACAATCTGGATCTACAGTGCCTTCATGAACTTGTGGATAGTATGCCACGACGAATACTGGCATACATCAATGCAAGAGGACGTGCTACTGGGTATTAGAGGTACCGGTGTGTACAGCAATATGGACCACCACCTCTGAAGGTCTCGCTGTATGGTGATACAATGTACAAGGTGCGGTTTTCATGAGCAATAAAAAAAGGCGGAAATGATGTGTATGTTGACCTCTATTACAATTTTCTGTACACGTTCCGGAACTCTCGGAACCGAGTTGATGCAAAACTTTTTTGATGTGTGTATATCTCGTGAATTTACTGTGAAGAAGGGTACTTCAAGTTTAAGTTGACCTGCTACCTGCTGGCACTATATTTTGTGATTGACACTAATAAAATCAAACGTCTTTCGTTAATTTGCTGTGTTCAAAAGAAAAATGAAAGATGTTATTGCAATAAATGTATATATAGTCCCTGAGACGACACTGATTTACGCCATTTGACTACAGATGAGTTAGTAGCATTTCTGACAGCAGGATGTCATAGCCAATGTCTCACCTGGTAGTTGAGGATTTGATGGGCTGATGGGAACTACAGAAGTGTGTCAGGGGTAAAGGCAGTCACTGCAAGGTAGACGAAGTTCAGGAAAAGCCACTGCAAGGTAGACGAACTTCAGGAAAAGTCTTTATTATTTATCATGCTAGACCATATACAGAAGAGAGCCGTCATGTGGTAGGCTCAGGCTGGCTTTGATCCACAGTATCTTCATACCGATGTGGCAGTGGCAGTCGTCTGAGAACGTCACATGTACTGTAGGGAGGCAAGACGCTCACAAGCCGCTAGGTAGTGACAGCAGAGTGCTGAAGCCTGAAGAACCTGTGGTTGCTACTGCTTTCCATGAACAGCTTGGCGGTGTTGAACCTTGCACCATGACCAGTAGCTGGCTGGAGTAGGCTGTCTGACTTGACACACAGGTCCACTGCAGTCTGATGCCAAAATCTTTCGTGGCCCTTTCATTGCTGGTAGATAGCTATATGCAGCAGTCCTGTTCTGAGATGTTTTGCTATCTTGTAACAGTGGCATTGTAGAGACACCATTTTCTTTTGTGACACTCAGTCTTTTCTTTTATGATAAAAAGAGATTTGCGTAGTGTTTAAGCTTACAATGTTGATAACTCTGGAAATGTCATTTCTTTCTTGTCTTGTCACTTCATTCGTTATGTGTTCTCCTCCTAGCCTCTCACTGTATGGATGTGTATAAATATGTAAGTAACCATTTTGGAGAAAATAAGTACAATCAGATAGACACATCACATGGTGCTTATTCATTCTGCTAACACTAATGATATATATGTATTCTAACAGCTCATACTTTGGAAGTGTCAGTTTTTTTGTTTCAAGAACAGAAGTATCTGGCGTGGATGTGATCTATTTAGTTGCCATTATGGCTATCTCATCAAAATAATTATTAAGTACACACCCAAAGCAAAAGTGAAAAAAATTATGACACTTCAAACATTTGAAATTCGTAGTCACATAACAGTTAACGAAATACTTCTAAGACACAGTATTTTGGGTTTTTCATGTAACACTTGATTTGGGCTGTCAGTGTAACAATTACGTTACACTGGCAACTGAAACCAGTACAGGGCTGTTAAAACATTCTGCTATATGTATAATCTTATACAAAAATATGTATATACGGTGCTTGCTTTTTCACTTAACCATGCGACATGTATGAAAACACAAAGTTGAGACTGATTTGAATGAAAGAGGAAAATCTCTCACAAAAATCAAAAAAATAATTCAATTAAGCCGTAAAATACAAGAAACTGGCAAAATATAGAATATAGAAAATTGTTAAAATTACAATACTATCGCCTATAACAAAAGAAGTAGGGCATTGTTTCACTCATTCCGTACTAAATAGTAGTCTTGCTTTCAGCATCGGTACAATCTATTTATTTGAATCCTTTTTTTTTAGTAGAGATTTTGTAATTTACAAATTTGTAATTACTGGATTATTATTTTACATTATGTAAGACAGCCACAAGACTGTGAATGTTCATTGTTATGTACATGCAGTTTGAAGCAGGAATCTGCAATTGTTTTCAAAGAAATGTCTCACATCAAGAAACCTGTTCTGCACACAAATATCATCTGTGATTTGTTTATGTACTCACAGTAATATTGTCAGCATTAGCTTCTTGTACACCATTATGGTTACGATGAGAAATCAGCTTACCATAGCAAGTGATTCAGAATGAAGTAATATATTTAAATTGTTTATGGCAGACAAACTAGGAAAATTAAAAACACATTGCGGTACTCACTGCATAGAGGAAGATTCGAAGTTTTATGTTCGCACAGACACTATACCGTACACTCAACGAAAGCACCATGTGTTGATAGAGATACGTCAAAATGGAAATCCTTTGCATTCCACATACAAATCAACAAGCCCCTGTTCAGTGAATCGACAGCTTCAACAATTCGATTTCTTAGCTCTTGCAGAGCAGCTGCTATAGGTGGGACAAAGATTCTGTCTTTAATGTATCTCCACAGAAAAAAAATATCGTAATATATGAACTCTGGTGACTTCAGAGACCAAAAGCAATGAAAGAGATCTTGTTGTCCACCTCTTCTAATTCAACGTTGTGTCATGATGTTGTTAAGATAACGTTGTACCTCAAGATGAAAGTGCAGTGGGTTGCCATCATGCATAAAAATGAAATCATGGAAATCTTCATGAAGTTGAGGAAACAACCAATTTTGCAGCATTACAGCAGACATCTGCTTGTGTCTGTATATGTGTGGATGTATATGTGTGTGTGTGCGAGTGTATACCCGTCCTTTTTTCCCCCTAAGGTAAGTCTTTCCGCTCACGGGACTGGAATGACTCCTTACCCTCTCCCTTAAAACCCACATCCTTTCGTCTTTCCCTCTCCTTCCCTCTTTCCTGATGAGGCAACAGTTTGTTGCGAAAGCTTGAATTTTGTGTGTATGTTTGTGTTCGTTTGTGTGTCTGTCGACCTGCCAGCACTTTCATTTGGTAAGTCACATCATCTTTGTTTTTAGGTATATTTTTCCTACGTGGAATGTTTCCTTCTATTATAACCATATATATATATATATATATATATATATATATATATATATATATATATATATATATATATATTTGTGTTTGTGTGTGTGTGTGTGTGTGTGTGTGTGTGTGTGTGTGTGTGTGTGTAATTATATAGGTTATCATTTTGGAGAGTAAAAAAGTACAATCAAATAGACACACTGCATTGTGCTTGTTCACTTTCTACTCTGATGATATAGAGGGGGCTTATATGAAGCCATGACAAACCTGTACGAGGTTAAAGTAAAGCACGATTTCCATTCATTTTGTTGTTATTGGAATGATGAATCTAATAAAACATGCCCCAGACATGTATATGCAGTAGTTTTCCAGGACATCCAGAGAAACAAAGATGTAATTTCGTAAAAATTTTAATTTATTGAGTATTTGGCCCTATTCGTTTTTTTAAATTCTAGACAATTGCACATAGTTTTCCACAGAAGTTGTTGACAATTTAAGTTTGGAAAAATAATGGTAATAACGTTAACTGAGACTGTATGTATGTGTCAGATAATCTACATCTACATGATTACTCTGCAATTCACATTTAAGTGCTTGGCAGAGGGTTCATCGAACCACAATCACCCTACTACCACTACCACTATCTCCCTACCATTCCACTCCCGAACAGTGCGTGGGAAAAACGAACACCTAAACCTTTCCGTTCGAGCTCTGATTTCTCTTATTTTATTTTGATGATCGTTCCTACCTATGTAGGTTGGGTTCAACAGAATAGTTTCGTATTCTGAAGAGAAAGTTGGTGACTGAAATTTCGTAAATAGATCTCGCTGCGACGAAAAATGTCTTTGCTTTAATGACTTCCATCCCAACTCGCGTATCATATCTGCCACACTCTCTCCCCTATTACGCGATAATACAAAAAGAGCTGCCCTTTTTTGCACCCTTTCGATGTCCCCGGTCAATCCCACCTGGTAAGGATCCCACACCGCACAGCAATATTCTAACAGAGGACGAACGAGTGTAGTGTAAGCCGTCTCTTTAGTGGACTTGTTGCATCTTCCAAGTGTCCTGCCAATGAAACGCAACCTTTGGCTCGCCTTCCCCACAATATTATCTATGTTTCGTTGTGGAACCTATTAAAGGCATCTCGCATTGAAGTCTGTACCAAATTTCGCGCGTCTGTAAATTTTAGCCAATCTTCGGGATTTCGCGTTCTTCTGAACTTCGCATGCTTTTTCCGTTGCCTCTGCAACAGCGTTCGGATCTGTTTTGTGACCACGGGGGATCACTTCCATCTCTTACCAATTTATGAGGTATAAATCTCTCAATTGCTGTTACTACTATCTCTTTGAATTTGAGCCACATCTCGTCTACATTTGCATAGTCAGTTCGGAAGGAATGGAGATTCTCTCTTAGGAAAGCTTCTAGTGACACTTATCCTCTTTTTTAAATAAAATTATTTTGCGTTTGTTTCTGGTGGATTTGGAAGAAACGGTATTGAGCCTAGCTACAACGACCTTGTGATAACTAATCCCTGTATCAGTCATGATGCTCTCTATTAGCTCTGGATTGTTTGTGGCTAAGAGGTCAAGTGTGTTTTCGCAACCATTTACAATTCGCATGGGTTCGTGGACTAACTGCTCGAAATAATTTTCGGAAAAAGCATTTAGGACAATCTGCTTTTATTAATACCATAGCACATGTGAATTCATGTTAAACCAGAAAAAAACTTAGTGTTACGGAAGTCATACAGTGTACATACAGTTGCCAACAATGACATAAACATTTCAACATTCTTCATGAAAAGTAAACAAATTTTCTTGTATAATAATCTTTGCTTCTCTGGATGTTCTGGAAAACTACTGCAGATGCACGTCTGGGACATGTTTTACTAAATTCACCAGACCAAAAACAACAAAATAAATGGAAATCATACTTTACTTTAACCTCATACAGTTTTTTGATGGCATCATATTAGCGAAGTTGCTAAATTACAGGCAAAATCTTTTATTAGTCATAACTCCATAACTAAAAATTGACGGATTTATGTTTACATGAACTTTTTTCTTTCGTTTTAGTTATAGAATAACATATTAAAATATTTTCATATCTTCCTGAATCATCCTGTATTTGTATTATAACAGCTCATACTTTGAAACTGTCAGTAAGTGTGTTTCATGAACAGAACTGGCTGGCTTGAACGTGATCTGTGTATCCTGCATTATGGCCATTTCATATAAATAAATATCACTTGTAGTAATTATATATAGCCTACTTCTTTGAATCACAAAGTACAATGCAATAGTGCAAACAAGATTGGTACACTTCAAATATTTGAAATTCATGGCTTTAGAATAATTATCCAAGACAGCTACTTCTAAAGCATAATATTTTGTATTTTTCATTTAACACTTGCTCTGGGGTGCCAATGTAATTATTGCATGAGAGAATGCACAGATAGTTTATGCAATGCTGTTTTGACACATCGTTACCACTATCTTGGCATGCATTGATTTAACATGTGGGGAGTTTGCAACTCAGCTGTATTGTCAGCCACATGCCTGCTGGCAGTGAGTGGATCACTATGTCTGAAATTGTTTCATATAGCAGGTCTCTGTTTGTACTGCAGCACAGTCACAGTTGGCAGTTCCTTCCCATATTATGTGGACAAAACCAAGGGTGGGGATGATACCATGTGGGGTTGCCATGATTTCTGATACAATCTTTGTCTTGTGATGATCTGGTTCTGGTAAAAGCTCCATTTAATATCAGTTACTACAGCAATCCTCTTACTACTGCAGTCACCTAGCCTTGGTATTAATTTATATTAACAACCCCTCTTCCAGGTGCAATGTGATGGCATAACCTGTTTTATACAAAATATCATTCTCATTGGTTTTTCTACTATATGCATTGCAAATTGTTATTAACAAAAAATTAGGGTACAAATACATTATTGATAGATGTCTTCACTGTAATTACTCATAAAGTGATTATACAGTATTGATAACATCATACAAAAATCCACACATCATGCACACAGTGTGGCTAGATACTTAGGTGACACATATTTAAGTGGTTCAACATTACATTTAATAATAGTGCACTCTTTTAGATTAACAGCAACATTGTAGCCAATGTTGCAAGAGGTATCTGTTTAATAACCAATGCATTGCTAATGGATTTTCGTTGGCTCATGTATCTAGGACATAAGAATAGTAGATGATTTGCTTCTCCTTCTTCACTGCATGTGTGCATGATGAAAATTCCTCCAAATCTATTCAGGTCAAGTGGCTTTGGAATCTGCATTCATTTAAGTACATCCACAGAAGCGTTGTTGTGAATAGTCTACTCCTATTCCAAATAGTAAAACAAGGGGATAGATCTATTTTAGGTTGTAAGTGAACATATTGTTCTTCTTTTGATATCTTCATTGAATCCCATTGCAGTTGTCATTCGTTTCTCACTTATTCATTGATTAAGATTAGCATTTCTTGATAAGGAAGTATATCGTTTACACTTAGATTAAGTCCATTGCTCATTTCGCTAAACTCTGAGTCATTTCCTTATTAAAGATACCACTTTATCCTAGAATCGTCAAGAAATTTATTACTATTCCTGCTCGTTTATTTGCAATGACTTCTTTAATAATACCTGTAAGATGGCATAATTTATATCAAGCAGTTACAACTGCTGTGATATCAGAGCCATCTTGTTATAAAATCCCATCTAAAAAAGTCAGATGTACAGAAAATCTACAAACACATAAGGTATTGATAGTAACAGTTTAAAGCTCAGAATTAGTAATAGAGTAATAATGCAATAGAGTACTAGAACATCTCGTATGTCCCAACCAGGTATCTACTAATATATGCTTAAGAACAACATAAAATAATGGAACTGATCCTCTTCTAGTCCTAGATACTACAAAACACAGATTCTTCTTCAGACTCGTGTATGTCCTACTATAGGGAAACAATCATAGTAGTAATACATAAATTAATTAATAAAACGTTAACAGACATGAATTCTCTCACATATGAAACACTTTTACCACCAAGATAATCCCTTTCTGAGTGAACAGTGTTTTGTAGAGAGAACCAAAGTTTCATGTCTCAGTGCTTTTCATAAAATGAGAGTCCTTGTACTCTAATAGCTCTACACTTATATTCATTTTATTAAAAGCCCTCAAAAGGGCTCCTTTTTGTAGCAATAGTGTCAGAAATACAGAGAGTAAAACCTATAGTTACAGGTTTGTTTCAACCTCCCTACATGATTCTGCAGGTTTGCTACATCTTGTGATCTAGTTAAAGTATATGATCTTGTTTACATTGATATTTAAAATTAAAAATCACAATTGTGGAAACAGAGGAGCGTCATTAGATGATACCTTCAAAAGGAAGAACTAAAAGTAGAAATATCATTAAAATTGCTGTAATATCTATCAGAATTTCTGTATAAAAGTGATAATGTGTCACTAAGAAGCACATTAAGATGACTCCTAATAGAGATCATCTGTGCAGAAAACATCACTGGTTTAAATGTGGAACCCGGTCTACAGGATACCAAACTGAGATAATACTTGAAATTCTGGCTAAAACCAGTACACTAATGCTCCATTGCTTGAATATTAAAGCACTGCTAGCCTCAGCAACAGACAAACAACATATGAATCTATCTAATTTAAGTAAGGAACATAAATGTCGTTCAGAACTCCTTGGGCTCATTTTCGTCTCGTTCAGTGTCTTATTGATGAAACAAATTAACTTTAGCGAGGTGTTTCGACATTGTACATCTACTGTGATATCTCAGTTGCCTCAGAATGCTTTTCAAAGAATGTGCGGGATTTTCTCATAGAAGCTGTCCACCACTAAACCTGCTATGTCACTGTAAATGAGGCATGTTTCTGATATCCAATAAATGTTGTTAATCTTAAAACAACTTATACTATGGAAAATCATATTGAGTACTTGCATACAAAGATAACTGGTAAGGTAAATACAACTAAAAATATTGATATGAACAATGGCATATAATTTTAAGTAATTTTATTTTGTAGCCAAAATTGTCTGTTATACTACACCAGAACCAAATTTTATCAGGTTCGAATTTAGGTGATGACGAACAAAGATCCTTCCTTCTGAACCAGCTGATTAAGTACAGTCTTACAAATGAACATACTCATGTGTAAACAAAAGATATCCATGAAACTTGGCAGGTTTGTGGAGGGGTTAAAATGATGCAATACATATTTTTTTCTTGTGCCCAGTTTTACTTTTGACAGATAAAACACATCCCAAAAAGTAATTTGGCATAATTTAGAGGAAATATCATCAAAGCAGTTACACAATAAATGTTTTTCATAGAAAAGTTGATATGTAATTAACCTTCTTGGGAACTGTTCAGTCTTTATAATAATTTAAAATTTTCCAAAATATCCAATCAACACTAATTAATTTTGGAAAATGAAAACTTTTATTACAAAATAAATTAAATAAGTTTTCAAGCCATATGCATCCACATGTAATAAAGCTGGTTTCTAAAATATCATTTTTGGAAAATATGCTGTACACAATGTGCTGTTGGAGTATTCTCAATTTACATAAATAAAATATCTAAGCATTCATTATTATTCTAATTATTTACTTTCCCTATATTTGTTTTATGTTTTAAACCATTGTTTTAAATTTTTTCATTCATATTTTTTATTTTTCAGATTATCATTTCACATATGTGAAGTTTGTTAATCGAAAATAATAAATAACTCATTATTATGACAAAAAATCATTAAAATAATGATAATCTGCAAAGAAATGCTTAAAACATAACTTTCTTACATCATACACATAAAACGAACGAAATTTTTTAATACAATATACATGACAGAGAACACAATATAACACAGAATTCAACAGGATTTCAAACTGTCACAGGTGATCCTCTAAATATCCTAATTTGCATCAGGCATGTTTCAGTACACTGGTAAGCTTTGGTGAAGAGAATTGATTATGTACTAGTGATTGCAGTTTGATTATATTGTTCCTTAAGTAGTGACAGTATTGTAATAATTCAACAAAACTGGATCAGAAAAGGGTTTTACTAAGTTGCGATAATGATGAGATTAAAGTTTGGCATCCCATTGATAATGAAGTCATTAGAGGCAGACCATAAGCTTGGATTGTGAAAGTATGGGGAAAGAAAGCGACAGTGTCCTTTTGAAGGAAACATCCCAGCATTTGCTTAAGCTCTTTAGCAAAATCACAGAAAATCTAAATCAGAATGGCAGGACGTGGGTTTGGGCCATCGCCCTGAATGCAAGTCCAGTCTACTGCATTACCCTGCTTGGTTTTTCACCAAAGTTCTTCCAGCATCGACAGCCACATACATCCTATGGTTGTACCTGCACCATTGAGTCCTTTGGCATTTCCAGATGAACAAGTTTCTTGTCCTTAGTTACAATGTATTTTTCTCAATGACCATCTGCCTTTTCATAGTTTTAAAGGAAACTAAATGTTGAATTTGGACTGAGAATTCGAGAATCTCTTTTTCAAGCCCCAACTCTCCTTGTGGCAGCATCTAAATTTTACAAACAAACGTCTAACCGTGTCAAAAGATATTTGAAAGATTTTTTATACACTCCTGGAAATGGAAAAAAGAACACATTGACACCGGTGTGTCAGACCCACCATACTTGCTCCGGACACTGCGAGAGGGCTGTACAAGCAATGATCACACGCACGGCACAGCGGACACACCAGGAACCGCGGTGTTGGCCGTCGAATGGCGCTAGCTGCGCAGCATTTGTGCACCGCCGCCGACAGTGTCAGCCAGTTTGCCGTGGCATACGGAGCTCCATCGCAGTCTTTAACACTGGTAGCATGCCGCGACAGCGTGGACGTGAACCGTATGTGCAGTTGACGGACTTTGAGCGAGAGCGTACAGTGGGCATGCGGGAGGCCGGGTGGACGTACCGCCGAATTGCTCAACACGTGGGGCGTGAGGTCTCCACAGTACATCGATGTTGTCGCCAGTGGTCGGCAGAAGGTGCACGTGCCTGTCGACCTGGGACCGGACCGCAGCGACACACGGATGCACGCCAAGACCGTAGGATCCTACGCAGTGCCGTAGGGGACCGCACCGCCACTTCCCAGCAAATTAGGGACACTGTTGCTCCTGGGGTATCGGCGAGGACCATTCGCAACCGTCTCCATGAAGCTGGGCTACGGTCCCGCACGCCGTTAGGCCGTCTTCCGCTCACGCCCCAACATCGTGCAGCCCGCCTCCAGCGGTGTCGCGACAGGCGTGAATGGAGGGACGAATGGAGACGTGTCGTCTTCAGCGATGAGAGTCGCATCTGCCTTGGTGCCAATGATGGTCGTATGCGTGTTTGGCGCCGTGCAGGTGGGCGCCACAATCAGGACTGCATACGACCGAGGCACACAGGGCCAACACCCGGCATCATGGTGTGGGGAGCGATCTCCTACACTGGCCGTACACCACTGGTGATCGTCGAGGGGACACTGAATAGTGCACGGTACATCCAAACCGTCATCGAACCCATCGTTCTACCATTCCTAGACCGGCAAGGGAACTTGCTGTTCCAACAGGACAATGCACGTCCGCATGTATCCCGTGCCACCCAACGTGCCAACGTGCTCTAGAAGTTGTAAGTCAACTACCCTGGCCAGCAAGATCTCCGGATCTGTCCCCCATTGAGCATGTTTGGGACTGGATGAAGCGTCGTCTCACGCGGTCTGCACGTCCAGCACGAACGCTGGTCCAACTGAGGCGCCAGGTGGAAATGGGATGGCAAGCCGTTCCACAGGACTACATCCAGCATCTCTACGATCGTCTCCATGGGAGAATAGCAGCCTGCATTGCTGCGAAAGGTGGATATACACTGTACTAGTGCCGACATTGTGCATGCTCTGTTGCCTGTGTCTATGTGCCTGTGGTTCTGTCAGTGTGATCATGTGATGTATCTGACCCCAGGAATGTGTCAATAAAGTTTCCCCTTCCTGGGACAATGAATTCACGGTGTTCTTATTTCAATTTCCAGGAGTGTATATTGGTGGGGAGAAAAATCTGTATTATTGTTAGATGCTTGGGGTGGTTGATGTAAACAGTTTACGGGATTATACCTAAACACAAGGAACTTGTTCATCTGGTGATCCCAAAGGACATTGGAGGGATATGGTTTTTGATGTTGGTAGAATTTTGTGAGAAGTTTTTCAGATGTAGTTCTGTTGAATGATTATCATGTTGATCTCCACTTGAGAAACAGTGTAATCAAGCTGCAGTCACTCGCACATAATCACATCTCTTCACTAAATCTTACCATTGTACTGAAACATGCCTGATACAAATAGGGATATTCAGAAGATCGCCCACAACAATCTGAAGTCCTGTTGAATTTTATTCAATATTGCATTCTCCATAATATGTATTACATGAAGAAATATCCTTTGTTATATGTGTACAGTGTAAAAAGACCTGATGTTGTAAGCATTTATTTGCAGATTATCATTACTGTAATGATTTTGCGTCATAGTAACCGGTTACTTACTATTTTCAGTTGACAAAGTACACATATGTGAAATGATAAACTAAAAAATAGTAATCGTGAATGTAAAATAATGGTTAAAACATAAAACAAATATAAGTGAATAATTAGAATATTAATGAATATTTAGATATATTCATTAGTTATTTTGTCAATACTCCAACAGCACATTGTATACAGTTTATTTTCCAAAAATGGTATTGCAGAAACCAGCTTTATTACACATGAATATGTAGCTTGAAAGCCTCTTTAATTTACATTGTAAATAAGAATTTCATTTTTCGAAATTAATCAGTGGTAATGGGTGTTCTTCAGTATTTCAAATTATTACAAAAGTTAATTATACAGTTTTCAAGAACATTAATTGCATATCAACTTTTAAACAGAAAAAAAATATTTAACATATCGCCATTTTGAAGTACTCACCCCCTCTAAACCTAATACATAAATTATCTTCTGCGGTGTGTTTTCTCCCCTTTAAAGTGAATCTGGAACACTAACAAAAATAAATATTTCATTGTTCTGACCCCTCTAAACACCTGCCAAGTTTCATCAGGAACATTTATTTACACTTGGGAATGTTCCATTGTGAGTACTGTACTGGAAATCAGCCTTTAGATTCATGAACAGTCTGGGGAAATATTCTGATAGAATTTGCGAATTCATCTTTCCAGATACAGTCTCCTGTTTGCGGCTACTTGCAGCACATTAGCTTGAAGGATATAGATTTGTAACCATTTCTTCATTTCATAATGTTAAGACTGTGTTGTCGCCAGCTGCAAGCGATTATATAATATTGGAATCCGTTATTTCAATGCAAATAGGCAATCCTCCTGCATTTCATAATCACATTTTCCCCAAGTGAGCTGCAGTTCCTTTTTACAAACCAAAAGCAATAACAAACAGTCCTGGACGAAAAGATCGTCTTAAAGCTCAGGTATCATGATTGTGATTTTTTTTAAACCAATAGAAGTTGTTATTAATCGATTATAGTCTCTATGTTAATATCACTGGTTCCATCAATTAATAAATTAACTTTCATTTATGGGCATTGTGCCAGTTCAATCAATTAATCACACTCTACTGCAGTCTTTTAGACATAAAGTGAAGCATATCCCAATCTTACTATTTCTTAAAGTCACTTCGAAATGTATTTATATGACACAGTTAGCCAGTGAGTGTGTTGACAGTCACTAACACCAGAACTCCTTTCTCCATAAATAGTTGTCATTCTCTCTACTGTTTAGCTATAAATGTTTACTAGGATTAATGAAATCGATAGTATATTGACAGCATCTTTTACTGAGGTCTCATCAAAGTGGCAACACTAAAACTCTGATCACCAATTTTGTAGCTATGTATTACTTGACAGCACAAATGAAATTCTCTCATACAGTCAACAGCATTGAATCATTATTACTCTAACACATCATCAAAACATTTCGTAAGTAGAGTAATCTCCAAAGTCACATGACAAGTTACATATCTTTCACAACAGCAAAATTCAGTAAATTCATAGATATTGCTTTATACTTCAAACTCAGAACTTGTGCCTAAGAATGTTCATATTACCTGTAAGATGTTAGTATGAGAATCTTCATTTAAATTTGCAAACTGTCCATCTTCCTTGTGAAAATTAACTCTTAAAGTCCTTTGAAACTAAATTTTTTTTCATTATTTCCGCTCCGTGCTTCGAATCTCCACATTACTTCTCTTCATAGCCCTCTCCAATCACTACTAGTTATAGGACAAAGAGTTTTTATGGAGAACAATTTTTAATGATGTCCTGACTGGCTTATACACAATAGTACCATATTAGTAGCATTTTTACATTTCATTTTATTCACTTTTAAGAAAGGACTAGCATGACAATGTTTCCAGCGTACTGTTAGTAGGAACTCCCTGGCCTCCTGTCAGACTGAAATATCGCCCAGCTTCCTCTGAACACAGTACCACACATAGCTGGCTGGAACAACTTATCGTCTGTCATGATGGATATGAAACAGATGAAGCAAATACACTAAACCAATTCACAAATTGCAGTAACACTAACAATGTAACTATGCAAACATACACAAATATCAATATTTAGCTGGTGGCACTCGGTGGAAATTGATTACTTAATGTGAGCCACGGATGTTTCATTAATTTTGTAAACATTACAAATTATATCACAAGTTACTCGTTGATGACAACATAACCTCTGCAATACTTTTGTAATTTTGAACACATCTTACACAGACACAAAATTTCAACAGATCTATTCAGATTACACTGAGGTGACAAAAATCATGGGACAGCGACATGCAGATATACTGATGGCTGAAGTATGTATACACAAGATATAAAACGGCATTGCATTGGCTGAGCTGTCACTTGTACTGAGGTGCTTCATGTGAAAGGATTTCCGACGTGATTATGGTCGTACAATGGGAATTAACAGATTTTGAACCCAGAATGGTAGTTTGAGCTAAACACATGGGACATTCCATTTCGAAAATCTTTAGACAATTCAATATTCTCAGATCCAAAGTGTCAAGAGTGTGCTGAAAATACCAAATTTCAAGCATAACCACTGACCACATACAACGAAGCGGCCGACGGGTTTCATTTAACGACCTAGAGCAGCAGCATTTTGCGTAGAGTTGTCAGTGCTAGCAAGCAAGCAACTCTTGGTGAAATAACTGCAGATGTCAATTTTGGATGTATGACGAACGTATCCATTAGGACAGTGCAGTGAAACTTGGCGTTAATGGGCTATGGCAGCAGACGACTGATGTGAGTGTCTTTGCTAACAGCATGACATCATCTGCAGCTCCTCTCAAGGGCTAATGACCATATAGTTTGGAACCTACATGACTGGAAAACTGTGGCCTGTTCAAATGAGCCCCGATTTCAGTTGGTAAGATCTGAGTGTAGTGTTCAAGTGTGGCTCAGACCCCAAGAAGCCATAGACCCAAGCTGTGAACAAGGTACTGCGCAAGCTGATGGTGGCTCCATAGTGATGTGGGCTGTGTTCACAATGAATGGAATGGGTTCAGCGGTCAAACTGAACCGGTCATTGACTGGAAATTGGTATTTTTGGCTACCTAGAGATCATTTTCAGCCACTCGTGGACTTCGCGTTTGCAGACATCAATATAATTTTTATGGATGACAGTGCTCCATCTAACTGGGTCACAATTGTTTGCAACTAGTTTGAAGAACATTCTGGACAATTTGAGGGAACAATTTGGCCGCCCACATCACCTGACATGGGATATTATAGAAATATCTGTTCGTGCACAAAACCCTACACTGGAAACACTCCCACAATTATGGACGGCTGTAAAGACAGTATGGCTCAGTATTTCTGCAGGAGACTACCAACGCCTTGTGGAGTCCATGCCATGTCGAGTTGCTGCACAATGCTGGACAAAAGGAGGTCTGACACAGTTGTGGGAGGTTTCTTAAGACTTTTGCACCTCAGTGAATAGTAAAATAGATGAATATATTGTAATGCACAAGTGTACTTGATTCTCAATAATAAATTTACGTATTAGACTGCTAAATACACTGGAGAGCCAAAGAAACTGGTACACCTACCTAATATCGTTTAGGGCCCCCATGAGCACACAGAAGTGCTGCAACACGATCTGGAATGGGCATGACTAATATCTGAAGTAGTGCTGGAGGCAACTGACACCACGACGCCTGCTCGGCTGTCCATAAATCCGTAAGAGTACTAGGGGGTGGTGATCTCTTCTGAACAGCATGTTGCAAGGCATCCCAGATATGCTCAATAATGTTGATGTCTGGGGTGTTTGGTGGCCAGCACAAGTGTTTAAACTCGGAAGAGTGTTCCTGAAGTCACTCTGTAGCATTTCTGGTCGTGAGGGATGTCGTATAGCCCTGATGGAAATCCTCAAGTCCGTTGGAATGTACAATGGACATGAATGGATGTAGGTGGTCAGACAGGATGCTAACGTACGTGTCACCTATCAGAGTAGTATTTAGATGTATCAGGAGTCCCATATCGCTCCAACTGCAAATGCTCCAAAACATTAAAGAGCCTCCAACAGCTTGATCAGTCCTCTGCTGATATGCAGGGTCCATAGACTCATGAGGTTTCTCTCTATACCCACACATGTCCATCCTCTCAATACCATTTGAAACGAAATTCATCCAGCCTTGCAACATCTTCCCAGTCATTGACAGTCCAATGCCAGTTTTAATAGACCCAGGTGAGGCATAAAGCTTTGTGTTGTGCAGTCATCAAGGGTACACAATTGGGTCTTCAGCTCCCAAAGCCAATATCAATGATGTTTCGTTGAATGGTTTGCATGCTGACACTTGTTGATGGCCCAGCATTGAAATCTGCAGCATTTTGTGGAGGGGTTGCACTTCGTCATACTGAACGATTCTCTTCAGTCTTTGTTGAGCCTGTTCTTGAAGGATCATTTTCCAGCCACAGTGACGCCGGAGATTCGATGTTTTACCGAATTCGGAATATTCTCGCTAGACTCGTGAAATTTTCATATGGTAAAATCCCCTCTTCATCGCTACCTCAGAGATGCTATCTCCCATCGCTCGTGCGCAAATTATAACACCATGTTCAAACTCATTTAAATCTTGATAACTTGGCATTGTAGCAGCACTAACCGATCTAACAACTGCATCAGACACTTGTTGTCTTATATAGACATTGTCAAGAGCAGCGCCGTATTCTGCCTGTTTACATATCTCTGTACTTGATTACGCATACCCATACCAGTTTCCTTGGCGCTTCAATGTATATGCAGATAATTATTGCAGTCTTTGGACAGAATATATTAAGAGAACCTACTTTCAGATGAGCCACATCAAGTCGTATTTTGCAAATGTATCAAAAATTTACAGCAAAAGATTTGCAGAGTGGAATAAGTTTATAGTCAAATTAAAACATTTCCCATTCAAAAGCATATTTAGCTTTAAATTGAAAAATTTGGTTCATGCTAATACTAACCCTATATATATATTTTGGTGGACATAGCTGTACACGTGCTCTATATATTGTTTAATCTGTGAAGTAAGTGTTGTTGCTGTGCCTATTTCAGATACATTAATATCGTCAGGAACATTCTCAGTACAGCAAGCAGAGACAGAGTTCTGACAGCTGCTCATTACTAGTATTTTATGATTACTAAAATTGAATCATTGGTAAAGTACTAACAGTAGTGTTTAATTATTCATTTTCTTAAAATTCTGTTCAGTGGAAGGGAGGAAGGAGGAAGGTCACGATTTAACATTCCACTCACAAAAAGAGATCAGTATACATTGTAGTTACACTTGGATCAGTTGGGAAAGAAATCAATTGTACCCTTTTCAAAGACATCACTCAGGCATTTAACATTTACAGAAAATACAGAAAACTAAGAATGAAAAGAGAGAAACATTCTACATAAAACTAAATAAATAAACAATTAAAAACTTCCAGAAAATGGCTGAAAAATTATATAGTTGTGACACTTCAAACTTTCCCAGCGAGTATGTTGTAAATAGCCTTCACGGGTTTGCCACCCGATCACATTGTGCGAATTCCATAATATTTAATTGGAACAACTGTCCGACATCTTCAGGTGGTTCAACCTAGCTGGTGGCTAGGTACGACTGATGGTATCCACAAGGCGATGGCCCATTTCTAGAACATGCGCGTGAAGAATGTGCAGGGGCGGAAATCGCGCATGAGCAAATGATTTGCAGATAGATGGTGCCATATTCAAACGCCCTCTGCCCAAAATCGCAGAGTGGCTCTCCTGCATGTGCGCTGTACGCTGCGTTTAATAACAGTGCGGCCAGATGTTACTCACCAAAGACCGTACTAGACAAATGTTATGACGGGTCTGTTATTGAAAAATCTTGATTTTCGCGTCGTGATTTAACAGCAGCCAATTAAGGGTTCCAGGCTGTGCACAGTTGAAATTCCATATCCCTGTTGATGAGAATGTTGGCTGCATGGATATGTATTGCTTCCTTAATGATGCAGTCCCAGAAACATCATGGGGATAAAACTTCCGTCTTTCCATAAATCATGCAATGTCCCATATTCAGTCAGTGTTCAGCAATTTCCGACTTTCTGGTTGACGGGGCGTGTATGGCGCTGATGTTCATCATAGCTTTCTTGTACTGTACAACATGTTTGGCCTACATATGCTGCCCCACACTGACAAGGAATCTTGTACACACCACATTTCCTGAGTCCAAGATCATCCTTAACCAAACCCAACAAGTTTCTCAGTTTTGCAGATGGTTGAAAAACACATTTACTGCGATATCTTCCTAGGACTCTTCCGACTCTTGACGACATGGTACCAAAATACGGAAAAAAGGCCAGAGTGGTGGGTGTCTTCGTATCTTCATTCTGTTCCAGATATTGAACTCGCCTGATCCTAAATGCATTGTGTATCTGTCTCTCAGAATAACCATTTTGTCTGAACACTGTCTGCAAATGTTGTATTTCATTCAGTAGGCCTACAGGATCTGTGTCCCAAGGTTCCATCTGCTTTGCTTCGTACCAAAACATCAAGAAAAGGTAAAGTACGTCTTTTTCCACTTGCATTGTGAATTTTATATTCGGATAGAGCGAATTTAGATGCTGATGAAATGTAGATAGAGTATCAGTCTATGTGGCCACACCACAAATGTGTCATCCACATACTCCAGAAAACATCGGCGTCATACACGCCTTCGTTAACTGGAAAAGTCGGCAGTTGCTGAACACTGTCTGAATACAGGACATCGCATGATTTATGAAAAGATGGAAGTTTTATCCCCAGCATCATCTTTCTGGGATTGCATCGTTAAGGAAGCAATACATATCCATACAGCAATTAATCTCATTAACAGGGATATGGAATTTCAACTGACACAGCCTAGAACCCTGCATAGGCAGCTATTAAATCACCACGCGAAAATCTAAATTTTTCGATAACAGCCCCTTCATAACATTGGTCTAGTATGGTATTTGGTGAGTAACGTCTGGCCACACTGTTAGTAAACACAGTGCACATGCAGGAGAGCCACTCTGTGATTTTCAGCAGAGGGCGTTTGAATATGGCACCATATACACTCCTGGAAATGGAAAAAAGAACACATTGACACCGGTGTGTCAGACCCACCATACTTGCTCCGGACACTGCGAGAGGGCTGTACAAGCAATGATCACACGCACAGCACAGCGGACACACCAGGAACCGCGGTGTTGGCCGTCGAATGGCGCTAGCTGCGCAGCATTTGTGCACCGCCGCCGTCAGTGTCAGCCAGTTTGCCGTGGCATACGGAGCTCCATCGCAGTCTTTAACACTGTTAGCATGCCGCGACAGCGTGGACGTGAACCGTATGTGCAGTTGACGGACTTTGAGCGAGAGCGTACAGTGGGCATGCGGGAGGCCGGGTGGACGTACCGCCGAATTGCTCAACACGTGGGGCGTGAGGTCTCCACAGTACATCGATGTTGTCGCCAGTGGTCGGCGGAAGGTGCACGTGCCCGTCGACCTGGGACCGGACCGCAGCGACGCACGGATGCACGCCAAGACCGTAGGATCCTACGCAGTGCCGTAGGGGACCGCACCGCCACTTCCCAGCAAATTAGGGACACTGTTGCTCCTGGGGTATCGGCGAGGACCATTCGCAACCGTCTCCATGAAGCTGGGCTACGGTCCCGCACACCGTTAGGCCGTCTTCCGCTCACGTCCCAACATCGTGCAGCCCGCCTCCAGTGGTGTCGCGACAGGCGTGAATGGAGGGACGAATGGAGACGTGTCGTCTTCAGCGATGAGAGTCGCTTCTGCCTTGGTGCCAATGATGGTCGTATGCGTGTTTGGCGCCGTGCAGGTGAGCGCCACAGTCAGGACTGCATACGACCAAGGCACACAGGGCCAACACCCGGCATCATGGTGTGGGGAGCGATCTCCTACACTGGCCGTACACCACTGGTGATCGTCGAGGGGACACTGAATAGTGCACGGTACATCCAAACCGTCATCGAACCCATCGTTCTACCATTCCTAGACCGGCAAGGGAACTTGCTGTTCCAACAGGACAATGCACGTCCGCATGTATCCCGTGCCACCCAACGTGCTCTAGAAGGTGTAAGTCAACTACCCTGGCCAGCAAGATCTCCGGATCTGTCCCCCATTGAGCATGTTTGGGACTGGATGAAGCGTCGTCTCACGCGGTCTGCACGTCCAGCACGAACACTGGTCCAACTGAGGCGCCAGGGGGAAATGGCGTGGCAAGCCGTTCCACAGGACAACATTCAGCATCTCTACGATCGTCTCCATGAGAGAATAGCAGCCTGCATTGCTGCGAAAGGTGGATATACACTGTACTAGTGCCGACATTGTGCATGCTCTGTTGCCTGTGTCTATGTGCCTGTGGTTCTGTCAGTGTGATCATGTGATGTATCTGACCCCAGGAATGTGTCAATAAAGTTTCCCCTTCCTGGGACAATGAATTCACGGTGTTCTTATTTCAATTTCCAGGAGTGTATCTGCAAATCATTTGCACATGCACGATTTCCGCGTCTGAGCATTCTTTGTGCGCATGTTCTAGAAATGGGATGTCGAAGTGCAGATACTATCAGTCAGCCAGCCCGCCAGATACAGTTAGTGTCAGTTGTTCTCATAGTGCACGAGACTGTTCAGACTTTGGCTCAGGTTTAATCCTTACTGCTATGTCATGTCCAATCCTTGGACTGCTCTCTTTTTTGGTTCCAGGAAACCAAACATAGAATAGATTTGGTGACACCTTCTCTGGTGGACTGTTTGAATTTGTGTGCACAATAATCTGATTGGCGAACTTCAGTGCTAATTAACTCAGAAACAGCATAACATAACTAATTTTTTGTTAACAATTATGTATCACCACAGCCTACACTGCAACATCCTTAGAGGCCTTTCAGACTGTTTCTGACTACCTTGTAAAACTTCATTTGGCCCTTCCAAGAGCATGTAGAACCATTACGTAGCTTTGGTCTTGTTGTTTTCCTATCTTACCATTATCATGTCAGTAGCTGTAGTTCCATGAAGTTGCTTTTTGATTCTGATATCTTCATTTCTTCAAATCGTGCTTCAGATTTAACAGATCTTAAGAATCTCACTGCAGACATGTGTATATGTTGTTACTTCTTTTTCATGACTTTACAAGTCCCATTTCCATAGTTGAATATCAATGTGCCTATTCTTTTGTAGACTTTTGTATTAAAGTGCTAGTCTTATTTTTATTTTACTTGGCCCTTTGAAGATTGATCCATTGGGTAGCTCAGGCTTCGTGGTCTTCTTATCTTCCCATATCTCAAATCTTCTTTATCTTGTCATTATGGACCTGTTGTCTTTATGTTACCCATGACTTTTTCACTTTCAGATGCCTTACTGCTTGTTGTTTTGATATGTGTTTCTTAAAGTTTTTATCTTGTCCACATAGTTTCCACTAGGTCAACAGCAACTTCTGTAAGATCATTTTTGGTCTTGGCTAGCCACTGTACTTCTGTGGTAGTGTTCCATTTAAGATAGCCAAGATTATCTGGGATAATCATGAGTCTTCCATTAGTGTTGTGTAAATGTATTTCCTGTGCAATGCAAACTAAATTATTCCATCAGGGAATACATCTCTTCTCAAATCTTCTGCAACCAGGCACCTTCTTCCATAGTTTCCATTCCATCTCATTTGAATTTCTTGATGGCATTGACACTGTGGTTAACAATCATGTCTCAGCTTCACAAGAGTTTCTTGTTATATTGTGTTGTATTGTATATATCAGATGACTGTGTGGACTCACAAAATATTACTGCATGAGTTTTATTTGTTGTCTTAGAATGTCACAATTGGTCTTTGCATTCATCTTGAGTGTTCAGCCAGGTGGCAGACATGTGTACTATGTGTTTTTTAGCTTGCTAGTTCACCCCTAAATTTCGCTTGTTCTGTTTGAAAGTTACTGTCGATTTCTTCCATTCTATTGGAGTAGTATATGTGTTTAATTTGTCTGGTTGTTTTGATTTTTTATGTTTTATTTTAAAAACTTTTGGGAGTTATTTCAGTTTTTTTCATGCTTGAATGTGGACTTCGAGGGCCCTATCATATGTATTTACAGTTTTGTAGAGAAACGCTACATTTCTTTGCTCATACTACAATGAGCTCGAAAAGAGCCTCTGATGTTTGCCTGTTTGTCTGAATTTATGGTATACATTCCTGAGCATGCTTTTTAAGCGCTCTGGATCACAAATGATATTTTATGTGCCTCATATTTTTCCAATTAGTTCTGTAACTAACATTGTGGAAGATGATGGTCAGACCCTTATGTACCCTTACATTCATGATTTATAGAGCGAGTTTTCTAGTGATTGGTGCATTGATGTGGTATTAGCCCATGTAGTTGATCGATAATTACTGTGTGAATATTTTCTATGGAAGTTTCTTATAGAGTGTGGGCAGTTTTGAATGATGACCATTCTACATGTATTTATTAGATGCTCTCTATTGGCATGTGCATTGAGAATTTTCTGATGATGTTGCCTATATTCCCATTATCTGTTGATTTGGGCTTCAAAGTCACCAAATCTTAAAATGGTACTGGTCTATCTTGAATGTATCAATTATTATTTTTCAGGTTCATTGCATCATGTGCTTTCATTAGCATACAGACACCATTTGTGGATTTAGCTATGAGAAAAGAGAGGTGCTCTGTAGGAGACGTCAAATGAGTTGTCGAGCACTAGACACTAGGCCTATTATGTTCCACAAATGCAAATTTGTAAATTATTGTTTTGAGTTTTACTGCAGGTCCTCATTCGAATATGCAATATCGACTTGAAGCGAACTGATCAGAATAACGAGAATGTCTTTATTGTACTGTTAGTATCAGAAACCCAAATCTATCATTAGTATCCATCAGTACTTTGAGTTTTCCTGTTTTAGTTAATGTCACTATATTAACAGTGTCAAGAAATTTGTTTCTTGTTTTTTGCAAAGTTTTAGGAAGTTCTGATTCTTCCTTGCATGATAATCTGGTCCCAAAATCTGAATGATGAGGTGCACTTTTGTTGAACTGTCATGTTTGACTGAGATCATAGTTCTGTTGCTTGTGTTTCCACTGTGCTAAGTTTATGGTCGATTTTAGCTGATGAGCATGAGCCCAGGGCTACTGAATCAGTGGCGTCCTATACACTCCTATTGTAAAGTACATGTGCCCTCTTATGATATAAATAGATGGAAATACTTCCAGATTCTACATGATATTTATGTAATAAGTTGAATTGAGTTGAAGTGAACACAAGTGAAACTGCACAGTTGCCATTCATATAAAGGATGTAAATATTTACATGTGATATTTAAAAAATATCATTGAAAAAAGAATAGAATATGTGTAGGCATATATACTAGACTTAAAAGAACAGTTTTAAATTTTATAGTACTATATGTTCATGTACTGCTAAAACTTTTTGATAGTTAATTTACGTTGTAAGTATCTAAAACAGAAGTTAAAAGTATAAAATTAACAACTGACAGAATAAAACTGGTATCTTGAGAACAATTCTGAACAAGGAAGGAAAACAGTATTGACTGTGAATTTACGATATCTATGTGTGTTTTATTAACTTCCTGTTTATGTTTGAATGAGTGTTACCCAAAAAAGATCAGAACTTGTTTATATGGCTGCCCTGATTTTAAACCTGAAAAATGACTGTAAATAAATTATAACGAATATTAATAAGCGATATTATACTTCGCAATTAAAATTTACAAATGTATGTGGATGTAAGAAAACTATAAGCACAGTGTGCTGAAGTAACAAGACATCTAACTTTCATTAAATGCTTCAGTAAACTAGGCGTAGGTATTTTCAGTCCGGCTAGCTTCGGCTCATACCGCTAATGTTTCGATACTTCGAGATGAACACAGTGGCCATCTCCAGTGTTTGTTCTTGTATAAGCTCTGTGGATACTCTTTGCATTTCATATGTTTTGATAGTAGTTGGTGTTTAGGTTAGAATTTTATCGTCATGGGAGACGGCGTGACTTGTAAAATAGGACCATCTGTCTTAAACGCTGATCTTGCGAAATTACATGATGAATCGAAGCGTCTTGTTGATGCTGGTGCAGATTATTTACATTTGGATGTTATGGACGGTCATTTTGTCCCCAACATAACCTTTGGTCATCCGGTAGTCAAATGCTTAAGGGCTAAGATTCCTAAAACATTTTTCGAAACACACATGATGGTTTCGAATCCTGACCAGGTGCGTTTGTTACTGATTTCCTCATTAATGTGCTTGCAGCTTTGTCTATTGGACATATCTCTGAAAGTTGAAGGTCCAAACTTTTTCAGTGGATAGATCCTATGGCAGATGCAGGAGTAAACCAGTACACATTTCATGTTGAGGCTTCGGAGGACGTAAATGAAACGTGCCGAAGGGTAAGAGAAGCAGGCATGAAGGTGAGCAACATAGGTGATAACTTACAAAATCAATGATACACAGAGCTTTCCGCTGTAGAAGTATTTAGCAGATGGTAATGCTGCAGTTAAACATGTCTAGGTTGGAGTAGCCCTGAAACCAGGCACGTCAGTTGAAGCTGTCAAGGAGTATGTTGATGTCGCAGACATGATTCTAGTGATGACTGTGGAACCAGGATTCGGTGGCCAAAAATTCATGTCTGATATGATGGAAAAAGTCAGATGGTTGCGTGAAAATTATCCTGCACTGGACATAGAGGTAGATGGTGGCGTGGGACCGTCTACAATACAGCAGTGTGCTGAGGTTTGTTGAATTAACGGTATTTGTTATAAATTTTACATTGTTTATTACGCAAAATAACATGAAATGCTATCAGAGAATCTGTTAATAAAAATTTTAACAGAACTTTGCATTTATGGAAATGTTTTCCAATGTAACTCACCCCAGCTAATAATAGAAATCTGTTGCCACTGCACACATTTTCGTAATTATGGAAAATAGCATTCTGTTCATGAACAGAGAAATGCAGTAATGCCTGAATTGCGGTATTTTTTGGGGTTTGAGAGATGCACTGTGGAATGAAAAAGGTCTTGAAAACAGTGCATTCTGTTTTAGAAAAAATGTCAGCAGTAATTTCTAGAAATGTTACCATGTGTCAAGTTCATACTGTAATGATCAAAAATGTTTATTTCTGGAACCTCCAAGGGAGGCTAATATCTGAACATTTTAATTGTAATTTCTTGCATGATTTATCCTGTTTGACCAGATATTTTCTTATGATATTTCTGAAATTGATCAACCTTGAAAGATAAAACTGGGAGAAGTTTATTTAAAATTTGCGGGGCAAGAGTGAGTGATATTCAAACATATTTTAAGCCAAGAAGATTGTCACATCGCAGGTTACTCAGATTTCAAATTTAAAATGAAATCTACCTGTATAGCTGTACATAGTAATATCTATACATTTCTAAGAAAACATACAATTTAGCTGAAAATTTTACATTATTGTAAGAGCAATGCTGAAAACTGTAGTGTGGTTGACTCAGTTCACATTCTGCACTTTTTCCAGCATGGCAGTACACTCTTGTGACAGTTTCTAGGAGTTTTTGATACAAAATATGCCACAGTTCCTTAATTGTTCATGATAATGTTAAGGAAGTGTTAGTAAATGAGGGAACAAATCTCAACAGGTTGAGAGATGCCACTTTTTGAAGCTGTGTGTTGGAGCATATAGTTGCTTGTGCTGCCTGTGAGCCTGACACGTCTGTGATAGACTTTGTTAGGCTGAAGAGGACACTATTTGCAGATGCACAGAGTAAAAAATGAATACAGAAAAGTATATTTCTGCTCAAACATGACAGTAAAGGACTTAATTTTTTTCTGATTGCAGTTATGGTATTTTTTGGCACAAATGGATATATCTTCCAAGTGAAGAGCATGCTGATTAAGCTGTTTGTGGAAGAGAGCACACATTTTCAGTGGGAAGGCTGATTGGCCTGTGGAACAGGTAGCTGCCTCCTTTAGGCATTACTCTAGCGAGTAAACTTCCATGGTTCCTTCACATACTGATAGATGTAATTTTTCATCACTGCCTTGCTTTATCAGACTCCTTTCCTGTGTTGATACGTGTTGCATGTTGTCACCCATCCCTCCTCCTCTTGTACAGTAACATGAAACAGGACTGCCGCACCGAATGGGGGACTTAGCTGTTGAGCATATGTTGAGATGTGCAGACATCACCTTGGAAAGAGCTGTAGCAACTACTGTTGTAAATGTAGTTGTATTGAGTACTATATTTGGGTACCAGTCCCAGAATCACTTTCATTTGAGATGACTCGTATATTCAATTTTAAATATATTACGTATTGGGCAACTTTTTGCAATATTTATTGCACCATTACAAGTTAAAATAGTTTTACTCTGACAAAGTATTTCAGCTACATGGTCGCCATTGGATGGTACTAAGGTGTCAAGAATTTATGAAGGGCCTTCATTACATAATTAAACACTTTTTCTCTTGGCCAATTTTGATTGAAAAAGTGCAGAATTTGCTGTAGGGCATTGTGGAGTATACCCGCTTCAACCCCCGTAGTTTCAAGAAGTTCCAGTAGGTGGCAGCATTATCCATAGGCTTAAAAATGCTGTCTCTAATAGAGATTATTCCAGGTAGAGCGCTGTCATTGAGTTTCTTTTGGCAGAAAACCAGAGCATTGTGGATATTCATAGGCATTCACAAAATATCTACGTATACCTGACAGTGAACAAAAGTGCAATAGGTCTTTGGGCAATGCATCTATCATCACAACAAGGTTCAAGGTTGCATAGACATGTCTCATCTCCAGCATTCTGGCCAGCTGTGATTCCTGCATTGCTGGAACATGCGGACACTTTAGTTTTGGATGATAGATGGATCACACTCAAACACCTCGCTAAACAGTTTGACATCTCTGTTGGCAATTCTAACTCCTTTGTCCACAAGTTGGGGTACTCAAAGGTGTACGACCACTTGGTTCCTATCCACTTAATAGAAGACCATAAAGAGCAACGAAGGACCATTTGTGTAGAACTCCTTACACACTGAGGCTAATCGTGACAATTTTTTGTCAAGTATAGTCACAGGTATGAAAGACGGGTTCATAAATTCCAACTGGAAACAAAACGGCAATCCATTGAGTAGCCCCACACCACCTCTCCTTGAAGAAATAGTTCAAAGCTTCATTCTCAGCTGGTGAAGTCATAGCAGTAGTCTTGTGGGACCCTGTAGAAGTTATTCTATTTAATGTCCTTCCTCATGGTTCAACGATCAACTTTGAAGTGTGTCGTGCTACCCTCAGAAAATTACGTAAATGACTTTAGTGTGTTCATCACCACAAAAATGCAAACAAAATACTCCTCCTCTATGACAACGCAAGGCCTTGCAAAAGTCCGCCCACCTGAGAGGAGATCACAAAACTTCATAGGACCATTCATCATCTCCCCTACAGCCCAGATCTTGCACCTTCTGAGTTCCATCTGTTTGGCCCAATGAAGGCTGGGATTATCGGGAGGCAATGTGTGGATGACGAGGAGGATATTGATATAGTAAGACGTTAGCTGTGATGTCAACCACTAGCGAGTCTGAGCATACAGGCCATCCCAGTAAGGTGGTATAAGGCTTCCACATTGAAGGAAATTATGTTGAAACTTGGGTTTTGTACCCAAAAGTATGGGGAATGATACAGTGTATTGGAGTCTTGAATAAAATTAACCTACTTTCAGAAGATAATGTGTTGCCAGAGTTACATCTCTCAAACTCTGTGCTTATACAGTGGTCAGTCACATCTCTGTGGGTCTTTCTCTATTCAGTACACTTGTTACCTGCATGCAATCCCTATACAGTTGTTCTCATTGGAACACCTGATGTTCTGTGCATGACTTGTTTCTTTGTGCACTCAGTTTGCTCTCGTAGCTGACAATGGTATCCCAGATATTCATATTTAAACCCACTGAGGAACTTCCGAGGGTTCTGTAGAAGTCTACTTCCATGAACATGCCCATGTCCAGTACTTTTAATCATTTCTTGTTTAGAATGGACTTTTGTTAGCATCTCACTGCAAATATTGAGTATTCACATCAGTAGCACTTTCTTCTTGATCTGTTTCTAATTTCTCCCAAGTCTCTTACCTTTTGCTTGAAATATCAGACTTCCATGCCTCTACTGTGGGTGGTCATTTAAGTTATTGCCTGCTGAACAACAGTTAACTCAGTTGTTAATTTTTCTTTACGTTCCTTTATCATCAGTCTTTGCACTGCTTTACTTTGCCATTTCCCTAGTTGTCTGTACTTGTGTGGTTTCTAGTGTGTGTAATCCTTTTAATATTTGGCATGCGCAGTTAAATTTTCTTTTGAAGTATCCACTTGCATAGTTTTTACTTTACTTGAAAGTTGTCACAAAATCATCAGTAATGACCTGTGAGGGGCATTGAAGTGAAACTGTTTGTGACCCACATACTGTTCAGCACTATCAGTCATTATGTACCATTGTTCATCACTTAGACTACTTCTTTGGTAGGTTGAGGAGGGAGAACATTGGTTCATATCCCTGCCTGGCCATACAAGTTTCCCATGTTGTAATTGACTTTGTATGAATATGAATATGCAATGTTGTTTGGATGAAACACTGATCTCTAGTGGAGCTTAAGCTGTAGGTCACATTCCAACCCAATATTTTGATTTAGTCGGCTAAGCCACAAAATATGACTAGAAAATGTCAGGTGTGGTGTCATAGCATAGCCTGAGGTCTGCATTAGGTTTAAAGGGGATAAAAATATTTGCCATGAACTACACAATTTTAGAAAGAATCTTTCACTCTGCTGCAGGGTGCACTCTCTTTTGAAAGTTCCAAACAGGTTAGTATCAGACCAGTACTTGAACTCAGAACCATTCCCTTTTCAGGCAGTGCTGTTACCAACTGAGCGATAGATGTGATTCACTATCCACCCTGACAGATATGACTTCCAGTACTTCTCTCGTACCTACATATTTTTGCTTACAAACAATACTTTTTCCCAGTCTGATTACTACTACTTTACATTACAAACTTGTGGGATGGGGCTTTGTCACTGGCCTCTGCTGTGTGTGTGTATTATTTTTGTTCATATAGACTGTCTGATTAAAAGTATCTGTACACCTAATGTAATGCAGAATATACTGCTAGATATTACAAGAGATGACCTGCCATTATAAAAGGAAGTGGAGAGAGTTATGTAGTTAGTGTAGAAGCAGTAATGTAACATTAAAATTGATCAGTCAGGAGGGCTCAGAGACTTGGAATGTGGATTAATCATTGGATGATGTCAAGTGACAAATCCATCAGGGACATCTAAACCCTTCTACAGCTGCCCCTGCTTACTGTTCATGTGACTGAAGTGGAAACTAGTAGGAATTAGATTTGGCAAATGCCTGTCATCATGTGTAGTACCAAGAATGAAGCATGGAGAAGGTGTTAAAGTATAGGAGTGTTTTTCATGATTCGAGCGTGGTCCCACTATTGCATTTAAGAGAACACACATGGGGTAGAATATGAACATATTTTATAGCAGTGTGTACTGCATATAGCAGGGGAATAATTCAAAGACGGTGATTGCATCAGCGTGACAATGCACCATGTCATAAAGCAACATTTGTGACACAGTGGCTTTTGGACAGTAAGATTTCTGAAATGGACTAGCTTGCCCAGAATCCTGATGTGAACTCGGAGGAACACCTTTGAGATGAGCTAGAATATTCCTTTACTCCAGACTCTAGTGTCCGACATCACTATATTATGTGGATTTGGCTCTTGAGGAAAAATGAGCAGCCATTCCTCCAGACATTCGGACACTTTGTTGCAAGTATCCCTAGCAGATCTCAAGCTGTCATAAGGACAAACAGTTAACACACCCCATTTTAATGTTCATTAATAGGTGTCCTGATACTTTTGATTATCTAGTGTATATCAATTCCCTGCTACTAAACATGACAGATGATTCAAAGAAGCCTGTCTTTGCAGATTATGCATGTGTTATTGAGTATAAACTGAAGAGCCAAAGAAACATACACATGCCTGATATCGTGTGGGGCCCACACCAGCATGCCGAAGTGCTGCAACATAACGTGACATGAACCCCGACTAATGACTGAAGTAGTGCTGGAGGGAACTGACACCATGAATCCTGCGAGCTGTCCATAAATCCGTAGAAGTAAGAGGGGACGGAGATTTCTTGTGAACAGCATATTGCAAGGCATCCCTAATATGCTCAATAATGTTCATGTCTGGGAAGTTTGGTGGCCAGCAGAAGTGTTTTAACTCAGAAGTGTGTTCTTGGAGCCACTCTGTAGCAGTTCTGGATGTGTGGGGTGTCGCGTTGTCCTGCTGGAATTGCCCAAGTCCGTTGGAATGCACAATGGACATGAATGGATGCAGGTGATCAGACAGGATGCTTATGTGCATATCACCTGTCAGTCATATCTAGATGTATTAGGGGTTCCATACCACTCCAACTGCACATGCCCCACACCATTACAGAGCCTCCAACAGCTTGAACAGTCCCCTGCTGACATGCAGGGTCCATGGCTTCATGAGGTGTCTCCATACTCATACACGTCCGTCCCCGCGATACAATTTGAAACAAGACTCACCTGACCAGGCAACATGTTTCCACTCATCAACAATCCAGTGTCGGTGTTGACACGCCTGTTTGAGGCATAAAGCTTTGTGTCGCGCAGTCATCAAGGATCTGCGCTTGCTCCACCTGGGGGGCGTCTCGGTGGCATTCCTCTGGCTCCCGGGACACGCTGATATCTGTGGGAATGAGGCGGCCGATATAGCGGCCAAGGCTGCAGTCTCTCTTCCTCGGCCAGCTATTCAGTTGCTTCCCTTCACCGATCTACGGAGCGGTTTATGTCGCAAAGTTGCTCATTTATGGCATGCGCATTGGTCTACACTTCCCCGTAATAAATTGCGGGAAGTGAAAGCCCTTCCTTGCGCTTGGACCTCTTCCTCCCGAACGCGTCGTCGGGAGGAGGTAATTTTAGCTAGACTCCGGATAGGGCACTGTCTTTTTAGCCATCAACATCTTTTAAGCGGTGATCCTCCCCCACTCTGTCCCCACTGCTCTCAGCTGTGGACGGTAAGACACCTTTTAATTGAATGCCCCTATTTTAATCCGTTACGCTCCCGTCTACAGCTATCGCCTGATCTATCGTTGATTTTAGCAGATGACACGCGTTCAGCCGACCGCGTTCTCCAGTTTATTAGTGACAGTGAAATGACGTCAGTCATTTGAAGCTTTTTTTGGGGACAACCACCCCCTTTCTTTAGTGGATTTTTAAGCATTATTTCTACTTTTAGTTTCTCCAATTTTATGACTTTGTTCCCATTGCTGCTGGTTTTCAATTTCGGATTTTTACTGTCTTAAGTCACGGGCTGGGCGCTAATGACCATAGAAGTTTTGTGCCCTAAAACCACAAAAAAAAAAAAAAAAAAAAAAAAAAAAGTAATCAAGGATACACGAATGGGCTTTCAGCACCGAAAGCCCGTCGATGATGTTTCGTTGAGTAGTTCACACAGTGACACTTGTGGATGGCCCAGCATTGAAATCTGCAGCAATTTGCGGAAGAGTTAAACTTCTGTCACATTGAACTATTGACATCGCTCATTGTCGGTCCCGTTCTTCCAGGATCTTTTTCCAGCCACAGTAATGTCGGAGAGTTGATGTTTTACCGGGTTCCTGATATTCATGGTAGACCTGTGAAATGGTCGTATGGGAAAAATCCCCACTTCATCACTACGTCGGAGATGTTGTCTCCCACTGCTTGTGCACCGACCATAACAACACTTTCAAACTTAGTTAAATCTTGATAACCTGCCATTGCCCCCCAGGGGGTCCACAACTCTTTTGTGGACACGTGCGTAGCGAGCACGGGACCCCGAGCCAATGTGGCCCTCCTTCCTTTCCGGGCTGCATCCCTTCCCTTTCCGCATCCTTCCCCGTCCCCCATCTTCGCCCCCCCCCCCCACCTCACCTCTGGCTCTTTCCTTCCCTTTCTCCCCCTCTGGGAGTATGGTTTGTGCCTACGTCCGGAGACGGACGCTCGAAACTGTTCCAAATTCCTTGCTTTCTACACTTGTAAGTCTTCGTCCTTCCTCTGTCCTTCTCTTTTCCTTCCCTCTTCTCTTTGCCCTTTTCTCCGCTGCGGCGTTTGAGACCCCTCTTCTCTTCTTTCCTTTCCCTTTCTCTTTTTTCCTCCCTGTGCGTGTCTGAAGGCCGACCCACGCACTTCCATGCGTAGCCGGTGACGGGGTAACGCGTAATTCCCCGCCCCGGGTAGACAGGTAGGACACGTACGTACCCCCTGGTAACGGCCAGGCCCAGGGAGGGGTGATTACCTGAGCTGATACCTTCCGAAAGTGCCAATTGGTCCCTCCGTCCGTTTGTCGGGAGGTGTGACCTGAGGTGTGAACAATCACCTAAGGCGGGAGTGCCCTCAGTGAGGGCCCCCACAAGGGAGGAGCGCGCCATCGGAGACACTGGTAATCATGGGGGATTCTTCTGCAATGGTTTCCTCACCTTCCACTATGTCTGCTCACAAACGTAAGTTCACTGAGTCTCAGCCACAGACAGTTCCTTGCTGTTTCTCGGTCTGACGAAGGTCACGACTTCTCCACGGTCAACCCTTTCATTATTCAGAAAGGTGTCGACGCAATTGCAGGTCCTGTAAAGTCTTGTTCCAGATTACGGAATGGTACCCTGTTGTTAGAAACAGTCAGTGCCCTCCAGGCACAAAAATTGCTGCGTACTTCTCTGCTCCACACCTTCCCTGTCCGGGTGGAACCGCACCGTACCTTAAATTCCTCGCGTGGGGTCGTTTATACACGCTCCCTCGATGGATTGTCTGACGAAGAAATTCAGCACTACCTGTCTGACCAGGGCGTAACGGCTGTTCATAGAGTTATGAAAAGGGTTGACACGAAAATCAAAGCAGGCTATGAGATAATTTCCGTTCGCCCTTACGTCCCAAACCCTACGCGTTGCTATCGGTGTCAGCGGTTCAATCACACCAGCCAGTCCTGTTCCAATCCGGCCAAATGTGTTACGTGTGGCAAGGATGCCCATGAGGGTGCTTGTCCACCTCCATCCCTTCGCTGCATCAACTGTATGGGTGACCACGCTGCTTCCTCTCGAGATTGCCCAATTTTTAAGGACGAAAAGCTCATCCAGGAAATAAGAGTGAAGGAAAAGGTGTCGACCTTTGCTGCTCGAAAATTATTCTCCAGTCGCCAGCCCACCGTGCCTCAGACAGGAAAATACAGCACTGTCCTTGCTTCTCCTCGGCCAACAAAGGAGGCGGCCACGCAGACTTGCGACCTCACCTATAGTGCCACGGTCGTCAGATCGGCCAGCGCAAAGATCGCCCGTTCAACCTCACCACTTTCTCCTGCCCACTCTATGGCTCACCCTTCATTGGGTTCTGCTAAATCTCGAGCCCCAAAGTCCGACACCAAGCCTTCCAAAAAAGAGCATACTCGTGAAGAGTTTTTACGTACCGCAACTTCCCAACCATCGGTTCCTCCTTCATCTAAACATCATACTTCTAAGAAGGCTACAAAGAAACCCAGTTCCTCTCCTTCTCCGCCAAGGCGTGTCCCATCTACAGCACCACCTGGCGGAAATCGCCCTCGGCCATCTTCTGTGTCGCCGAGGCGCACTGATGGTGGCCGGTCAACTGGCCGATCGCTGGTGGCAGGAGCTGCTCCTGACCAGCCTATGGATCAGGATCTTCTGCCTTCGGCTGACTGCCATTCCATGCTGTCGGTCGCTAGCTCCGAGCAGTCTTTGAGTTGACAGCAACTTTGGTCACATTCCTCCATTTTCTGTTCACCCCATGTCCATTATCCACTGGAATATCCGCGGCATTCGAGCCAATAGGGATGAATTGTCGATCCTCTTATGATCCTACTCGCCGGTCATCTTCTGTCTTCAGGAAACAAAGCTGCGTCCCCATGACCGCTTTGTTCTCCCTCATTTTCAGTCCGTCCGATATGATCTCCCCTCTGTTGAAGGCTCTCCAGCCCATGGAGGACTCATGATTCTTCTCCATGATACTCTCCATTATCACCCAATCCCCTTAAACACTTCCTTCCAATCTGTCGCCGTCCGTCTTTCCCTTTCCGGATACACGTTCTCTCTTTGTACTGTATACATTCCATCGTCCACACCAATGGCACGAGCTGATCTCCTTCATCTTCTTGGTCAGCTTCCACCCCCCTATTTGCTGGTTGGGGACTTCGGCACCACCCGCTTTGGGGATCTCCACATCCTTGTCCACGTGGCTCCATATTGCTAGACGTCTTCCACCAAGCGGATCTAGTTTGCCTCAACACTGGGGTCCCCACATTTTTGTCTGCCTCCACGACAAATTTATCTCATTTGGACCTTGCGGTCGGTACTGTTCCGCTAGCTCGGCGCTTCGAATGGTTCGCCCTTGATGATACACACTCGAGTGACCACTTTCCATGTGTCCTCAGACTGCAGCCTCAACTGCCATATATGCACCCGCGACGCTGGAAGTTTGCCCAAGCCGATTGGACCCTTTTTTCGTCTCTAGCGACATTCGATGACCGTCGCTTCCCCAGCGTCGACGATGATGTCACACATATTACCGACGTTATTCTTACAGCTGCGGAACGTTCAATAGCACGCACCTCCGAATTGCCCCGGTGCCCCCCAGTTCCTTGGTGGAACGAGGCATGCCGTGTCGCACTACGTGAGCGGCGACGTGCTCTTCGCCTTTTCCGTCACCATCCTACTTTGGCCAACTGTATCCGCTATAAGCAGCTCCGTGCGCGATGCCGTCGCGTCATCCGCGATAGCAAGAAGGCAAGCTGGAAATTCTTTATTAGCTCATTTAACACCTTCACTCCCTCCTCGGAAGTTTGGAGTCTGCTTCGACGGTTCTCAGGTGCGCCTAGTTTCTCCCCGGTCTCTGGGCTCACTGTTGCGCATGATACATTAGTGGACCCCGTCGCAATTACTAACTCATTGGGTCAGCACTTTGCTGAGATTTCGAGCTCTTCCAATTACCCGCCAGCGTTTCTCCCGAAGAAACGTGCAGCGGAAGCGCGACCTCTTGCTTTCTCCTTTCCAAATCGCGACAGCTACAATACTGTTTTCTCCATGCGGGAACTCCAACATGCACTCTCTTCTCCTCGCTCCTCCGCCCCAGGACCGGATGGTATCCACGTCCAAATGTTGCTGCAATTATCAACCCATAGTCTGCGTTACCTCCTTCGCCTTTATAATCGAATTTGGACCGACAGTACTTTTCCCCGACGATGGCGGGAAGCTGTCGTCGTTTCTGTTCCGAAACCTGGAAAGGACAAACATCTCCCCTCTAGCTATCGCCCCATTTCTCTCATGAGTAGTGTCTGTAAGGTTTTGGAGCGTATGGTGAATTACCGTTTAGCTTGGTGGCTGGAATCCCGCAGTCTTTTAACACCTGCCCAATGCGGATTCCGAAAGCATCGTTCTGGAGTTGACCATCTAGTTGCTCTCTCCACTTATATCATGAATAATTTTCTCCGGAAACGCCAAACAGTAGCAATATTTTTTGATCTGGAGAGAGCATACGATACCTGTTGGAGGACAGGTATCCTCCGCACACTGTTCTCTTGGGGCTTTCGAGGTCGGCTGCCCCTTTTTCTTCGCGAATTTATAGCAGAGCGCACATTTAGGGTGCGGGTGAACACTACTCTCTCCCGTACTTTCTCCCAAGAAAACGGGGTACTCCAGGGCTCCGTGCTGAGTGTTGTACTGTTTGCCATTGCCATCAATCCAATTATGGATTGTCTCTTTCCTGATGCCTCGGGCTCCCTCTTTGTGGACGATTTTGCGATCTACTACAGCTCTCAATGGACCAGCCTTCTTGAACGACGTCTTCAAGGATGTCTCGATCGCCTCCACTCTTGGAGCATCGAAACCGGCTTCCGTTTTTCTCCCAGTAAGACCGTTTGTGTTAATTTTTGGCGACGTAAGGAGTTTCTTCCACCCTCCTTACATGTAGGACCTGTCAACCTTCCGTTTTCAGACGTCGCTAAATTCTTGGGTCTTATGTTTGACAGAAAACTATGCTGGTCCTCCCACATTTCGTATCTTTCGGCTCGCTGTCTGCGATCCCTCAACACCCTCCGTGTCCTGAATGGTACCTCCTGGGGAGCGGACCGAGTGGTCCTTCTCCGTCTCTATCGCGCCTTAGTGCGCTCGAAATTGGACTATGGAAGCATAGTCTACTCCTCTGCTCGGCCGTCTATTCTTCGGTGTCTCGACTCTATCCAACACCGTGGATTACGTTTAGTGTCTGGAGCTTTTTACACCAGCCCTGTGGAAAGCCTTTATGCTGAGACTGCTGAACCTCCACTGTCCAATCGGCGAGCAGTCCTTCTGAGTCGTTATGCCAGCCATCTGTCTTCCATGCCTGCTAATCCAGCCCATGGTATATTTTTCGACGCCTCCTTTGATGTAGGGTATGCAGGCCGCCCCTCCTCCCTACTACCACCGGGAGTCCGCTTCCGTCAACTGCTCCATTCTCTTTCCTTCCGCTTTCCTAAAACCTTCTTGACAACTTGGGGTACAGCACCGCCTTGGCTCCGTCCCCGGATCTGCCTGCTCCGTGACCTTTGTCGATTTCCCAAGGATGGTACCCCTTCACTTGTTTATCGTCGGGCATTTGCTGCTCTATGTGCACAAATGACGGAAGCCACATTTATTTACACCGATGGCTCGAAAACATCGTTAGGTGTAGGGAGTGCCTATGTTGTTGGCGACACCCCAAATCACTTTCGGCTTCCTGACCAGTGTTCGGTCTATACTGCGGAGCTTTACACTCTAGTCCAGGCTGTCCACTACATCCGCCGCCATCAGCGGATACAGTATGTTATCTGTTCAGATTCTCTCAGCTCTCTCCTCAGTCTCCAAGCTCTTTACCCTGTGCACCCTCTGGTCCACCGGATTCAGGACTGTCTGCGCTTGCTCCACCTGGGGGGCGTCTCGGTGGCGTTCCTCTGGCTCCCGGGACACGTTGGTATCTGCGGAAATGAGGCGGCCGATATTGCAGCCAAGGCTGCAGTCTCTCTTCTTCGGCCAGCAATTCAATCGATTCCCGTCGCCGATCTCCGGAGCGTTTTATGTTGTCGTGTTGTTCATTTATGGCGCGCGCACTGGTCGACACTTCCCCACAATAAATTGCAGGATGTAAAAACTCTTCCTTGTGCTTGGACCTCTTCCTCCCGAACACGTCGTCAGGAGGAGATAATTTTAACTAGACTCCGGATAGGGCACTGTCTTTTTAGCCATCGACATCTTTTAAGCGGCGATCCTCCCCCACTCTGTCCCCACTGCTCTCAGTTGTGGACGGTAAGACACCTTTTAATTGAGTGCCCCTATTTTACTCCGTTACGCGCCCGTCTACAGCTGTCGCCTGATATATCGTCAATTTTAGCAGATGACACCCGATCGGCCGATCGCGTTCTAGAGTTCATTCGTGCCAGTGAAATGATGTCAGTCATTTGAAGTTTTTTTTTGGGACAACCTACCCCCTTCTGTAGTGAATTTTTAAGCCTTCCTTCTGCTTTTAGTTTCTCCAATTTTATGACTTTCGTTCCCATTGCTGCTGGTTTCCGTTTTCGGTTATTTACTGCTTCCTAAGTCACAGACCGGGCGCTAATGACCATAGCAGTTTTGCGCCCTAAAACCAAACAAAAAAAAACTGCCATTGTAGCAGCAGTAACCGATCAAACAACTGCACCAGACACTTGGTGTCTTATATAGGCGTTACTGATCGCAGCACAGTATTCTGCATGTTTACATATCTCTGTATTTGAATACGCATGCATATATCAATTTCTTTGGCGCTTCAGTGTATGTGATATAGCCAACAAGTTAGTCAGTATCATCATGTGGCCTTCAGAGAATTAAAGCTTAACTCCAACAAAACCCAGTGCATACAATTTCTGAATCAGAACTATCATGAAAGTTATGGTAGAAGCTAAAGAAATGAATTAAAATTTATACCGCAGCTGGGACTTGAACTTGGGTTGCCTGCATACTAAGCAGATGTGGTAACTATTACACTACCATAGCGGCATGGTTAACCTAACTGCACAGACTACTCCAGTCCATTCTTGTCCTTAGCATAAACTTCAGTTCACGACTTCAGCCCATTTTCCACTTCTTAAGTTGTCAGTTAGCCATGCTGCTATTGTGGTAATGGTTCGTACATCTGCCTAGTAAGCAGGAGACCTGGTTTCATGTCCCAGCCATGGCACAAATTTTAATGCTTTTCTTCAGCTTATATCATTATCAAAGATTAAGTTGAGACAAACGTCTAAAAGAAAATGTAATTCCATGAGATCTGAAACGTCTTGGCAGATTAAAACTATGTGCCAGACTGAGTGTCGAACTCATTCTGGATACATCCCCAGGCTGTAGCTAAGTCATGTCTCTGCAATATCCTTCTTCCAGGAGTGCTAGTTCTGCAAGGTCTACATGAGAGCTTCTGTGAAGTTTGGAAGGTAGGAGACGAGGTACTGGTTGAATTAAAGCTGTGAGGACAGATCATGAGTCATGCTTGGGTAGCTCAGATGGTAGAGCACTTGCCCACAAAAGGCAAAGGTCTCAAGTTCGAGTCTCGTTTCAGCACACAGTTTTAATCTGCCAGGAAGTTTCATATTAGTGCACATTCTGCTGCAGAGTGAAAATGTCATTCTGGCTCCATCAGATCTATTGTGAAAGTGGTATTCTATTGTCTTAATATGGAGTCACGTGTTCAGTTAATTTAACCATTTTAAATTCTTTGGGGTAAATGGAAGGCTTTGTTGTAAGTATCATGTTCAATGATTTGTAGAGAAACCGAATGCTGCTATCTTGACTATGCGTGATCTCAGCTGACAGTTACTGAAACATGAAGGCTTGTTTCCTTAACTTACTTTCACTTTATCTCTTCTGATTTTATACTTTGGAGCAAATCTGTGAACTAGTCAGGAATATTCTTGGCCCATAAAAGGTGATCAGACTGATATGTAGTGTCAATTCATGAGCTTTGTGTAAGTCACTGATCAAGTGCCTCAGATTCTAACTCCAACATTCTTGTTCCAATATTGTTAGTATTGACACATTTGTATGAAACTGCAATATTTATTCATTGATCACCAGATGGAAAAATGATACACATTTGAATAAGTTTTCCGTAAGCTTTGTACAGAATTGTGGAAAAATGATACACATTTGAATAAGGTTTCCATAAGCTTTGTACAGAATGGTGTGTATTAATCAACAGCTATTATTTTCAGAACTGAAAAGAAAGTATTCAAATCCTCATTGAAAGGTTTCCTTGTGCACATTTCTTGTACTGTGCACAACAGTTCTTCACAGTGGTCAAGAAATTTTCTTTGTAGTGTGTTATTTGTACACTATTACCATTTTTATTGTTCTGTTAATTCTCTGTTTATAAATATTGTAATCAGCATTCTGTAAATTATTTCGTTACTCATTCTGGGACTAAGTAGCTTTTTCTCGCATGATTCCACATTACCTGATGAATAAAAATTTTACAAGTTTGAACCTTGCTCAGAAGTTAATTATAGAATTGGTTACTGAGAATGGGCTCTGCCCCACCTTATTAATTGTTTGTTTGTGGCAACTAGTACCAATATTCATTTTATATGAAGTGCATGGATAGACTTCAGTGAAAGTTTACTGAAATCTCCTTCTCCTCAGCACTTTCCTTCATATATTGAAATCTTTCAAGCATTAACTTACACTTCCTGCCATTTGTCACTGTCACTGTCTGTCATGGTCGATAATACATCCCACAGTACGTAGGTGTGAGTTTGAGCATAGCTTTCTTGTGCTCCCAGTCCGCATTGGACACAGCTTTCATTTACTCATTGACTCATTCATTGCTGTTTATAGTGCCTGTTGATGAGATAGACATTTAGGGATTTGGAACCGGTCAAAATTTACTTCAACAAATAACAAGCATATCATAAAAATTTAATCTGTACACAGCATCAGCAGTAAGCTTACACTGTTGTGAGAGTACATGTGATTTCCACAAGAAGCTCTTGAGCCTTGTAGCGGTTTCCAGCCCGTGCTATCTGTAGCTTTCTGTTCAACTAGAATAAGTGAAAATGAAAAGCAGTAAAAATATCTCTGCGACCTGGCCTGTTACAAACCCAACAGAAAATATTAAATTAATTTTGCAGCTATTAGCTGGTTTACAGAGAATCGTTCGTGATGTTGGAGAGTGTTCAGAGGCCTACTATGAAAATAAAATAATGAACATTTATATTGTCATTAATTATGGAATGTGTATGTTTCACTTTAAAATGTACGCTGTGGCCATTATAACACCACCACCGTGGAGATGGCATGCAAGAAACATCAAACTGGCACGCAGTGTACTACATGCTCAGATATGCACATGATTACCATTTCAGTGCAGCTACAGAAAGTAGGTAGGAGACAGTGTTGCGGGTTTGTTGTTTAGAAATCCCATTAGAATGTTGTTTGTCAGTCAGATCATTTTGTGCCTTGCATAAGCAGGAGTTATGGCTTCCCATGACACTGTAGCAGAGGGTTGTAGGAACAGTGGTCCACCCAACAATGTTGGAATCAGGAGTGGTACTGCATAATCTTTTTCATGCAGTTCTCTGTGCACCACCACGATGGACATATCCATGTGTGAGAACTAATTCTGCCAGATTACATTTGTTTCTGATATAGGCCCATTGGGTAGACAGCACTGTCACCTCTGGCTCTCAGAGCTGGTAATGTGGACAGCAGGCATTACATTTTTAAGTGTGAAGGCCAGTGGTTGTGCCCTTTTGTAGTTATTTCCCTGACCAAGCTTTCAAGGAGAGGCCCCCAGGGGTGCGACAGTTTTTGAAACTATCTATACAGTGATGTAATTTGGGATTGCAGGTATCTCACCCTGCAGCCATTCACCATGGTAGGCCCCAGTTTGAGAGTAAGGGACAAAATAAAAATTTCATAATTTGGTGTGACTGTTCTGGAGATTTAAAATTAATAACAATAATTAGGTAGGTATTTTGGTGTAGTGGTTAGCATACAAGCTTAATGAGTAACATTTAGTGGCATTGAATCTTCTCAGATACTTCAAATTTTTTTTCCATTTTTGAATGTTTATCAAAATGACTTTGATCGTTATTTTTATTCAATTAGTTGGTTTAAATGTATTTTTTATTTCTAATTGGCATGTCATTTTAATCACCGTATCAACTTTTTCCTTTGTTCTTATTTTGTTTTCCATTTTTCAGTTAGTATATTTATGCATGTTATTTTAATTATTTTTAAAAAAACTGACTTATATTTAATTTTGTCCAATTCGCAGTCATATATTTCTGTCCATATTATTGCAGTCATTAATTCTACTCCTGACATTCCTTGAATATTGTTTTATTTACAATTCCTTCTTTCATTTACATCTTCATCTGCATTTTCGTCCTTAGTGGAACAAGAATTTGTTTTAATTTTTTGTATGACACCATACAAAATACATCTTGTTTGTAACAAAAAATAATTTTTGACACTGTAGCACACCGAATACAAAGATTATTTCGTTTTCTGTTTTTTGACTGATATATTGACATTTTCAAGTGTTTAAATATTATATAGGTAAATATAAATAAGTAAAATCATGTGCACAAAGATTTCAAATGAGAAAAGAAAGATAGGAAGAAGAAAAAATTGCAAATGAAAAAGTTAGTATTCTGATTAAAATGATGTGGCAAAGGATTAGAAATTAAAAAATAAATGTAAGCTAATTAATTGAATATAACTGTCATTTCTATAAAGATTTAAAAATAAATTTTGAGGCACCAAGCAAGATTTGAAACAACAATCTTCACATCAGACTAGGATGGTAACCATTACACCAGTGCTTAGATGATGATTGTGTTCAATTTTAAAGTTCTGGAACAAGCAAAATTTAAAAAAAAAATTGTCGATTATTTGCAAACTAGAACCCATGAGGATGAATGGCCACAGGGTAAGATACCAGGGACTCTAACCCACATGGGCGTATAGATGATTTCAAAAAGTCGATCCCACCACTAAGAACCTCTTCTTGTCAGTACAGACAGTGCTAGACTGTTGTCCTGGCCAGCTTCAGATATCTTGCTCAGTGAAGACACCTGGTCGTGGCTTTGTTAAGAGATGGCATGGCACCACTCACCAGCAATTGCTTTTTATGAACTCTGGCAAAAAGTTGAAACAGCATGGAGTGAGTTATCAGTACCTGTCATCCAAGTTCAACTCTGTGCACAGCTGGGTTAACCTGATTGCTGCTGTCAAAGTGGAAGCTCTGTGTATTAAATATCATACCTGTAGAACCCCAAATCCCTTAAAAATTTAATAACATGTTCTTCCACCTACACTGTATATGCACAGTAACTAAAATTTCGTTACTTGCTACCTACTGTGGCGTTATTTTGACGGCTAGCAGTGTTTTGAGCGTTAGTTTGGAATTTTGTGTGCTTTATTCTCATTTTGGAAATATAAATTACATTCCTGCATGTGTACATGATTTACTAGTGTATCACATTCATAACTGGTTAATTCTGTGTTTGTTAAGAATGTTTACATGAATGAAATTGGGTTAACTCTTTCCAAACAACTTGAGATATAAATCGTAGCTGTCAGCTGTCATGGTATTTCCACCCAGTTTTTACAATTTAATGACAGTTTCTAACATTGACTAATATTCTGGAACTTTCCTTTTACTTTTGCAGGCAGGAGCCAATATGATAGTCTCTGGAACTGCAATAACAAGTGCTCCAGATCCAAAGGACATAATATCAACAATGAGAAGTCAAGTGCAAGCATCCATTGATAAGTTGAGGGTGCAAGTGGAAGTGTAAGGATGAAGGAATAGAGGAGTGTGCGCATGCAATAACACCTGAGACCCAAAAGCACACACAACTTTCCATTACTAGATGTAGTGTCAGTTGGTGGATTCAGTAGCAGATGAAAACTGCTTACATTTGGAAGTAATGCGAGGGTATACTTCCAAAAGAATGATGTGGCAGCCATTCTTTTAAGAGGATGAGTAATGGTGTTTTGTCACACCGAATAATGGGTTTTAATGTTGAAGTCATATGTAAACATTGTTTGGTACCTATAGACTGGGTTGTTACTATAATATGTAAAGATTATTTTTGTACGAATAAATTTTATAGGGATTCTTAAAGATTCTCTGTTTTAATATCCTTTTGTGTGAATAAATGAAAATTTTCACTGCTCACCCATTCCTATTCATAGTTTTTCTGAGCATTGCAATTTTAAAATTAACTAAATACAGTATTGAGCTGTTTTGAACATCAAAAGGCCTTTCTTCTGAATGTTAAGAAAGGAACAGGGACTGAACACACAAGTGCAGTGACATTTGAATACTTAAATGAGCACTGAAATATACAGTAAAAGTAGTCTAACAAATGGGTACACAGCTAGATACACCATTTTCACGATCTGTTGGTAAATTGCGGCAGCTGCATGAAGCTGTTTGGTAGTTATATTTTCATATGTATGAAAGTTACGATGCCAGAAAACTGTAACTAAAGTATGGGTGACTCTGAGGTCCAGTGGTTGGTAAAGTGAGAATATTACTTGTTAGATATGAATAGATGAAAAGACAAATCATTATGATACTGAAAAGCACTGAATGGAAGATATATGTACCTCAAACAGAATAACAAAGTGATTGACAGTTGGACATGTGCTGGGCAGTGTTGGCTCATGTTCCTCCCCACACACAATATAGCTGTGTTAGCAACAGCTAGGCTTTCCATTCTGGAGGTATTCACAAGCAATGACATATATCTGATTTGCTTAACAACATGGTAATAGTTATCACTTTTCTATGCAATTTTGCAGCTACTTTAAGGCATTATCGCATAAAATAAACATGTTGCACAGAGAAACAATGTAAACAGTGAAAACAATTGTTATATTACCAGCTGTGACATCGGGACTGACTGGTTACTGATACCTGAAGTAGCAAAGCAATATGACAATAGTGAACAAAATACAAGGTGTGACCAAGTTCGTTCTTTGATTGGTTGTTGCTAGGATAGTTGTCCTTAAACAACTAGCCATGAATCACGGAGCTGTCAACAGGCACATAAAGTGTGAAATTGTCTTTTTGGGTAGTCTTATGTGCCTTCGGTCTGTGCTGGACTGTATAATGGCGCTGGATACAATAAAAAATACACACACACAAATAAAAGAAAGTTAAGTACCCGGAGGAGGAGGAGGCGGCGGCAATGGTATGAACCTTCACTAGTGAGAGCTATGCAATTTTATTCAGGGATTACAAAACTGAATCAATCAGGTTTACAAAAAAAAATTGGCATTGTAAGACGTCTTAAAAGTGTGAGGTCAAACCCCACTCTGGCATTGATTTATGCACTGATGCAAGTGAGAAGGGTGTCATAAAATAGTACTATCGTCTTCAAGGCAAGCTAGCCCACAGCTGTTGTAACTGTTTTTGATGTACTGGCACTGGGACAGAATTGACATCTGAAATTAGGACAGAGCTAAGGCTCTTGCTGGGCATAGGAGTATCTTAAAATCATCCCATGTACAGATGAGCATTGTCCTGTCGAAAAATGGGACCATGATAGCGTCATGTGAAAGGTAACATAGAATATACGAAGTCTGATGTACTGTTGTGCTATCAGAATTTCCCCAGTCATTACCAGCCACAACCTGAAGTCACTCACATCAGGCGTAACACCAGTGTGCCTCTCTAAAGTATTGAAAGAATGGAAGCTCTCATCAGCATACTCGTTGACAGTGGTATCTGAGATATTGCTGGACCGTGATTCAATACCAAATACAGTGCGCGGTACCATTCCTTGGCAGTCCATTCTTGCTGGTTACAGCACCACTCCAAACGCAGCTGTGTAGTACTTTTTAATTTCAGCCTATGTGTGGAACGCTGATTTCCTAATCTGGCTGTTTGTAGTCTCTGACCGATGGTGCAGGATGACACAATGTCACAGGGAGTCCACGTACTTGTTCATGGGGTGGGGGGGGACCGCTGGCACAGATGTGAAGCAGTTGTGATGTACTTGATAAACAGTACAGTGTTTATCTCCTGTGATGGTCAGACATGGTTGAAAGGGAACCTTCATGAGAAGTATGTCTCCCATCATGTTCCCGTGCAGTCAAACATCGGCCCACTGTCGCAGCTGAATGCTCCACAAATCCGGATGTTACATGATTTGACTAGCCAGCCAAATAGAGACCAACAGTGAGGTCCCTTTCAAACTCTGTAGGGTGCTGATAATGCTGTCTCACATGTAGTTGCAGCATCTCTGTGTCCCTTAGTGATTACTCAATATCATATCATGTTCATGTCCCTTATGCACCCTACCTGGCATGGTAATAACACTAATCGCTAATGCAGTCTCGTAGTGTACAGGGTGATTATAATTAGGCTTTTGTTACTTGAGCTGGTGTAGACGGAAAACTATTAACCGTATGGGTACCCAACTTTATACGATCAAGGCATGCAGTGTGAATGGCACATGTTATTGTATCTGCTTTACCAACATGTGATCCATGTTCTATGGGAGGCAGGTGCTTTGGACTCAACTGTTTTGGTGCACAATGGAGCTGCACTGACTAGAATTGGTCTTGAGGTTATGGGGTTACTCCATATCACATTTGGAGAAAACCGAATCATTGGCCAATCATTTCAAACTGTGTGGCCACCATCACCTGATTTGAGCCTGTGAGATTTCTGGCTGCAGGTTCACCTGAAGGACAGGTTTTATCGACAGGACACTTAACATGTATTGGAGGCTGAAGGTGAATATAGTGAGGGAGGAAGGCAACATCCCACCTGGAATGTTACTGGCAGCAGTAGAGCAATCTATCGTGCAGTTCCGGGCTGTCATGGATCAAGACCACCTACAATAAATCAGACCTTAAGGCAGATATCGATAGTTGACAATATGGCGGCAATCGTGGGGGAAACAAACCAGCGTGCTTGTGTTTCCATAACGCGTGTGTGTAACATTGTATACGTGACGTTCAGGAGAAGCGAAAGCATTTATTACTAGCTGTTATTTATGCTATATGCTGTGAATGTCGTCAAAAGTGCTACGCTAGTATTTATTTTCTATATTCAGTAGTAAGTTCGGCATAATTTCAAGTGTAAACTGTTCTTGCGATGGGTCGTAGTTGTTGTGTACCAGGATGTAAATCCAATTACGGCAAAACATACGATACCTCAACATTTAAGTTTCCCAAGGAAACAGCATTGAGGAACAAATGGATGAAACTAATTCATAGAGATAATTTTGAAGTGAACGATAAAGCTGTGGTGTGCATTAAGCATTTTGAACCTAAGTTTGTGGTTAGGGAAGACATTTTTCCTGTGGAAAATAGTGAACCAATACGTGTGCCACGAAAAATACCAAAACTAACAAATGATGCAATCCCAACTATCTTTCCTAATCAACCTTCATATCACACAGTACCAGTTCCTAAGCAAAGGAATAATCCTGAAGATCGTGTTCAACAGCTACTGGAACGTGATGAATGTAGTTTCAGTAAGTGGTGCCAAAATGACAATATACCTGACTTTCAGCATTTTAAAAGTGAAGTGCAGAAAAGGAATGTTTGTCCATTTACAATTTTAGTAAAGGATGACTACATATCTTTCATTAAATTAAAGGATGATTCAGTCAGTGATGTGCCAGTAGTTTCAGTGTGCTTCAAAATATCAAGTTCCTTGGAAGTAAAAGTGTTTCACAAAAATGTGTGTTTGCCTACGGAAACCTTGAAATGGATACTACAGTCTGGGGAGGAAGAGAACTTGAAATGTGACAAGTGGACGAAATTTGATAATCTGGTGAGTCACCTAAATGGTTTCACAGATAACTCTACTGGCACCACTGACAAGATTGTAATTTTAGTCAACGTTCTCAAACAAGCACTAAAAGCTGGTAGTGATTTTGACGCTGAAATACCACCTAAAATAGAATTTGTTTTGGAGCAATTACAACTCGCAATAACAAAGCAAAGCAGATATTCTCCTGAGCTTTTGATATGGGCAGCAACCATTTGCTTTTCATTTCCTGGTGCCTACCATCACTTGAGAAAAACAAATGTATTAACATTACCTCATCCTGTCTATTTAAGGCATTTTCTATGCAAAATGGGTCCAAATAAACCTTGTATTGGTCCATCACAGGTTGCTTTTTTGAGGGAAAAAAGTAAATTTCTTCAGGGAAGTGACAAGGTAATTTCAGTGATGCTAGATGAAGTTTATGTTAATTCAAAATTCTCTTATAAGGCAGGAAAGATACTTGGTGTTGCTGAGAATACTTCAGATACTACAAGAGCAGGTACAATGCAGGTTTTCATGGCATCATCTTTACATTCTCATTATAAAGAAGTGATAGCTCTCTTTCCTGTAAAAAATGTTAATTCTGATACTCTACTGAAAATGACAATTGATGTATTGAAGTTAATGCATGAGCTGCAGTATGATGTTATATGCCTGGTAACAGATAACCATAGCACTAATAGAAAAATGTATCAGCTTATGTGTGGTGGCACTTTACAGCCGTGTATTACAAATCCAGTCGCTCCATCCAAATTTCTCTTTCTTCTGTTTGACAATGTGCACTTGCTTAAGTGTATCAGAAATAACTGGTTGAATGCAAAAAATGAATCCTTCATAATGCCAAATATTGAGGATACATTTGCTTTCATCAATACCTTTCTACACAGTGATGAAGGGAATGCTGCATGTGAATATACTGTCAGTGAAGCAAAGTTTTCAGATTTGAGGAACCTGTTTCATTCTGAGAAAAATAAACTGTTGAAACTTGCCCCAAAGCTAGTGAGAAAAGCAGTATATCCAACTTCTATTGAGAGACAGAATGTTACCCTTGCTCTCAGTGTTTTTGATTCCAAAAATGTGGCAGCACTAGAAATTTTGAAAAGTCAGGGGATTGAGATTTCTGATGGCACTATTCAGTTTTTGAAATTAATCATTAAATGGTGGACAGTTTCTAATGTACAGCATCCCATGAAAGGCAAATACACATCAGATGATAATTCTAGCCCAATCACTGGACCTACTGACTCCAAACTTGTGTTTCTTGAAAATTTGAAAACATTTCTTGATATCTGGCATGCATTGCCTACTCATGGAAAATTAACCAATGAAACATATACTGCTTTCTCTCACACACTTGCAGCAACAGTTCAGTTATGCAGATACATTTTTAACACTTATAACTGGTCCTATATTCTTACAGCAAAATTACAAACTGATGCTTTGGAAGCAAGATTTGGAGCTTACAGAAGGCTAAGTGGCTGCACATATAATGTTTCAGTTGAGCAAATCTTGGAATCTGAGAGGAAACTGAAAGTAATAAGTCTACTAAAGCTCAGATCTACTAAACATGGTGAATTTACATTAAATGATTTTGCAGCAAAAGTAAATTACAGCATAAAAAACCAAAAGTATGAAAATTTGGATAAATTAGAACCTGCTCTAGAGGAACTAGCAAACATTCCCATGATGGATGAAGACTTGAAAGTCTTGGTCTGTATTGCTAGCTACACCAGCAAAACAGTGCTTGAGAAGCTGCAAAAAAGTGGAAAATGTTCAGGCTGTGAAGAAATGTTGCAGACACAGGATGAAATTTTGTTGCAGTGTGAAACCAAAGAACTCCTTTCCTATTTCAACCAATTGAATCGTGGGGGATTGAAGTGTCCTTCTTCTATAATGATTTCCTTGTGTTGTAACATATATAAACTTTTTCAAGTTCTGATTAGCAGCACATATGAACCAGAATTCCTAAAACTTGAAAATCAGAGAGATGCAGTACTTGCCTTAGGAACTGAATTGTGTGAAAATGCCGTTAGTAACCTCAGTGATGTGTGCAAATGTGGCATTCCTTTAAAGACAATAATCAAGAAAAGTATTAAAGTGCTTTCAAATATTTTTATTAATAATTACACAAAACTGTTGAATGAAAAGTGTGTTTCAAAGGAAATTGCTCGAACACTAGTCAAACAAAAAAGAGGAACTCATGAAGACATTGCAGCAAAAATAACAAAACGCAAAGTGGCCAAGCTGAGCAGCAAATAAATCCAACAGGTACTCAAAATCAAACACTTCTAACGTATTACGTAATGACAGTGACTAGAATTAACTGCATATTGTTTAATACAATTTTGTGCTTTAGTTACACGCTTCATTTATTATTGCTATGTAGCTTCTATTGTGCAAATTATTATTAGGGTCCAAATATGCCATTTACATGTGTTTTGTAGTAGTTTTTTGGATTTGATTTTCAGTTGCATCTCATAATTTTACTTCGTCATAGTTCTTATTACGTGATTTGTGGCTTTAGTGTCAACTTTATATTTAAGTTTAAAGATAGAAAAATACATAACAATACATTTCTTACGCAATTTAGAATCTACTTTCCATTTATGAAGTCTGTAAATTATTCGTATTACGGTAGCGCTGAAATACTTGGCCTAAGACGGGCGCCATCTTGGTTTCTGTGTTGTGGTCTGATGTATTGTAGGTGGTCTTGCATGGATGCAGATGGTTGTCAGATTGAGTAACATTCATAACCTAGAATGTAAACATGCTACACAATTAACAAATATAACCATCTCGTGTAGAAATTAAAATGCTTTTCTTTCAGTGGTTTACTCATTTCTTTTCTGCATGTCCTTACAAATTTTTTTGCAAGATTTCATTGCCATCCAGTCACTTGTTTTTCATGGAGGCCCTCTCAAGAAGTGTGAATTTAAATATAATCATCTGGAGGAAGCTATGGCAATTAGCCTACATACAAACTCATAGGAAAAGTGTGTGCCAAATTAATACATTTGAGAAAATTGTAAGGTATCAGAATCCACCCACAAATGAGCTAGATTACCAAATTATTATTTTCAAACAATGGAAATTCCAAGATATGAAAGGATAGATTACTACTCGCCACAGAGGAGGCATTGAGTTGCAGGCAGGGCCAAGGTGCAGACAGGCTCAGTATTTTTGATTGAGCCTGTTTATGACTCAGTGCCATCTCTATGTGGTGAGTAGCTATGTATCTTTTTCATATTATTGTTAAAATTATTCTTTTGTCCCTTTTAGAGCACTGCTACTCAGTTTGGGGCCCATAGCAAGTAGGAATAGTAGAGAATATCCAAAAGAGACCAATGTATTAGGTCACATGTTTCACTTTGGAATTGTGTGAGCATCAGAGGTTATTATGTAACTCTAGAGGTGTACATCAAATAAAATCTTTCTGTTAATATTCAGAGTGCATTAAGTTTCTAGAAAAGTGAAGCAACACATTACTTCCTGTCAGTTCTCCCATATGACCATGGGTTATGCAGATGTTTTTCAACAATAATTTTGGAACATTCCTTTGCTTAATTCACAGAAATTTCCTAGTCACTCAGAAACCATGGTCTTTTAGAGATGTGCAACATCTTAGACCAGCTATATAAGATATTCCACTACTGATTAATAAGGAAATGTTTATATGTAAACAAAGATCGATCAGTTCTCACACTGTCAACACTTGCAAATAAAAGTTGCAAGCCTCATTTTGACCTGTGAGACAAGGTTAATTGGCACACCAAACATATATACCCTGCAACAATGTAATTGCATTCAGAAAGATTCAGAGAGCCAGCCACTGTACTGGCAAATGTACACTGCTAACAGTCATTGGTCCTTTGCAAGTCCTGCAGATAACCTCTGCAAAGACAAACCAAAGTAACAGTTTAAAGCTGCACAAAAAGAACATTTAAAAGCTTCCACTGAAATAAATGCCATTTATTAGCGTTACTTAATTCTTGCAAGTCCATCTTTTTTATCCAGTTTTTCCTCCAGTTACATAAAAGGCCTGCAGTCTGATACCCATCACACGCCTACCCGCTAAGCCACAACACTGCCATAAAAAAAATGTAAAATGATTAACCAGGAACATCCCAGGGAATTCTTCAAAGCTTTCCATACTAGTGGAATAAGTTAGAGGTTTCTGCAGATCAGTAATTCCTAATTCAGGAATATGATACATTGTTCCAGAAGAGCTTGTTGCATGCTTATTTCGGCACTGTGTCAGTTTCGCCTAACGCATCTACACTTGGGCTAAGTAGATTGCATTCAGTCTCCTATCTGTATTGTAGTTATCTGAGTGGTCTTCCTTGCACTGTGCTGAGTATTTCTGGAGTGTTTTCTGTGATGTCACTTTGTGTCACACCAGGATTTGCCACTACTGAGATGATCCTTATTGTTGGTGCAAAAATTACTTTATGACTTCAAAGCTTCTCTGCAAATCTACAGTTGTTAAAAATCTGCAGAGATTTGGAGATGGTTTTTCCTTCAGTGGTTTTTGATCCAGGTTTGGCAACACATTCTGGAAGTTACAGTCACTTTCAGAAACCGAAGAACTGTCAATCAGTTCTTTTGTTGAAACATAAGACTGTGGTGTAACACCTGTCCCATAGACAGCTTAGAACTGTCACTTTCAGAATTTGTGGAGGAATTATCAGTTAGATCAAGACTGAATAATTCATCCTCACTGTTGCTCTTAGTGTCACCATGGTCTCTTCATTGGTGTAACCACAACCCCTTGAACAGTAAGACATAAAGTGAAGCTGAATGATGCAAATGAAGATTGCACCAGACAAAGAACGTGAACACAACTCTGCAGCCAGAACTGTGAAAAGCTACTGATGTATGGGGCAGAAATTCAGCTGTATGTTTAAACTCAATGGCACTCTGGTGCATGAGTGGTGGTGTGTCTACTCAGTATCAGTGCACAGGGGACAGCAAAATATTAAATTATATTCAGTAGCAATCAAAGGATTAAACATCACCTCCATACCTAGAGGGCCCACATCCATCTTCTATTCCCAGAAGGACTGCCAGACAACTCCTAGATCTGGCTCTAGCACCCCTAAAATTCTTTAAATATTCTTGGCATTCCCTTCTTCCATTAAAAGCACTCCTGGAAAGTGCTGCTTCTCATTGAGATCTGGTGCTTTTTTAAGGAGCTAGAAAAATCAGTAGGCTTTAAGCCAGCTACCAGCCTAGTAGGTTCCAACCACAAAACTCATCTTGTAGTGTGAATCTTCACTTCAGCTCAGTTTAAGTGGATGAGGGAAAATCAGGTCCAGATTGGGCAAAACCCAATTCCACAGGGTGGCAGATTGTGTACGCAAAACAGCCAAGAAGATGAGCCCACAGCATGTCAGGGAACACTTTGTTACAATTCTTTATACCTTGTCATGTGCAAATGGAACAAGAAAGATAATAATGAAAATTTCATGTAGCTCACTGCCATGGTGAAAGTCTTTCACTTGGACCCCACTTCAGTGACTAGCATGTCCCTAAGATATCCTATCAGGAAAAAGGGGACCTACAGTTTCACATGGAATGCAAACCAAGATTTGTTCCTGGTGAATCTTCACATCATTGAGAGGTGAAGGCTAGGTTAAAGGCAGACTGAAAACTTTCAGCCATTTGACTGGTATTTGATCCCACAACCTCTCAGTTACCAGTAGACCACAGGGCCGGACAACAAGAAAGAGAGGAAATTACAGTAGCATTGAAATATCCAACACGACAACAGACGTAAATGTATCAATATGTTTTATAAAAGATACAAAGATATCTACCGCGTGTTAGAACTACCCTTTAACATACAACATACATCGAGTAATAGCTACTGTTCCTCAGCAGTTTCTTTTATTTCAATTGATGGAAGTCATCACAAGTCTTGCCTTGTTAATAATAAAACCATGAAATATAAGTTCACTGTAAAATTAGCTTGAATATTGAAATAAACGTATGTTAATATCAGCCTGTGCTGTTGATGTAGATAACTGTGAAATTTCTAGTATTAAAAGAAACTGCCATAAGGGCAATGTGAAAAGTTCTTGGCCAAGTGATGATAGACTGCTTGTTATCAGCACTGCTCAGATTCTGCAAGGCCTGGAAAAATACATGTTTACAGCTGCCATAAGTTACTCATTGGACTGAAATTGTTTTCAAGCCACAAATACCTTTAGATTTGCGAACTGGTGGACATGGTTATTCCAAAAATTTGTATTCAGTTCCCTCAGTTTTCCTGTTGCTGAATGTTGTAGTGTACTGACAAGAGACCCTCCCCTTTGCAGTCCAGGCTTCACCTCAGGTATATTTTCCAGACCATTCGATTCAGGAGAGACAAGTGTCAAGGGTGGTCATAACGTTTTATTTATCACTTCATAAAAATAGTGTTACATAATTAATTTTTTGTTTGTGGGAATGTGTGTGTAGTCCTGGTACACACTGAAATCCCACACCACATACCATAGTGCCCTGCTACAAGAGCCAAAACAAAAATGTGCAACCCATTGATAAAGTGGAGACTGACTGTGGCATTTGTTTTAGTTCCTGTATGTGTGCACTATGGTACTGTGTAGTGGCATTTCTGTGTGTACCAGGACTGCATACACATTCCTGCAAAGAAATAACTTTATGGCTAGCCCTCATTGTCTTAAGTTGTGCCCCACAGCTTTCACAGAAGACTCTTTTTTTTTATATACCAGCAAAAAGCCGCTTCAAAACTTTTATGTTGCTGCAACTATTGTAGACCATTCCATCATCATCTGGCTGACATTAAATGGTCAAAATAGTATTACCACATGTCGATGATTGTGAAACAGGTTATAAGGAGTAATCAAAAGCTTTCAATTCAAAGGCTATAATGTCGAGAAACCCAAATCAAGCAAACATGCCATGAGCATTGAGACAATCATCCCACTGTTGCATCAGGTCGAAGATACCCTTTTGGTAAAACACTGTGTCCTGCTGCGTGCCTGTTACACATCCTTGTCTGATAGGAATCATCCACCCTTCGACGCCTATCCGTAAATCAGGACTGTAGGGTGGGTATTCAAGTGTCTCCCACTTGAGTTTGTGTAACTTCTGTCTTATGGCATTTGTGATATGGGGACGTGTGTTATTATGGAGCAGCTGCCCCCCTTGTCACACTTTTCCAGGATCACGACAGTGGTTTTTGATAGGCATACTGCCCCCTACACATTCTTCATTCTCCAATGGATGTCTGCCAGTGTTTGTCCTTTGGCATCTGAGAAAAGAATAACAGCACATTGGTCCTTTAGGATACATCTGGTAATAAGTTAAATATAGTTCACATTTCACTTTTGCATGTCGGTGCTTAGATACCCATACCAGAGTCATGCTACATCGAATATATGCTGCAGCAGCACAGAAACTTTTTGATCACCCTTAACAAATACAAGAGCTGTTCAAACAGTACCCAACTTTTATTTATAAAATAAATATTTATTCAGTACAATTTTTTGACACTAGTCATCTTCAAAGTAGCCCCCTTCAATTTCTACACACCTCTCCCAATGCTGCTGTCATTGCTGGAAGCATCACTGGAAAGCCTCTTTCGGAATGGTGCTGCTCCATTGAATTTTGCATAATGTCTTCCCCCGTTCAGAAATATGCTTCCCTTCAGAGTCTTTTTCAGTTTAGAGAGAAGTCAGAAATCACAAAATGCTAGGTCAAATGAATAGGGAGGCTGACAAAACGCAGCCATGTTGTGTTTGGCCAAAAAACTTTGAATTAAGTGAGAATGATGAGAGGGTGTATTATCGTGGTGAAGGCACTATCTACCCACTACCCACAAATCTGGCCATTTGCATCTCACTGTTTCACGAATGGGACACATAACCTCTTGATAATACTTGTTATTGACATTAGCACCTTCCAGAGCATACTCATGATGTATTGCACTATTAGAGTTAAAAATATAGTCAGCACAACTTTCACATTGCTGTGGACCTGCCTCACATTTTTGGGTTTCTCTTGTCAGGGATGATGGATGCTTCCATTGCAATGGCTGGAATTTTGTTTCTGGATGGACCCATAAACCCAGGACTCATCACAAGAGGCAACTATGTTAAGAAACTTGAGATTACTGTTCACAGTATACTGCATGCCTTTTGTGATCTCAAAATCAAGTTGTTTCTGCTCAGTTGTTAGCAGCTTTGGCACAGATTTCACTGAGATCCTCCTTGGGTCCAAATGTTCCATTAAAATGGAACGAATGGATCCAGTACTAATTTTAATCTTGTCTGCAAGATCACTGATTGAGATGTGTCTATCCTGCATCACCAGTTTCCTCATATAATCAATAACAACCTCATTTGCAGATACTGAGGCTCTACCTGAATGCGCTTCACTCTTCACTGAAGAATCACCACCTTTGGAGTGGTTGTACCTCTCCTTTATCTGTAAGGGTCCTATTTCTTTGTCTCCAAACACTTGTTGAATCTTGCGGATTGTTTCAACTTGAGAACTGTCGAGCAGAAACCAAAATTTGATGCAATAATGTTGTTTCACTTTTTCTGTCATTTTGCCCACAACACTAAACCCAACAACCACCACTTTCATGTGTTCACTTGTCAACAGCTAGGCAATGACTGGTTGTTTCTGAAGTCATGAAAGTAATCACGCTTGTGCACTACCCTTGCCTACAGACATAGAGAGCATGCGTGCCTCAATACCGTGTAACGCCGGAAATGCATATCCTCCTATTTCCATCTATTGTACTATAATTTTTTTCCTTGTTTTGTTACCTCAAGATATGACATTTCTGTGTCTTTACATATTGTAATTGTTTTACTATTTGTATATATATATATCTATGCATTTATGTCGATGTATAATTGGTTTGTTTTGTAAATACTATTTGTATTTTTACGCTGGGTCTTGCCTAGGGAAAACTATGCTATCGAACGAATACATCGATAGGTCGTATGGAGAACAAAAGTGTTTAGGATCTTTGGTAGTGTTAACTCTGTCACGTGGAGTGCGGAGAGAGAGAGTCTGGCTGGAGTAGCGAGCGGAGCAGGTGTGTTGTGTGAAGCTCCCGCGAGTTGCCGCGCTTTCGGGGTTTGGCAGCATGTAATTGCGCTCGACTTGCGATTATAGTTTCTGACATGGTGTCACGGACGGGAAACATTAGCTAGTGCACATCAAGAGCCCGTTTCGTCTGGTGACCATGTCGAGAAGAAGGCGCGCCAACATCCAGCTTCTGCAACAGCGACGGCCGACAATGAGTGACTGTCGCCACCTCCTCGATCGACGGCTTCAAACCTTCAATCAACCGACAAGGAAGACTGCAAGCACGTAAAGTTTTAGAACTGTATGGCAGACCTCAGCTTTTAAAACTGTTCAAATCACAAAATTACAGCAACTTAGCATGAACCTTTGTTGCTCATTGTCCCAATTGCGTTGCCAACCAGGGTCCCTACCTTTTCCGAAATGAACCCGAGTGTCGTTGAAATTCAAACACCAGCATTAACGTAATATAATTCAATTTCGCTGCTCTAATTTCAAAGTTCAGTTAAAGTATTCATAGCTGGCTACAATATTTAGATTACACAAGCACGAATTAAGAGTGCGAGTTTTGTTACCGTATTTTAGCTTACCTGTGACTGCAGCTCAGCTTGGTACGTACTAAATTTTACTATTGTTAATTGTTCAGAATCATTTAATTCAAGTTCAAAGTTAAATCTCTTCTTTCTAAATTGCGTAGATTCAAGTAGCTTTTGAAATGATTGTTGAGGTAGTCCAAGACTAACCGTATTTTACTGAATTTCGATGTGCTTCAGAAAGAAAGCTCACTATTAACTTCAGTCACTAAATTAACTTTCGATTTTCCTGTTTTATTAATTCTTTTGCTAAATTAAGTCAGAGTGTAGCGAAATTTATTACTTCTGACAAACTATCATTTTTCACACTACACATGTCAACCTTCAGTTGCCACGCTTCTAGTGCTAATTATATGTGTAATAACCTTTCTTTTTCAGCTACTATAGTAATTGTCTTTAGGACTGGCGACCGTAATTTCCCCCAAATCTCAAATATCTAATTACCGCTAGTTAATTGTTAATGTAATGGCCGCGCATTTACTTCCTTTATTAACTTTACCCCTTTTCAAAATTAATTTCCACCAGTTTCATTTGCATTTTTCCTTTCATTTAGATGTAACCCTTTCCTCCCTCTTTACCGACAGATTAACTTCGGTAACGATTGCTTTTCCCAAATTTCCATTAGGTACACGCGGTTTAATTTTTCACTGTCATTAAGGTCGATAAATGAGGGGGAGGTTACAACCGTTGTTGGTTACAACAATAAAAAATAAGGTCAGATACTTCCTGACCAGCCCTTGCACAGGGTTGTTCAAAAAGAAGGAGCAGGTTTCAAGAATTTACCTCTCACAACCCACAAAAGGTAGAAAACAACTTCAACATTCCTAGGCGAAGAAATGTTGAAAGTTTTCAAACAGTGTGCACAGAAGTTCAGTTCAAAGTTACCATTGTGCTGTTGGTTGAATGTAGGGAAATGATGACACTGCAAGAAAGACGTGAGCTGTAATGCATTTGTATTGGTCACAAATATAATCTTTTCTCAATAGCTGTTACCCACATGATTGCACTCACATATCAGTAATTTTCTTAAGATGAGATGGTAAGAAAGTAAGTTGGGCACTAAAACAAAATGTGGACTTCTTAAAGTTGTTAAATAGCATTAAACTGTTGAACAAAGAAAATAAATAATTAGTAGATTGATGCAGAACATATTTTATAGTATTTGTACATGCAGTAACATTAGCTGCCCACATGTATCTGTCTGTTGAGTTAAACATCACTACTGGCCAGTGTGGGTGGAGGAGCATGGGCAGGAGCGAGCATCTATTCACTTTGTCAATGAAGTAGCTATACATTACACAGCATGTACATTATGCAATAAATATAATAATTTTTAACTTGGATTATGGTCACTGGTGTAAGAAAACAATGTTCCATTCTCAACTTCACCCTCTTAGTAATAGATTTTTCTTACTTTCTAAAGTACCCTATGGTCACTCTTAATGTTCAAGCTGTCTCCATTCCAAATTACATCAAAATCAGTTCAGCAGTTTAGTGATGGAAAAGTAACAGACTTACTTTCACATTTATAATACAAGTAAGTAAATATGGAAAGTATGGATTACATGTTTCGTCAAGCATACCACAGGTCTGATCATGGTGTTTCCTGAAACACGCCACGCCACGAGATGATGAATAAAAAATCATGTTGGTGACAGAGGCTGGTGTATTGCCATTCAGTGCTAAAATGGTCACAGATTTCCAGACTGACTTCTTGTGGAAAGTGGTAAAATATGGAAAGGTCACATTGTGTGCTGCAGTAGCAAAATTTGACTCCATTGTTAATGTGCAACGTGCAGTTCACTGACAATTCCACAAAGAGATGAGGTGGCTCATTGTAAATATGTTTATGAGTGGCATCAAAATTTCATATATGATGGTTGCATCCACAAACAGAGAAGCACAGGTCATTCACAGATGAAAATGTTAAGCATATCTGTGGAACTTACAAAAGGTGCCCTAAGAAATACACGACACACGCAAGCAATGAACTTAAAATCCTTCAACCATCAATAATGTGAGATGGTAATTATTGAGCACATCAGTGGCCTTGTCACAGTGGTAACAATGGTACCTATCAGATCGTTGAAGTTAAGAGCTGTTTTGCAATTGGGGGACCTTCTGAGTCTGTTGAGCACTTTTGGCAAGAGGGGTGCATTCAGGGCTTGTGAAGCTAACTGAGGAGCTACTTCATCAAGAAGTAGCAGCTCCAGTGACAAACACTGACATCAGCCGGGAGAGCAGTGTGCTGACCCCACAACCCTCTGTTTCTGCATCTAGTCATGCCTAACAGCTGATGATGACATAGCAGTTGATCGGTATCATTGTGCCTTCTGGGGACACAAAAGAGATTCACTTAAGGTCAGCACTTCTGTGCCATTCCTATAAACAAACAATGGAAAATCTGGAATAGAGAGTAACAAAATTATGAAAAGGATAGTTGGGACTCACCATATAGTGAAGATTCTGAGTCACGAAAGACTGGTCTCCCTCTACGATTTTTACCTTCCATGCTGTCCTCCAATTCTAAATTGGTGATCCCTTGATGCCTCAGAACATATCCTACCAACCAATCCTTTCTTCTAGTCAAGTTGTGCCACAAACTCCTCTTCTCCCCAATTCTGTTCAATACCTCCTCATTAGTTGTGTGATCTACCCATCTAATCTCAGCATTCTTCTGTAGCACCACATTTCGAAAGCTTCTATTCTCTTCTTGTCCAAAGTATTTATCGTCCATGTTTCACTTCCATACATGGCTACACTCCATACAAATACTTTCAAAAATGACTTCCAGACACTTAAATCTATCTATACTCAATGTTAACAAATTTTTCTTCTTCAGAAACGCTTCCCTTGCCATTGCCAGTATCCATTTTATATCCTCTCCACTTCGACCATCATCAGTTATTTTGCTCCCCAAATAGCAAAACTCCTTTACTACTTTAAGTGACTCATTTCCTAATCTAATTCCCTCAGCATCACCCGACTTCATTCGACTACATTGCATTATCCTCTTTTTGCTTTTGTTGATGTTCATCTTATATCCTCCTTTCAAGACACTGTCCATTCTGTTCAACTGCTGTTCCAAGTCCTTTGCTGTCTCTGACAGAATTACAATATCATCAGCCAACCTTAAAGTTTTTAATTCTTCTCCGTGGATTTTAATACCTACTCCGAATTTTTCTTTTGTTTCCTTTACTGCTTGCGCAGTACACAGATTGAATAACATCGGGGAGAGACTACAACCCTGTCTCACTCCCTTCCCAACCATTGCTTCCGTTTCATGCCCCTCGACTCTTACTAAGTGCCATCTGCTTTCTGTACAAATTGTAAATAGCCTTTCGCTCCCTGTATTTTACCCCTGCCACCTTCAGAATTTGAAAGAGAGTATTCCAGTCAACATTGTCAAAAGCTTTCTCTAAGTCTACAAATGCTAGAAGTGTAGGTTTGCCTTTCCTTAATCTAGCTTCTGAGATAAGCCATAGGGTTAGTATTGCCTCACGTGTTCCAACATTTCTATGGAATCCAAACTGATCTTCCCCAAGGTTGGCTTCTACCAGTTTTTCCATTTATCTGTAAAGAATTCGTGTTAGTATTTTGCAGCCATGACTGATTAAACTGATAGTTCAGTAATTTTCACATCTGTCAACACCTGCTTTCTTTGGGATTGGAATTATTATATTCTTCTTGAAATCTGAGGGTATTTCATATGTTTCATACATTTTGCTCACCAGATGGTAGAGTTTTGTCAGGACTGGCTCTCCCAAGGCTGTCAGTAGTTCTAATGGAATGTTGTCTACTCCCGGGGCCTTGTTTCGACTTAGGTCTTTCAGTGTCTGTCAAACTCTTCACGTAGTATCATATCTCCTATTCCATATTTATCTACATCCTCTTTCATTTCCATAATATTGCCCTCAAGTACATCGCCCTTGTATAGACCCTCTATATACTCCTTCCACCTTTCTGCTTTCCCTTCTTTGCTTAGAAATAGGTTTCCATCTGAGCTCTTGATATTCATACAAGTGGTTCTCTTTTCTCCAAAGGTCTCTTTAATTTTCCTGTATACAGTATATATATTACCCCTAGTGAGATAAGCCTCTACATCCTTAATTTGTCCTCTAGCCATCCCTGCTTAGCCATTTTGTACTTCCTGTCAATCTCATTTTTGAGACGTTTGTATTCCTTTTTGCCTGCTTCATTTACTGAATTTTTATATTTTCACCTTTCATCAATTAAATTCAATCTTTCTTCTATTACCCAAGGATTTCTACTAGCCCTCATCTTTTTACCTAATTGATTCTCTGCTGCCTTCACTACTTCATCCCTCAAAGCTACCCATTCTTCTTCTACTGTATTTATTGCCCCTTTCTTGTCAATTGTTCCCTTATGCTCTCCCTGAAACGCTGTACAACCTCTGGTTTAGTCAGTTTATCCAGGTCCCATCTCCATAAATTGCCACCTTTTTGCAGTTTCTTCAGTTTTAATCTACAGTTCATAACCAACAGATTGTGGCCAGAGTCCACATCTGCCCCTGGAAATGTCTTGCAATTTAAGACCTGGTTCCTAAATCTCTGTCTTACCATTATATAATCTACCTGAAACCTGTCAGTATCTCCAGGCTTCTTCCATGTATACAACCTTCTTTTATGGTTCTTGAACCAAGTGTTAGCTATGATCAAGTTATGCTCTGTGCAAAATTCTACCAGGTGGCTTCCTCTTTCATTTCTTACCCCCAATCCATATTCACCTACTACGTTTCCTTCTCTCCCTTTTCCTACTATCGAATTCCAGTCACCCAAGACTATTAAATTTTCGTCTCCCTTCACTAACTGAATAATTTCTTTCATCTCATCATACATTTCTTCAATTTCTTCGTCATCTGTGGAGATACTTGGCATATAAACTTGTACTACTGTAGTAGGCATGGGCTTCATATCTGTCTTGGCCACAATAATGCGTTCACTATGCTGTTTGTAGTAGCTTACCCGCACTCCTATTTTTTAATTCATTATTAAACCTACTCCTGCATTACCCCTATTTGATTTTACTTACATTGAAGAGCGAGAGAGAAAGTCAACACCTAATTATGTTTCAACATTCATTAGTCTGTGGGAAATTCTCCATTACTTGGAAAAAGAACTCAAATGCACATTCAGTAGTACAACTGCTATCATAATCTTAAGAAACAAAACACAACACATGAGTCCAGTTTGAATCAGTACAAACCAAGCCATTACACTAGTAACAACTTATGAGGGCCACATTCCCTAAGAATGTGACAGCTGACATATTTGGCAGCACTGAAATAAGTTTGATGTAATGCTGTATCCTGTTTTGCTAGATAAAGGGGCTTCACCTGGTATCACTTGAAATTGGTCCTCTATCACCAAATTGCCTGGTCATGATGCAACTAAAAATCTTAGTTTCTTACAAAAAAGTAACAATCCCAGCAGAACCCTGGACAGGGGAGACTTACTGGATGAGATGAGGCGAAAAGACTGATTCTTGGGGACTGCACCAGACAAGATTTGAAAACCTGAGAGCTTAAAGATGAAAGACAGAATAATATGCAAGTCAGAAATTATTACTAAATCATCATGAATGAGTTAATAAGAGTAAAAAGCTAAGTGCATTGTATGTAACAGAGGTGGGAGGGGGTATGGAGAGAAAAAGACAAGTTAGAAAATGAAAGATGTAGAAAAATGAAATGGATTAGTTACTGTGAATAAATGCTGAGAAGTAACATAAATTAAGGCTAGGTGGATGGCATATTGTAGTGCTAGTTCCCACCTGTGGAGTTCTAAGAAACTGGTGTCTGGTAGAAGAATCCAGATGGAGCGTGTGGTGAAACTGGCATTGACATGACTGTCATGTTGTACAACATTCTGTGCAACAGGATATTGTGTGTTGCCTGTATACACCCTCTGCCTATGCCCATTCATCCGGACTGATAACTGGGTGGTAATCATGCTGATGTAAAACGCTGAACAGTGTTTACGTAACAGCTGGTATATGACATATGTCGTTTCACAGGTGGCTCTCCCTTTGATAGTATATGTTATGCCAGTTACAGGGTTGGGATAGACAGTGGTAGGAGAGTGCATAGGGCAAGTCTTATACTAGGGATGGTCACAGGACTAGGAGCCATAGGGTAGTGAGATGAGTGCAGAAGGAGAATAGGGTCTGACAAGGATGTTGCTGAGACTGGGAGGGTGATGAAAAGCTATTCCAGGTGCGATGGACAAAATCTCAGACAGAATGGATCTCATTTCAGGGCACGATTTTAGGAAGTCATGGCCTTGTCGAAGTAGCTGATTGATACATTCAACACCAGGATAATGTTGGGTGACAAGTGGTGTGCTCCAAAGTTGTTTTTTGGAGGGATCAGCAGCACCAGGATTGGATGTGATGGCCCAGGAAATCTGCTTTTGAAATAGGCTGTTGGGGTAATTGCAACCAGTGAAGGCTGAAGTGAGAGTGGTGGTGTATTGCTGTAAAGAGTCTGTATCTGAACAAATACATTTGCCTCAAATTCCAAAGCTGTATGGGAGGGGATATTTGACATGGAAAGGATGGCAACTGTCATAGTGTAAGTACTGTTGTTTCTTAGTAGGTTTAATGTGGACAGAAGTGTATAGCAGGTCTTCAGTGAGGATGACATCAACATCAAGGAAAGTGGTATGAGATTCAGAATAGGACCATGTGAAATTTAATTGAGAGAATTTATTTAGAGATTCCAGGAATTTTAACAGGTCAGCCCCACACAGTTATCAGTCAGGATGAATGGGCATAGAAAGAGGGTGTATATAGGCAACACACAATATTCTGATGCGGAGCATGCTGTACAACATTACAGTCATGACCTCAGTGCCTGTTTTACCATGCAACATCTGGATTCTTCCCCCAGGCACCAGTTTCTCAGAACTCTGCAGGTGGGAACTAGCACTACAACATGCCATTGGTTCTCACCACCCACCTGGCCTTAATTTATGTTAATTTCTCCCATCTCAGCATTTATACACAATAAATACTCCTTTCTTCACTCCATTTTTGGTTTTCTACATCTTTAATTTTCTAACTCGCCCATTTTCCACTGTCCCCCCCACCTCTGTTACACACAATGCACTTAGGTTTTCACTTTTATTAAGTTGTGCATGATGTTTTATTAGTAATCTCTGTCTTCCATATTATCCTGTCTTTCACCTCTAAACATTTAGGTTTTCAAATCTCATCCAGTACAGTCCCGAACAATCAGTCTTTCCTTCTCATCCCATCCAGTAAGTCTCCCCTGCCCCGGGCTTCTGGGTGACTTTTCTGAACTGTATCCCTTTCGCTAACCCTCTCCAGTCCTTTTCCTTTGTCCCTTTTCCTTCCACTTCAACTCTTTTGCCAGACGAAGGAGCCACTGGCCCCAAAAGCTTGTAAAAGTTAAATCCTTTCGTGTGTGCGTTCCCCTGCTGCTGCTGCTTGGTTAGTAGATTTCTCATCTATCCATTTACATTATAGTAACACACTTTTGTAAGCCTGCCTCCCATCAGTGTCACTACAAACAGAGCACAAGCTTGGAAAGGAAACGGAAATAGATTATGTGCTTTCCAGAGGAAAGGGAGCCAAAGCACACCTATTAGTGCAGCTGGATGGCTGTACAGAAATTTGGACCTCATTCCTCCCGAATGCAAGTCCAGTTCTTGTATACTCAGGTGATTCATGTGAACAGGTTTCCGATGTGGTTATGGCCACACATTGGGAATAACATACCTTGAAAGCAAAATGGTAGTTGGTGATAGATGCATGGAACATTCCATTTCAGAAATCATTAGGGAATTGAATATTTTGAGATTCACAGTGTCAAGAGTGTACCAAGAATACCAAATTTCAGGTATTATCTCTCACTACTAACAGTGCAGTGGCCAACAGCCTTCATTTAATAACTGAGAGCAGCGATGTTTTAGCAGAGTTGTCAGTGCTAACAGACAAGCAACACTGCATGCAATAACTGCAGAAATAGATGTAAGATGTAGAACAAATGTATTCACTAGGATAGTGCAGTGAAATTTGGTGTTAAGGTGCTGTGGCAGCAAACAACCGACGCGAGTGCCTTTGCTAACAGCACAACATTTCATGCAGCGCATCTCCTGGGCTCACGACCATATCAGTTGGAAGATATGGTCGGGTCAGATGACTCCCAATTTTCCCTTGGAAAGACCTGATGGTAGTGTTCGAGTGTGACACAGACCCCACAAAGCCATGGACCCAAATTGGAAATAAGGCATTGTGCAAGCTTGTGGTACACCCATAAAGGTGTGGGCTGTCTTGACATGGAATGAGCTGGGTCCTCTGACAGGAATTAGTTATGTTCAGTTACTTGGAGCCCACCTGCAGCCATTCATGGACTTCATGTTCCCAAACAATTTTTACGGATGACAATTTGCCATGTCATCAGACCACAGTTGTTCGTGATTGGTTTGAAGAACATTCTAGACAATTCAAGCAAAATTTGGCCACCCAGATTACTCAATATAAATCCTATTGAACAGTTATGGGATATAATTGTGAGGTCACTTTGTGCACAAAATCCTGCACCAGCAACACATTCGCAATTACGGACAGCTCCACAGGTAGTGTGGCTCAGTATTTATGGAGGGGCCTTCCAATGAAATGCTGAGTCCATACCGTGCCGAGCTGCTGCACTATGCTGGGCGGAAGGAGGTCTGACATGAAATTAGGGGCTATTCCACGACTTTTGTCACGTCAGTGTATAATGAGGAATTGACCACTAGACGTCACAATTGGAGGACATATCAGTACAGAAAGAGGCAGGGAGTATTGTGTTGTCAGTAGATGTAAATGGAAATGAGCGTTTGGCGTCACTGGCCGGGGAGGTCCCTTGCGGGGCAGGTCTTATTACATCCCATGCCACATTGGATGACCTGCACGCCACATGGGGAGGAAATGATGATGAAGACAGCACAACACCCATCCCTGAGAGGAGAAAATGCCCGACCCAGCCGGGAATTGAGCCTTGGCCTGTACGACAGCAATCTGTCATGCTGACCACTCAGCTATCGTGGCGGACATTGTCAGTAGATGAAGAGTAACAGCAGAATTGATCAGTCAGGAGAGCTCAGTGACAACGAACCTGGAATGGTCATGGATGTCATCTGAGTAATAATTACACCAGGAACATTTCAGTCATTCTACATCCACCCAAGTGAACTGCTGGTGACGTGACTGTGAAGTGCAAATGTGGAGGAACAACCACAGATAAACCAAGACTAGGCACACCACATGCGGCATTCTAATGGACAGAGACCATTCAGTACTGCGTTGCAAGTCAGCAGAAGGAATCCCTCATGAGTTCCAGAATGGTACCAGCAGCCCAACTAGAACAATGATTGTGTGTAGAGAGTTTTAAAAAAAGTGCGGTACAATGGTCAACAGCTTCTCATGAGCCACACATTTCTGTAGTCAGTGGTGAGCCATGCTTGACACGAAGTAAAGAGGAAACGGCTGCAAACAAGTAATTTTGAGTGATGAAACACACTGTACCCTGTCTGATAGAAGGGCTTAGGTTTGGCTAATGCTTTGAGAACATTACTAGCCTTCAGTTGTAGTGTCAACAGTAAACCACAGAGGAGTTGGTTTTGCAATGTGGTGGTGTTTTTTGTGGTCACAGTGTGGTTACCATACTGTGTTTAAGAAAATGCTAAATGGGGAAGGATATGAACACATTTTACAGCACTGTGCTGTGTACAGTAGAGGAACAGTTCTGAGATGATAATAGTTTGTATCAGCAAGACAATGCACCCTGTCATAAAGCAGCATCTGTGAGGCAATGGATTATAGATAATAACAATCCCAAAGTGGACTGACCTGCCCAGAGTCTTGACCTTTGGGATGAGTTAGCATGTCAATTTGGCTCCAGACCACAGTGTCTATCATCACTACTTTCCCTGGTTTTGATTCTTGAGGAAGACTGTGCTGCCATTCCTCCCCATAGATTTAGACACATGATTGAAATTTCAGTCTGTCATAAAGGTGAAGGGTGGATACTCCCCATATAAATGCTCTCTGATGTAAGTCTGTATAGTTTTGTAACAATATTGTGACAAGGAATGTTGCTACTCAGCATATAGCGGAGATGCTGAGTCACAGACAGTCACAATATAAAGACTGTCTGAAGTATAGCCTTCGACCAGTAAGGTCTTTGTCAAAATTAGACAACAAACACACACATACAAACTCATACAAATGCTACTCACACACACGTGACTGCAGTCTCAGGCAACTTAGGCCACAGTTGCCTGAGACTACCGTCACGTGTGTGTCTGTGAATGAGAGTTGTGTTTGCATGAGTATGAATGTGTGTGTTAGTTGTCTAATTTTGACAAAGGCCTTACTGCCCGAAAGCTGTATTTGTGACAGTCTCAGCATCTCCACTATATGGTGAGTAGCAACTTACCTTTTCACAATATTGTTACATTCCATCCTGGTTTTTCCGTTTTTTGATCTGTATAGTTTTGATCAGATAGTGCATGCTTATGACCTGTCTCTGCAGCTGAGCTCACTAACTCACACTTATCTGGTTGTGCTTAACTCAGAAAAAGCCAGTTAGACTCCTAGTGTAGGAGAACTTTTTACTGCAACTACCATGTGGTTGTAAGTAAAGGGCAGCTATTCACAGAGGTCCAATGTGGGCTGTAATTACTGTATGTCACTCAAACTTGGTAGATAATGAAGAACCAATTTACACTGGAAAAAATTAGTTCAAATTTTGGTCAGTAGGTGCAAATCTGGTGCTGTTAATGCAAGAAAGGTGTACAGAGATGTTTCCATATGTAGTGGACATTGAAAGAAAAAATCAAACAAGTGAGAAAGGCAAAATGCTGATTTTCTTATTAAATACTGCTTACACAATTTGTTCAGTATGACACTGATGGGATACTGCATCCATAAAATAAGATGATCAACAGTTGCTTGCAGCAGTTCTTGTGGAATCTGAGCAATTTGTTCCCATATACTGGCCTCCAAGAAGGGCTCGGTTGGTAGGACATGTTCTACGGCATCAAGGGATCACCAATTTAGTATTGGAGGGCAGCTTGGAGGGTAAAAATCGTAGAGGGAGACCAAGAGATGAATACACTAAGCAGATTCAGAAGGATGTAGGCTGCAGTAGGTACTGGGAGGTGAAAAAGCCTGCACAGGATAGAGTAGCATGGAGAGCTGCATCAGACCAGTCTCAGGACTGAAGACCACAACAACAACAACATACTGGCCTCCAGGTCAGGTAGAGACTGAAAGCATCCCTGGTAAACACATTATTTTAAATATCCCCAGGGCTAAACGTCACATGGATTCAAATCTGGTGACGTCGCAGGCCATATATCTGGAAAACACCTGGGGATAACACATTCCTGGAAGGTTGCATTAAGTAGATCTCTAGTGGGCTAGCAACATGAGGTGTTGTCCCAACTTGCATGAAAACAGTGGTTTCCACACAGTTATGCTCTTCCAAAGTGGGTATCACATGATGTACAAGGAAGTTTTGATAATGTCCAGACATCAAACTACACCTGACAGGCCCACTGGGTGTATTCTTTTCAAAGAATAATGGACCAAGAATAAAGGTGCTTGTGAATCCACACCAAACAGTCACATATGGTGTGTGTAACTGCTCTTTGTGCACAACACATGTGCATTTAACAGTACCTGAAATTTGGCAGTTCTGTGTATTCATTGCACCCTGTAATATAAAATGGGCCTTGTCACTCCACAGGACATTGTCTGGTCACATTTCATCATCTTCAATCTGTGCCAGAAACCAAAGAGCAGGGGACATGTCTCTTTCATGTTCAGCAAATGCAAATGCAGTATTTTAATCTTGTAAGAAACCCATAGAGGACCCACTAGCTTCAGAATGACCCCATGAACAATTCGGGAGTACAATATTCAGAAAAGCAGGCATTATGGTTCAATCATCAGTGATGACACATATAGATATTGTATTCCCGAATTATTCATGGGGTCATTCTGAAGCTAATATCATGACTTTGATTTTTGGTCTGTGGCTAGTGGGTTCTCTATGGGTTTCTTGCAAGATTAAAATACTGCATTTGCATATTGAAATTGAAGACCTGCACAGTGACCGCCATATACAACCCACCTGGGGCAGATTTCAAGTTCAGGGAACCAACTAACTTTTGAAACCAGTCAATCAAGTTCATAACTGGAGATTTCAATAGTTGCAGCACAACATGAGTCTACCAACAGAGAGAGTTCAATGGGGAAGAAGTTGAAATATGGGCAGAGACATCTGGAGTCAATCTTAGACACAATCCCAAATTATCAGCATCTTTCAACTGCAGATGATGGGGACATGGAAACAACACTGACAACTTATTTGATACAGATTTGATAACTCAGCAATCAGTTAAGTCAGCAGAAGATGCGATACCGAGGTCTCAGCATAGACTCATCACACTGACTGTAAAAGTTGTAGCGTGCCCAGACATCATCTCATTTAAAAGGCAGTTCTTTTTCAAGACGATGTGTTGGAGATTTTTGGCAGAAGAACTGGATACCAGTATTGTTGGATACCTCCAGTCACATTTATACAGCTCACCAGCTGCTGGAAGGAATATCTAGCTGTGCTTGATGGTAACATATAGATGACCCCAGAAAAGTATAAGCAACTTTACAATACCTTCCATCCCCCAAAGACACCTTGTAGACTGGAAAGGAACTGCTGCAAGCCTTAACCACTAATAGGAGGGTGAAGATGTGAGGCTTAGTCACATCACTGGATATGAAACAGAACAGCAGGCAAGCCTGGAGTCTACTCAGGAACCTCAGCAATAACTCAACAAGCTCCAAAACACTTCAACTGGTGTTTTGCCAGACCAAATTGCCCATCAGCTTCTATTCTATGGAAAATCCACCAGCTGATTGCTCCAGCTTTCTATCATAAGAGACCTGGGAAATTAATGATGTTCATTTTCCAGGTCTCTTATGATAGAAAGCTGGGGCAATCAGTGGGTACCATTCACATGTGATTACTGTGGATGGTAAAAGACAAAATGAAAAATTATAAGGCAGCGGCCAAGATGATTTAAGGCTCAAACAAATTGAACACTTTGGGCCAAGAACTCTTAGCCATCTAATGGACCTAATGAACAACGGCATCACCACTGAGCTATGCCATTATGCATCGATCAATGCTAGATCATGGTAGTGGGGCATGTTCTTTGGCGTTTCTCTGTGGGTGGAACTTTGACTGGCATGCAGGAGGACAGTTAGAACTGACGGGCAGAACTGGAAGGAGCACTTGCGGGGCATGGGGCCGGTATACCTATGCTGTCGGGAGCCATTAGTAAATGGGTTTTGCAGAGCACAGACCTCATCCCACAAAGACAGCATTTTTGGTTGGCTGTGATGGGAATTTGCCTGTGCCAAGCATGTGAAGATTTTGTTACTGATTTTCAGATATTTCTGGTAAGACTCTTTCTGTGGCTTTTGCATCTTGTTTTGTTAAAGTCATAGTGCTGCGACTATTTTCTCCTTCCTGGAAGGTCTGCTGTTTGCTGTTTTATGGGGTTCACTCAGGTAGACCTGAAGTTTATCTTAATTGAAGCAATTGTTTTATTACAGATGTTAATTTCAACTGTTTGTGAAATGTGTTAAAGTCATGTGGTCTGTGTTGCAGAGTTACACTAATCGTAACTGCCTGTTTAAAATGGTCATATTTCAAGTGGCTTACCTTGAACCATGTTGAGGGCTGAACTTTGTTGTTCTTCCTCTTAAATACAGTGAAGTCTAATTTAATCAGAGTGCCTTTTCACTGTAATCATTTTAATTATGCATTTGCAAAATATTTTAGTGGGGTTAGTCTAATATAATCAAAGTGCTACCCAGTTAAGTGCTTTTATTACTGATCACCATATTCACTGACTATGGAGATGTTTGTTTATTTATGTTTTGTTCTTAAATGGTAATATAATGAATCATGTATTGACCTTTGTAAACAGTGCAGTGTTACTAGTTTTCTAAGATTAGTTCTTAGTCTGTTGTAGTTCACATTGTATGGGACTGTCCCATCAGCCAGCACACCCGTGGGTGGAGAGATCGCACCACCCACCTGTCCATCAGGTTATCTTGCCTGTTGCAGCGTTGAGCTGTATCTGTATAACTTGTCCTTGTTCTGAACTTATGTCACCAATGGACATGATGAATTGCTTATGTTGCCACTGTTGTTACCAAAGTTGCTGCAGTCATCTAAAATATTATATTTAAAATCCAATTGAAAAATTTTATAAACGTTATTTTGCAGACATCTGTGATCATTCTGCTGAGTATTACAGGCACTACTCTGTTTAAATATTTGCTTGCCATCCTTTCCGAGGAAGTTTTCACTCAGAAATTCGTTCGGGTCTATGAAAACAGCTCATTATGGGACTCCCTTTGACTATATGCAAATTAAAATTAAATATCTCTCATGGAAATTGCAATTTCTGAAAATGATGGAGTGAAATGAAACAATTTTTTCATACAGGTTACTTAATTGGAATAGTACACTCTATTTTCAGCACTAATTGTTTAGCTGCTAGGGATCCATTAACCAGAATGACTGCCTTTCTTGTAACTTTGTTTGTTACAAAGGTATGAACAGCAGTATCTCTTTTTAAACAAAACCCTACGTTTTTTATTCATTAGTTCACTTCCTCTCCTCAAGACCTGTTCAAAAAGTCTAAAAACGTAACACAAAGCAGACTTTCATTGTCCTGCACTAGGGTCCAGTACAGATATCCAGAGTATACCTACATCTACATTTACATACATACTCCACATGCTACCATGCAGTGCATGACAGAGGGCACCTAGTACCACTACGAGTCAATTCCTTTCCTGTTCTGCTCAACATAGGAAAAGCAACCATCTAGATGCCTCCATCCAAGCCCTAATTTCTCTTTTCTCATTTTTGTGATCCTTACGTGAAATGTACTTTAGTGGCAGTAGAAATATTCAGCAGACAGCTTCAAATGCTGGTTCTCTAAATTTTCTTGATATTGCTCCTCGAAAAGAATATCACCTTCCCTTCAGGAATTCCCATTTGAGTTGCCAAAGCATCCCTGTAGTACTTGTGTGTAGATCAAACCTACCAGTAACAAATGTAGCAACTTCCCTCTGAACTGAAACTTCCTGGCAGATTAAAACTGTGTGCCCGACCGAGACTTGAACTCGGGACCTTTGCCTTTCGCGGGCAAGCGCTCTACCGCGAAAGGCAAAGGTCCCGAGTTCGAGTCTCGGTCGGGCACACAGTTTTAATCTGCCAGGAAGTTTCATATCAGCGCACACTCCGCTGCAGAGTGAAAATCTCATTCTGGTTCTCTCTGAACTGTTTCATTGTCTTCCTTTTACCTGACCTAGTGGGAATCCCATACACATGAACAGTACTCTAAAAGGGGTCACACTGGGGTTCTATATGTGGTCTCCTTGATAGATGAACCACACTTTCCTAAAATTTCCCCAATAAACCAAAGTCAACCATTCACCTTCAGTACCACGATCCTAACATGTTCAGTTTATTTCATATTGCTCTGCAATGTTACACCTAGATATTTAATTGAAGTGACTCTGTCAAGCAGCACATTACTAATATTGCAATCAAACATTAGGAGATTCTTTTCCTTACTCATCTCCATTAACTTACATTTTTCTACATTTAGAGCTGTCTGCCATACATCAAACCAACTAGAAATTTTGTCTAAGTCATCTTGCATCCTCCTACAGTCACTCAGCAGTGATACCTTCCCAGACACTACAGCATCTTCAGCAAACAGCCATACATTGCTGCTCACACTGTTCATAAGATCATTTATGTTTATAGGAAACAAGAGCAGTTCTATCACACTCCTACATTTTCCTGGAGCACTCCTGATGATACCCTTCTGTCTGGTGAACACTCATCACTGAGAACAACATACTGGGTTCTATTACTTAAGAAATCTTTGAGCCAGTAATATATCTGGGAATCTACACCATAGTCTCATACCTTCATTAACACTATGCAGTTGAGCATCATGTCAAAAGAGTTTCAGAAATCTAGGAATATCAAATCTGCCTATTGCCCTTCCTCCATGGTTCACAAGAGATCATGTAAGAAAAGAGGAAGCTGAGTTTCCCATGAGCAATGCCTTCTACATCTGTATTGATTTGTGGACAAAAGCTTTCCCACCTCAAAGAAATTTGTTACATCTGAACTGAGAATATATTTAAGAATTCTGCAGCAAACAGGATGTTGAACTGTCATTTTTGGGTCCATTCTTTTACCTGTATTATATACAGAAGTTACCTGCACTTTTTCTGGTCACTTGGGACTTTGTGCTCAGTGAGAGAGTTGCAATAAATGCATCTAAGTAGGGAACCAGTGCCATAGAGTACTCTTTTTAAAACTGGATTGGGATATCTTTCAGACCTGCTGATTTACTTGTTTTCAACTCTTTCAGTTGCTTCTCTCTGCCAGGGATACCTATTAATATGTCCTTCATACAGGAGTCTGCTTGATGGTCAGATGATGGTATACTTGTACAATCCTCCTGTGTAAATGATTTCTTAAACAAAAAATTTAAAACCTCAGTTTTGCTTTTGCTGTCTTTTGTTGCCACACCAGAGTGTCAACAAGAGACTGTATGGAAGCCTTTGACCCACTAGCAATTTTACATAGTACCAGAATTTCCTCAAGTTCTTAGCAAGATCTTTTGCTAAGGAATGATGATGGTAGTTGTTATACACTCCACACATCAACCTTTTACAGATGCACAAATCTCTAAATACTTCTCCAGAGACTAATTTACAATCTGTTTAAACTTTTTCCATACTTCATATACGTCTATCTTACTGGAAATAAATGATGTCCATTCACTGTCTCAGAGAGCTGCTAACTGGTTATCTCTCTTTCTAGCAAAAATAGGCTTATAGCCTTCTTGATTGATTTATTAACTTAAGTAACTGTTGTCACTATGATGATATGATGATCACTAATCCCTTTTTCTATACTGACACCATCAATAAGGTCAGGCCTGCTCGCAGCTACAAGGTCTAAAATATTCCTCTTGCACGTGGGTTGTCTAACTTTCTGTTCAACACAGTTTTTGGAAAATAGCTTCCAAAGTGCTTCACAATATTACTTGTTGGTATCTCCTGCAATGAATCCACTGGTGTCCCAGCCTAGATATAGTAGGTTAAAATCACCTCCAACTAATATTGCACGGTCTGTGTATTGCCATGCTGCTGAGCACAGTCTTTCTTTGAACAGCTCTAAAACTACCACAATGGAATTGGGTGGCCAATAAAAACAGTCAACAATTAACTTGATTTCACCTAGACCTAGTATATGCATTCTGATTGTTTCATAGTTACCTTCAAATTCAATCTCTATAGAGACAATATTTTTGTTGATTGCAATGAAAACTACTCCTATGGCATCTGATCTGTCTTTCCGATATGCATTCCATGACTTTCTAAGTATTTCAGAGCTTTATAGTTCATATTTCAGCCAGCTCTTTGTCCAAAGAATAATTTGAGTGTGACAAATTTCCTGGTGGGCAGTAAATTTGAGAACTTTGTTTGACTGCTTCAACAGTTCACTGATAAAATTTTGACAGTCAATGTGTCTTTACTCTCAGTGCAGTCTGATTTCACTATCTGTGTGCTGACTAGCCATTTAGAGTACCTCAAACTACCATCTATCCTAACAAATCCCCAAGTGCATTTCACAATTACTCTGTTATCCAAATAGCTGCTTCCTTCAAGCAGTGTACCCCTGGCCTATCGAGGGGAGTCCTACAATTCTCCACTGAATAATTCATGCCCATAAATCTGCAACCACAACCATCATAGCGGGGATGAAGCCTTTGGCTGAGACCTTCCACTCAGCTCCAAACCAAAGGACACAACCAACTCTGGGCACAACGCTGAAAATTGCAAGTTCTGCTTACACACCATGAGTGAGGTCAGTTGCCTTCACCACTTCTGCCATCCTCCTGTATGAACTGAGGATGGCCTCAGAACCCAAGTGACATGCTACATTGGTGCTGACATGAGCCACAACTTGCACCCTGCCTGTTCAGTAGCCACAGACAAGGCCTCCTCCATATATCAGATGAGGCTTCCCATCAGACATACCTTATGGACATTGGCATTCTTTCATGCCCAAAATGCCATTCCCCTAAAGGGCTCCATAACATGCCTAACACTGGAGCTCCCCACAACTATCAGCCCCTCACCCTGTGTGCCTGCCAGGAATCTGCTGAAGCAGTGGCCACTTGTCCACTCATAGGGCAAATGGGCGAGGCCAGATGATAAGACTCCACACTGATCCTCTGCCTCGAGCAACCTGAACATGTTGCCACTCACCACTCACCCTGTGGTGAGAACGGATCCACCACATTGAATACACTGGGAGGTGGCTTAGCAGCAGAGCCCATGTGTGTAATAAGTGACCCCTGAGATGTCCCGTGTGATGTGCCAGATTTTCCGTCACCATTACCCCCCCCCCCCCCCCCCAGGCAGCTCTTCCTGCATTTTCGCACAGCATGTACAAATCCTACCCAGCCTAACATGACTATCTTAAGAAGTGCACTATAAAAGCACAGACAGAAACCTAAATATGCAACTTGCTACTGCCCTAAGTGTCAACAAAGGAGGCTGACTCCTACGGAGCTGTGTAGCTGGCCATTCAAAAGAAATGACAACTGTACAACAGACTGCATGAATCTACTCTTTACATTTACAAAAATGTGAGATTACACTTCTTAAGTAAGAAAACTTGCTCGGAATATAAGAATTAATCTACACTCCTGGAAATTGAAATAAGAACCGTGAATTCATTGTCCTAGGAAGGGGAAACTTTATTGACACATTTCTGGGGTCAGATACATCACATGATCACACTGACAGAACCACAGGCACATAGACACAGGCAACAGAGCATGCACAATGTCGGCACTAGTACAGTGTATATCCACCTTTCGCAGCAATGCAGGCTGCTATTCTCCCATGGAGACGATCGTAGAGATGCTGGATGTAGTCCTGTGGAACGGCTTGCCATGCCATTTCCACCTGGCGCCTCAGTTGGACCAGCGTTCGTGCTGGACGTGCAGACCGCGTGAGACGATGCTTCATCCAGTCCCAAACATGCTCAATGGGGGACAGATCCGGAGATCTTGCTGGCCAGGGTAGTTGACTTACACCTTCTAGAGCACGTTGGGTGGCACGGGATACATGCGGACGTGCATTGTCCTGTTGGAACAGCAAGTTCCCTTGCCGGTCTAGGAATGGTAGAACGATGGGTTCGATGACGGTTTGGATGTACCGTGCACTATTCAGTGTCCCCTCGACGAACACCAGTGGTGTACGGCCAGTGTAGGAGATCGCTCCCCACACCATGATGCTGGGTGTTGGCCCTGTGTGCCTCGGTCGTATGCAGTCCTGATCGTGGCGCTCACCTGCACGGCGCCAAACACGCATTCGACCATCATTGGCACCAAGGCAGAAGTGACTCTCATCGCTGAAGACGACACGTCTCCATTCGTCCCTCCATTTACGCCTGTCGCGACACCACTGGAGGCGGGCTGCACGATGTTGCGGCGTGAGCGGAAGACGGCCTAACCGTGTGCGGGACCGTAGCCCAGCTTCATGGAGACGGTTGCGAATGGTCCTCGCCGATACCCCAGGAGCAACAGTGTCCCTAATTTGCTGGGAAGTGGCTGTGCGGTCCCCTACGGCACTGCGTAGGATCCTACGGTCTTGGCGTGCATCCGTGCGTCGCTGCGGTCCAGTCCCAGGTCGACGGGCACGTGCACCTTCCGCCGACCACTGGTGACAACATCGATGTACTGTGGAGACTTCACGCCCCACGTGTTGAGCAATTCGGCGGTACGTCCACCCGGCCTCCCGCATGCCCACTATACGCCCTCGCTCAAAGTCCTTCAACTGCACATACGGTTCACGTCCACGCTGTCGCGTCATGCTACCAGTGTTAAAGACTGCGCTGGAGCTCCATATGCCATGGCAAACTGGCTGACACTGACAGCGGCAGTGCACAAATGCTGCGCAGCTAGCGCCATTCGACGGCCAACACCGCGGTTCCTGGTGTGTCCGCTGTGCCGTGCGTGTGATCATTGCTTGTACAGCCCTCTCGCAGTGTCCAGAGCAAGTATGGTGGGTCTGACACACCGGTGTCAATGTGTTCTTTTTTCCATTTCCAGGAGTGTATAAAGACAACAAAGACTTGCTGCTTGTCTACTCGTGCATGACAGGCGAAAGCTGAAGCCAGGCTGTAATCTAATTGTCCCCTTGCTGGAGTTGACAAACAAATGGAAACACAAGGAAAAGGGAAACCACTCATTCATTCTACCTCTTTAGTAGAATACTTGTGTGAGTACAATGCAACACATCAAGAGAAGACAGAAATGCTACTCTTTGATGGAGAATGTCTGTTAGCACCACAGTAATTGCAATAATGTTTTCTTATCTACAATACATGTACATGTGGTACTTCTGATCAATACGATGTGTATAGTAATGTGTAGTATTTTCCTTGTGTTTCTTTTTTTTTACTGTCAACTACAGCAAGTTGACAATTTATGTTACCCTAGCTACTTGTGCTGAGTGCTGTTACAGCAGAGTCAACATCATTATTGTGCTATGGTTTTGATGATATCACGTTTGCATGAATGATACATTGTGATATGTTTTTGAACAGATCTTGAGAAATGGAAGAGACTTACAAATAAAAATTATAGTGTGCTATTTATAAAATATGTACTGTTTTTCATATCTTTGTAACGAACAATGCTGCAATAAAGGCAGTCACGCTTTTTAATGTCCCCCCGGTAGCTAAACAACATTTGTTTGATACATATTTAATTTTGCTTCTGGGTGAAGAGTAGTGCAGCATATGAACTGAAGGGCTTAATAATGGCAAGAAATTACAGAGAATCACAGCATTCTTTAACACAGAAAAATTTACAATCACTTTCCTGAGTGGTATCCCATGTGGTCTGACCAGTTAGCTTAAGGCACCCATGAGTGTATCTGCTGCCAACTACATATCTGGCATATTAGTGAATCCAAAGAAGCTGCATGGGACAAGACATGAGCAAAAGACTCTTACACTAAGAGAAATAAGTGACAGAAAGATAAACCATTCATAAATGTCAGTGAAAATGATCAAAACAAATATTGCCCCACCTACAGTGATACACTGATAAAAATGTGCAACAAATTTTCAATTCATTGAAAATGTGCAACAAATTTTCAATTCATTGAAAATGTGTGTGTTACATGATTTAAGATTTCTACATTTGCTTGTTAGACATAATACAATAAAAATTAGCCATTAAAAGAAATACTTACCTCCAGCTTCAGAAATGTGTGTCCTGTTTTATACAACAATGTACATATTTATTTCAATAACAATGTACCCTAGACACATTTAGTATAAGAAATTTGTTAATAATTACCAATCCCTGAGGTGAAAGATCCTTCAAATAATATGTAATCACTTGCACTGATACAATTCAATCAACATACAGTAATAAGCTAAAACATTCCCGTCACAATGTTGGATGACACCTGCTGGTGTTGCGGGAATGTGATGCAGTAACAAAAGTATGTAAGCAGAGCAGACATGTGTGGTGGATCATCCTAACAAATATATGGGCTGCAAATGGGAAAATCCATTGAAATAAGCTACTCTGACAAAGGGCAGATTATTATTACACAGAGCCTGCGAACAGGTATCACCAGAATAGTGAAGATGGTTGAATGTTCATGTGCTACTGTTGTGAGCATCTGTGGAAAGAGGTAGGAGGACAGTGAAACTATCACTGGCGCTAAATGGTTGGACGTCCAAAACTCTTCACAGAACATGAGGTTTGGAGGCTTGTCTGCTCTGTAAAGTTGGATAGATAGTAATCTGTGTCATCTCTGCCAAAAGATCACAGTGCTGGTGCACGCAACAAGTGTTTCAGCGCACACTGTTCATCATACATTGTTGAGCAGATCACCCTTTCATATTCACATGCTGACCCAACAAAATTGTCAATTATGATTGCAGTGGGCAGAGGGCCATCAAGATTTGACCGTTGATCAATGCAAATGTGTCAGCTCTTTGGGTGAATCACATTTTTGCTACACTAGCTCGATGGTCATGTCTACAAATGACATTATGAAAGTGAAAGGTGGCTTGAAATGTGCCACACACCACAGATGCAGGCTGGTAAGAGAAGTATTATGCTATGGGAGACATTTCCTGTGCTGGCACGGGACATGTGATAGTAATCAAAGACACACTGACAGCTGTGTACCACCTGTATCCCGTCACACTTGATGTCTTCCCCAACAGCGATTTCACATTTCAGAAGTATAATTGTCTATGTCTCTGAAACAGAACTGTACTACAGTGGTTTAAGGAGTGTTATAATAAACTCACATTGATGTCTCGGTGACGAAATTCACCTGATGTAAATCTTACGGATACCATCGGGCTTGCTATTGGATGTCATCTCCGCGTATGCAAAACAATGGACCATTATTTATGCGAATTACATGACCTGTGTATAGACATCTAATGCAACATAGCTCCACAAATCTACCAACAAACTGTTGGGTCCCTGATATGAAGAATCAGTAATGTACAAGAGTACGTCGATTATTATCCGCAATTTTGTTATATTTTTGTTTATTTTGGTAGTACTGTCATTTTATGTTGATGATACATACTTTGTTTATTTGTTGTTATATCTATGCAATTTTCAAGCTACTAGGTTAGTTTCATTATCACTGCCGTGCTGTTAATCATGGCTGCTTCGCTGTCTATTTGCACCAAAGAAGAGCAACATTCAGTGATCCATTTTTTGTGGTCGGAAGGAGCATTTCTGACATTAGTGTTGCAAATTACATGTCTGCTCAGATTTTATCCTGATCTCCTATTATAAAGCTAAAATATCCATTTATGGCTTTTTTACTTAATTGTGTAATTTTTTGTTTTTGAAAGGCCACAGTCACTTCCCAACATATATAGCAAAAATTGTTAGTGCTGTTAACATAGTTTCATGGCAGTTTTTTTATTTGTTTATTACACAAACTGTGATATATACTGTTAATTCAAAAACTGTCACACAAGCACGTTTCACATTCACCTCTGATTAAAAACAAATTTTAAAAACTTGGTATGCCCTTGATTCTTTGTCTTAAAGCCCACCAGTTTTGAAATATAGCACTTCTGAACTGCTAGAAACTCAAAGAAATAAGCTTTATTATTACTATCTTTTGAATCAGTGCTGTGTTCTGTCAGTGGTTTGCTACAGATAGCCGTTCTCATAGTGGAATTGGATGCATGCCAGACAGAATACTAGGGTAAGTTACAAACAGTATCTCTTTCTTTAAAATTCCTTGCTTAAGAGGTGAAGGCCTGCAGAAATTAAAATCTGTTATGTGATCTGCAGGCTCCATCCATACCACAGAAACAGTAAACAGCACATGTGTTGCAAGCTATGTGCGGTGTCCAGCTTTCATCCCAGACTCTGACTGTGAAGCTAAAATATCTGTTTCAGGCTTCTTTAAATAATGATGTAATGTTTTGTTTTTTACAAAGCAAGTGTCACTTCCCCACTGATGCAACAAAAAGTTTTCAGCATGGTGTCATGGCTTTTGTTTTATTCTTCATTTGATATGGAAGCTGTCATTTTCCAATATACACTTCGAATGCAAAAACTGTTACACTAGCACTTTTACATTATGTGATGAAGGTTTTTTTTAATGCATTGCTCCAGGCATCTAGTTCTAAGGCTTCTCAGTTCTGAAATCTGGCTCTTTTGAAGTGCTAGGCCTAAAAGAATGAGCTGCTTCATTACTACCTTCAGAATCAGTATTATATTTTAATAGTAGTTCAGCCTCAGCCAAATGAAATTCCTTATGACGTAGTTGCCATGTAGTGAAACTGAAGGAAATCTTGATTTTCAATTGTACGACAAAAAAGGGTAGCACTCTCAGTAGTTAGTAAGGTCAATGATAGAATTAAACTACACCCATAATACTAATGGCTATCACTCATTTCTTTTTTTTTTTTTTAGCCAAAACCAACTACTGTACATGGTATTCCTTACTTGAGCACAGTTGTTGTTTTTTGTTAATCAGTTCAACTCTTATTTGCAGCTGAATTTAATGTAAGTGCTACCATTTACTGTTTCTGTGCTGTGTGCTGTTGTGATCGTTTCTGATTATGGATAAGTGTGTAACAAGAAAGAAGAGGAAAACTGATTCTGATTTGTCCACTAGTATTATGGCAAGTTCAAAATATGTATGCACTGCTGTGATACCCTATTACCTATCTATAGCAGTTTAATGTTAACACTGAACAGATAACTAAACTGCTGAATCTGGCATGGTTAGTGAAGTTAAGCAGAGAATAAGTTTTGACAATGGCAGGAATAGTTATAGAATTAGTGATGGCAAAATTGTTTCTTAAAATAAGGAAGGAGAAGAAACTGGGAATCATACAAATTATATGGAAGATGATTCTAAATTTATATTAAAATGTCACGCTAGTATTTTTCAGTCTCATGCTTGAGAAACTGGAATGTATTAATGATGCGTGAAATTATTTCCTAACATAATACTTTTTGCTTGTAATAGACCTAATAGGCACCTGATATGGGTACTTTGCGAATTATATTCTTTTGTGTTATTTATGTAAATTAAGTAGATAAAAATGTCTGTTTGTGCCAAAACAGTATCACTTATTTGGCATGTGTTACAACTGCTGCAATGTTAGAAAAGCCTATTTCGTTTTATCTAGCAGACAGTGACAAAATAGACATAATCAGATTGATAAACCACATCAGTCTTGGGTACTGTTTGTGTTAACAGCTTCTTCAGTATTAAACAATGACAGTTTGATTTTTCAGGTAGAAAAATGTTTGGCGAACTTTGATGATGTAATATATTCTTTCACAGAAAGAAACATATGCCATGTAAAACTGTAGCAAGATTAGAGAGAAAAAAATACTGGGACCTAAGGGTTGAAGAAATGTGTACTGTTTTGCTTTGTCTCTTATTTTTACTGGTTTTATGTTTCCTATATTTAATTTAATGTCACAAAAAAGCAAAAGTTATATCTAACAGGCAATAAAGAGTGCAAATTTTCTGAAGAATTCTTATTCTCTAGGTCACAAATAATCCCATTCAATATTAATTGTGAGTCTTTTTTTTAAGGGGTAAGATGCCAAACTGGCTGACTGGGAGCAGGAGAGGCACCACAGGACATTTTAATTTCCACTGCCATGAATATAGTTTTGATGGCACCCGTTACAAAATATACACGTTTGAATTCTACAGAGCAAAACACAGTGATGTACGATAGAAGAATGCTGCACTTTGGCACACTTAAAACCAAATAAAATGTCTTACATTTTCTGAACATATATGTTTTATTTATTAAATTCTTCAGAGAGATGTGCACTAAAAATGAACATATTTTTGAAAAATCAATTTTTTAAAATTTGTATCACACATGCTCAAATTTTTGCACCGGTTTGGAAATATGATAGCTCCAGGGCTGCCACCAGCATTCAATTATTGGCAACAAGTGAGTCTGGTATCAAATTTCAAAGGGATGCCTCAACCTAATGCTTCATTTGTGGAGTATTAGCATGTCTTCAGACCTCTGCGCCTCTCTCCTGATGTGCGTGGTAATACGCAAAGCAGCTGGCAGTGCACTGGCCAACAGTAGTCACGGGTCCGTGTGGATGTAGTGTGGTCTCTCTCTGACCAGAGCGCGCATGAATACAGGATGCAACCAGCACACCTGCCTTGCAGTCAGTGCAAAGACAGGATCAAAAGATTTTTAATGGTGTAATCATGTGCAGTGAGCTATGTTGACATCAATTTCATTACAGTATTAGTTGCACAATCAGAAAAAAGCAGTTATTTAATTATTTCTTTACAATGTATTTTACAATACCTGCATCTTCCCAAACAGCAGAGAATGATGAACTTTTCCCACCAAGTAAAAGAGAGAGCTTGAACTGAATTTTATAAATAAACTGTATATTCTTCACTATGGAATTGACATTGATTTGAATTTCCTGTCGTAAGACCACAGACTGAGTCATTTTCCAGAAAATTTCCAGGTGGGGGAAGGGAGGGGGTATATGGGCAGGGAGGGTTGCTGGGGTTTCCTGGAAGGGGAGGGGTAGTTAATTTATTGATTTACTTAATTAGTCAATTAATTTGAGATCAAAGGTGTGCTTGTATTGGTGAGGGGATTTCCCAGAGGGAGGGGAGGAAGAGTGTGAAGCACAGTGGATGGGGGGGGGGGGGGGCGGGTTTCTCAGATGAACTGGTTATCCTCATAGGGTCATTAATCAATCCCCAGTGGATCATAAATCACTTTGCAGAACAACAGGTTAAGGGCATAAATCAATCAAGTTTTCCCCTGAATGTGTGCTTGCCCTACTACTAAAGAAACAAAGTACAAGTAAAACATGCACTGCGCATTCAGTGACATAGCCTTTTGAACTGAGACAGTGTACATTTACACATGGAAAGACGCATGGCACCCTTCCCCCACCAGTCCCTCTCCATTGGATCTGCCATTACATTGCAGTTCTTCTTGCTATGCTCCTCTACATTCATTTTTTCTGCTTTGTCTGTAACTTCTTTTAAGTTATCCCTCATTCCCTACACTTTCTTGGTACTGTAGCCATAATCAATAAATATTAAGATCATATGAAAGAAACTTATCAAACTTTATTTTAGAGCTGACGCAACTGAACTGCACTGCAGAAACTGTTTATCCAGTTTCGTCATATTCCACATTGTATGCATTCCAACAGTTTTATTAACACTGGCACTGGCACTTTTCACTACAATAAATGATAGTGCTTACAAAACTGCTAGTTTTGAGCCATAAATCTTGGTCATCTGAGTACAGCCATTTTCCCATTATGTGCAATGGACACTTTAAATACTCACTGGTGATTTATACACTTTTATTTTTCCAAGCATTTACATGTAAGTAATTTGCTGTCCTACTTGTATTACCTTCCACTTTGAACAGCAGATTCGCAAATAACATTGATACTGAAATACTCAGCTGTCACTTGTTGCTACAGGTCTACGCTGAAATTGTTGTCTCCATTACGTCAAAAGTCATACGAGACTATGGCTTTGCACCCAAGTATAGCCTTAAGGATTTTGCTAACACAGTTGGTGACAGTGGAAAGTGGAGAGAAAAGTATTTTTAAGCTTAAACTGATTAAAATTTACCTGATGTCAACACAGGGTAAGCATGACCATTTGAGCTGGCAACGGTGTCAACTGAACATGAGCTAGCTGAATGTTTGGATTTCAACAAAGTCACACAGGATATCACTAATTGTAAAGCAAGAAAAATATCTGTATTATAAGGTAAAAGTGTTAACATCATGTTTATGATTAATTTCAGCTTTGCTTTGTTTTTGTAATGCTTTGTCATTCATTTACTTAATAAAGACTTGTTGTAGGATAGGTCTTCAATTGTTTTCTTCTAACAGCAAAATAGGCTGCCAAATGTCATCTGCCTGTGCTGAGTTTCTACCTGCTGGAGGTTGTATTTTGCACGCTATAGTATTTATGCATTCCCTGAGACCAACAGTTCTGCTTGGACCTCGATGACGTAATGCGGAACACTCAATGCCTTTTGCAGCTTCTGCAAACATATGTGATCTACCACTGTCCAGCGCTGCAGTGAATAGTTTTCCAGTGTGCAGTGAATTCGTGTGCATTTGTTTCCCTGTCTTTGTGGTGTACTATGATTATGTAACTCTTATGAAGATAAATGTCTATGTATATAAGCGCTTTCACGAGACCTGTACCTCCTGTGTGTAATTTACAGAACAGCAAGCAATCGCTATGAAGTGCAAACCGTGTGTTGAAAACACTGAGACAACCCTACTCACCTCTATAGTCTGATTAAAATTACTTGATAGTTGACACTTCATGCATTGCAGCTAGTTCTCTTACAATCAGAGCACTCAGTGTCACTCCCAAAACGTTCGCCATTGCCAAACTGCCACAACAATTAGTTCACTTCCAATTCCTTGTCCAGTTTTCTTTCATTCTGTGTACAGATGCTGAATCCTGGATGTAGCCCTTTTATCTTGTATTTTATCACATATGATAACCACCCACTCCCCTCACACACACACACACACACACACACAACAATGCTACCAAAACACATGATTCATTCATACAAAGCTGGCATCACCCACTGCTGGATCCATCTGCACAACACACGATTCAGCACCACTTATACAGTTATCGTAATCACAGAGATCGGCTAAAATTAGATGTACTTCGCACGACATTGCAGGGAACCAAATTGTTTAAGGCTGTCAGTTAATTGTCGTGACTAGGTTACCCGGCACGATATCTCAGCATCTTCAGTCAGGCTGCCCTGAGGCACCTCGTCACACAGTTCGCATGGCTCCCCCCGTTGGAGTTTCGAGTCCTCCCTCAGGCGTGTGTGTGTGTGTGTGTGTGTGTGTGTGTGTTTTTGTGTGTGTGTTGTCCTTAGTGTAAGTTAGTTTAAGTTAGATTAAGTAGTGCGTAAGCCTAGGGAACGATGACCTCAGCAGTTTGGTCCCATAGGAACTTACAAAAAATTTTCCAGATTTTTCCCAGGCTGCCCTCTGTAATTAAAAAACTGAGCAAAGTATTCAACAGTGGACTTGAAGGGGTGTCACATGGCGTCTGCCCAGACCAAACGATCTGAACAATGACGAATGCAAACAAAGAAAGGAGAGTGGTGAAAAGAAATGGGATCATCATACAATGAAGGCTTTCACGACCGGATGTTTCAGCTGCCGATAATTCTTCTGGGTTGTAGGGCCGTGGTCCATGGAACTCTTCTATCCATGATGTTTCGTCCAAAGCTACGTTGGACATCTTCAGAGGTGCTCCTGGTTGTGCTGAGTCTTGCCGACTGACGAGTCGGATGCTGACACTGAAAAGATGAGCCTATACTCACCTCGAGATGGTGTAGTTTGGACAAAAATTTGTCATTCCTGTGGTTCCTATTGGGGAGAGAGAGATCTTACCATTCTTGTTGATTTGTCCTTGCTGGTGGAGCCTGAAAAAGAGAGAGACACACTCTAATGAGGGATTAGTAAAAACTTAATCCCTCAGCAGGTCAGGCCAACGTGTGGTTGGGCTGTGATGAGGTTGCTGGCCCAGTCCTCGGATGGCAGGAGTGGCCCGCTTTCTTGTAGAACTTCCTGGCGATGGCGCGAAATCTGTCTCGGAGAGGCAGGATCCCGGTGCAATGACGACTGCGGGTTTAGCAGCGGATACAGGGCGCGAAGGCGTCCTATTGCTCTCCCTTTCACATCACGGATGTGATGCTTCCAGGTGAGCCTGCGGTCTACGTATTTCTCCGTCCCACTCCATGGGACTAGCGTAAGCCCTGGCGGCAGAAGTCTTCAGGTGAAGACAACTGCCTGGCCCTTCGTGGCGTTGAATTTCAGCCGCCATTTTGTTGCCCATGAGCCCAAGGCGCCGCACCCGCGTTGGAGGCGGTTTCTCAGCGCTTGGGCGTTCATGCTGCGAGTGAACAGGGTGTATCATCCGCGTACAGCGCCAGTTAAACTCCTGCCACTTTCGGGGCGTCGGCAGTGTACAGGGAGTACAGCGAGGGGCTGAGTACCGACCCCTGCGGCACTCCTGCACCTATTGCCGGTCTGTGGACGTACCGTCGTCAGCCCTCACGTGGAAGGTTCGTTCAGACAGGTACGACCGCAGTAGCATCATGTGGGACGTCGGTATCCCTTGTTCAAAAAGTTTGAACTCGAGACCGTCGTGCCACACCGAGTCAAACGCTCGGTAGACGTCGAGAAACACTGCCCCAAGGTATTCCCTTGTTTCCAGTGCCCTCATCGCAGGAGCTGGTGGGAAGTGGCATGTTCTTCTCGAAACCCGAACTGCTCATCCGGGATGATGCCCTCCTGGGTGACGTGTCTTCTCGCATACAGCCTCTCGAAAACCTTCGAGAGGGACGGGAGCGGGCTGATGGGTCGGTAATTGGATACCTGGCGTCGGATTTCAGTATGGCCACCACCGCCGCGTGTATCCACGCAGAGGGGTAGACACCTGATCGGAGGATCTCGTTGAAAACATCGGCAAGTTGCCAGTGTAATCCCGGCGGAAGGTTCTTCAGCAGGAGGTCTGTGACGCCATCGCTGCCTCCATCCAGCCTTCTTGGGGTTTCTGCGAGTGAAGCTGCACAGCATCTTCATCTGCTGCTCGGAGTATTCTTCGGGTGAAGAATGCTAGGACGGCGTCTGCCCCTACCTCTGCGAGGTTTGGCGCAGCCTCGAGCAGCTCGAGGGCTTTCTTCTGAAAGCGTTCGGCGCCGAGTCTGCGATAGCTCGGACGGCTCTCTGGAAGAGGGTCTCAACCAGAGGCTTCGTCGACTCTGTGACGGTCTTGGCTGCAGATTTCTAGACTTGCGATATTGGGTGGGGAATTGTAGGACGCCCGTAGATAGATCAGAGTTGCACTACACAAAGGAAGCGGCTACTCGGGAAGCAGAGTACTTGTGGCGTGCACATGAGGTTTTTTTAGGCTAGGCAGTAATGCGAGGTGTCCCGATGAACACTCACCAGTCGACGTGCAGGCGGGGAAACCAGGACTCGCTCAGTATAAAGACACTTCAGCTATCAAGATATCAGCAGTAAATTTTCAGAGTGTTCGGAATGAAGTTCCTGACTTTACTGCCCTCCAGAAAGCGTGTGGCGCGCAAATTATTCTCGGGACTGAGACCTGGCTGAACCCTGAGATAGGAAGTTCTGAAACATTTAGTGAGGGTTGGAACGTGCGTCGGAAAGACAGATTAGACGCCGTAGGAGGTGGTGTCTTCATTGCAGTTGACATAAATATTGTGTCTACTGAGGTCGAAGTAGAGTGTGGTTGTGAAGTTATCTGGACACGTTTAACAGGGCTAGGAGAAATAAAGTTAATTGTTGGGTGTTATTACCGGCCACTAGGTTCCACCGTGGCTGTTCTAGAATCATTCAAAGGGAATCTACACTCTATATCCCAGAAGTACCCGGATCATGCTATATTAGTCGGAGGCGATTTCAACCTACCTAGTATAGACTGGGATGTATATGGATTCATTACAGGTGGTACAGACAAGCCGTCGTGTGAATTACTTTTGAACACATTATCCGAAAACTGTCTTGAGCAGCTAAATAGACAACCAACGCATAATGGAAATATTTTGGATCTGGAAGCCACGAACAGACCAGACCTCATCGACGGTGTCAGTGTTGAGACAGGGATTAGTGATCATGATGTTGTCATTACGACTATGGTTACGAAAGTTAAACAGTCGTCAAGAAGGCTAGGAGGGTATTATTACTAGAAAGAGCAGATAAGCAGTTGTTAGCATCCCACTTAGTAAATGAATCGACTTCATTTACTTCCGGTGCGATGGACATGAAAGAATTATGGGCAAATTTTAAACACATTATAAATCACGCATTGGACAAGTATGTGCCCAAAAAGTGGGTTACGGACGGAAAAGACCCACCGTGGTTTAACAGCGCAATTCGGAGAATGCTCAGGAAGCAAAGGCAGTTGTACTCGCGGTACAAGAAAGATCGGGAGAATGAGGACAGGCAAAAGTTAGTAGAGATTCGTGCTGCCGCAAAAAGAGAGAGGCGCGAAGCATACAACCACTATCACCGTCACACCTTTGCAAAAGATCTGGCTGAAAACCCAAGGAAATTCTGGTCTTACGTAAAATCGGTAAGTGGGTCGAAGGCTTCCATCCAGTCACTCACTGATCAGTCTGGGCTGGCAACGGAAGACAGCAAAACGAAAGCTGAAATTTTAAATTTAGCATTTGAGAAATCTTTCACGCAGGAGGATAGTACAAACATACCGCCGTTTGAGTCTCGTACAGATTCCCGTATGGAGGACATAGTGATAGACATCCCTGGGGTTATGGAGCAGCTGAATGGGTTGAAAATAAATAAATCGCCAGGTCCTGATGGGATTCCAGTTCGGTTTTACAGAGAGTACTCTACTGCGTTGGCTCCTTACTTAGCTTGCATTTTTCGCGAATCTCTTGCCCAACGTAAAGTCCCGAGCGACTGGAGAAAAACGCAGGTGACGCCTGTATATAAGAGGGGTAGAAGGACGGATCCTCAAAATTACAGACCAATATCCTTAACATCGGTTTGTTGCAGGATTCTCGAACATATTCTCAGTTCGAATATAATGAATTTCCTTGAGCCAGAGAAGTTGCTGTCCATGCATCAGCACGGCTTTAGAAAGCACCGATCCTGCGAAATGCAACTCGCCCTTTTTTCACATGGTATCTTGCGAACCATGGATGAAGGGTATCAGACGGATGCCATATTCCTTGACTTCCGGAAAGCGTTTGACTCGGTGTCCCACTGCAGACTCCTAACTAAGGTACGAGCATATGGGATTGGTTCCCAAATATGTGAGTGGCTCGAAGACTTCTTAAGTAATAGAACCCAATACGTTGTCCTCGATAGTGAGTGTTCATCGAAGTTGAGGGTATCATCTGGAGTGCCCCAGGGAAGTGTGGTAGGTCCGCTGTTGTTTTCTATCTACATAAATGATCTTTTGGATAGGGTGGATAGCAATGTGCGGCTGTTTGCTGATTATGTTGTAGTGTACGGGAAGCTGTCGTCGTTGAGTGACTGTAGGAGGATACAAGATGTCTTGGACAGGATTTGTGATTGGTGTAAAGAACGGCAGCTAACTCTAAATATTGATAAATGTAAATTAATGCAGATGAATAGGAAAAATAATCCCGTAATGTTTGAATACTCCATTAGTAGTGTAGCGCTTGACACAGTCACGTCGATTAAATATTTGGGCGTAACATTGCAGAGCGATATGAAGTGGGACAAGCATCTAATAGCAGTTGTGGGGAAGGCGGATAGTCGTCTTCGGTTCATTGGTTGAATTTTGGGAAGATGTGGTTCAGCTGTAAAGGAGACCGCTTATAAAACACTAATACGACCTATTCTTGAGTACTGCTCGAGCGTTTGGAATCCCTATCAGGTCTGATTGGGGGAGAACAGAGAAGCAATTCAGAGGCGGGCTGCTAGATTTGTTACTGATAGGTTCGATCATCACGCAAGTGCTACGGAAATGCTTCAGGAACTCGGGTGGGAATGTCTGGAGGAAAGGAGACGTTCTTTTCGTGAACCGCTACTGAGGAAATTTAGAGCACCAGCATTTGAGGCTGACTGCAGTACAATTTTACTGCCGCCAACTTATATTTCGCGGAAAGACCACAAAGATAAGATAAGAGAGATTAGGGCTCGTACAGAGGCATATAGGCAGTTGTTTTCCCCTCGTTCTGTTTTGGAGTGGAACAGGGAGATAAGATGCTAGTTGTGGTACGAGGTACCCTCCGTCACGCACCGTATGGTGGATTGCGGAGTATGTACGTAGATGTAGATGTAGAAGAGGACCTCCGACCACGTCGAGGCCAAAAATGACCAGTACGTGGTCGGAGGACAAGAAGTTACGCGTCTCAGGGGTCGCGAATTGCGCGATGTCCTTGAGAAGAGCAATATCGAGCACGTCCGGTTGTCCGCGTACAGGGAACATCGTGGGGTCAAACGGCCCCACGGTGATCGCGCCGTCACGGTGAACAGCGCGGGAGAGGTGGCGCCCGCTGCGGCTGGCAGTTCGCGAGTTCCATTCGGTGTGTTTCGCATTGAAATCCCCGGCAATGAAAGCTCGCCCCTCCAGCGACAGCAGGGCGTCGAAGTCGGCTTCGTCTAGCGGTCTGCCAGGCTGCCGGTACACCGACACGAAAAGAATCTTTCCGGAGGTGGTGTCGACGGCCACTCCTGTGGCCTCCAGCGCATTAAGCGCCGGCGGCTGGACTCGGTGGTGGCGCAGTGACTTCTTCACGTAGACGGCAGTGCCGCCGTGCCCCCGTGGGTGGCTCTGTCATCTCGGTAGCAGCGACCCCGGGTTTGAGGAAAGTCTCCTGCACAAGGCAGATGTCGACCTCCTCGTCCCATAGGAAGTGGAGAAATTCGCCCTGCTGGGGGGTGGAGGCCCCCAGCGTTGAACGTGCAAATAAAGCACTCCGTCTTCAGACCACAAATGGCCCATCGGGACCATGCGACCGCCATGTCATCCTCACTCTCCGGGTCGTCATGGTGGTTTTTTGTGACCGGAGCCGCTACTATTCGGTCAAGTAGCTGCTCAATTGGCATAACGAGGCTGGGTGCACCCCGAAAAATGGCAACAGCGCATGGCGGCCCAGATGGTCACCCATCCAAGTGCCGGCCACGCCCGACAGCGCTTAACTTCGGTGATCTGACGGGAACCGGTGTATACACTGCGGCAAGGCCGTCGCCGAACGTGTAAATAGTTAACCCATATATACAGGACTATTACAAATGATTGAAGCGATTTCATAAATTCACTGTAGCTCCATTTATTGACATATGGTCACGACACACTACAGATACGTAGAAAAACTCGTAAAGTTTTGCTCGGCTGAAGCCGCACTTCAGGTTTCTGCCGCCAGAGCGCTCGAGAGCGCAGTGAGACAAAATGGCGACAGGAGCCGAGAAAGCGTATGTCGTGCTTGAAATGCACTCACATCAGTCAGTCATAACAGTGCAACGACACTTCAGGACGAAGTTCAACAAAGATCCACCAACTGCTAACTCCATTTGGCGATGGTATGCGCAGTTTAAAGCTTCTGGATGCCTCTGTAAGGGGAAATCAACGGGTCGGCCTGCAGTGAGCGAAGAAACGGTTGAACGCGTGCGGGCAAGTTTCACGCATAGTGATGTGAAAGATTCAGTGTTTAAACCTCCTCTACCAAGAAACGTGCCAGAACTGCGAGCTCGCATCAACAATGCTTTCGAACTCATTGATGGGGACATGCTGCGCCGAGTGTGGGAGGAACCTGATTATCGGTTTGATGTCTGCCGAATCACTAAAGGGGCACATATCGAACATTTGTGAATGCCTAAAAAAACTTTTTGAGTTTTTGTATGTGTGTGCAAAGCATTGTGAAAAATCTCAAATAATAAAGTTATTGTAGAGCTGTGAAATCGCTTCAATCATTTGTAATAACCCTGTATGTGGTCCTTATCCATTTTGAGGCTGGCTTCTCCCGGCGCTGGCCTGGAGGGCCGCCGACACTGCTCCCACGAGCACCGGTAGCTGAGCCCTCAGCTGGTTGAGCGACCGCAGAAGCGCGGCCAGCTCGGTGGTGTCCTCCTTCGACGTTTCGGGAAGGTTTGACCCCATCGCGACGTTTCCCGGAGCGGCGTGCTGGGAACGCCTTGCGCGGACGGCAACCCTCCCTACAGCCCCGAGCGCCGGCAAGCCGGCCCCCTCGACTGCAGGCGGTGCCGCCGGCGAAGGCAGCTGTGACGACGGCCTCCACTACGAGCGGCCGTGGCCTCTCGGACGGGGCGGCCGGCTTCCCCTTAGCGACGTCCGCGAAACTGCGACTCGGGTTTACATCTACATACATACATACTCCGCAATCCACCATACGGTGCGTGGCGAAGGGTACCTCGTACCACAGCTAGCATCTTCTCTCCCTGTTCCACTCCCAAACAGAACGAGGGAAAAATGACTGCCTATATGCCTCTGTACGAGCCCTAATCTCTCTTATCTTATCTTTGTGGTCTTACCGCGAAATGAAAGTTGGCGGCAGTAAAATTGTACTGCAGTCAGCCTCAAATGCTGGTGCTCTAAATTTCCTCAGTAGCGATTCACGAAAAGAACGCCTCCTTTCCTCCAGAGACTCCCACCCGAGTTCCTGAAGCATTTCCGTAACACTCGCGTGATGATCAAATCTATCAGCCCGCCTCTGAATTGCTTCTATGTCCTCCCTCAATCAGACGTGATAGGGATCCCAAACGCTCGAGCAGTACTCAAGAAGTGTTTTATAAGCGGACTCCTTTGCAGATGAACCACATCTTCCCAAAATTCTACGAACGAACCGAAGACGACTATCCGCGTTCCCCACAACTGCCATTACATGCTTGTCCCACTGCATATCGCTCTGCAATGTTACGCCCAAATATTTAATCGACGTGACTGTGTCAAGCGCTACACTCCTAATGGAGTATTCAAACATTACGGGATTCTTTTTTCTATTCATCTGCATTAATTTGTATTTATTTATATTTAGAGTTAGCTGCCATTCTTTACACCAATCACAAATCCTGTCCAAGTCATCTCGTATCCTCCTACAGTCACTCAACGACGACAGCTTCCCGTACACCACAGCATCATCAGCAAACAGCCGCACATTGGTATCCACCCTATCCGAAAGATCATTTATGTAGATAGAAAATAACAGTGGACCTACCACACTTCCCTGGGGCACTCCAGATGAACACTCACACACACATCCCGCTCTTGAATGCGGCGCACCCTCGGTAACAGGCGACGTGGTCCCCGTTTGAGTTGCAGCACTTCGGCCGGTCTTCTTTCTTCTTCGGGCAGTCCCGCGACTTGTGCTCCTCGGCGCACTTGCGGCAGCGCTCAGGCATCCTGCGATATTTTGCCACGCGGTCCATGCGCTGGCACTTGCAGCACTGGGCTCGCCTGCCTTTCGCACGGTGTGGCTCGATTTTTACGTCGAAGTCGGCAATATTTTTAACCTGAAAAATTTTCCGGTTGTCAACGTTATCAACCAATACCACTAGGGACAAGGACATGTCCCCGAGGCTCCTGGGCGACCTCATCAGGCCGACGTGGAGGGTCAGAAAGCCGATTTCCTCCAGCTGCCGCTATAGGAAAGCCAGTTCCATCTACAGTGGCAGGTGGCGAAAGACGACCTTCAGCTGCTTCAGCTGCTCCGTGCTCTGCGTAAAGCAGTTCCACTTCTCGGTTTCGCAGAGTTTGTAGTGTAACGACGCGTATGACTCAATGATTTTTGTTTGAAATATAACCATGTGCAGACTTCGTCACCTACGTCGTTTACAACACACTTCAAAAAAATTATTTAAATTCTTTTAAAGTTCTCTATAAAAGATTCTTGAACGAAATTGTAATTAAAACACCTTCAGTTGAGTCGTTTGTGCAAAATTACGTCACTCAGTCCAACTGGTTTGCGCAAACTTTTTAAATTTAGATGTCGTTTGTTTCTTCTTGGAAATTATATTCTTGCAAGTTATCTATTTTTCCCATATTAAAATCAGACTGTAAACCTTTAAGATTCAAAAATCGAAATCAAACTCTTCTGAAAATTAATATCTTGGAAAAATTCAGTAATAATTCTTCCTCAATGTAACTCTTCATAAATAATTCTCGAACACGTATTTAAGCTTTAGAACATACACTGTTACGTTGTCTTCGTATATGCTACACACAGATGTGAACATCAGACTCGACAAAACAGAACTGAACAAAATACAACATGAACTAAACATTCTGTGACGTCATTACAATGGAAAATCACAAATTTTTAATTATTTGAATGTTGGAGGTTCGATGCAACAACCCGGTCACAGGATCTTCTGCTGCTCTTTGGCCGTTGACCCACCACGCCTAGTGGCCAGCAATTTTCTTTCTGGTTCCGGCAGTGAAGATGCTGTTTCCGCGAGTTCGCTGCTCCCTCCAAACATGAAACATACAAAACAAAAATACAAAACTTTAAATATTTTACAAACATAACAAAATATTATAAATAAATAAACAAAACACTAAATTAATCTTATATGTACCTGCAAACTGAGTTGATCCTTGTGGATGGGTGACGCTTTAATTTCGCGTCCCATTACAACAAGCTGCATGAGTTTCGCCTGGTCCTCTATGCATTCTGCTCTAACATTGTACGTGTCGGTCCCCGCGATCATCTTTCGCGGTTTTACGACTGAGTAGAGCTTCTCTCTCAGCTCGCTATAGCCCTCGCGCCACTGGATGGTAATCAGCGGCGGGCGGCGGGGCGGTTTCGTCGCCGTCGTCGGCGCGGTCCCGTCCCCGTCGGTCTCGGCTACTTCCGGCAGATCCGCATACCGGTTTGCAGCCTGGACCTGTACCGGCATCACCAGTTCGAACGCCCTGGCTCTCGCTGTGTGGCGCCGGGAGGGCGCGATGAAGCTTTCTTCTACATCTACATCCATACTCCGCAAGCCACCCGACGGTGTGTGGCGGAGGTTACCTTGAGTACCTCTATCGGTTCTCCCTTCTATTCCAGTCTCGTGTTGTTCGTGGAAAGAAGGATTGTCGGTATGCCTCTGTGTGGGCTCTAACCTCTCTGATTTTATCCCCATGGTCTCTTCGCGAGATATACGTAGGAGGGTACAAAATGTAGTGTTGGCAGAAGAGCCAACACAGTGTTGCTAGAGGAGGCCGAAATGCACGCTATAAGCTCACGCAGGATGGCGTGAGGTCTGGAACAGTTAAAGGAGTTCAGTCTAGCAAATAAAGTACGTAGCTGCTTGAATACTTAACTTTAATCCATAATTGTAGAACATCGCTCTTGGTGATACATAATTTGAATCTCAATACAAACGCGTAATGGCGCCTTGCTAGGTCGTAGCAAATGACGCAGCTGAAGGCCATGCCAACCATCGTCTCAGCAAATGAGAGCGCATTTGTCAGTGTAGCATCGCTAGCTAAGTCGGCTGTAGAACTGGGGCGAATGCTAGGACGTCTCACTAGACCTGCCGTGTGGCGGCGCTCGGTCTGCAATCACTGACAGTGGCGACACGCGGGTCCGTCGTATACTAGCGGACCGCGGCCGATTTAAAAGCTACCACCTAGCAAGTGTGGTGTCTGGCGGTGACACCACACAAAATACTGCTTGACTCCTCGGTGAAGGTATGTTCTCGAAACTTCAACAAAAGCCCCTACCGAGCTACTGAGCGTCTCTCCTGCAGAGTCTTCCATTGGAGTTTATCTATCATCTCCGTAACGCTTTCGCGATTACTAAATGATCCTGTAACGAAGCGCGCTGCTCTCCGTTGGATCTTCTCTATCTCTTCTATCAACCCTATCTGGTACGGATCCCACACTGCTGAGCAGTATTCAAGCAGTGGCCGATCAAGCGTACTGTAACCTACTTCCTTTGTTTTTGGATTGCATTTCCTTAGGATTCTTCCAGTGAATCTCAGTCTGGCATCTGCTTTACCGACGATCAACTTTATATGATCATTCCATTTTAAATCACTCCTAATGCGTACTCCCAGATAATTTATGGAATTAACTGCTTCCAGTTGCTGACCTGCTATATTGTAGCTAAAAGATAAGGGATCTTTCTTTCTGTGTATTCGCAGCACATTACACTTGTCTACATTGAGATTCAATTGCCATTCCCTGCACCATGCGTCAATTCGCTGCAGATCCTCCTGCATTTCAGTACAATTTCCCATTGTTACAACCTCTCGATATACCACAGCATCATCCGCAAAAAGCATCAGTGAACTTCCGATGTCATCCACAAGGTCATTTATGTAAATTGTGAATAGCAACGGTCCTACGACACTCCCCTGCGGCACACCTGAAATCACTCTTACTTCGGAAGACTTCTCTCCATTGAGAATGACATGCTGCGTTCTGTTATCTAGGAACTCTTCAATCCAATCACACAATTGGTCTGATAGTCCATATGCTCTTACTTTGCTCATTAAACGACTGTGGGGAACTGTATCGAACGCCTTACGGAAGGCAAGAAACACGGCATCTACCTGGGAACCCGTGTCTATGGCCCTCTGAGTATCGTGGACGAATATGGGTTTCACACGATCATCTTTTTCGAAACCCATGCTGATTCCTACAGAGTAGATTTCTAGTCTCCAGAAAAGTCATTATACTGGATTATAATACGTGTTCCAAAATTCTACAACTGATCGACGTTAGAGATATAGGTCTATAGTTCTGCACATCTGTTCGACGTCCCTTCTTGAAAACGGGGATGACCTGTGCCCTTTTCCAATCCTTTGGAACGCTACGCTCTTCTAGAGACCTACGGTACACCGCTGCAAGAAGGGCGGCCAAGTTCCTTCGCGTACTCTGTTTCCTGGGCGATGCGGTCGTCCTGCGACGCACCCTCCTCTTCTTCCGCCTGGCGCGACCGGAACTTGCCAGGGGGGAGGGGGTGTCCTCTACGGTCGCAGCTGGGCGCTTCCGCGAACTTTGCTCGACCTCTGCAGGCTTGTCCGGTGTTGCCAGACTGGACGTTGGCGAGGGCGTGGCGGCTTCTGTAGCCGGCGCGGCTGGTGCGACTGCTGGCCCACGAGTCCCGAGGACCGGAGTCTCGGAAGTACCTTCTCCGTGTCCTCTTCTGTGCCCACGGCCAAACGTTGCATGTAGATGCAACTCTGCTCGGGGGTCAGCCTGGCGATGGCGCCGGCAATTTCCTCCTTTGTCAGGGGGATCGGCGGCTCGATGCGTCGTCTCCGTCCTGAGAGTGTCGCTCGTCGTCTTCGTCGCTGGAGGGGGACCAGACGCTGCCGACGTCCGGGAAACCTCCCTCGGACCGTCATCTGCCACACCCTGCTCCTCGCCGGAGCGATCGTCTCGTTTCGGCTCCTCCTCCATGTCGTGGCCCCCAACACAAAAACTTTGCTTTTTTTTTTAGAAAGCGACGACAATTTTTGCTTTCTTTGATAGGAGAGCCACGCCTCGTGGATTTTGCCACCCGAATCCCTAAAGGCCCTTGCAGGCCGACGTCGAACCTGAAAGAAACGCTGGTGAGCGAGAACACGTAAGGCGAGTAGCCAACTGCGTAAACCCGCGCAACCGGTCGCTACAAGATCACGAGCAAAGGGGGCAGAACCCGCACACTTCGGCAGCCACAGCGCAAGTGCGGGCGTCGCGTGCGCGTCCTGACGGGTCGGACATCAAAGAACGGCTTAAGGGGAGCCGGAGGTGGTCAAATCCAAAAAGTTACGATTTTTATTTTTATTTTTTTTTTTTTTTTGCTACCGAAAATTAATTGGAACATTCCTCTTTAATGTAAACTTTGAATTATTGTTCTACTCGCCCTAGAAGTGGAGTTATTACCATTTTCCCCCAGGCCTGCAGAGGAAATGGGCGGCCGGTGAATGCATCTAACACCCTCTCGTGACTTCCTGGCGAACTGCTTGGGATTTTATCGGCCTGTTACGCATACAGCGCCTTATGTTACGCATACAGCGAGTATGCAAGGGTTGGCTACATTGTTTTCTGTGACAAATATTACCCGTATTTTCTTACAGCTTACCCCCATTTTCCTCAGAATTTCGAACATCTTGCTCCATTTAATATTGTCGTACACTTTTGTTCTGGTTACGATGCCACGTTTTAGTAACCGTGTAGATAAGAAGAGGGAGAACGTAGGGAAAAGAAAATTAACACTAATACCAAGTTGCGATACAACAATGAATAAGAGCGCGGAACATCGTCTCTTTGCTGTTTACCGTTTCGAATTAGTTCAGTGTTGCGCCTGTTGTTGGTAGTATTATACTTCTTGTGTAAAGCGGGTAATATGCAGTATGTACAAGAATCAGGAGGGAACAATAAAACCAATTTTTCATGACTTAGCACAGCCAGAATTGTTACACAAATGTCTACACGGAAAGACGCAGAATCCTAATGAGAGCGTAAACAATTTGATTTGGAAAGTGATTCCTAAAAGGGTGTTTGTAAGCATAAAAACACTGCACTTTGGCATTTATGATGAAATAGCAACCTACAACCAAGGGAACAGTGTGAAGTGTGAAGTTCTGAAGGCATTAGGATTTACAGCTGGGGTGAACACTGTACGAGCACTAAGAATTATTGACAGAGAAAGGATAAGAGGAGCAGAAAGAAGAGAAAGGCATATGACGTATGATGGAACAACAGGCGAGAAAAGAAGACAGAAGAGGAAGCTTTTGGAGGATGAAGAAGAAGACTCTGATAATCCACCCTATAGTGCAGGAATGTATTGAGAAACTTTGATAGCCATTTCCCGTAAATTAGAATTTTTCGAATATAAGGAACATTTTCTCAAAATCCACTCAAGCTAGAGAGATGAAATTTTTATACAGAACTCCTAGTGGTCTAACTTACATTATAACACAGCCATTTTGCAATATGTTTAGTAGTTTCATTTCAGTTTAATTATAAAGCAATTATTTGTAAAAAAATTTGGGTCATTAATAAAAAAAATAATTGGAAGAAAACTAGAAAAGATACTCCAAAATCCCTTTGTCATAACTGCAATACTAAACCACTCTACATGTAAAAAAATTTCAAATTTTTCTATTTGGTAGTTTATTCATAAATGTTCCTCAAACTTAGTGATTTTAACATGGGCAGCATAGGCACCTCCGGCTCCCCTTAAATACCGTGGAAAGTGGGGCGGTCTGGATTTCACGTGATAGCAGGGATAAATCTTGACAACGATAAAATATAACTATCGCTCATAGATTCTCTAGCGCAGGGTCGGCGCAAGGCTCGTGCGAAACGTGCGGCCGCACGGGGCGGCGGAAGACGAAATCTAATTTGGAAATTCGAATGCAATGTTCGACACTGCGATTACATGTTAAGCCTGAAGCAATTTTGCTAAGCCCTTCAATGGCAGTTTTCGAGTGTTTTATTCTTCCCGCAATATGGAAAAAAATTGTTTAACATTACTACAGTCAAACATGTGCAACACCTACAACGACTAGAAGTATTCCGTATGGGTAAATGCACTGACTGCGAGTAATTACAAGTGATAAAGAAATTGCTAATAAGCCTGGTATAAGTTGGGTTTCGACTTATTTTTGAAAATTTTTGCTATCCGTTTCTGAGTGGTAGTCGGACGTTTTGGTCTTTGAGCCATGAAACACCTGTCTCCGCCTGCATGAACAACGATTAAACTCTGACCGGCACTTTTGTTTGACAATACTACTCGCACACTATCACTTTGCCAACATTTATTTACTGTATGATGCGTGTGAACCCATGTTTCATCTTAGTAAACTACTGGTCGCTTTGATTCTGATGAAAACCTGAGAAAGTATGGTGTTTTAGCAACAATGTCCTCTCGTCCGCACAAAACAAAACGTTAATTTTGACACTTTCTAAAACGAAAATCCATAGATAGAACATTGCTTCTAAGGGTTTCCTTGCTAGCTCTGAAGTTCATCTCTGTTTGACAAAAGTTGTGCAGTTTTCACAAAGTTCGTATTTCTTTCTATTGTTCGCAATGCCATAGAAATTGCTACCTGATAATACATTTATCCATATCATCGGTCACATAGTTATTGTGAGCTTCTTGCTTCTTCTTGGGCGCTAGTTTAAACGTAGCCTCGTTGTATCTCGTCACGTGACCTAGTTGCTGGCACTGCCGTGTCGCCACTTCGCCTTTCCAGGCAATAGGTATTGTTTCGTTCTCTATAACGAAAAATACAGAATACGTTTCGGTAGTTGGCCGAGGGAGTCTAGATTGGTCAGAAGCACTTTCACTGCGTTTCGTAACAAAAATTGCGATTGATTGCTGACACTTCCTAAAGCTTCGTTTAACCCTGTGGTGCATGAATTTCAAATTTCACTGCAGTGGACAACTTTTAATGGTCAATCCTCTGGCGGTTTCAATCAGTCATGAGGCTGCAAATGCATGCAGGACACAACACCAGTAGGGAGGGCCCACTGCAGTGAACTGTAGTCATTTGCAACCTCAGGACTGATTGAAAATGCCAAAGAAGCGACCATTAACAGCTGTTCACTGTAGTGGACGCTATACGCCACAGACGTTTTGTAATAAAAAAATAAAAAAAACGGGGGGGGGGGCGGGGGCGGCAATTTAGCAGCTCGCACGGGGCGGCACTTGGGCTTGCGCCGGCCCTGCTCTAGCGCCACTGTCCATATATCGATGAGTTTCATGTCTTCTTCTTTTCTGTTAAAATTATCCCCATGTTTACACACTACTGGCCATTAAAATTGCTACACCACGAAGATGACGTGCTACAGACGCGAAATTTAACCGACAGGAAGAAGATGCTGTGATATGCAAATTATTAGCTTTTCAGAGCATTCACACAAGGTTGGTACCGGTGGCGACACCTGCAACGTGCTGACATGAGGAAAGTTTCCAACCGATTTCTCATACACAAACAACAGTTGACCGGCGTTGCCTGGTGAAACGTTGTTGTGATGCCTCGTGTAAGGAAGAGAAATGCGTACCATCACGTTTCCGACTTTGATAAAGGTAGCCTATCGCGATTGCGGTTTATCGTATCGCGACATTGCTGCTCGCGTTGGTCGAGATCCAATGACTGTTAGCAGAATATAGGATCGGTGGGTTCAGGAGGGTAATATGGAACGCCGTGCTGGATCCCAACGGCCTCGTATCACTAGCAGTCGAGATTACAGGCATCTTATCCCCATGGCTGTAACGGATCGTGCAGCCACGTCTCGATCCCTGAGTCAACAGAAGGGGACGTTTGCAAGACAACAACCATCTGTACGAACAGTTCGACGACGTTTGCAGCAGCATGGACTATCCGCTCGGAGACCATAGCTGCGGTTACCCTTGACGCTGCATCGCAGACAGGAGCACCTGCGATGGTACTCAACGACGAACCTGGGTGCACGAATGGCAAGACGTCATTTTTTCGGATGAATCCAGGTTCTGTTTACAGCATCATGATGGTCGCATCCGTGTTTCTCGACATCGCGATGAACGCACATTGGGAGCGTGTATTCGTCATCGCCATACTGGCGTATCACCTGGCGAGATGGTATTCTACATTCTACATTTATACTCCGCAAGCCACCCAACGGTGTGTGGCGGAGGGCACTTTACGTGCCACTGTCATTACCTCCCTTTCCTGTTCCAGTCGCGTATGGTTCGCGGGAAGAACGACTGTCTGAAAGCCTCTGTGCGCGCTCTAATCTCTCTAATTTTACATTCGTGATCTCCTCGGGAGGTATAAGTAGGGGGAAGCAATATATTCGATACCTCATCCAGAAACGCACCCTCTCGAAACCTGGCGAGCAACCTACACCGCGATGCAGAGCGCCTCTCTTGCAGAGTCTGCCACTTGAGTTTGTTAAACATCTCCGTAACGCTATCACGGTTACCAAATAACCCTGTGACGAAACGCGCCGCTCTTCTTTGGATCTTCTCTATCTCCTCCGTCAACCCGATCTGGTACGGATCCCACACTGATGAGCAATACTCAAGTATAGGTCGAACGAGTGTTTTGTAAGCCACCTCCTTTGTTGATGGACTACATTTTCTAAGGACTCTCCCAATGAATCTCAACCTGGTACCCGCCTTACCAACAATTAATTTTATATTATCATTCCACTTCAAATCGTTCCGCACGCATACTCCCAGATATTTTACAGAAGTAACTGCTACCAGTGTTTGTTCCGCTATCATATAATCATACAATAAAGGATCCTTCTTTCTATGTATTCGCAATACATTACATTTGTCTATATTAAGGGTCAGTTGCCACTCCCTGCACCAAGTGCCTATCCGCTGCAGATCTTCCTGCATTTCGCTACAATTTTCTAATGCTGCAACTTCTCTGTATACTACAGCATCATCCGCGAAAAGCCGCATGGAACTTCCGACACTATCTACTAGGTCATTTATATATATTGTGAAAAGCAATGGTCCCATAACACTCCCCTGTGGCACGCCAGAGGTTACTTTAATGTCTGTAGACGTCTCTCCGTTGATAACAACATGCTGTGTTCTGTTTGCTAAAAACTCTTCAATCCAGCCACACAGCGGTCTGATATTCCGTAGGCTCTTACTTTGTTTATCAGGCGACAGTGCGGAACTGTATCGAACGCCTTCCGGAAGTCAAGAAAAATAGCATCTACCTGGGAGCCTGTATCTAATATTTTCTGGGTCTCATGAACAAATAAAGCGAGTTGGGTTTCACACGATCGCTGTTTCCGGAATCCATGTTGATTCCTACATAGTAGATTCTGAGTTTCCAAAACCGACATGATACTCGAGCAAAGGACATGTTCTAAAATTCTACAACAGATCGACGTCAGAGATATAGGTCTATAGTTTTGCGCATCTGCTCGACGACCCTTCTTGAAGACTGGGACTACCTGTGCTCTTTTCCAATCATTTGGAACCTTCTGTTCCTCTAGAGACTTGCGGTACACGGCTGTTAGAAGGGGGGCAAGTTCTTTCGCGTACTCTGTGTAGAATCGAATTGGTATCCCGTCAGGTCCAGTGGACTTTCCTCTGTTGAGTGATTCCAGTTGCTTTTCTATTCCTTGGACACTTATTTCAATGTCAGCCATTTTTTCGTTGGTGCGAGGATTTAGAGAAGGAACTGCTCATCCCGGAGTGTCTGGACATGATGTTTCGAGCCACTTACTGATTTAACGTAAGACCAGAACTTCCTAGGATTTTCTGTCAAGTCGGTACCTAGTATTTTACTTTCGAATTCACTGAACGCTTCACGCATAGCCCTCCTTACGCTAACTTTGACATCGTTTAGTTTCTGTTTGTCTGAGAGGTTTTGGCTGCGTTTAAACTTGGAGTGAAGCTCTCTTTGCTTTCGCAGTAGTTTCCTAACTTTGTTGTACCACGGTGGGTTTCTCCCGTCCCTCACAGTTTTACTCGGCACGTACCTGTCTAAAACGCATTTTACGATTGCCTTGAACTTTTTCCATAAACACTCTACATTGTCAGTGTCGGAACAGAAATTTTCGTTTTGATCTGTTAGGTAGTCTGAAATCTGCCTTCTATTACTCTTGCTAAACAGATAAACCTTCCTCCCTTTTTTTATATTCCTATTAACTTCCATATTCAGGGATGCTGCAACGGCCTTATGATCACTGATTCCCTGTTCTGCGCGTACAGAGTCGAAAAGTTCGGGTCTGTTTGTTATCAGTAGGTCCAAGATGTTATCTCCACGAGTCGGTTCTCTGTTTAATTGCTCGAAGTAATTTTCGGATAGTGCACTCAGTATAATGTCACTCGATGCTCTGTCCCTACCACCCGTCCTAAACATCTGAGTGTCCCAGTCTATATCTGGTAAATTGAAATCTCCACCTAAGACCATAACATGCTGAGAAAATTTATGTGAAATGTATTCCAAATTTTCTCTCAGTTGTTCTGCCACTAATGCTGCTGAGTCGGGGGGTCGGTAAAAGGAGCCAACTATTAACCTAGTTCGGTTGTTGAGTGTAACCTCCACCCATAATAATTCACAGGAACTATCCACTTCTACTTCACTACAGGATAAACTACTACTAACAGCGACGAACACTCCACCACCGGTTACATGCAATCTATCCTTTCTAAACACCGTCTGTGCCTTTGTAAAAATTTCGGCAGAATTTATCTCTGGCTTCAGCCAGCTTTCTGTACCTATAACGATTTCAGCTTCGGTGCTTTCTATCAGCGCTTGAAGTTCCGGTACTTTACCAACGCAGCTTCGACAGTTTACAATTACAATACCGATTGCTGCTTGGTCCCTGCATGTCCTGACTTTGCCCCGCACCCGTTGAGGCTGTTGCCCTTTCTGCACTTGCCCGAGGCCATCTAACCTAAAAATCCGCCCAGCCCACGCCACACAACCCCTGCTACCCGTGTAGCCGCTTGTTGCGTGTAGTGGACTCCTGACCTATCCAGCGGAACCCGAAACCCCACCACCCTATGGCGCAAGTCGAGGAATCTGCAGCCCACATGGTCGCAGAACCGTCTCAGCCTCTGATTCAGACCCTCCACTCGGCTCTGTACCAAAGGTCCGCAGTCAGTCCTGTCGACGATGCTGCAGATGGTGAGCTCTGCTTTCATCCCGCTAACGAGACTGGCAGTCTTCACCAAATCAGATAGCCGCCGGAAGCCAGAGAGGATTTCCTCCGATCCATAGCGACACACATCATTGGTGCCGACATGAGCGACCACCTGCAGATGGGTGCACCCTGTACCCTTCATGGCATCCGGAAGGACCCTTTCCACATCTGGAATGTCTCCCCCCGGTATGCACACGGAGTGCACTTTGGTTTTCTTCCCCTCCCTTGCTGCCATATCCCTAAGGGGCCCCATTACGCGCCTGACATTGGAGCTCCCAACTACCAGTAAGCCCACCCTCTGCGACTGCCCGGATCCTGCAGACTGAGGGGCAACCTCTGGAACAGGACAAGCAGCCATGTCAGGCTCAAGATCAGTATCAGCCTGAGACAGAGCCTGAAACCGGTTCGTCAGACAAACTGGAGAGGCCTTCCGTTCAGCCCTCCGGAATGTCTTTCGCCCCCTGCCACACCTTGAGACGACCTCCCACTCTACCACAGGTGAGGGATCAGCCTCAATGCGGGCAGTATCCCGGGAAACCACAGTCGTAGTCCGATCGGGGGATGCGTGGGACGAGCTGGCCGTCCCCGACAAACCCCCATCCGGACCCCCACAGTGATGCCCATTGGCAACAGCCTCAAGCTGTGTGACCGAAGCCAACACTGCCTGAAGCTGGGAGCGAAGGGATGCCAACTCAGCCTGCATCCGAACACAGCAGTTGCAGTCCCTATCCATGCTAAAAACTGTTGTGCAAAGAACGTCTGAACTAATCTACAGAGAGCGCAAACAAAACGACACAAAATTGAAACGGTTATTAAAATACAAGATTGCCTAGTAAATGCAGTAATGCTACCACTTGTGCACTGCTGACACACTGCTCGGCGGCGGAAGGAGACTACGCGATTTAACAATATTCGAGTACTAAAACGTGATGCTACAACTCTCAAATACTATAATACGCCCGAAATTTATGAATTAAACAATGCGAGTACCAAAAACACGCAAAGAAATTAAGAATTAAACTATGTAACAAATGAGTGAGCTAGGAGTATACGACTTGCTGCTGCAGCTGCCTATCCAACGGCGGCAGGGAGCACACTGACTGACCAACCGACACTGGCCGTTCAAAACAAAAACAAATGACAGACGACTACACGAATTTACACTATTCAGGTACTAAAACGCGATGCTACAACTCTCAAATACTATAATACGCCCGAAATTTATGAATTAAACAATGCAAGTACCAAAAACACGCAAAGAAATTAAGAATTAAACTATGTAACAAATGAGTGAGCTAGGAGTATACGACTTGCTGCTGCAGCTGCTTATCCAACGGCGGCAGGGAGCACACGGGGTGTCATTGGTTACACGTCTCGGTCACCTCTTGTTCACATTGACGGCATTTTGAACAGTGGACGTTACATTTCAGATGTGTTACGACCCGTGGCTCTACCCTGCGAAACCCTACAGTTCAGCAGTATAATGTACGACCGCATGTTGCAGATTCTGTACGGGCCTTTCTGGATACAGAAAATGTTCGACTGCTGCCCTGCCAGCACATTCTCCAGATCTCTCACCAACTGAAAAGTCTGGTCAATGGTGGCCGAGCAACTGGCTCGTCACAATATGCCAGTCACTACTCTTGATGGACTGTGGCATCGTGTTGAAGCTGCGTGGGCTGTACACGCCATCCAAGCTCTGTTTGACTCAATGCCCAGGCGTATCAAGGCCGTTATTACTGCCAGAGGTGGTTGTTCCGGGTACTGATTTCTCAGGATCTATGCACCCAAATTGCGTGAAAATGTAATCACATGTCAGTTCTAGTATAATATACGCCAAGCTCTGTTTGACTCAATGCCCAGGCGTATCAAGGCCGTTATTACTGCCAGAGGTGGTTGTTCCGGGTACTGATTTCTCAGGATCTATGCACCCAAATTGCGTGAAAATGTAATCACATGTCAGTTCTAGTATAATATATTTGTCCAATGAATACCCGTTTATCATCTGCATTTCTTCTTGCTGTAGCAATTTTAATAGCCAGTAGTGTATATTTCGATGGCTTTTCTATATAGCCGTGGATAATAGTTCGTCATAGTTCATAAAACCTCAGTTTCCGAAAATTTCACTACGGGATCACCCGACTGGAGGACATGTTCCGCCACGGCTGACTTCTGTGTTTTCCCTAGTCAGCAATGACTTTTATGTTCCTTCATCTGTGTATTCACACTTCTCTTTGTAGTTCCAATGTAGACCCTACCACATGTACACGGAATCTTGTATACACCACTTGCAGACAGAGAGGGATGTTTATCCTTAACGGAACGAAGTGCTTGGCCTATTTTCTTAGTTGGTCTTTAAAAACGGTCGAACGTTATGTTTCCTTAAAATCTTGCCGATTTGATCCGTTACTTTTTTGACGAAGGGTAGAGAAACCGTGTTCTTCTATCGCTGTGTCCTATCGTTATCCTTAGGCCTCCTGTTATTCGGTCGCAAAACTCTATTTATTTCCTTACTAGATTACCCATTCTTCTCAAAAGTCTGTTTTAGACATTTCAACTCGGCGCCCAGGTATTCCGGCGCACAAATCCTTTTAGCTCTGTCCACTATAATTACACCTCTTTTCTGTTGTGGATGATGATTGGAATCCTTATGCAAGTATCTGTCAGTATGTGGAACCTTCCGAAAGACTTAATGTTTCAAGCTACCATCAGCTTTTTTGCCGTGTGACCAAACCACGAATTTATGATCCACGTATCGATACCATCGATATGGTTTCTTATTCACTTTTTCCAGAGCTAATTGTTCGAATTTTTCCATGTAAAAATTGGCGATCGTAGGACTCAATGGGTTACCCATGGCCATACCATCAACCTGCTCATAAAACTCATCCTCCCACTGGAACTGACTAGAGGTGCGACAGTGTCTGAAAAAGAGCAGTCAGATCTGCTGGGAAAACATTCGCTATGTAAACCATAACTTCTCTATAACCGAGCGGTAGGCGTCAGTGGATGTGGCAACATTGGAGCAGCAAGTGACAGATGTCAAAATTTTAATCAGACTATAGTGATGCGAACAACTGAATAAAAAGAATGGACTCGCTCGGTTGTAGCTTTACATATTGGCTGAATTATTTGTTCATCTTTTCCCCATTACATAGAAGCTGGGGTACTATTCTAATATCGTACAGCCTACACAATACTAACAACTTAAGAAGGGAAAAATGGGCTGAAGACAAGAGTTGCAGAGTGTGTTAGGGAGCGCAGTGAAGTAAGGTAATCTGTGTAGATGGTGTATCACATTGATGTGATGTTTGTAGCCGCCCTCCGTCGATCTGCTGTCATTGACTTCTCTGATGTACGATATTTATGTTGTCATCTACTGTATATGCCCGGTTTTTAGTTATATCCATGTATCAGGTGGAGCAGCCATAAACAGTGAAGACTGTTATGAAACTTCCTGGCAGATTAAAACTGTGTGCCGGACCGAGACTCGAACTCGGGACCTTTGCCTTTCGCAGGCTCGTACTCTACCAACTGAGCTACCCAAGCACACGACTCACGCCCCGTCCTCACAGCTTTACTTCTGCCAGTACCTCGTCTCCTACCTTCCAAACTTAACAGAAGCTCTCCTGCGAACCTTGCAGAACTACCACTCCTGAAAGAAAGGATTTTGCGGAGACATGGCTTAGCCACAGCCTGGGGGATGTTTCCAGAATGAGATTTTCACTCTGCACCTGCCCGCGAAAGGTCCCGAGTTCGAGTCTCGGTCCGGCACACAGTTTTAATCTGCCAGGAAGTTTCATATCAGCGCACACTCCACTGCAGAGTGAATATCTCATTCTGGGAATCTTCACTGTAACGGAGACTAAATTTCAGGTTTTCATAATAATTAATGTTAACTTTTTGGCTCAGTCAATAACCCTTCATTTGCTGCTGCGTTACCGAAGACAATATAGTTAATAACGTCTTTGGATGTTATCTATTAATTACTAATATACACGTAATTATGGAAATCACTTTGGGTTTTTTATTAACAACATTCAATCATAATTAAATGATCATGAATGGTTGCGTTTTGTATAGAGGAAAAAGGAAGGTTGATCCTACAATTTCTCTCGGCAATTACGGCAACTAAAATTTCCGTGATTTTTTATAGTTCGTCACTCAAAGATATTATAGCAAGGACTATGGTCCATTACTGTAACTTCGATATAGTCATTCAAACTGCGTACTCTTTTATTTTCACAAAGCTAAGTGTCCAGTCCAGTTCTTATATTCGATTTAACGTCCGTTCATATAGTCCACAGTTCCTATTCGGCCTGTAATAGAATTTAATACTGAGCGCTACTTTTTTAGTCCGTGGCCTTACGGCAATTTCTTGCAGTTTAACAAAAGTGCCCTGATCCCTTTCGTAGCATATCACACGGAAATACCCACTGTACCGCACGCCGCATCTACGTAGACTTATTCAGAGCGCAGAAAACAAGACAAGAGAACTAACAATACCTGCACATGGTTTAAAAAGCAGAATTTAGAAACAAAAGCAGCCGCTTTGAACCTTTTTCATTTCCCTGAAGCGCTACGTCATTCTGATGAGAGATAATACATCCATAACTTTCATTAAAACTTTTTCAGTGCTATTAATTATTACCTATATTAACGATCACCTCCCCCCTATATGTAAACAAGCCTGATAATGTTGTTCTTAATTAAAAGAGCGGTTATGTGGTGTAGTGGTTCGAGCAACTGCCTAGGCAGCAGGAGACTTGCGTTCAAGTTCTGGTTATAGAATAAATTTTAATTCATTACTTTCGCTTATATCTTTATCGAAGATCAAGTTGAAACTCATATGCCTGAAGGAAAATGCAGTTCCATCAGATCCCCACCAGTCGATAGTTTTATATATCGGTTGGATTATTATTTATCCATTTCTTTTGAATGAAATGAGTCGACACAATCTCGTGACGTTTTGCACACTGACTGAGTTATTCTTCTTCGTTCTTTGTTCTCAACCAGTGTTTTTAGTTTCTCCGTCGGTCGATGCATGTTTTTGTTCATTCAACTGGAAGCTGCTTAATTCGTTGGGGAGCACAAAAAGTTCTCTAGGGTACGTGAAGAACAAAGGAATATTAATAAATTTTTACGACTGTTTGCATTCCCTTTCACTCAAAAGGTATGTAATGTCCATTAATTAAAAAGCAATTTTAATTTAAAAACCCTGTGCGTCTGAGATTGACTTTTTTATTAGTAGATTGAGTGCGCCCGCGTCCTCGCTCCACGTCACCGTCCTGATGCTGCCGGAGCTAGGGTGACAGCCGACGCGAGGAGGTGGCGTGTGAGCCAGGCGCTGCCAGCGCAGCTCTTAGTAGTACCCCGCTCCCGCCGGTTACCGCGCCACCTCCTCTCACCGGCTGAATCCCTGGCCCTGGCAGCAGCAGGCGGAGGCTACGGCGGCAGCGCCAAGAAACTACGTGATCAAAAAAATTGAGTATCCGGGGACACCCCCAATGTTATTAGTTGCATTGCGCTGCTACCTATTGCCAGGTACTTGTAATATTATTGGTATTTCCGTCCTATGAAAGCTTTGAGTACCCTTTGAAAGACATTTGTTTTGTATAATTTACATAACTGTAAAGATGCGCAACTAGCGTGGACGCTAACACATCGATTGCGCAGTCAAAGAGACATTTTAACAGAAGCTGAACTGACGTTCCGCTTCGATCCAAACAAAAGATGACGGTAACAAACTTTTGTAGATCTTCAGATTTTAATATACTTCTGCTTGTTATGTGAAAACGTAGAGGAGGTCGACTTTAAGTTAAAAAAGTGAGCGGTCTTGCTAGCGTGCAGACATTATTAATTAATAAAATTAAAGTAATTCATGTTCGAAACTGTAAATCAGCAAGTTATTGTTATCGGAGGTGTTGAACAGTGCAAGAATTGTCTTCAACGAAAGGAGAAAAGTAGTGACTGTAATTTGTGAAAAAAAAAAAAACGTGAACCAAGGAGACAGCACAGGACAGGCTGAAATCTGATCGCACCATACTGTTAGAAAAGTACTTATGTAAGTTATATTGTTTATAAATAAGCCCTAATTTGTTAGTGAGAATTGTTTGAATATATTTAGTGTTTACCAGACTTCTTATTCTGTTCTTTACCTTTTTATCCTCCATGCCATATTATTTTTATAAATGTCAAACAGCCTTTACTACAGCAGAGAATACTGCGGCATCCTGGTCGTAGACAGAAGGCCGCTCCTTGTCTTCTATACAATTCATAGCTGCCCCACTTATTAATGATTTCATTTGCAAATGCAATTTTTTTTGCTATTCATTGTTAAAGGTCCCTTAGGTAATTATAAAATTCACACTGATTACGTAAAGAAATCCGGGTTGTTCTTTTCCAAATAATAGAAGTCTTTGCGTAATCAAAAACTAGCCTCCTTCTGACAACGATCAGGAGCCGACCAGAAGGCGGACGTCTTCGACCGCTTTCGTGTCTCCTGTGGCAAAGCTGTGCCAGACTGGAAACACGACATTCTAGTATGAAATACAGATTTAAATTGATAGAATTGAAATATATTTAACGTAAGAATAATAATAATTTTTTTTATCATACTAGATACTCCATATCAGGAACCTCGAACGTGGTCAGGTCATTGGTGTCACTTGTGTCACACGTCTGTACGCGAGATTTCCACACTCCTAGGGAGGTCGTGTGGTAGCGTTCTCGCTTCCCACGCCCGGGTTCCCGGGTTCGATTCCCGGCGGGGTCAGGGATTTTCTCTGCCTCGTGATGGCTGGGTGTTGTGTGCTGTCCTTAGGTTTAAGTAGTTCTAAGTTCTAGGGGACCGGTGACCTTAGCTGTTAAGTCCTATAGTGCTCAGAGCCATTAACACTCCTAGGCAGCGAGGTCGTAAGACACATACATACATCATACCGGTAAATGCCAAACGACGCCTCGCTTGGTGTAAAGACCGTAAACATTGGACGTTTTGAACAGTGGAAAAACGTTGTGTGGAGTGGTGATTCGATGGGTCTTGCTTCCCACTGTTGAAGAGCAATTCGGGGATGGCGATTGCATCTTTCAACCAGTGTGCGATTTGTGCTTTTATCAGTGGGGGGGGGGGGTGTCTTAGGGGGTTAGTACAATTATATATGTTACTAGCTTTGACCGTGGCGTTACCCACGGTTAAACAGTTATTTATAAGTAGATGTTAATGCCGAAACTCACTATTCACGCATATGCACTATCAGAAAAGCCATCCCTTGTTATATCTTTAAAAGTACATTATAGGTGAAGCTTATTTACAAAATCATCTACATACAGGTATACGAGGGGGATTCAAAAAGTAAAGGCACATTTGTGAAAAGCTGTACTTATTCTGATGATAGAAAACTGAAACATGCGTTATTTTTCTACGTAACCTCCCTGGACTCCAATGCAGTTTTCACGACGTTTCAAGAGTTTTTTTATTTCATCAGAAAATACGTTCATCGGTTGCATCTGTAACCAATTTTGCACCGCAGCAATGACGTCTTCATCACTTTCAAATCTTCTTCCCTGTAGTGCTTCCGTTAAGGGTCCAAACATGTGAAAATCGCTTGGAGCCAGGTCTGGACTGTATGGTGGATGTTCCCGCACCTCGAATCTCAACTCCTTTATTGCTTCGGCTGTCCGTTTGGCAGAATGTGGGCGAGCGTTATCTTGCTGCAGGATGACACCTCTTCACAGTTTTCCACGACGTTTGGACCTGATTGCAGGTTTTAGTTTCGTACGCAACACATCACATCCACCATACAATACAGACCTAACTTAGAAAGCCTCGTTTACGCTGGGGCGACGTCTTGCAACATTGTGGCATGCTACGGAAATGTGGCGTGCGTCGTCTTGTCATTTATTTCTAAATGTTATGAAATGCTTACCCATTACATAACACTTCTTCAAAATTAATAAGCGAACATATTAATAGTATTAATAGTAAGACTGTATTAAAAACTTTCAGTGTTCGGCTCCACAAATTTAAATTATATGTAAAGTTTTACCCCAGTGCATGGGAAATAAACATCCCAGGTTAGGATGCCTAAACTAAAACCAGAGGAGGGGATGGTCTGATGCAGAAGGGGGGGGGGGGTGGAAATCCCCACCCCCCACCCCCCCTGCAAATCTCACACTGCTTTCAGCACGATCGAGCACGGCCTGTGGCGGAGTGGTTACATCGCTGTAATGGACTGGCCTGCACAGAGTCCTGACCTGAATCCTACAGCACTCCTTTGGAATGTTTTGGAACGCTGACTTCTTTGCCAGGCCTCACCAACCAACATCGACACCTCTCCTCAGTGCAGCACTCCGTAAAGAATGGGCTGCCATTACCCAAGAAACCTTCCAGCACTTGATTGAACGTATGCTTGCGAGAGTGGAAGCTGTCATCAAGAGCCAATACCATATTGAATTCCAGCATTACCGATTGGGGTTGCCGCGAACTTCCCACATTTTCATCCAGGTGTCCAAGTACTTTCTATCACAGAGTGTACGAACTACCCCAACGAGCATCGCTGAAACAACCGGTTTTCGGTTATATCGTTTTTTCCCACATCAGTTTAACCTGACTATTAAAACCGATCTAAATAACCGGTTTCTGAAATAACCGATTTTTTGCTCCTTTTATTTCCCATAACACACATATAAATCGAACAGAGATTTTTTTTTAGACTCTTGACCCTCTCAATTTCAGGATACATAGAACAAAACATTAAGTTAAATATGCAAGTAAAAGTTAACTTCGCTGCTCCTCTCAAGAAATGGTAGTCGATTAAACACCACAAAAAATCACCAGAACTACTCCCACTGAGTTTAATTTTTTGAAATACTGTTCAAGAATCGTGTTGTAATCGGGAATCGTACCACTATTTGAACATAACGAATGGTCAGTGCTAAAGGGTGAAAACTGAGACTGAACAACTGTATTTTTGGCATTCATTTGGCCGTTTTCAAGGGCTGTAAGCAGATAAAGGAATACCACGTAGAAGACACAGGCAGAGGAGATCAAATACTTTCTGTTTTTATTGAAGCTATGAATGGAGTGTTCATTAATCCCTCCTCTTTTTATTATTTCGTAGAATAGTCTTTGAATTCCTATGGGACCAAACTGCCGAGGTCATCGATCCCTAGACTTACACACTACTTAAACTTATGCTACGAACAACACCCATCCATACCCGAGGGAAGATTCGAACCTTCGGGGGTGGGGGGGGGGGGGGGGAGAGAGCAGCGCAATCAGCAATCAGTGGCATGGCGCCTCTTAACCGCGCGGCAATCTTTTATATACTACAGCCTACTACGGACTATGTCTACGTTCGTATATCCGTCATTTTATAAAAGGATCCAAATTATAGTGACACCTTTTATAAAAAGGATCGTATTCTGTGCTTGACAAAGACGCTTAGTCTCGCTAATCGCACTATTAAATAAACATCGTAGAAGGCTGTGAGATTAAAGACTTGTCTGCCATTTATACGAAGTAAAAAAGAGGAAGGAAATCATGGTAACGGTAATAAATTAAAAAGTTAATAAAAACTTCATTCATAGTATTCAATAAAAACACAAAGTATCTGATCTGCTCTGCCTGTGTCTTCTACGTAGTGTTCCTTAATCTGCTTACAGCGGTTGAAAAACGGGCAAAAAATAGAGTTCTTCAGTCCCTTTAGCACTGTCTACTCGTAATGTTCAAATAGTGGCGTGATTCCCGTTTACAACAAGGTGTTTATTTAATCGTGCGATTAGCTAGACTAAGCGTCATTGTCAAGCACAGAATACGATCTTAAAAGGTGTCACTGTAGTGTGAATCCTCTCGTAAAATGACGGAATATGACTGTATTTAACTAGTAATTAAGAGTGATTTGAAAATCACATGAAATACAGATGTTAAAAATGTTTTTCGACACTGACACCTAGTCGAAATTAGTTAACTGCACGATTAAATAAATGTCGCACTACAGCTTACTAGGGACCGTGTTTACGTTTAATAAGCATCTGGAAGCTGTGGATCCCCACAAATACCAAACTTTAATCTTTCAGAGCAGATGAAGCGTTACACTCTATTCTCACTTCGTAAAAATATTCCCAGACTAGGGTTGGAGGCATTCTGCAATACTACGGATGTCCGGCTATGAAAGCGAGAAACTACCGTGCAGATCAGATGGGGGCACATATTGCACAATGCACGTACGCACACGCACCTAAGCCACGACATTATTGTTTCATCAATTCTGCTCCAATATGTGTTTGTTGCTCGTTACTGTCGGCGTTATTATAAAAGTAGCACTGATCACTTATCCCGTTTCCTATAATAACGCAATATTTCAAAACATTGTACGAGTAAACATTACACCTTTTTTGAAGAAGCTTTATTTTCAAACGAAAAATTTTAGCATTACTGCTACATGTAATTGATGTGTCGGTTTTTTTACTCTGTGATATGTTCAAATGGTTCAAATTTCTCTGAGCACTATGCGACTTAACTTCTGAGGTCATCAGTCGCCTAGAACTTAGAACTACTTAAACCTAACTAACCTAAGGACATCACACACATCCATGCCCGAGGCAGGATTCGAACCTGCGACCGTAGCGGTCACGCGGTTCCAGACTGAAACGCCTAGAACGGCACGGCCACACCGGTCGGCCCCGGTGATAGGTAAAAAATACAAAAAAAACCCTTGTTATAACCGAGACTAAACAAATACCGAAAATACTAGTTATTCAGAACTAAAATACCAGTATCGGTTTTAACCGGTTGGTTTTTCCCATCCCTACTGTCGCTCCTCACGGAAAAGGTTGAAAAGCTATTTAAGTGAAATCACTCAAACCCAGAGATTGAGGAAGACATTCATGCAACTGACATAGTTGGGTCAGTCGGTCATCGTACCGCTCAAACTTGGAGAGTGACGTACTCGCAAACTAGCCCCGTTCAGTTGTTTCATTCGACTGAAAAAAAAAAAAACAACTGAACGAAGAAACAATCGACTGGCCAGTCAGTTATTGGAACCAGTCGATTGTCCCATCACTACTCTCCCACCGGCGGTCCTGCATCGCACAGTCCCCTCTGGCCAGGGAATGAGAAAAACTGAACAGAGTTTAGTTATAAACTCTGCGAGTGACGTAATTCCGATTGACACGATTAATTTTAGAGTTATAACGCAAAAGTATTACAAAAAAAAATGGTTCAAATGGCTCTGAGCAGTATGAGACTTAACATCTATGGTCATCAGTCCCCTAGAACTTCAGAACTACTTAAACCTAACTAACCTAAGGACATCACATAACACCCTGTCATCACGAGGCAAAATGTATTACACTGTAAACATTTAACCTCTGTTTCGTTGACTGGTGACATGAGTCTGGCTTGAGCAGCCAGAGAGAGAGAGTGTGTGTGTGTGTGTGTGTGTGTGTGTGTTTCCGACGAAAGCCTTGTTGGCCGGAAGTTCACTTTCTGACAGACTTTTTTGTTGTGCCTATCTGCGATTCAGCATCTCCGCTATGAGGCGAGTAGCAGCTATCCTTTTCGTAATATTGTAAACGTTATATGTGATTCGTGAAAATAAAACGGCGTGGATGAATAACATAGTGAGAAATCAAACAATGGACACGCCACGTAGGAATATCAACAATGTAGGGGAAAACATATGGCTACTTACCGTAAGGAAAACACGTCAAGTTGTTGACAGGTACAATTAAAAGACACTCACATAAAGCTTTCGGCCACAGCCTTGTGCTCGTGTCATTTGAAATTTTCACACTGGGCGACAAAATCTCTGGAGCCGACATGTAAGTGGTAATGCTTAGGCCACGCATTTTAGACGCCTCATTCTATGTCTTGAGGATTTGTGAAGTATGCACTGATGTTATATTGTGGTCCACGTTGGTGTGTTCCATTTTAGGTGCTTGATAATGACGCAGTTGTCGAAATCGGCCGATAGTACAACTAATAACAAATAAAAAGTAAAGATCGGTACAGCCTTTTACGGACAATGGTTCGCTTCATATAAGTTCTGTTGCTCGTGGCCCCATTCAAAATCAAAATTACGAATGTTTTGTGGCTAATAATGTGTGAAGCTTACCTCATTGTTAAACCGATGCTTCTCGGGTATTTTTATTTCTCTGCTGTGTGACCATTTTATAACTGCATACTGAAAAGCAGTAACAATATACGGAAACACCTTCATTCTCGTCTTGTGGTGGTCGAAAAGTCTCCTACCTCGTTCTACAGTTCTTCGTGTAGGTGATGTAGCTCGCGTAAGCTCAGAGCAGACCTGAGGCGATATTTGGTTAAGTTAGGTTGCTATTTACTAGATCATTTTACAGTGATATGTGTGAGCATTAAACACAATTAAAAGTTAACATTCACAAGATACTTTATGACTTTTAGTAGACTGCAAAAAAATATTCATATACGTAGGCAGCAAGATTTTACAGGTCCCCGTATATTACACTATCTGATCTCAAGTGTCCGGACACCACTTTGTAATGTGGAGTCTGTGGAATCGACAACCAGATGTCACGAGAGACGGACTTGCCAGTGTAAACTGGGGAGGGGGGGGGGAGTATTGTCAGCAGAGAAACAGTAATAGCAGAATGGGTCGGTCAGGAAAGGTCAATTACTTCGAGCATGGACTAGTTATTCGGTTGATGAAATCTTCTCCGGCGATTAGCCGAGTGGTGATACCATCATGTCACAACAGTTCGATGAGTTTCGTTCCTATCCTCATAATGGCTTGAAGTACAGGGTGTCCACAATGAGACTCCAACATTTGAACTCATTCAATCTGAGAGGAAACACAATTTATTGACGAACAAATACAGGGAAATCATACAGCAGCTCATCAAGTTTTCATACACAGGTGGACGGTTCAGCACACTCGAACATGGGCGATACGGGTAGTGCGAAGAATATCAAGTCTATAATCGATTTCGTGCCATGTGTTGCGGAGCATCTGTTCTGTGACAGGGTTGATGACAATTCTTATGCGCTGTTTCAAGTCTTGCAGGTCCTTTACTGGTGTAACCCCACAAGAAAAAATCGAGGGGGGTTATGTCGGGCGAACGTGGCGGCCAAGGAATTGGACCTCCACGGCCAATCCACCGTTGCAGGAATGTATCATTTAAAAATTTTCGGACATCAAGGCTCCAATGGGGTGGTGCACCGTCCTGTTGAAAAATCACATTTGGCTGCAGGCCTGTTATCTGTGACACGGCAAATTGTTCCAACATGTCCGGGTAGATGGCTCCATCCACAGTCGGCTCCTGAAAGAAAAACGGCCCAACAATGCGATTTATCAAAATGGCTCTGAGCACTATGGGACTTAACATCTATGGTCATCAGTCCCCTAGAACTTAGAACTACTCAAACCTAACTAACCTAAGGACAGCACACAACACCCAGCCATCACGAGGCAGAGAAATTCCCTGACCCCGCCGGGAATCGAACCCGGGCGTGGAAAGCGAGAACGCTACCGCACGACCACGAGATGCGGGCACGATTTATCATCAAACCACACCACACATTAACTTTCGGACTGTCGCGCATGTGTTCCCTAGGTGCATGTGGATTTTCGGACCTCCAGATGCGCACATTTGTGACGATTGACAGCCCCTGATGCGTGAAAGGTTGTCTCGTCAGTAAACATCACGCGTGATAAAAATGTCTCGTCCGCGGCAATGCGATCTAACATGACACGTGCAAATTCTTCTCGCTTTGATCGATCATCAGCCTTGATTTCTTGCGCAATCTGCACTTTATATGCGTACAAACGTAATCGCTGATGAAGCACTTTGTGCACTGTTGAACGTTTCATACCAAGTTCTAGTGCTGCCTGTCGCACTGACTTCTGTGGACTTTGTTCGAATGACCGCCGCACTTATTCCACATGATGTTCGCTGATCCCAGGCTTACCACCATCATGCTCTTTCGCAGTAGGCAAAAACTGATCACACCACTTCTTTATAGTCTTGAACGACGAGGGCGCTTTGTTGTAAACTCGACGAAAGTTTCTTTGCACTCGGGTCGCCGATTTTGTCTCTGCATACCACCAGAGCACTTGTGCACGCTCCTTCATATCCTCTATTTTGCTAAAACAATTGATTGCAGCTCCCCTACGGCCACTTGGCGTATCAAATTTGCACACCACAAACTTGTTAGAGTTGCTCAGCCTGCCCCTTCAGGATTCACAGGTCCACCATCTGAAATGAGAAAGATATAGGATATTAATACAGGGCTATTACAAATGATTGAAGCGATTTCATAAATTCACTGTAGCTCCATTCATTGACATATGGTCACGACACACTACAGATACGTTGAAAAACTCATAAAGTTTTGTTCGGCTGAAGCCGCACTTCAGGTTTCTGCCGCCAGAGCGCTCGAGAGCGCAGTGAGACCGAATGGCGACAGGAGCCGAGAAAGAGTATGTCGTGCTTGAAATGCACTCACATCAGTCAGTCGTAACAGTGCAACGACACTTCAGGACGAAGTTCAACAAAGATCCACCAACTGCTAACTCCATTCAGCGATGGTATACGCAGTTTAAAGCTTCTGGATGCCTCTGTAAGGGGAAATCAACGGGTCGGCCTGCAGTGAGCGAAGAAACGGTTGAACGCGTGCGGGCAAATTTCACGCGTAGCCTGAGGAAGTCGATGAATAAAGCAAGCAGGGAGTTAAACGTACCACAGCCGACGGTCAACAGGATGGTGCTCCACCACACTTCCATCATGATGTTCGGCATTTCTTAAACAAGAGATTGGAAAACCGATGGATTGGTCGTGGTGGAGATAATGATCAGCAATTCATGTCATGGCCTCCACGCTCTCCCGACTTAACCCCATGCGATTCCTTTCTGTGGGGTTATGTGAAAGATTCAGTGTTTAAACCTCCTCTACCAAGAAACGTGCCAGAACTGCGAGCTCGCATCAATGATGCTTTCGAACTCATTGATGGGGACATGCTGCGCCGAGTGTGGGAGGAACTTGATTATCGGCTTGATGTCTGCCGAATCACTAAAGGGGCACATATCGAACATTTGTGAATGCCTAAAAAAACTTTTTGAGTTTTTGTATGTGTGTGCAAAGCATTGTGAAAATATCTCAAATAATAAAGTTATTGTAGAGCTGTGAAATCGCTTCAATCATTTGTAATAACCCTGTATGTTGGAGTCTGATTGTGGACACCGTATACAGTGTACACAAGATATAAAACGGCAGTGCGGTAGCGGAGCTGCCCTCTGTTTTCAGTTGATTCAAGTGAAAAGGTTTTGCTACATGATTACGACCACACGATTGTAATTAACAGACTTTGAATGCGAAACAGTGGTTCCAGTTAGACTCATGAGACATTCCATTATGGAAATCGTTAGGGAATTCAATAATCCGAGATCCACACTGTCAAAAGTGTGCCGAGAATAACAGATTTCAGGCATTACCTCTCACCACGCACATCACAGAGGCCATCCGCCTTCACCTAATGACCGAGAGCAGCAGCGACAGCGCAGAGTTGTCAGTGCTAACAGACAAGCAACACTGCATGAAATAGCTGCAGAAATTAATGTGGAAAGTACGACAGGACAGTGCGACGAAATCTGGCGTTAATGGTCATGGCAGCAGACGGCCGACGCAAGTGCCTTTGCTGTTAGCTTGGCACTGCCTGCAGTGCCTCTGCTGGGCTCATGACCATTTCGGTTACTCTCTAGACAAACGCAAAAACGTGGCATGGTCACATGAGTCCCGATTTCATTCGGTAAGAACTGACGGCAGCGGTTGCATGTAGCACAACCCCATGAAGCCATGAACCCAAGTTGTCAACAAGCCGGTGTTGGCTCCATAGTGGTGTGGTCCTGATTATGTTTGTGGACTTGAAGACCATCAGCCAGTCGTTGACTTCATGTTCCGAATTTTTACAGGTGACAATTCGCTATGTCATCGCATTACAACTGTTTGAAGAACATACTGGAGAGCTTGACCAAATGATCTGGCCAGCGAGATCACCCGACATGAATCCCATCGAACATTTGTGGCCGGCCGGAGTGGCCGTGCGGTTCTAGGCGCTACAGTCTGGAACCGAGCGACCGCTACGGTCGCAGGTGCGAATCCTGCCTCGGGCATGGATGTGTGTGATGTCCTTAGGTTAGTTAGGTTTAATTAGTTCTAAGTTCTAGGCGACTGATGACCTCAGAAGATAAGGGGCTCCGGAACGCCCTATACTTGCAATGTTAAAATAACGCTTATAAATTACATCTTTCCTCACAAAGTATTTGAGGTAGGAAGTTGAACTTTTTACAGATTATTTATTGGAATATGGGGTACAACTGAACACAGGGATTTTACAAAATTTTAGTTCAGTTATTAAAGATGATTTTTTTTTCAATTGTAATGAAAATTCACAACATTTTGTTGCAATTTTTTATTTATATATTCAAAAATATACAGTTTTTTCGAAAAAGGCTGTGTTAAATTATGCAGAAGGTACTGTGTAACATTTACTGAAAGTTTGAAACAAATATGTTTGGAAGATCCTTAGAAAACATGAAATTAGTATGAGAAAATAAAAGTTTTGGGAATCGAGCGACAAAGATTGGATTAACTTTTTAGTGCATTCCAGGTCCATAGGATGGATTATCTTCATCCTCTGCAAACTCCTCCTCCAGCTTCCTCTTGTTCCTCCTCCTGTTTACTCTTGCTTGTATTTCTAGACTCTTTACAGCCCTGTCTGCAGCCTGAAGGCGTTCCTTGTCTAAAGCAAGCATCGCTCGTACCATGTTAGAATGTTATTATTTACAGTAATAACGCATACCTTTGGCTTTCCAACATTTCTCCTTTTCTTAAAAGCCTTCAGAGGATTTATAATAACTTTACTTTTACTCATTATTGTACTTCAACAAAACAGAGACTCAAGGAACAGAATTAATTACGAATATTTTCGAGATAACGACAGAGTAAATAAACATGAAACAATCGACAATCACACCAGCGATATATATTGAACCATCACAGGTTAGCCACAACACATACTTTATCTCACATCACTAAAATGTACCTGATGAACACGGACGTTTATAGTAACACCATTTGACAGCAGCGCCACTGTGGGTCACGCCCATGTAGAACACATTTCAAAAAAAATTTAAAAATAGTTGTAGTCTTCGGAATTGAATAAATTATATATCTATTAAAAGGTAATAGTCTGCAGATTCAGAAAATGCAAAAAAGTAAAAATTGAACTTTTCATGATTTTGAGCCTTTCCGGAGCCCCTTAAGTCGCATAGTGCTCAGAGCCATTTTTGAACATTTGTGGGACATAATCGAGAGGTTGGTTCGTGCACAGAATCATGCACCAGGAACACTTTCGCAGTTACAGATGGATGTAGAGGAAGCTTGGCTCATTACTTCTCCAGGGGACTCTCAAAGACTTGTTGAGTCTATGCCAGGTCGAGTTGCTGCGCTATGTCAGGCTAGAGGAGGCGCAACACGGTTTTAGGAGGTATTCCACGACCTTTGTCACGTCGGTGCAAGCCAAACTTTTCGTTGTCACAGCTAAGCGATGCTTGAAGTGGGCAATCCGGTAGAAGGATTTGGGTGTGGCGAATGCCTGGAGAATGTTATCTGCCATCGTTTGTAGTGCCAACAACGAAGGAGGAGTGTCACAGTATGAGGGTATTTTTTTCATGTGAAACGTACCCTTTGAACATTTATACAAGACTGTGCTTAAACTCACACACAATATTTTTTAGCGCAACGCAATCTGACTTTCAGAAATCCCTACAAAAGAATGGGCCTGACTAACATTAACCTATACCTTTCACAAATCACTTACCTCACCAAAAATCTTCGTTACTCGAACTACTGCAATACAGCGAGCGCCACTACTGCCAGCTAAATAAAAGATTCAAACTACTGAAGGCACTAACTACTGATAGGCATAGTTAGCAAATGAAAGATTTTAATAGAGAACAAACAATGTATTTACCTTAATAGTCACAATATATATATAGCAGTTCATGACATCCAGTCTCACAAATTTCAAAACTCCTCCATCTCTCTCCCCACATCCACCACTGCTGGCGGCTCACCTCCAACTGCGCAACGCTACGCGCCGTTCACGTCCAGCTGCCCAACACTACAATGGCAGACAACAATGCAAACTAGCCACAGACTGCACACAGCACAGCCAGTGATTTTCGTACAGAGCGCTACGTAACGTTGCCAATAAGAAAACATAAACAGCCTACTTACACATGGTTATGGTGTAATCCAGCTCTAGCGCTGGAGAAAATACTAAATGCGGAAGGATATGAAGACATTTTACAGTACTGATACTATGGACAATGGAGATATACTTCGGAGACGATGGCTGTTTGTATCAGTGTGACAGACTGTTAGGCAGTGGTTTACAGACAATAACGTTCCTGATGTGGACTGGACTGCACAGAATCCTGAGCTGAAACCAAAGGGACACCTTTTGGATGAGTTAAAACATCGACTTCAGACCCCCCCGCGTCCACCATCAATAGTTTCTCTCGTTTCGGATCTTGAGCAGAAATGGACTGCCATTCTTCCATAGTAATTCAGACAACTCACAAGATGTGTCACCAGTGAAATTCAGGCTGTTATAAAGGCGAAGGGAGAACTCAGGTAATATAGGGTGTATCAAAAAGAATCATTCGATTTTTAAAAAATCATTACTGTTATGTTATTTGAGATACGTGTGTGAACAAGATACATTGGAAAGAGCTAACTCTCTAGTTTTACATGGTTCCTGCTACACGTCGAGAGAAGAGCTCTGACAGCTGGCAGCACAGTTGCTAGTATTCGATTCGACACAGACGGGCAGCGAGTCAGCGATGGGGGAAGCAGGGTGACAAACCTTCCCGTCTCATCCTTCGGCCCGCGGCAACACTCGGCTCCTTCGGAACCTAACAATGCCGCGTCATTCATTGCAGCATTCCTGTAAGGGCAGCATTCTGCTGACCAGTATGTTCCTTGATGGAATATTTTTTCACATGCGCTACTAGTGTTTGCCACGTTACACAAATACACACATAAATATTTTCTTTTAATGACTCTGCAGTCATCTGACTGCAACAACTTTTATTTTATTGTTATACGACTGAGATTTCGCTGTATTTTATACCAGTCTGATATCTTTTGACATAAAATAAGTTACTGTACTTGAAAATGGCCTATGGCCGAACTCTGGATCGTATAATAATAAAATAAAAATTATTACCGTCGAACGGCGGTAACATCATTAAAAAAAATTACCGTGCCTATGGTTCAACCAGAATAAAAATTACACACAATCAGATTTTCAACATTAACAAGGTAAAGTAAATTGCACAAATACTACGTGCAAAATATCGGATAAGGACGTTACCTCTATTTTTCGTGCGGGAGAACGGAAACCCCAAGATCTTCGTCATCTGACTGGGCATCTCTCCTCACGACCACATAGTCTTATGTGTCCTCATCGTCTGACACCTTCTTCTATGTTTGACCTTGTAATCTCTTTCCACACGTGGTTCTTTCAATTTTCTGGCGTTATCCGTGTGATAGCCTCATTTACCAGCCTCTCTGTGTCTCGCAACGTAAAGGTTATGTTTCGCTCCGCAACATCTGCTTTTATTTGAGCCCAGATGAGTTCAGTTGCGTTGTAATGGCAGTGGTACGGTGGAAGACGTATAGCTTTGTGGCCATGGTTCTCTGCTAATGTATCAATCACAAAATGTGTCCTCTGTGGCTTGTATCGTTTCACTAATTCCAGAAGTTTCGCTTTCCGCATATTCTGTTTAAAGCCTATTTTATTATCTTTCAACCAGCTATTTCGTCTCTCCTTGCAGCAGCCGTTGGTGCCTTATGAAGTCGCACAGCCAGAGAGGGACTCTCCAAAATTTAATGTGTTTTGTGCAGTTTCACGTAAAAGGCGTATGGTCCGATTTTCTTTGCCAAGAACACACTGTTACAGGAAGCACATATCTCGATATGCTTGAGAACTTTCTTTTCGCACTGTTGGGGACTGATACGAACGACTTCATTTACCAACAGGATGGAGCATCGCCACACTGGCATCTGGAAGTGCGGGAATTTTTAAATCAAACAATTACTGAACGATGGATCGGTCGCAGCGGACCAAATGATTCAGCTTTACAATACTGGCCTTCAAGGTCGCCGGACGTGTGCGTGATTATTTCTTGCGGGCGTTTGTAAAAGACTGTTTATGTGCCGCAACTGCCCACAACATTGAATGAGCTGAGACATCACACAACAGCAGCTGCGGAAGCTGTTAAGACCTTTTTATTTAGTAAGTCTATGGTTAAGACGTGCTCGCTGCAGTGTGGGAACGATTTGAATAACATATTGCCACATGCAGTGCATCTCAAGATATGAAAAGGTACGAAAAAAAACCTTTTTGAGTTTCCCGTTCATCAAAAAAACAAAATTCATCGTATATGTTTATTAGTTTCAGAAATATAAACATGCCATATCGGATGATTCTTTTTGATACATCCTGTATTTATGTCCACCAGTAGTTGTCTGGATACTTTTGATCAGATAGTGTATAGTGTAATCGACAGAAATGTAGAAGTAAAGGTAAGTGATGCAAGAGTATTCAGAGGACATGATGTAACATCACACTATGACTTGCCGGTTTCAGAGATAATAATGTGTACTTGCCGGCAGGTTCTGGTCGAAAACGTGGAAAAATTGATTTTTTTAAAAAATAATTTGCATACCTGAAGTAAGCAGGTTATGCCTGGAAAAGGAATTTTTCGATTTCGAAAGTATTTTAGAAGCTACGCGGTGAATTAGTTCAGTAAAAGATTCTCCCAGTATACGAATTTCTGTCCATTGAAGATCTGCAAAAAGATGCACCGGTACCAATACGCAAAATGGTAAAGACAGTCTGAATGGGTGCATTTGGAAACTGGTACTGAGACATCTTGATTGTGGAGTAATAACTGTCGACATAGCAGCATATATACAGTGAAGCGCCAAAGGAACTGGCATAGGCATGCGTATTCAAAGACAGAGATATGTAAACAGGCAGAATACGGCGTTGCAGTCGACAGCACCTACATACAACTGTCTGCCGCAGTTGTTAGATCGGTTACTGCTACTACAATAGCAGATAATCAAGATTTAAGTGAGTTTGAGGGTGGTGTTATAGTCGGCGCATCAGCGATGGGACACAGCATCTCCGAGATAGCGATAAAGTGGGGATTTTTCCGCACAACTGTTTCACGAGTGTACTGTAAATATCAGAAATCCGGAAGAACATCAAATCTCCGACATCACTACGGTCGGAAAAAGAACCTGCAAGAATGGGACCAACGACGACGAAAGAGAATCGTTCAACGTGACAAACCGCAACCCTTACGCGAATTGCTACAGATTTCAATGCTGGGCCATCAACAACTGTCAGCGTGCAAACCATTCAACGAAACATCATCGATATGGGCTTTCGGAGCCAAAGGCCTGCTCGTGTACCCTTGATGACAGTGCGACACAAAGCTTTATGCCTCGCCTCTGCCCGTCAACACCAACATTGGACTGTTGATGAATGGAAACATGTTGCCTGGTCGGACGAGTCTCGTTTCAAATTGTATCGAGCCGATGGACGTGTACGGGTATGGAGATAACCTTATGAATCCATGGATCCTGCATGTCAGCAGGGGACTGTACAAGTTGGTGGAGGTTCTGTAATGATGTGGCGTGTGTAATTGCAGTGATATGGACCCCTAATACATCTAGATATGACTGACAGGTGACACGTACGTAAGCGTCCTGTCTAATCACCTGCGTCCATTCATGTCCATTGTGCATTCCGACAGACTTACGCAATTCTAACAGGACAATGCGACATCCCCACACGTCCATAATTGCTATATAGTGGCTCCAGGAACACTCTTCTGAGTTTAAACACTTCAGCTGGCCACCAAACTACCCAGACATGAACTTTATTGAGCATAACTGGGATGCCTCACAATGTGCTGTTCAGAAGGGATCTCAAACCCCTCGTACTCTTATGGATTTATGGACAGCCCTGCAAGATTCATGGTGTCAGTTCGCTTCAGCACTACTTCAGGCATTCGTTGAGCCCATGTCACGTCGTGTTGTGGCACTTCTCTCGCGGGGGTCCTGCACGATATTACACAGGTGTACCGGTTTCCTTGGATCTTCAGTGTAGCTGTACGCATGTTCAGTGGAGGTTATTAATCTATTCTGAAGACCACGGATGTGTTAGGAATCGTCTCAGGGACGAACAGCAAAAATTTTGCAAAGTTATCTGACTGGAAACGAGTGACCACCTCAGCTGTAAGACATAGCCAAAGAGGGTCCGGCAAGGTCTGGAACCGAATGACCGCTACGGTCGCAGGTTCGAATCCTGGTTCAGGCATGGATGTGTGTGCTGTCCTTAGGTTAGTTAGGTTTAAGTAGTTCTAAGTTCTAGGGGACTGATGACCTCAGATGTTAAGTCCCATAGTGCTCAGAAGAGCCATTTGAACCATTTTTTTGGTCCGGCAAGCCTTGTGATATTCGCTATTTTTGACTTCATTAAAACAGCAAATACGAGTAGTTAATACTTTCAGCCAGAAGGCAAATACTTGTTTATAAATAATGATTAATGTATAATGAGGCGTTGCATGGCGACGGTGGAATTTTCTAAATGATGTAATTCGTCGTCTTTGGGCGGCAATATAAACAGAAAAATACGGATAGATATGCGATCCTTCACTATTTTGTTCGCTGGAGAACAAGTGAAGCCTTGAGCGCTAAAGACTTGTACTGTTTTTCTCAAGTAAGACGGACGCAGATTTGTGGCAGTCTGATGTAATTTTTACTAAATGTATAAAAACGTGTTATGTCTAAGTTTGAGTGAAGTGTAAAGAACTGTTATAACTTACAGTGACGACGCACGAGCGACTCAAAGAAGACAATGGCTATATAAAAGAGCGCTCAATGGACATGATACGGACATAAAAAATCTACCGTCATTGTAGTACTAAGCTTAAGGTACGATATAGATTTTAGTTATAATAAATATTTGTTCTGGGAATACTGAATCATTTAGCAGTGCTCATTCCTATTATCTCCTCAGTATTATTTTCATTTTCATTATGCATTTTGCTAAGATTACAGACACCAAGATCAGCAATCCAATGTGCGTGTTACATTGATAAAAAGAAAACTGTTTTATCGTCATCTTGCATCAGCTTTAATATTGAATTTCCCTTTTGTTTGATGTTACAGTTGTTTTTGCGCCCTTAAGAACTTTCTGGTCCCTTAGGAAATTGTTTCGTCATAACAATAACTTCACAACCGGGTATGATCGTACCTACGATCGTGAAGTAATTAGAAAGACGATATCGCAATTTCTTAACCAATAGCACGCTAGTTGTGACTGCCTCAAGCCACGCGAAACTGCAAGTAAAAACTATTCACATCTCATAATGCAATATTTTATGACAATGGTCAATCCATGATTCTTACGCCAATTGTCATTGATAAAACAGTAAGCTAAATCTCAATTTCCAACTTTCCATTGAATAACAACATCACTTTTATTTTGTAACATCACAGCCTCCCCTCCCCCCCCCCCCCCTCACTACCTCTCACCTAAATTAAATTACGCAGCGGCCTAGTAGCAGTGTAATGCATTTTGCAAGATGTAAGGGGAGACGTAAAAGTTTCCGTTTGCAGTGTATATGCAATGTAGTGCAACTCCGGTGTGGGTATATAAGCACCGACGTGTCGGCAAGGGATTAGTCTGAGATTCGTGTCTTGTCAACGTGTGTGTGGCAAATGCGAAAACGTGAACTTTGGCGACGATATTACCAACTGCGTCCAAGTAAGACCAACGTACTGTCATTGTTTTCTAGGCTGCTAACAGGCAGGTAGGTAATGGTAGACATTCATTGGAGAGCGAAAAATGTGTAAGGGACAGCATATCTCTCGAAAACCACCGTTGTGGAATGAAGCGCCACTGCTTCATGATAAAGCTCTCCCCATGTCGCAAACGTCGTAACGCAGACGTTACACCATCTGAAGTGAGAGACACTCAAGCACCCATCAAGTCCTGATCTCTCCCCATACGATTATCACACATCGGTTCCTCAACAAACGCCTTGAAGCGTTGACGATTCCTGTCGAACAATGATGTGCTGCAGCCAGTTCTGGACTCCCTCACGTAGCAGGACACCGTGTTTTACCAAACTGGTATCTGCAATCTGGCGCGTCGCTGGGATGACCCTCAACGCCCACGGCGATTTTTTTAAAGTGGTATACCGATTCTGGACTGTACGGCCATCGAACTGAAACTTTTTGATCGCGCTTTATATTTTGATTTTCAATCGTACGACGGAAATGGGATACGCACATCGATAGGCAGCATGTCGATCGTCAGATTTAATAGATTTAAACTATTGCTATATCAATAGCATTATCGGCTTACGCCTATCCCTACTTGAGCCAATAACCAACCATTGTACATTGTTAGCCTTACTTGAATCCAGTTTTTGTTTTGTTGACCAGTTCAGTTCTTACTTGCTGTTTAATTCAATGTAAGTGCAGCCGTTTCTTATTTTTGTGGTGTTCTGATAGTTCCTGATTACAGATAAGTTTGTACAAGAAACAAAAACAATTGTGATTTGCCCATGAGCGTTATGATAAGCTAAAAATATGTAGGTGCTGCTATAATAGCCTAATTACCCACCAGCAGCAGTTTAACGTTAGCACAGGAGCCATTATTTGGAGACTGGTAGAACTTACAGGTGGAAATATTTCTGTATTTCACAAGGCAGTGGAGCGGTAAACATCATCGTAAATAACATCAAACTATAACCAGTGCGTAAAAATACACATGGATCTGTCTGTGTCACCCAAAAATCTCGTTGATCAGCAAAACTCTCACCCAGACGACGATAGTTACACTTCTTTAAAAAATTTGCCGAAAATTCTGTCATTATTAGCCCAAATCTGGTCATCGGGGCAGTACTCAATTATGAAAACCAGTTACAGTATGGAACGGTAGGAAGGGCTTTGTAGAGAGCAGAAGGGGTATGTTATGACAACACTTTCTACAGGTCGTTCATTTCTAAAAGCTGCTTGAATTCGTTCAAACTGGCTGCACGTTGTATCCTCCCTGACCCTCTCTCGTCCAAAATCTATTTACGTTCTTTTAATACTGTAATAACTGAAGCCACGAGTCCCCTGCAGAATTAAATCTTAAAATGTTTGTGTTCATGCACTGTCAAAAGATGAAACATGCACAATTAAAGGAAAAAGATGCAACACCAGAATTACAGTCAACAACTATTAGTTTTTTCACATTCTCCACTGACCGGAGTAACTCTATGCCTTGAGGTGCTGAGCTACCAATCCCTGGATTCAGGAAGTGACATGGTTCCAATACATCTGCCTCTGGTTACCCAGTTTCAACTTAGGCAAGTGCCAGGTTTAGTCTCTCACTATAAGCTGCAGCCAATTCCTTACTGTTTCCGAATTCCTTCCTTTCGTGTCAGATCCCAGTTCTCTTAAACATGCAGCCTCTCTGTTTAAATGAAAGGAGCTGCATCGATAGTAAGCCGAGCATCTCCTGACACTAAAAGCCACATTTACATTGGAAGGTGGGTAGCGATTGTCATTTTGTACTATCTTTCTGTGCATATTTATCATGTCTCATTTGCGGATGGCGATGTGTCATGCTTTCAAGTTTTACTAAGAGAACAATGTTCTAATTTATGTAAGGCTGCAGGCTTTCGTGGCCATTGTTATTGAAGTTAAAATCTTCTGGGTTATTAGGCCGCATCATGTTTCTTCTAAAATGTTTGACCCCTCTGCTGGGATCTTCCTCAGGATCGTTTGGTGTCCACTACTGCTAGAATGTTCTAATTTGTAATATCCTTGGATCAGAGTGTCCAACTGTCATAACTCTAACATATTTGTCTATAAACGTCATATAAATGATAATGTATGTTGTACATCGTAGAGGAGGTTGTTAGCATCAAAGACTATATAACCATATTACCAAGGATAAATACAAACTCAATTATGAGTTCGCATACATTAGAAGCCAAGCTGAAATTAATGCATGAATCAATGTTAAGATCTCAAAACTATAGCTCATAATACCCGTGTATTCAATTTCGTTTAGAAATAAATTTGGGTGCTATACCTGACTGTTAAAACAATAATTTAGAAAACGTTCTTGTCACTTAGGGTAGTTGGAGAATATTAATGAAATGAAAGATACTTTAATAAAATTTTAGACTGAATAGAGGAACTTTTGATACTTTGATGTGCTGAATAAATGCTGACTTTGTTTTAGATAAGTCGTAAATTTAATACAAGGTTGTAGGAGAAAGATAGCCATCATAAAAGAGACATCCCATGAACCATGGACCTTAGCTTGTAAGCCTCACCAATACAGATAGCTGTACCGTAGGTGCAAACACAGCAGAGGGGTATCTATTGAGTAGCAAGACAAATGTGTGGTTCCAGAATAGTAGTTGCAGGGGCAGCAGTCTGGATGATTCACTGATATGGCCTGTAAGATCAACCAAAATGGCCTTGCTGTGCTAGTACTGTGAACAGCTGAAAGCAAGGGGAAACTACAGCCATAATTTTTTCCAAGGACATGCAGGTCTACTAAATAGTTAAATAATGAAACTTCTTGGCAGATTAAAACTGTGTGCCGGACCGAGACTCGAACTCGGGACCTTTGCCTTTCGCGGGCAAAGGTCCCAAGTTCGAGTCTCGGTCCGGCACACAGTTTTAATCTGCCAGGAAGTTTAATATCAGCGCACACTCCGCTATAGAGTGAAAATTTCATTCTAGTTAAATAATGTTTGCATCGACTTGGGTAAAATATTAGGGAGGTAACATAGACCCCATTTGGATCTCTGGGCAAAGACTACTCAGGAGGATGTTGTCATCAGGAGAAACAAAACAGGCATTCTACATAAGTGTGTGGAATGTTAAATCCCTTAATCAGGCAGGTAGACTAGAAAATTTCAAAAGGAAAACAGATAGGTTGAAGTTACATGTAGTGGGGATTAGTGAAGTCCGGTGGCAGGAGGAACGGGACTTCTGGTCAGGTGGATACGGGATTGTAAGCACAAAATCAAATAGGAGAATTCATGAGTGGTCTTAATAATGAAAAAGAAAATAGGAATGCGAGTAAGCTACTATAAACAGCATTATTGTAGCCAAGATAGACATGAAGCCCACATCTACCACAATAGTACAAGCTTACGTGCCAACTAGTTCTGCAGATGATGAAGAGTTCGAATAAATGTATGACGAGGTAAAAGAAATTATGCAGATAGTTGAAGGAGCCAAAAATGTAATAGTCATGGGGGACTGGAATTTGATAGTAGGAAAAGGAAGAGAAGGAAAAATAGTAGGTGAATATGGCCTGGAGGGAAAGGAATAAAAGAGGAAGCTGTCTGGTAGAGTTTTGCACAGAGCATAATTTAATCATTGCTAACACTTGATTTAAGAATCATAAAACAAGGCAGTATATGTGGAAGATACCTGGTGATACCAGAAGTTTTCAGATTGATTATATAATGGGTAGATAGAGAATTAGGAAACAGATTTCAAACTATAAGACTTTCCCAGGGGCAGATGTTGACTCTGAGCACAATTTATTGGTTATGAACTGTAAATTAAAACTGAAGAAATTGGAAAAAGGTAGGAACTTAAGGAGAAGGGACCTGGATAAGTTGAAACAACCAGAGGTTGTTCAGAGCTTCAGAGGGAGCATCAGGCAATGGTTGACCAGAACAGGGGAAAGGAATACAGAAGAAGACAAATGGCTAGCTTTAAGAGATGAAATAGTGAAGGCAGAGGAGGATCAGATAGGTAAAAAGACATGGCCTAGTAGGAATCCTTGGATAACACAAGAGATATAGGATTTCATTGATGAAAGGAGAAAATTAAAAAAAAAAAAAAAAGACTCAGGCACAAGGGAATACAAACGTCTAAAAAAATAAGATTGACAGGCAGTGCAAAATTGTTAAACAGGAATGGCTTGGGGGCAAATGTAAGGATTTAGAAGCCTATTTCACTAAAGATAACATAGATACTGCCTAAAGGAAAATTAAAGAGGCCTTTGGGGAAAAGAGAAGCAACTGTATGAATATCAAGTACTCAGATGGTAAACCTGTCCTAAGCAAAGAAGAGAACACTGAAAGGTGGAAGGAGTATATAGAGGATCTGTACAAGGGACTGAAATTGAAAGCAAAATAACAAAAAGGGAAGTGGACGTATATGAAGATGAGATGGGAGATATGATACTGCGAAAAGAATTTGACAAAGTTCTGAAAGATTGAAGCAGAAACAAGGCTCTGGGAGTAGATGACATTCCATCTCAACTACTGATAGCCTTGGGAGAGTCAGCCATGACACAACTCTTCCATCTGGTGTGCAAGATATATGAGATAGGCTCAGACTTCAAGAAGAATGTGGTAACTCCAATTCCAAAGAAAGCAGTTGGTGATAGGTGTGAATATTACTGAACTATCAGTTTAATAACTCTTGGTTGCAAGGTACTAAGACAAATTCTGTACAGAAGAATGGAAAAACTAATAGAAGCAGACCTTGGGAAGACCAGTTTGGATTCCAGAGAAATGTGAGAACATGAGAGTGAATACTGACCCTACGACTTATGGTAGAAGATAGGTTAAGGAAAGACAAACCTACATCTATAGCATTTGTAGACGTAGAGAAAGCTTTTAACAATGCTCACTGGAATACTCTCTTTGAAATTCTGAAGGTAGCAGAGGTAAAATAGGAGGAATGAAAGGCAATTAATTACTTGTACAGAAACCAGACAGTAGTAATAAGAGTCAAGGGGCATGAAAGGGAAGCAGTGGTTGAGAAGGGAGTGAGACATGGTTGCAGCCTATCCCTGGTGTTATTCAATCTGCACATTCAGTAAGCATTAAAGGAAACCAAAGAAAAAGTTGGAGTAGGAATTAAAATTCAGGGAGAAGAAATAAAAATGTTGGTTTCCCAATGACATTGTAATTCTGTCAGAGACAGCAAAGGACTTGGAAGAGTAGCTGAACGGAATGGACAGTGTTTTGAAAATAGGGCATATGATGAACATCAACAAAAGCAAAACAAGGATAATGGAATGTAGTGAAATTAAATGTTAAGGGAATCAGATTAGGAAACAAGACACTTAAAGTAGTAGATTTGGGCAGCAAAATAACTAATGATGGCCAAAGTAAATGGCATATAAAATCTAGAGTGACAACTGTAAGGAAAGCACGTCTGAAGAAGAGAAATCTGCTAACATTGAATATACATTTCAGTGTTAAGATGTCTTTTCTAAAGGTATTTGTCTGGAGTGTAGCCATGTATGGAAGTGAAACACGGGACGATGAACAGTTTAGATAAAAAGAGAATAGAAGCTTTTAAGATGTGGTGCTACAGAAGTATGCTGAAGATTAGATAGGTCAATCATGTAATTAATGAGGAAGTATTGAACAGAATTGGAGAGACAAGAGATTTGTGGCACAGCTTGACCAAAAGAGGGCTTGGTTGATAGGACACATTCTGAGACATCAAGGGATCACCATTTTATTATTTGAAGGAAGTGCGGGGGATAAAAATCATAGAGGGAGACCAAAAGGTGAATACAGTAAGCAGATTTGGAAAGATGTAGGTTGCAGAAGCTATTCAGAGATGAAGAGGTTCACACAGGATAGAGTAGCATGGAGAGTTGCATCAAACCAGTCTTCAGACTGAAGACCAGACCAACAAACATCAAAAAAGATTTGAACCCATTTGATCTTATAAGTTATTCAAGACTCTTCTGCTCTCCAATAGTGAACCTTATATTATAAGACTGAGGTGTGTTTTGTTAGCAATGAGCCAGTACATTATAGTCGACTATTAATTTGTAAATAGTCTTCACAGGTTTGCCGCCGGATCACGTTGTACAAATTCCTCAATATTTCCTCGGAGCAACTGTCCGACATCTTCAGGTGGTTCTACCTTGTTCGTGGCTAGGAACGACTGACAGTATCCGCACACTGATGCCCCGTTTTTAAAACACGCACATGAAGAATGCACAGCTGCGGAAATTGTGCATGCGCAGTGATTTGCCATATTCAAACTCCCTCTGCCGAAAATAGCAGAGCGGCTTTCCCACGCGTGCGCTGTACGCTGTGTCTGTGAAGTGCGGCCAGATGTTACTCACCAACAGCAGTACTAGGCCAGTGTTATAATGGGCCTGTTACCGAAGAATCTTGATTTCCACATCGTGATTTAATAGCAGCCAATGCAGGATTCCAGACTGTGTTCAGTTGAAATCCCGTATCCTTGTTGATGAGATTATCGGCTGTACGGATATGTATTGCTTCCTTAATGACGCAGTCCCAGAAAGATGATGCCGGGGATAAAACTTCTGTCTTTTCATAAATCATACGATGTCCTGTATTCAGGCAGTGTTACGCAGCTGCCTACTTTTCCGGTTGATAAAAGGCAAGTGTGACGCTGATGTTCATGGCAGTGTGATGCATGTCTGGCCCACACTGACAAGGAATCTTGTACACACCACATTTCCTCAGTCCAAGGTCACCCTTAACCGAACCCAACAGGTTTCTCAGTTTCGCAGATGATTGTTCACACACTTAATTACGTATCTCCCGAGGACTCTTCCGGTTCTTGATGACATGGCACCAAACTACGGCAAAAAGGCCAAAGTGGAAGGTGTCTTCGTATCTTCATTCTGCTCCATAGGTTGAACTCGCCTGGGCCTGAATGTGAGTACACTCGACTCATTCTCTGATGAATTTCTACTGCACTATTCCCTTCTGCTTGCAGAAACTGAATTACACTTTGTAATTCACGCTTGGCAGGAGCAACAATGACACCAGCCATGTTTATGTGGCTGTGTTGCAATGCAGACTGATACCTTGAGGTCTGCAATGGCGGGTTGCGAGAGTTGTGAAGCAACCAACAGCTCATGTCGACTTCCTGCCGCCCGCGTAGCCTCTATACTATGCGATCGGAGGTTGGGAAGAATAAGACTAAGAACATAATTGGCAGTTCAGTAAATTTATAAAGCAGAATTTGCTTTTGGGATATTGCCAACTTCGCCTAGCACAAGCTGTGTAGTGTATTTATGTCTACGAAAGTTGAGATCATACTTAATGATTGCTAAAAGGTGTGCAATGAAATTTCCATAAGTCTCATTTACCTCAATGGTACAAACAGCAACAATAATGTCACCTGGTAGCTAAAATTGGCAGCAACCAAAAAGCTATCAACACCAGCCACAGTCAGATGATTTCTATTAAATTAGTTATTCCCATTAACCATCTTGCAGTGTGTGTCCTTAAAGTGTGTGTATAGGAAGTGCCACATGTTGTGCCATCCTTTATGAAGAAATAACACAGGAACACAGAAAAAAGAACATTAGTCAAAGAATGAAGAAATGATTAGGAGAAAAATTGCAAGTAAGTTTCATAAATATTTATTTCATATAAAAATAACACATCAAATTTGTCATTGTCGGAACCATCACAAGATAAACTGTTTCTCAAGTTTTCTGTCACTGTACCCATAATATCTATGCGACATGTTCATGGGGAGACATAAATTAAACTGTGTAATTTTTAATCCTTTTCTTGGTAAAATCTGTCAGTTACAGCATCAGTTCATCAATCTCACAACAAAACTCTCCATTATCCAGTAAATAAACACAATAAAGTGATAACCTCCACGTAACATCAGAGGTGTTATGTACAGCACTTTGCACTTTATGACTGACCAGGATTCTGCCTTTCCCAATCCTATCATCTGCTTCCTCTTCTAACACTGGAAGTCACTGCTCGATCTGCATCTGTGTTAATCAAAAACATATGTTACCATTTGCACTTTCAAATATGACAAACATGCAACAGAAACAATTACTGATATTTTAAATCAGATTTGTTAGTCACTACAACAAGTAAGAACAGAAGATATCAGATCTCTGATATGTTGCTTCGTAAATACAATGAACTGTGATAAATATATATACATACAAGAAGAGGTCCCCAAGTGGTGACATAAACTTTTTCAAACCATACGTACAGTGATGTAGGTTAAGATCCCAGGTCTACAGCCTACAACCATTCACTCTAATTGGCCCTCGTTTGTGAGTAATCAATTAAAAAAAAATTGGAATTTGTTTGGTGTTCAATAGCATTAAAAAAAATTAGTTGTGACCAGACTTGTTGTGTGGTGTAATGGACAGAGTAATGCCTTCATATATAGAAGGCTGTGGGTTCAAACCTCATCCGCCAGGTGATTTAAATTTATTTTTAAATCTTTATCAAAATTATTTTGATCATTTGTTTTGTTCAATTAAGTGATTTGAATATAATTTTATATTTATATTCCTTTGTCATGTCAATCTGATGATCATATCAACTTATTAATTTGCCTTCTTTTTCTTCCTGTAACTCTTTTTCCACTTGAGTTTTTTGTTTGTGTGATTTTAATTAATTTTTTTAATAATTTTGATTTAATTTCTTCTGTCATTTGAATCTGCATCTGTGTTACTTTGTCTATAACGCAACAGGAATTTGGCCTATGTCTGAAATGTTTATATAAAGATTACCTTAAAAATTACATGTCTAGTAACAAAAAATACATTTTTTACACCATTACATGGTCAATATAAATAGATTGTTTCACCTTTTGTTCATTTAATTGACAGAACAGCATTTTCAATTTTATAACAGATAAATATAATTAAATTAAAATTCACAAAAATTCCAAGTGGAAAAAGAATGATAGGGGTAGCGTCTTTGATTCATAATCAAAACATCTTTGGTCCCGGGTTTGATCCCCGCCACTGCCTAAATTTTGATAAATAATCAGCATTGGCAGCCGAAGACATCTGGCATAAGAAGTCAGCCTCATTCTGCCAACGACATTGTCAAAGAGGGAGGAGGAGCGGATAGAGGTTCAGGGCACTCTCTTGTCCTAGGGGTGGGAAATTGCCCCTAAAGGCGGAAGAATCAGCAATGATCAACGACATGAGGATGCAGAAGGCAATGGAAACCACTGCATTAAAGACAGGTAACATGTATCCACAGGACATGGGGCCTGTAATTGAAGAAGTGTCATGATCATACTCTCCATTGGCAAAAGATTCCGGAATAGTCCCCCATTCGGATCTCCGGGAGGGGACTGCCAAGGGGGAGGTTACCATGAGAAAAAGATTGAATAATCTACGAATGGATAACGTTCTACGAGTCGGGGCGTAGAATGTCAGAAGCTTGAACGTGGTAGGGAAACTAGAAAATCTGAAAAGGGAAATGCAAAGGCTCAATCTAGATATAGTAGGGGTCAGTGAAGTGAAGTGGAAGGAAGACAAGGATTTCTGGTCAGATGAGTATCGGGTAATATCAACAGCAGCAGAAAATGGTACAACAGGTGTAGGATTCGTTATGAATAGGAAGGTAGGGCAGAGGGTGTGTTACTGTGAACAGTTCAGTGACCGGGTTGTTCTAATCAGAATCGACGGCAGACCAACACTGACAACGATAGTTCAGGTATACATGCCGACGTCGCAAGCTGAAGATGAACAGATAGAGAAAGTGTATGAGGATATTGAAAGGGTAATGCAGTATGTAAAGGGGGACGAAAATCTAATAGTCATGGGCGACTGGAATGCAGTTGTAGGGGAAGGAGTAGAAGAAAAGGTTACAGGAGAATATGGGCTTGGGACAAGGAATGAAAGAAGAGAAAGACTAATTGCGTTCTGTAACAAGTTTCAGCTAGTAAAGCGAATACCCTGTTCAAGAATCACAAGAGGAGGAGGTATACTTAGAAAAGGCCGGGAGATACGGGAAGATTTCAATTAGATTACATCGTCGTCAGACAGAGATTCCGAAATCAGATACTGGATTGTAAGGCGTACCCAGGAGCAGATGTAGACTCAGATCTCAATATAGTAGTGATGAAGAGTAGGCTGAAGTTCAAGACATTAGTCAGGAAGAATCAATACACACAGAAGTGGGATACGGAAGTACTAAGGAATGACAAGATATGTTTGCAGTTCTCTAACACTATAGATACAGCAATAAGGAATAGCGCAATAGGCAGTACAGTTGAAGAGGAATGGACATCTCTAAAAAGGGCCAGCACAGAAGTTGGGAAGGAAAACATAGGTACAAAGAAGGTAGCTGCGAAGAAACCATGGGTAACAGAAGAAATACTTCAGTTGATTGATGAAAGGAGGAAGTACAAACATGTTCCGGGAAAATCAGGAATACAGAAATACAAGTCGCTGAGGAATGAAATAAATAGGAAGTGCAGGGAAGCTACGGCAAAATGGCTGCAGGAAAAATGTGAAGACATCGAAAAAGATATGATTGTCGGAAGGATAGACTCAGCATACAGGAAAGTCAAAACAACCTTTGGTGACATTAAAAGCAACGGTAGTAACATTAAGAGTGCAACGGGAATTCCACTGTTAAATGCAGAGGAGAGAGCAGATAGGTGGAAAGAATACATTGAAAGCCTCTATGAGGGTGAAGATTTGTCTGATGTGATAGAAGAAGAAACAGGAGTCGATTTAGAAGAGATAGGGGATCCAGTATTAGAATCGGAATTTAAAAGAGCTTTGGAGGACGTACGGTCAAATAAGGCAGAAAGGATAGATAACATTCCATCAGAATTTCTAAAATCATTGAGGGAAGTGGTAACAAAACGACTATTCACGTTGGTGTGTAGAATATATGAGTCTGGCGATATACCAAGATGGCAAGAGCTGACAATTGCGAGAATTATCGCACAATCAGCTTAACAGCTCATGCATCGAAGCTGCTTACAAGAATAATATACAGAAGAATGGAAAAGAAAATTGAGAATGCGCTAGGTGACAATCAGTTTGGCTTTAGGAAAAGTAAAGGGATGAGAGAGGCAATTCTGACATTACGGCTAATAATGGAAGCAAGGCTAAAGAAAAATCAAGACACTTTCATAGGATTTGTCGACCTGGAAAAAGCGTTCGACAATATAAAATGGTGCAAGCTGTTCGAGATTCTGAAAAAAGTAGGGGTAAGCTATAGGGAGAGACGGGTCATATACAAAATGTACAACAACCAAGAGGGAATAATAAGAGTGGACGATCAAGAACGAAGTGCTCGTATTAAGAAGGGTGTAAGACAAGGCTGTAGCCTTTCGCCTCTACTCTTCAATCTGTACATCGAGGAAGCAGTGATGGAAATAAAAGAAAGGTTCAGGAGTGGAATTAAAATACAAGGTGAAAGGATATCAATGATACAATTCGCTGATGACATTGCTATCCTGAGTGAAAGTGAACAAGAATTAAATGATCTGCTGAACAGAATGAACAGTCTAATGAGTACACAGTATGGTTTGAGAGTAAATCGGAGAAAGACGAAGGTAATGAGAAGTAGTAGAAATGAGAACAGCGAGAAACTCAACATCAGGATTGATGGTCACGAAGTCAATGAAGTTAAGGAATTCTGCTACCTAGGCAGTAAAATAACCAATGATGGACGGAGCAAGGAGGACATCAAAAGCAGACTCGCTATGGCAAAAAAGGCATTTCTGGCCAAGAGAAGTCTACTAATATCAAATACCGGCCTTAATTTGAGGAAGAAATTTCTGAGGATGTATGTCTGGAGTACAACATTGTATGGTAGTGAAACATGGACTGAGCGAAAACCGGAACAGAAGAGAATCGGAGCATTTGAGATGTGGTGCTATAGACGAATGTTGAAAATTAGGTGGACTGATAAGGTAAGGAATGAGGAGGCTCTACGCAGAATTGGAAAGGAAAGGAATATGTGGAAAACACTGATAAGGAGAAGGGACAGGATGATAGGACATCTGCTAAGACATGAGGGAATGACTTCCATGGTACTAGAGGGAGCTGTAGAGGGCAAAAACTGTAGAGGAAGACAGAGATTGGAATACGTCAAGCAAATAATTGAGAACGTAGGTTGCAAGTGCTACTCTGAGATGAAGAGGTTAGCACAGGAAAGGAATTCGTGGCGGGCCGCATCAAACTAGTCAGTGGACTGATGACAAAAAAAAAAAAGGAAGAAAAATGAGGGCAAATGAAGAAGTTGTTACAATCATCAAAATAATGTGAAAATGTAATAGAAATGTAAAATTAGATTTAAACTACTTAACCGAAACTCTTGGTACAGGAAAAGAGAGAGCCACAAGATTACCTGGCACAGTCAAGACTTAAAACAGAAAGTCAGTAGTTGACTACTTCCTGTACAATAGTGAGATGAATAAACCCGAGAGGGACTAAGGATAATAAATGGACAGAAAACCGCCTTCTTGTCCTAAAGAAGAATTTAAGCCTTTTGACTCAAAAGTTAAATTCAAAAATTTATTAAGAGACAGGAAAGGCGTATAAGGGTATGGAAGTTGGAGGAGGAGGAAAGCAGGCTACAGTACCTGCAAGTAGTAAAGCAAAAGCACCCCAACGGATGAACCAAAAACGGTAGAAGAGGAATGGGGTGGTTCAAGGGAATATTAGTAAGTGTGGCAGAAGCAATATTTGGGAGGGCAGGCAACCAAAAAGAGATGGAAAGAAACACCCTGGTGGATAAAACAAAGGATCTAGTACAGAAGAAGAATAGAGTGTTTCGGGTATGTTTCCAGAAGATAACTGTAGAGACAAGAGAAGAGTATTGGCCAAGCAAGAAAGAAGCAAAAAGAGTGGTGGTGGAGGAAAGAAGAAAGTGGATGGTACAGTGGACCACAAGATGGAGAATGACAGTGAAGATTCAAAAATGGTGTTATATGGGAAGTAAGAGGAAGAACGATGCAACAGATTATGCTCAAATGGTGAACAAATGTGGTCAAGATGTACAAAATAAGGAGGAACTCAAGAATATGTGGAAGGAGTATTTTGAAAAACTCCTGAACCTGAATGGAGACTTGGATGAGGAGGAACAATTCGAGAGAAAAAAAGAGGAGGAACGGCAAATAGAAAAAGACCTTACACGGGGAGAAGTGGAAGAGGCATTGGGCAAGATGAAGGGAAGGAAGTAACCAGGTCTGGAGAGCTAAGTGTAGAGATGATCAGAGCAGCAGGAGAGGTGGGGATACAATGGCTATATCGAGTAATGAAAATTGTGTGGAGACAGAAGATGATCACATAAAACTGGAAGAAGGGAATAACAGTCCCAATCTTTAAGAAGGGAAATAGAAAAGAGTGTAAGAACTATTGGGGAATAACATTGATGAGTCACTGTGCAGAAATTTTTGAGAAAATTTTGGAAGCATGAATTCAGGAAAAATTAGAAGGAAGAATGAGAGAAGAGCAACATGGCTTCAAAACATGAAGGTCCATGGTGAATCTAATTTTTGCTATAAGACAACTGCAGGAACAGCACTATGAATATGGGATAGATCTACTAAAGACCTTCCTGGACATTGAAAAAGCATATGATAGTGTACGTAGAAGCAAAGTGTGGAAAGCCCTGGAGAACAGAAGAGTAGCAATACAGATTATTTGGAGGATAAGGGATATATGCCGTGGAAGTGTGAGCTGTGTGAAAGTGGGAGGAGAGAGATCAGCTTGGACTGAACAGAGGAATGGCTTGAGGCAGGGAAGTGCATTTTCACCATTACTCTTCATTGTAGTGATGAATGATATAATGAGTGCTGTAGCACAAGTAATTGGTGAAAGGAAGATGAAAGATATGGTGTTTGCAGATGATCCGATGATTTGGGGGAATAAGGAGCAGTAAGTACAAGAGCAGTTGGACGTATGGGAACGAACAGTACAAGAATATGGGGTGAAATTTAGTGTAAGTAAGAGTGAGATGATTATCACAACAAGAAAGAAGAAGAGAGGAACAATGGGACTAACAATTGGTGGGGAACGATTAAGGAGAGTGGAGAGTTTCAAGCACCTGGGAAGCTTGATACAGGAAGATGGAAAAAAAAAACAACACAGGAATAAATGAGTGGGGGAGAAAAGCAGAAGCATTTCGGAAGACTGTCAGAAGCCTGATAAGGAGCAAGCATGTACCCCAAATCAGTAAAAAGGTTATATACTAGTCGTACTTTGTCCCGATCCTGACATATGCATCAGAAACCTGGGTTATGAAGGAAGAGAGAAAAGCTAAATACAAGCTAATGAGATGAAATTATTGAGAAACAGTATAAGAGTGACAAAGATCGACAGGTTAAGAAATGAGAGGATCAGAGAGTTAATGAAGGTGGAACCATTACACGTGGAGATAGAGAAACCAAGGCTGAGATGGTATGGAGACATTAAGAGAATGGAGGAGAAGAGGATACCCAGGAGGATACACGAAATGAAACTGGTAAGAAAAAGACAGAGAGGAAGACCGAGAGACAGATGGCTGAAAGGAGTAAAGGAATGTGTCTAGAAGAAAGGAGAAGGCTGGACCAAGGTGAAGACGGAGAGATGGTGGCAAGATAGAAGATGATGGAGAGGCCTATGTTCCATACAGACCCGGCCAGAGACTAGAAACTGTCCAAGATGATGATGAACTGAATAAAAGTAATGGTCAAAGCCATTTTGACAAATATTTAAAAATAAAGAAAAGTTTAAATCACCTTGCAAGGTTTGAACCCAAAACCTTCTGCATGTGAAGGCAGTACTCTGTCCATTACACCAAGCAACCAGTCTATTGTTGCTACTTTTTTAATGGTATTGAATGTCATCCAAATTTCTAATTTTCTTTTTTCGTCAGTTACTCGCAAACGAGGGCCAACTAGGGTGAATGGCTGCAGGGTGTGATACCTGGGATATTAACCTGCAGCTCCATATAGATGGTTTCGAAAAGTCAAACCCACTGCTGGGGACCTCTCCTTGTCAGATCAGGAAAATGCTTTCACATAATTGCAACTCACTCCCAAATAAGCACACATACACATTCATTTTTAGAACTATTTATTCAATAACCAATGCTCAACTAAGTCAGTTCATCATTTAACTAAAGTAAAGCAAATCTGTCATCAACCCAAGGTTGGTTAGAAATCTTTGCGCTTTACTGGGCACGGTCCTATGGCATTTCCTTCCTCCAACCTTTTGAAGGGACAGAATCAGTCACAAGGGGAGATACAGTTCAATATGTACTCCAATACACTGCCACAGGCAAAAAAAGTGCTATTAGGACTGGTCAGGGGGGTCACACTTCAAACCTCTGGATTTGCAGTCTGCCACCAAGCTTTTCATTTCAATCATCTGATTACTTTACAAGTGAGTTAACATATTAAATATCTCACAATGAGCATGTAAGTAAGAAAAAGTTCAGAAAAGGTTTGAAGTTATGTTTATGATTTCTTTGGATCTCTAATCTAGTCTGGGTAATTTGTGCACTTCTAGCTACACTATGTCAAGACGTGTATACAGTTTCTATTTGTAATACCTGTTTTACTGTGTTAAACCTTTAACACAAGATTGTACCTCATAATGAGTAGGTTATGACAGCATTTTAAATTTTTAAATATGGTCAATAATTTTATGAAATACTGAAAATTAAATTTTTGGTGACTCTTGAAACAGATTGGCATCCTGAAACTGGGGCCGTGTATCACAAAGTGAGTTAGCTGTTTGGTGCAATTTTTTTGTCTCCTAAATTCCACAAATGACAAATGACAGGCTGTAGCTGTTGGCCATGCTCAGATTCCAATGTAAGAAATCTAATATGAAGTATCTCTCACTATTACACTGTACTTCATGGGTGGTAAACTATTATCATATCAGAATTTGGTTTATGAGAGATAACAGCAAGCCTTTGAGATAGCAATGATAGTTCTATACAACATATTAATTTTGATTTTAATGTGATTTGTGATTTCGTGTGTGTTGCAGGGGAGGATAAAGGATACCAGTAATGATGCCCCAGTATAGATAAAATGTACATAATTCTTGCTGGTCATAATTACAATTAATTCAAAAGTTAATAATTTTCACAAAGATGGATTTTTCCATTTTGAACAGCTGAATGGTCCTTTCTGCACAAATTCATGAAGAAGGTGCCAGAACGCAATTCTGTCTATTAGAAGAAGTCATTGTCTGGTAACCTAACATAACTTACTGTGAGTAGCCTGCCAAAAACCAGGCAAATGACAATTAAGCATATGCAGTTAATACCATAAATTATCTGGGAGTACGCATTAGGAGTGATTTAAAATGGAATGATCATATAATGTTGATTGTCGGTAAAGCAGATGCCAGACTGAGATTCATTGGAAGAATCCTAAGGAAATGCAATCCGAAAACAAAGGAAGTAGGTTACAGTACGCTTGTTCGCCCACTGCTTGAATACTGCTCAGCAGTGTGGGATCCGTACCAGATAGGGTTGATACAAGACATAGAGAAGATCCAACGGAGAGCAGCACGCTTCGTTACAGGATCATTTAGTAATCGCGAAAGCGTTACGGAGATGATAGATAAACTCCAGTGGAAGACCCCTTAGTTCGCCGTTTTCTTTGAAAACCAATGTTTTAAATACCCTTCACACCTAGAGCTACGCCTCACTGGGACCCAAGTTGTTCTGCTGTCAAGATGAGTCTTCAGTGGTTGGTACAGATAGTCTTCAGAGCTCGTGCTCCAACTGTTCAGGTGCCATATTGAAACAGTTTAACTGAGTGTTACAGACACCAAAAGATCAATAAAAGATTGTCGAATTAATTATCTCATTGCTGCTAGTTGTGACAATCAGATCACCTGGAATTATGATATCAAGTCTAATTACGATCACATCCGGACCATTGGTGCCTCACATCTGGACCACCGGTGCCTCCGTGCTGCCAATAAGGTAATCCACCACATTCTAATGCTGTGTGCTATCATTAGGCAGCATCTCTCTCACTCATTCTTAATTGTAAGTGATGAATTCAATGTTTCAGGCTTAGTTGGGAGGGGAGGTCATGGGGTGCTAGTTTCCAAGCCACACAGCTTGGTACTTGATTTCCTCTTTCACGATATAGTGCAGCTGACTAAACATAAGTGCACAGAAATATAAATTCTTTGTTTATTTGGTGTGTCATCAGCATCATGGCCACTACACAACATGAAATAGTAGAACGAGAAGACTAAATAAATTAAATTAGAGTGTTTTGGTGCAAATTACTAACAATTTAGATAAAATATGTGTTGTAGACATGAAGCAAATACAAGAAAAAGATTCTGAATGGCGCAGCACTGAATCAGTATAAGGTAGATACACAATGGATGAGGAGGAGGTGTAACATGTGTATTTTGAGGAGAATGACTTCCATGCCAACCAGGATGGATCCCAAAATCAACTTTTCTCACGTTATATAGGGTTTTACAAAAAGGTACGGCCAAACATTCAGGAAACGTTCCTCAGACACAAATAAAGAAAAGATATTATGTGGACATGCGTCCGGAAATGCTTAATTTCCATGTTAGAGCTCATTTTAGTTTTGTCAGTATGTACTGTACTTCCTCGATTCACCGCCAGTTGGCCCAATTGAAGGAAGGTAATGTTGACTTCGGTGCTTGTGTTGACATGCGTCTCATTGCTCTACAGTACTAGCATCAAGCACATCAGTACGTAGCATCAACAGGTTAATGTTCATCACGAACGTGGTTTTGCAGTCAGTGGAATGTTTACAAATGCGGAGTTGACAGATGCCCATTTGATGTATGGATTAGCACGGGGCAATAGTCGTGGCGAGGTACGTTTGTATCGAGACAGATTTCCAGAATGAAGGTGTGCCGACAAGAAGACGTTCGAAGCAATTGGTCGGCGTCTTAGGGAGCACGGAACATTCCAGCCTATGACTCGCGACTGGGGAAGACGTAGAATGATGAGGACATCTGCAATGGATGAGGCAATTCTTCGTGCAGTTGACGATAACCTTAATGTCAGTGGCAGAGAAGTTGCTGCTGTGCAAGGTAACGTTGACCACGTCACTGTATGGAGAGTGCTACAGGAGAACCAGTTGTTTCCGTACCATGTACAGTGTGTGCAGGCACTATCAGCAGCTGATTGGCCTCCACGGGTACACTTCTGTGAATGGTTCATCCAACAACGTGTCAATCCTCATTTCAGTGCAAATGTTCTCTATACGGATGAGGCTTCATTCCAACGTGATCAAATTGTAAATTTTCACAGTCAACATGTGTGGGCTGACGAGAATCCGCATGCAATTGTGCAATCACGTCATCAACACAGATTTTCTGTGAACGTTTGGGCAGGCATTGTTGGCGATGTCTTGATTGGGCCCCATGTTCTTCCACCTACGCTTAGTGGAGCACATTATCATGATTTCATACGGGATACTCTACCTGTGCTGCTAGAACATGTGCCTTTACGAGTACGACACAACATGTGGTTCATGCACGATGGAGCTCCTGCACATTTCAGTCGAGGTGTTCATACGCTTCACAACAACAGAGTCGGTGACCGATGGATTGGTAGAGGCGGACCAATTCCATGGCCTCCACACTCTCCTGACCTCAACCCTCTTGACTTTCATTTATGGGGGTATTTGAAAGCTCTTGTCTACGCAACCCCGGTACCAAATGTACAGACTCTTCGTGCTCGTATTGTGGACGGCTGTGATACAATACGCCATTCTCTAGGGCTGCATCAGCGCATCAGGGATTCCATGCGGCGGAGGATGGATGCATGTATCCTCGCTAACGGAGGACATTTTGAACATTTCCTGTAACAAAGTGTTTGAAGTCATGCTGGTACGTTCTGTTGCTGCGTGTTTCCATTCCATGATTAATGTGATTTGAAGAGAAGTAATAAAATGCGCTCTAACATGGAAAGTAAGCGTTTCCGGATACATGTCCACATAACATATTTTCTTTCTTTGTGTGTGAGGAATGTTTCCTGAAAGTTTGGCCGTACCTTTTTGTAACACCCTGTATAGTGAAACCCATACATCAAAGAACACACAGTATTTTTTAGCACCCAAAAAGTACTGACTCTGTGCCAAGACAATTTTTACTAACAAAAGTATGATTATGTAAAAAAGCAGCACAAATATTGTCAGACTCTGATAAATTTTTAAAGGGGTACAAAGATTGATAACTTGCTTTAAACAATCAGAAATGGAAAAATATGCTCTTCACACAACAAAAAATGTGGTATCCTCTGACTGCCATCTCAGTGAGTCAACTGGAATCGACTAACTTTTACAAACACCTGCAAATAACAATACATATGAGTATCAAATGGAACAATCTATAATATTATGAAAAGAACAGATTGCTACTGACAATAGATACAACACATTAAGTTGCAGACAGGCACAATGAAAAGACAGTTACAGAAAAGCTTTTGGCTACAGCCTTTTTTTTTAAAAAACTATACACATATGACTGCTACTCCAGCTACTGTGGCCATCATATGCTGACATTTATCTTTCTTTCTTTCTTTATTGTAATATGTTTCACTTCTGTAGGAGCTTTTAAGCTGAAATAGGTAAATTTCAAGTGTTGTGTAGGTGTGTGGTAGAAATCGAGATGGCAATATGTCACTAGCAAGCTTTGCTATTTTGATGCACCCAAGGTGACCAACTCGTGCTTCATTTGTCATCTGTTTCACAGTTTCGTACATAATATCTACATAATTTCCAGTAATACACTAGATATTATGAATGATTTCTATTTCCAACTTATTGTCACAATTCTTACCAAACTTTTATTGTAAAATTTAAGCTTTTGCCACCCACAGAAACCTGCTGCTCTGGGCAAAGGCAGCCCCCTGCCCCGTAGGATTGCCAAACTCCAGTGTTTTCGCAAAAAGTAGTGTTCAGAAGTTGATAAATGAAATCATGATCCAACTGACGAGGTCCCTAATTATAAGCCTAACCACAAGCCTTCTGTTACAACTCCAGTAATATTTTGAAGCAAATTACTGCTAGCCTGCAAAAATCTGTCTGGAAACTTTTGCAACAGACGCCTGTTACACGTGCATCTTGTTATTATATACTGAGGACCTCAGACCTATAGCCGTACTATGAAGTCTTGTCAACTTGTCAAGGAATAAAGGGGCCAAGTGTCATAATAACCCAAGAGTGACAAGCTAACATGCAGAAGGAAAAGGGTTTTGGAGGACAGCAGCGATAGGAAAAACACTCAGGCAGGAGGACTGTCTGGAGAAAATCAGGAGGCTATAGGAGTTTGGCGAGGTAGTTAGAGATGTGAAAAAGGAAAACAGAAGGGAGGCATGCTGAAGTACTCAAAATAATAGTAAAGAAGCTATGTGATGCATATTATGGTAGTTTATGGCTAAGTTACTCCAGAGATGGGAACTTACACCAGGTTCAGGTGGACCCAAGGAAGCAAAGACCCCAACCACTTTATGGCAAGAGAGGCACATCATGTTAGCCATGGTAAGAAGTTAGAGGAAAGCATACTTAATCACTGGAAGGCCAATGTTAAGAAATATTTACGAATATTATTATTTGCTCAAGGATAAGGGAGCATTACCTCCAGACTGATTAAATGAAATTATTAACGTTAAGTAATTTACCTGTTTCCAAAGACCATGTAATCTCAGAGTACTCTGAAGTTTGGTCCTAGAATTATAGATAACATTTACCTTCTCCAAGAAAGAGAGATTTTTGTGGTGAGGTATAATGAAATATGTGTTAATGGTAAAACCAAACACACACAGAAACACTTACTGCACTGATAAAAAAATTCTGAAAGTCATAGCAAAGCTTTAGTGTCCATTTATGTAACACTTACATAATAATTAAAGTTGAATGTGTTGTCACACTATTTTTCTCTTAGTGGAGGGATATGTAGTAACACATCCCATTTCTTGAATAAGAAGTATCACATCCTTAAATAAATATGTCAGAGAAAAGATGTTCATGACTGCGATAGTCAATAAGTGGTGAGCACTTCCCTGTTGGGAGGTGTTTTGAATTGTAGGTGCTGATACCAGAGCTAACGATCCAGTGCCTGTATGGAAATGGGTAGCAGTCAAGTGACCCTACCTGCTGAGGTGGAGACAGGAGTTCCATGGACCGAGCAGTGCAGAAGAAAGAACTCCATGAAATCTAAAAACACGGCATGTCAAAGATAGTAAGTGAATTGTAATTGTCAATTATCAAGTTGATTATCAGATCTGTTGTGTAAATAGTCCAGAGAGGCAGTATACGAGTTGGTAGCTGCCCTAATTTATCGTGTACTGAGTTGTAATTTTGAAGATAATATACGAAGGTGAACTGAATCTCACTTAATTATGTGGTGGAGTGAATGAGCATGTGAAGTTACTTTCCAGCAGCTTTATCAGCAGCCTGTAAGGAGGCGAAGTCTGAGCCAAGTTGGAAGAAGGAGGCAATGGATTCAGGGCACAGGCTATCTGGACCCTGATTAATAATACTTAACAATGACCGAGCACTCAATAAACAACATTCATTGTATATACACGGAGTGGTCAGGTGGCAACTTCTTTAAGTGTTTGGTGCATGTGGCCAAGTATAACAAACTACCATGCAGCCGAAGCCAAACTGAAACACACCTCCATACCACATCTTAGGATGAATGACTGAGGATGACATGGCGGTCAGCTGACTATCCCGTGGTCTTCAGGGCCTGATTGCAAGATTTATTTTTTTGCCAACAGCTGTAATTTTATCTTCAATTTACTGGTTTTGGTTATATAACACACCACAATCAGGCCATCTATTCTAGATGGTAGTTGAATATTTGAACGACAAAATGAATGTATGTCATATATATAAAAAAACAGTCTTCACACCAGCTGATGTATGCACGACATTTATTACACACTGTAGAAGTGTCCTGCTGTCACCAACAAATATTTTGTTTAAGGGCTGCTAAGACAAGATACACTGGGGTATGGTGGCTTACCTAATAAGTATGTAGGTGTAGACGAGGTATGCCTTCCTCTGACCTCATGATATGTAATGAGTTTGTGAAAGCTTTAGGGAAGACTTTTTACATTCACAAGACTTTTGAAAATTCTCAATGGGCACGTGTAATTGGGCACAGTACAATGTGAGTATGTGTGTTGCATTGCTGTTTCAGCTGTCAAATGTCAGAAATAAGCAAACTGAGCACTGTACGGTACTCTGCAGATCACAACTAGATGACACACATGATTCTCCTGCCACTCCTTTACAAATGTGTGCTCTCTGGTAAAGTGTGGCCAGACAATGCTCACCAACTTAAACTGCTCATTTACTTAAGATATTTTAACAGCAGCTTACTATGGTCCACAAGCATGTCATAATTTATGAATCTCGTCCAGGAAAAAATATTACATTCTGAAGTGCACAATAAGCTTTTGTCACTGACATGGATGTCCAAACTGAATAAAATTTCAAGAAAACCGAAAACACTATTAGCTATACGAGTCAGTCATTATGATGACTGGAATGTACTCTTCATCAAATTTTACAATAATATGCTTTCAATATTTTCTACTTGCAGTCTAGATTTTCATTCCTTAGGTGAGAATTAGCTCTGTATTTCTGTTCAAGTTTGAAACAACAAGTGTACCTCCTCCTCATTTGTTTCCTCTTCCGCTGCACCAGCTTGACTCTGCACAGGCACTGCCTTTGTTTTCAGTTTCTTCTGCAGCACTGCCAGTGAGATCAGCAACGCCTCTTCTGTACGTAACGTGCGGGTGCCCTGGGAAGGGCAGGTGTTCACGTAGTGGTCGAACAAGAGGCTGGGCTGCTCGACATTTAACTGTTCGTCGTTTTCAAGAGCAGCCTCCAACCCCTGGAGGCCACCAAATACTATAAGTGCATGGCGGTACCTGTAAAGTAGGTATATAACTCATCAGAATAAAACATCTAAAGAAAAGCTCAATTAAAAGTAAGGGAGAAAATTACTGTTACATACATTACTGGTCATCAAAATTGCAATGAAATTTTATTTACTGTAAATACACATCATAGCAGGAAGACAGCATTGCTAAATTTGTAGGTGATTTAGGGGTATAACGGGTGCCAAAGTTAGGAGACAGATCTGCTACCTCTAGCAGTAACAACAGCGCTAACCCAGGTAGGCACCAATCTGAACTGAGATCGGATGACAGATATCGGGTTACATCATTCTATGCTGCTTGAATACTATGCCAGAGGTACCCAATCATAGCGGCGAGGAACTGGTGGTGAGAAAGACTCTCACCAATCCATGACCAGAAGTTTTCAGTGGGTGAGAGATCTGTACAGAATACTGGCCAGGGCAGCAGTGAAACATCCTCTGTATCAAGGTATGCCAGCATAGCATACACAGTGTGCCGTGTCATGTTACCCTGTTGAAATAGAATGTCACAGAAACCATGAAGATATGACACAGCCACCTGCCTTAACAAGTCAGAAAAGTGAGCCCTGCTGTCTAAACTCAGAGAACGACAGGTGTCTATGTTGTGTGCCCAATATGGGATGTATACGCAGGGGAGGGGTAAGGGAACAAATTTTTCCTGGTTAAAAATAACACTTTTTCCCTGTTGAAAATACACTTTTTCTGTGTTAAATGAAATATGATTTTCCTCAGAGCTGTAAAACTTATCAATCCTTTGAATGGTAAAGGTTTTGTACACCGGCATAGAACTTCCGGACAATTTAGGAAATAACCCCCCCCCCCTCCCCCTCAGAAAAAGGTGCTTTCTGGATATATCCGTGATCCGCAACAACATGAACGCTGCATATTTTCATATTACAAAAGTGTAAATCTGAATTCCACCAAATATAGCACGAAAGCTTTCAAAACACTGAAATTGAGATTGCACTGTGCAATATGCTTCTGTCAACTAATCATGGCTCACATCAAGTGATCTCATCAGCAAATGACAGCAGATATTCAGAGCATAGGACATGTGATATAATCAGCCAATAGCAACACTGCTGTTAAGATGTTGTTGTTGTTGTTGTGGTCTTCAGTCCTGAGACTAGTTTGATGCAGCTCTCCATGCTACTCTATCCTGTGCAAGCTTCTTCATCTCCCAGTACCTACTGCAACCTACATCCTTCTGAATCTGCTTAGTGTATTCATCTCTTGGTCTCCTCCTACGATTTTTACCCTCCACGCTGCCCTCCAATACTAAATTGGTGATCCCATGATGCCTCAGAATATGTCCTACCAACCGATCCCTTCTTCTGGTCAAGTTGTACCACAAACTTCTCTTCTCCCCAATCCTATTCAATACTTCCTCATTAGTTATGTGATCTACCCATCTAATCTTCAGCATTCTTCTGTAGCACCACATTTCAAAAGCTTCTATTCTCTTCTTGTCCAAACTATTTATCGTCCATGTTTCACTTCCATACATGGCTACACTCCATACAAATACTTTCAGAAACGACTTCCAGACACTTAAATCTATCTATACTCGATGTTAACAAATTTCTCTTCTTCAGAAACGCTTTCCTTGCCATTGCCAGTATCCATTTTATATCCTCTCTACTTCGACCATCATCAGTTATTTTGCTCCCCAAATAGCAAAACTCCTTTACTACTTTAAGTGTCTCATTTCCTAATCTAATACACTCAACATCACCCGACTTAATTCGACTACATTCCATTATCTCGTTTTGCTTTTGTTGATGTTCATCTTATATCCTCCTTTCAAGACACTGTGCATTCCGTTCAACTGCTCTTCCAAGTCCTTTGCTGTCTATGACAGAATTACAATGTCATCGGCGAACCTCAAAGTTTTTATTTCTTCTCCATGGATTTTAATACCTACTCCGAATTTTTCTTTTGTTTCCTTTACTGCTTGCTCAATATACAGATTGAATAACATCGGGGAGAGGCTACAACCCTGTCTTACTCCCTTCCCAATCACTGCTTCTGGAGAAGTTAATGGTTTAAATTAATATCCACACAGAGTAGCTACACGAAAAGCTAAGGTTTCACATATAGTACTGGTCTTTTATGGTGCATTACCCTTTAAGATATATCAAATAAAAATGTGTCAGTAAAATTTTAAATAATGGCACAAATGGCTGGTCTCCCGGGCCTAAAATTTTTCCGAGTGGCTCGTTCTCAAAGAGTTAAGTTTTGAAAGAGAGTCAAATGCTCTGTAATTTCAGAATATTTCCTTTGAAAGTAACGCTTCTCAACCCAGAATTTGCAATATTTTCCCACAAACTGTTAGAAATGTAAACAGCTGTAATGTCACGCTCATCGAAAACAGTTTGTTGTTACAAATTATTGCACAGTCTTCTTCTTAAGGCCTTTGTCACATTTTGCTGTCAGCATACTGTTGAGTGTGTTTCATTGTTTAAGTGGCGCATTTTCTTTGCAACTGAAGTTTTATTCTGGTGTTAGTCTCTTATTTATGTTTTATTGCAACAGTATTATTCTGCAGTAGCAGGCTAATGTAAAATTCTTAGGTAGAGTATCAGTTCTTACGAGCCAAAATTACAAAAATTTAACTGAAAAGTAAAACAATGAAAAACTCTCAGAATTCTAAAAAATTCCTGTTTTTTTCTCGAATGGATAAAATTCCTGCATTTTTCCCAGATTTCCTATTTGTCCTGGAGTGTGTGCAATCTTCCAAATAACACCATACTGTGGCAAACGCTAGGTCCGTATGACTGTGACAAATGCAATTTGGGAACTTTCAGCCCATCCACCTCTGTAGCTCAGGGGTCTGCACATCTGGCTGCTGACCCAGGTTCACTTTTCGGTTCTGCCAGGATTTTCCCTCACTGGAAGGACTGGAATGTGTTGCACTCAGCATTGTGATGCCAACTGAGGAGCTACTTGACCGAGCAGTAAAGGCTCCGAGGTAGAGAAAGCCGACAACGGTTTGTAGAGTGGTTTGCTGACCCCACGTTCCTCTGTACTATGGACAAAAAACGTCAATGGCAGGACATGAAATGGCCATCACTCGGTCCTGATTGGCCTGTGTGGGCTGAAATGCAGAACAATGTTTAGACAAGAAGAGAAAAGAGGCTTTTGAAATATGGTGCCACAGAAAACTGCTGAAGTTTAGATGGTAGATCACATGACTAACGAGGAGGTACAGTATAGAATTAGGGAAAAAAGAAATTTTTTGGCACAATCTGACTACAAGTGATTGGCTGATATGAAACACTTTGAGACATCAAGGAATCACCAACTTCATACTGGAGGGAACTGTGGGGGATAAAAATTGTAAAGGGAGGTCAACAGGTAAACACAGTAAGGCAGCTTCAGAAAGTTGTAGGTTGCAGTAGTTATTCAGAGACAAAGAGGCTAGCATAGGATAGAGCAGCATGGAAAGCTGCATCAAACCATCTTTGGACAGAAGACCACAACAACAGTTCTCTTTTCCAGTGTTTTCTCGGAGACTGGTCAAATTGAGATGGGCCTGCATTCACAAACAGCAATTCCTGTCAGCTTTGAAAGTGATTATAGACAAACTATGGCACTTTTCTCTAGTCCACATCAGTTAGGATCCTTTTATGGCTGTTTCTACACCGTGTTACATGGCTGTGAGAGATACCATTCCTTGTACACATATTGGCTATTCCACCTTGATACAGCAACAAATTGGGCAATGCTATTCAAGGGAAAATCCAGATACAACTGCTCCTCTGTCATTCTCTCACGTCTCCTCATCGACCAGCCTGTGTTATTTCCATATAACCACCTGGTACACGCACTGCCATGACATAATGTCTGCGGTGGACGGTTACATTACCATGTGGTGCCAGTTCTACACCACAAACAGTGCTCCAAACTTATCAGTCTGCTTTTTTAAGGGCTGACTATGAGGTGTAGCATGTCATTTGTAGAATGAGACGTTCCATGTCCTCAATTTCCATTGGCCATTGAAAGATATCCATGGGTTAAAGTATTTAGTATGTAGGAAGCATGCCACATTCAAGAGGTTTTGATGGTTTGTGCAGTTAGAGTTGTCCAATCTTGTGTTATCAGTGATGAGGACCACAGCCTGGTGCTGCTACCTGCTGGGTGCAGTCATTTGCTGCACAAGGTGGTGAGTGATGGGAATGGAGCACACATGGCCTCCATGGGGTCAAAGAAATCAGTGCCAAAAAACAACTGATGTTCACATTTTATTGCAAAAAATTTTTCAGTCTCTTGTGAGATGCACTCATGCAAACATCTAGCCACAGTTCACAGTCCCTTATGAGATGCATTCGTGCAAACATCTAGCCAGAGTTTTACACTTGTGTAAGAAGAAGTTGTGTAGAAGAAGTTAGGGTTAGGATTGTATGTTTCATATGTTACGTCAAGAAATACATCGACTTCAACTTCTCTGGGTGTGTTATTTTTCCACCGGATAGAGGAGAAAGTCTTTCAGCTTTGTTGATGCTGCAGATCAAAGCCCACAGGGGAGAAGCCAATTTATGGTTCAAGAGCACTGTGTAACAGGACCCGTTTAGCATTGATATTGCATGGTGATTGACAGAAAATGTAAGAGAATTGAAAAATCCAGCAAAATATGAGAGCTGCAGATCAACTAATGGACTTTTTCCATGGCCCATTCCTTTCACTATTATCTCATGCTGTCATTTATCAGGGTATACATTTACTTTCCAGTGTCTAATGCTTTTTCCATGTAAATTTTAAGCTACAGAGGACCTTTCAAACCTTACTTGTAAACAGTGGTATGACATGTCAATTAAGGAAAGATAGAAAAATTCAGGTCACTGTTTATGTTTATTTGAATTACCAGTTTTGACCTTTCTCAAAGGTCATCTTCTGAATCATATCTAATTTCTATGTATATCACAGTTTGTCCACAGGGAAGAGATTCAGTTACACTGGACTGTGATTCACAGAAATTAGGTACAGATCTGAAGATGGCCAGTAACAAGGGTCAAAACAGGTAAGCCATAAAAAGTGACCCTGACGGTGTTAGTCTTCCTTCATTTTAATAAATGTGGTCAAGGTGCATTCAGCCATCACATTTCCAACTATGCAACCTTGTCAAAGGTTTTTACGAATTTGTAATTCCTCTTATATAACACAGCACCCACTTTCACAAACCTGGTCCATCCACAAATTAGGCTCCAACTGTATCAGTGTCGGGTATTTAGAGACAATTACACCTCATGTTCAGTGACAACTTATTCAATGACACTGTGTCATATTCCTCATGCTTCTTTTCTCAGTCTACAAATGTTAAATGGATTGTTCACTGCTGTTTGAAGTGTACCGCAAGCAGGGGTCCAGAAACAAACACCAAAAAATTGAGTATATATGATACTGGGTGGTGATGAATAGTGCAATTTAGATGCTGTGCTTCTGATAAGTATCTAGGTGTAACTATACCTGTGAATGGAAGAGTGTTGGAAGCATTAAAAATAGGGTCAATCCAAATGAAGTGGTCCAGTAAAAATTAAGTTGGTTGCTTGACCATTTTTAAATATTTTATTTTTGTATATGTGATTACCCTATAATTGAGAAGTTCAAAACACTTTTAAAAAAATGCCTTTATTGAATGGCGGCGATTTTCGTTTGTACGTGCACAATGATGTTTCAGTTTAGAGATGTTAGCAAAAATATGAATATCTCTGCACTGGGTTAAGTTACAACATTGCAACTGACATGACTGTTTTTAGAAAAGTGTCCTCTACAACATTGTCTATTACACAAAATACCCTAAATTCAAAAACACCCAGTCAAAATGACCTCCCAAGTTAGGTATCCAAATTTTCGAAAATCCACTTTTTCAGCCAAAAATAACAAACAAGGAGTGATTTATAAGAGTCTATTTTTTCCTATAGTTACATATCAGTAAAGGAAACAAAAGAAAAATTCAGAGTAGGAATTAAAATCCATGGAGAAGAAATAAAAACTTTGAGGTTCACCGATGACATTGTAATTCTGTCAGAGACAGCAAAGGACCAGGAAGAGCAGCTGAATGGAATGGACAGTGTCTAGAAAGAAGGATATAAGATGAACATCAACAAAAGCAAAACGAGGATAATGGAATGTAGTCAATTAAATCAGGTGATGCTGAGGGTATTAGATTAGGAAATGAGACGCTTAAAGTAGTAAATGAGTTTTGCTATTTGGGGAACTCATGATGGTCGAAGTAGAGAGGGTATAAAATGTAGACTGGCAATGGCAAGGAAAGCGTTTCTGAAGAAGAGAAATTTGTTAACATCGGGTATAGATGTAGGTGTCAGGAAGTCGTTTCTGAAAGTATTTGTATGGAGTGTGGCCATGTATGGACATGAAACGTGGACGATAAATAGTTTGGACAAGAAGAGAATAGAAGCTTTAGAAATGTGGTGCTACAGAAGAATGCTGAAGATTAGATGGGTAGATCACATAACTAATAAGGAGATATTGAATAGAATTAGGGAGAAGAGAAATTTGTGGCGCACCTTGACTAGAAGAAGAGATCGGTTGGTAGGACATGTTTTGAGGCATCAAGGAATCACCAATTTAGTATTGGAGGGCAGCGTGGAGGGTAAAAATCATAGAGGAGACCAAGAGATGAATACACTAAGCAGATTCAGAAGGATGTAAATTGCAGTAGACACTGGGAGATGAAGAAGCTTGCACAGGATAGAGTAGCATGGAGAGCTGCAACAAACCAGTCTCTGGACTGAAGACCACAGCAGCAGTTAGATATCACACCTACTAACCTCATATAGAGCAGGAATACACAAATGTTTCCTAAATTTTTTATGAATTTTTGAAATTTGAAAATTTTCATTTTTGTAAAGTTTGAGGTTAGTTATCTCAGGTGGAACTGAATATAAAAATATGATTTTTACACAGTTTGTACACCTATATGATAGCAACCTACTGTAAAAATTTCAACACTGATATCTGACTGTGAATAAAGATATGAATTTTTGAAAATGCGGAGATAATTCACATTACTCTACAACTGATCTTATAGCTGTCACCTATTCATGTGTGATATTGGCGGGATATAATCAATCATTATTGAAGTAAGGTACTAAATTATATACAAAAAGTGGAAACATCACTGAAATTAACATTTATATTATTTTGAAATACTTAAACATTTTCAATTAACATCCTTCAAGATGCAACTGTTCCTAAACCTAGTGGTGAATGTTAAGAACACTTATTTCTTCAGACAGCTTCTGTGATATAGAATAAGATCTCCCAGTTGCTGTGGTAAGTTCAAGCACTGAAAGTTTCCTTAAAACATTTTTCATTGGTATCCAAACTTTGTCACTAGGAGATTTCTTGAATGATGTTCTTGGGCCAGTAGGGTGGCAAAAATGCACAAAACATCACTGTTTTCCAAACTTATTCTTTCAACCTCTACAAGCCACCACTGTACATCATACACACATGCCACTATGTCATACAATGTTAAAGACAGAGATGTAATTTTACTGACACAATGATCCTCATAAATTTCGGTTTCTGATGTTACATAACACCGAATTAAGTTTTCTGCAATGCCAAGAAATTTGGGGAAATGCCTTGTTCCTTTTATTGCTATACAGTTTTCAAATCTGGTTTGAAGTGTTATTTTCATATGCATAACCACTGCTTTCTTGATCAGAAAATAGGTAATGCCTTTAATTTTATCCTTACAAAAGGCATACATGTCCTGTACTGTGAGAATTTGGTCTGTGGTTGGTCTTTGTAGGCTGGCTTTACTTACTTCATGTTTTGTTGTACTCCTACTCCATCATATGCATTTTTACCACGGCAAGATGCAAAGAAGTGCTATTCAGCCTCCAACCCAAAGTCTGCTTTGTGGTTTCACAGATTTGAAAACTTCTTTTTGTTCTTATACTGACTACCACTTTCATCTGAAAAGTATATCAGCTTCTCAACCTTGGGAAAACTTTATTTTATGTAATTTATTACATACTTTTGAAACACATATACAGCCAAAGTGTTGTGCTCCAAGTAGTTCCTTAGAATGCAAATTGAAGAACTGCAAAATTCATCTTTTTCATTTTTAAAGTAGAGACTAAATAGCTGCACTGTTGCATGGTCATTGACCCAGTGGTACCCTTGTATTGAATCCTGAATCACAAATGTAAAATTTTCTGCAAAATCAGCTAGCACTATGCATTCAGTTTCATGAAGTTGTGCTTTTTTGTTTTTCAAAAACTTACTTTGGATTTTAGAAACATAGTGGTGACTTTTGAGTTTTTGTAAGTTATCAATTAAAGATTCCAAGTACTCTTCCTGGGATTTAACCACTGTCATCATTTCTGCCCTGTCAGTTGTGACCCACTGTTTGAAGGTAATACTTCTGGCATTTCCTCATCATATTCGTGAAACAATTCAATAACAGTTTCCTTACCAGGGCATTTATTACACAAACTCATCATGCCGTCATAACTGTTAGTGTCACAGACCATTAAATCTAGTAACTCTTTGTAGTTAAGATCACTGAGTTTTGCACCCGCAATCATCAGTTTATTTTATATCATCAAAATGTCAAACACAGACACAGTGTGTCCCTGAGGATCTAGCCAAAATACAACACAAAATTTTGATCTTACAATTTTGCATTCAGAATGAGAATTTTTGAAAGCTACATAAAGTTCATTTAAATTTGACAGCACTAGTCGTTTCTGCTTTGTTACTTTAACTCCATTTATAACAACTCTTTTGCTATCTTTGCAACCTGGGCACATTCTACTGTTTTCATGGCCAAAAAAACTGCTGGATCTTTTTAATTGTTTCTTCACTTATACCTACTCCTTTCTTTTTTCCTAACACTGGAAGAATGCCTTGCTTTTTCACTAATGTTCAGGTTAGTTTAACCAAACGATGAGAAACGTTGAATTCATTAACTATTTTTCATCTTGCCCATGAGTCAGCGAGCAAACTTAAAATTTTAACTTTTTCCTCTTTAGATGTCACTGAACATTTAATTTTTAATTTCTCTATTAAGCTCAAATATTCAGTACCAGATGACGCCGGTGGTAGGTTTTCTTCTTCTTTAGAAACAATGTTGGTATCTGTACTATTAAAGCATGATTCCAAGTGTCTTCTAATTTTGTCTGAAATTTGTTGTACCTTAAATTCAATAGCTGCTTTTCTTTTTCTGCTACTAATTTTATTATTTTCAAAGCAGGAGGTACGTCTAACTTACAACAAGCAAAATCCAATAAGCTAACAGCTTCCGCATTAGGAATATAAATGTCATTAACAGTGTTACATGATTCTGGTTCTGGATTCACAACAAACATTTTTGAGTAACAATTTGGCCACAGAGAATTTCCAGGAATCACATTACGTTTCACTTGGGAAGCTGTTTCACTCTGACATAACAAGGACATATGTTCAATTTTTATTTCCCTCAAACCTTTAGTAACAGCCTTTTTATGAACTGTAAGTGGATCACAACACTTTCTTCCAAAAAATGTGGTTATACCTGAGAATATATTTCTTCTCATGATACTCACACACTGATGTTACACAAGAACTTACTCGAAATTTAAACAAAGTTTGTCTAACCTCATCAAAGTCATTGACATTTTTCAAGTTTTTTGAAACTGAACCATAAACTGTTTTCTAACACACTTCACTTGCTATCTGTCCAACAGAGCACTGTTCATCCATGTTATTGCACTTCAGTTAATCTCTCAAAATTAATTTCAAGCTATACACAGAACAAAAGCACATAACACATTCTACACTCTCGGTGAAGTATGTACAGTCTTAGACATAAAAACTTACCGCCGGGCAAGCAGCCACAGAGACTAAGTCCGAGTCGTTCACTTAAGGTGGTCAAAATGGCCAACAAAACTGAACACGTCTCACAACTCCAAGTCCGGCCATCTGCACAATCTGGCAACACTGTAAGACGCGGAAGTGTTAGGAGGAAGTGTTGTCTACTTCCGAGATGTTGTCGGGTTGTGTGAGCCCGTGGTCTAGTGGTAATCGTCGTGCATTCTAAACTTATAGTCGCATGTTCATGTCCAACTGTATTTTTTTTTTTTTTACCACATTTCGGCCCTCGTCTACAGTTATGAGTCTGATTGAACATTGAAATAATTCACTGCACATTCTACCCACCAGCAATAACAAGTACTTCCAGAAACAACTCCACAGGACAGCTCGTGGCTGCGTCGTGATCGTAACAGCTTACACTCGAGCGTTTCCTCACGCTGCAGCGGCTACCGGCCAGACGCCACCCACTGCCTGAAATCCGGTGCCGCCCATGTGAAAGCAGCGCGATGCTGTCAGTGTATGTATCATCTGTCATTTTCGAATTTGAAGTTCTAGTTATCATCTTGCAGTTAAGCATTGGATTTTGTATACTTGAAAATCATGAACGACAGTTAAGCATTGTAAAATTGAGTCGCAAGTGGAAATAGGTGTAACATCTGCAACACAATAGTTACTTTTGGTATAACAGAGCGGTGAATGCAGAGGAGGCAACTAGAATGATATGAACTGTGTGTCAAGCGAGTGCTTTTGGGAAAAAAATGCCAGATCGTTCTGGCATGAATGATTTTCCACATTAAGGCAGTCTCGACTACTGATATATGTGACGGATTACCATTTAACCATCATGCGACATTTGCATTCAACAGGCAAAGTGCAGAAGTCTGGTGTAGGAATACTGCATGCTCTAATTCAAAACAACAAAAAATCAACAGAGTGACTATTATTGAACGTCATCAGGTTGCTCATTGAGCATACACCTATGCAGTAGTGTTGCTGGTGATGTGTTATGATGCCTTTATCGTTAACTTCCTAAGAAGAAATAAAAGGCTGAGCCCCACCAAAAGACGTAAACTCGAGCAAGGAGTAGTGTGAACATAATATTTTACATCTTATAGCTCCAAAAGTGTGTTTTGGGCTACGAATTCTGTCCGAAGGAGTGTGTGCATCACAGCTGGAATTTTTTCCAACAGCTGAGACACCTTTCGGTTGCAGTGTAAGAAAATCGAGCAACATCACCTGTGCTACTGCATGATAACGCACTCTGTTGATTTGAGAAACAAAACTATCCAGGAGATTGACAGGAAAGTCGTCTCTCAGGCACTTGTATTGATAGGGAAGTCCTCTCTCAAGCACTTGTCCCTCTCGTCATATACTCGTAAAATTTTACCTTTCTCACTCTGTCAAGGCAATTCATTTCTAGATAAAAATACTCTTAAAACTACACTGGTTTAATGACATTGTTAGAACCAGTAGGTTTCTACGGGCGTAGAATTTGTGAACTACTTTAGCATTATCAGATTGTTTCAGATATTGTGAAAGAAAATTCTGCTGCTGATTAATTTCTCCTTGATGAAAACTGTTGCTTTCAGTAAACTAATGAATAATGCAATTAAAATATTCACTATACTAATACAAATTAAATTCAGCTTACTACAGAAACATCACGCTGGCAGTCTATCTTAATAAAGCATTATATGAATATAATAGAGGGAAACATTCCACGTGGGAAAAATATGTCTAAAAACAAAGATGATGTGACTTACCAAACGAAAGTGCTGGCAGGTCGACAGACACACAAACAAACACAAACATACACACAAAATTCAAGCTTACGCAACCAACCATTGCTTCGTCAGGAAAGAGGGAAGGAGAGGGAAAGAGGAAAGGATGTGGGTTTTAAGGGAGAGGGTAAGGAGTCATTCCAATCCCGGGAGCGGAAAGACTTACCTTAGGGGGAAAAAAGGACAGGTACACACTCGCGCACACACACACACATATATCCATCCAAACATACACAGACACAAGCAGACATTTGTAAAAGCCCGATCCTGTGGTGAACTTGTGTTGGTAGACAACGATGTGCACAAAGGTTAGATGGTTGTGTTGCCGCCAAAACACGTAAAAGGGTGGAGCAATTCGGGAAAATTTCGAAAAAACTGCGTGCAAATGTATTAAAAGGGAGTGGTTTTGTGGTGGCAGATTGTTAAAATGAGGCTAACAATTGTCCGACAAAGAAATAATGACGTTAAAACCTGTGGGAAGCGGCTAAAAAAGATCAGTGATGTGGGAAAAACAGAAATAGAAAAAAAGGCGAAAGTTATTAGAACTAGCCGAAATGGCTGTTTAATAGCTGAAAGGAACTGTTTGTGAACTGGAAACAGTGGATTTTATAGCAGCGGTAGTGTTGAAAGCAGAAAAAAATTTTTTGGTTATGGTTTGGAAGTGGGTTACGTATTATTGAGTATATATAGGCAGGGTAAAATTGTATAGTAGATTCGGTAATGGGGAGAAGGTGCATACAAAGTAAAACTACTTGCAAAAACAGAAAGAGAAAATAAGATGACAGGAAAGATTTCGAAATGCAACAGTGACAATAACAAACGTAATTGTTGGGTTCAAATTAATGATATGAATATAATAGAGGGAAACATTCCACGTGGGAAAAATATGTCTAAAAACAAAGATGATGTGACTTACCAAACGAAAGTGCACATACACAGACACAAGCAGACATTTTACAAATGTCTGCTTGTGTCTGTGTATGTGTGGATGGATATGTGTGTGTGTGTGTGTGTGTGTGTGTGTGTGTGTGCGCGGGTGTATACCTGTCCTTTTTTCCCCCTAAGGTAAGTCTTTCCGCTCCCGGGATTGGAATGACTCCTTACCCTCTCCCTTAAAACCCACATCCTTTCCTCTTTCCCTCTCCTTCCCTCTTTCCTGACGAAGCAAAGGTTGGTTGCGAAAGCTTGAATTTTGTGTGTATGTTTGTGTGTGTATCGACCCGCCAGCACTTTCGTTTGGTAAGTCACATCATCTTTGTTTTTAATAAAGCATTAAGTATCTGTGAGACGATTGAGCCTATTTTAACATGAATTATTAGGATATTACCGACTTTTTACTTCTAAAGGTCAGTATTTACTTAATTTCCTGTAGCATTCGCAAGTAATTTGAAAATGTGGGAGTTCATAGATAAATTTATGTATTCACAACAACAAAAAATATGTTGGCAGAAAATAAAAGTGGCATTATGAATTTGGCAATACCGTAAGGTCTTCGCTCTAACACTAAGTGTTACTAAAAGTAGCAAGACAAATTTTGCTCGAGCGTTGTCTTACGATTCTCTTATTGAGTTTGTATCTGCATGCTTGTAGCTCTGCTACAAAAGAATTAACAATCTGGCTTTCAGCAAGTCTCGAAAGGTGAACGAAAGCAGGTTTCATCTTGTAGCCAAGCATGTTACCTGGGAACTGGTTTTTCCCTAAAGTGGGTAGACATCCTTTTGAGGTTGAATTGTTGGCAAATGTCACTCAGACATGTGCCATTGGTGTAAGTGTTTTGGTGTGTTGAATTTGTAGCAATGATTTTTCTATAGGTTTTTTTCTGTCTCAAATAGAGAGTTGAAGTCTCTCATTAGTATTTTCGCATCATCTTGGTGAATTTTTCTCATAGTTTTTTCGAGTGTGTCCCAGAATTTTTCGATATTTTCGATGTTTTTCTTATTTTCGATGTTGGTGGAGGCATGTGCATTGATGAGTCTATGTGATGGAAATATTGAATCGAACAATACACATCTATTTCAGTGGTGGGAAGATACACCATATCGGTTTGCTGCTGCTGCTGCTGCTGCTGATGATGATGATAATAATGATAATAATAATAATAATAATAATAATAATAATAATAACAGCTAACACAATTTATAGGAAATGAAATATCAGACAAAAAACGAAAAAGGTTAGGTAAAATCTCACAACAAGAAGCAATAGAGCAATTGGATGAAAAGAAGCAGAAATTACAAGCATTGGCCAAATGACTTTGAAGATACAAAAAAAGTGAAAATAGAAGGAAACAAAACCAAACATTCAACACAAACCAAAAGAGATTTTACCAAACAATAGATAACACACACATTAAAATAGACAATCCACCAAACATTACAGACATGGAACACTTCTGGAGCAACATATGGTCAAACCCAGTACAACATAACAGGCATGCACGGTGGATACAAGCAGAAACAGACTCATACAAGATGGTACCACAAATGCCTGAAGTGATAATTTTGCAACATGAAGTCACCCGAGCAATTAATTCTACGCACAATTGAAAAGCCCCCGGAAATGATAAAATAGCAAATTTCTGGCTAAAGAAGTTCACCTCAACAAATTCACATCTAACTAAATTATTTAACAGTTACATTGCAGACCCATACACATTCCCTGATACACTTACACATGGAATAACCTATCTGAAATCTAAAGATCAAGCAGACACAGCAAACCCAGCTAAATATCGCCCCATAACATGCCTACCAACAATATACAAAATATTAACTTCAGTCATTACACAGAAATTAATGACACATACAACACAGAACAAAATTATAAATGAAGAACAAAAAGGCTGCTGCAAAGGAGCACGAGGATGTACAGAGCAACTGATAATAGATACAGAGGTGACATATCAAGCTAAAACTAAACAAAGGTCGCTACACTACGCATACATTGATTACCAAAAGGCTTTTGATAGTGTACCCCACTCATGGTTACTACAGATATTGGAAATATACAAAGTAGATCCTAAATTGATACAGTTCCTAAACATAGTAATGAAAAACTGGAAAACCAAACTTAATATCCAAACAAATTCAGATAATATCACGTCACAGCCAATACAGATTAAGCGTGGAATATACCAAGGAAACTCATTAAATCCTTTCTGGTTCTGCCTTGCTCTGAACCCACTATCCAACAAGCTAAATAATACAAATTATGGATACAATATTACTGGAACATACCGACACAAAATCACACATTTGCTATACATGGATGATCTAAAACTACTGGCAGCAACAAATCAACAACTCAACCAGTTACTAAAGATAACAGAAGTATTCAGCAATGATATAAATATGGCTTTTGGAACAGACAAATGTAAGAAAAATAGCATAGTCAAGGGAAAACACACTAACAAGAAGATTACATATTGAATAACCACAGTGACTCCATAGAAGCGATGGAAAAAACAGATGCCTATAAATATCTAGGATACAGACAAAAAATAGGAATAGATAATACGAATATTAAAGAAGAACTAAAAGAAAAATATAGACAAAGACTAACAAAAATACTGAAAACAGAATTGACAGCAAGAAACAAGACAAAAGCTATAAATACTTATGCTATACCAATATTGACCTACTCATTTGGAGTAGTGAAATGGAGTAACACAGACCTAGAAGCACTCAATACACTTACACGTTCACAATGCCACAAATATAGAATACATCACATATATTCAGCAACAGAAAGATTCACATTAAGCAGAAAGGAAGGAGGAAGGGGATTCATCGACATAAAAAACCTACATTATGGACAGGTAGACAATTTAAGAAAATTCTTTCTAGAACGAGCAGAAACTAGCGAAATACACAAAGCGATCACTCATATAAATACATCGGCTACACCACTGCAATTTCATAACCACTTCTACAACCCTTTAGATCACATAACATCAACAGATACGAAGAAAGTAAATTGGAAAAAGAAAACACTACATGGCAAGCACCCGTATCATCTAACACAGCCACACAACGATCAAGACGCATCCAACACATGGCTAAGAAAAGGCAATATATACAGTGAGATGGAAGGATTCATGATTGCAATACAGGATCAAACAATAAACACCAGATATTACAGCAAGCATATTATTAAAGATCCCAATACCACAACAGATAAATGCAGACTTTGCAAACAACAAATAGAAACAGTAGATCACATCACAAGTGGATGTACAATACTAGCAAATACAGAATACCCCAGAAGACATGACAATGTAGCAAAAATAATACATCAACAGCTTGCCTTACAACATAAACTTAAAAAACAACACGTTGAATACAAATTATACTGGAACAGAACCATTATAACAGATAAAACAACACCACATAACAAACCTGACACCATACTCACCAATAAAAAGAAAAATTAACACAACTAATCGAAATATCCATACCCAATACAACAAATATACAAAAGAAAACAGGAGAAAAAATTGAAAAATACATCCAACTGGCTGAGGAAGTCAAGGACATTTGGCATCAGGATAAAGTTGACATTATACCAATTATACTATCAACTACAGGAGTCATACCACACAATATCCACCAGTACATCAATGCAATACAGCTACATCCAAACTTATATATACAACTACAGAACCGTAGTTATTGATACATGATCAATTACCCGAAAGTTCCTAAATACAATGTAACATATACCGTACAGTTAAAAGGAAGTCACGCTTGATGAAGGTCCGCGTCACTTTCCATTTTTAACCAGACCTAAGGTCTGAGAAAAATATAAATAATAATAATAATAATAATCCCGTGTGGCGGATAGGGGAAAGCTTTCCCCATATGAGTGGTACCGAGGAAACCAAATACTTAGGGTGAACCAAATACTAACACAATTCTGAATGGCTACTCAATCCATTGAACCCAAAATCCAGACACGTCTGAGCGAAAAATCACTGCTGCTCTGGTCACCGTCTGTTAGCTCAATGAGCTCGGCTGAAAACATATGCTTCCAAAGGCTTCAACACCCTCTGGTCCTGTCCGGTCCTGGTATCACCCAGGCCAAACCAATGAAACACAAGCAAACATGAACTGTGCAAGCAAAGTCAACTTTACCCCAAGTGGTACACAACCCGCCCGTCGACAGACGGCAGCTGGATTTTTGGATTCTGGGGAGTCCAGGCTAGCATGGCAGAGAATATCGAAGATCTCTGGTAAATTTCCCTAGAAGCTGAAAACATGCATTTGAAAACTAAACATCAATACATTGATCCAAACACAAAAACTAAATAATATCATTTTTTGCAAAAACAGACATAATGGATTTGGACGGGTTACTCCTGTAACTGAAATATCAGATCTGAAGATGGTTCTGAATGAACCGAAACCGGTCATATGAATAATAAAAAATTTGCAATCAAGACGGATTTTAAGTAACATAAATAATATCACATAAGAAATCGACCGACAAAAAATTCTCATCCTTGCTCTTCAAGAACCACGACTAACTGACAATGAAACCTTGAATTATGGAACCCACTGCATCTTCAAGAGCAAAATTTAACAAAAGGTAGCGAAAGGAGCAACAATCTTCGACATGGCATTTCTCAAACACAGATCTATCATCAACTCTGTCAAAGAAATCACACCCATCAACAATGGATAAAGCTGTTGCCGCTTGTTCCACGATCACCGTACATCAACCAGATAGAGAATATGTGGGTAGAGGTAACAAGGTCATTGCCATGTGGACCTACAAATGCAAGTGACCTTTGGACGAATACAGAAAACGTATGGTGGGAAATAAACCATCACGCTACACTGTCGACGACTTAATGAAATCAATGCCCCTAGGCCTTCGAGAAATCTTATGTAATGATCGTGGGTGGGTTGGTTACTAAAAGTATACTCGTCCACAAAACCCATGTGGACAATTATCTGATAGTCGGTCAAGCTTTGCTTTGTCGCAGCTGTTTAGATACAAGTCCATTTACTTTCAGTCTCCTCCTTACAATTCTTGCAATGCAAGGTAATTGAAAAATCTCATCCACTCGACACCAACTGAGGAATTGACTGGTGCATGTGTTGTTCAACACACACTAGTTGTCACCCTCACTGGAATCAATGACTGTTTTTTTGTTTGTTTGTTTGTGTGTGTGTGTGTGTGTGTGTGTGTGTGTGTGTGTGTGTGTGTGTGTTTTCGTGTTCATGCACAATCTGAATCAATGCTATTAACATTAGAGAGACAACCAACAATAAATATTGCATCAAATATGACTGTAAAGTATTTTAATATGATGGGAAGTTACAAACAGAATTTTCACCCAACCCACGACCTGCATATTATGTTAAGTAAGATGTATTAACTCCATAGTATCGTTAGCAGAGACAGTGCGCTCTTGTTGTCGAGGCTCGCGAAAGTGCAGCGATTAGCAGTGCCCAATGCCGCCGTGATCTGTTTATGTTGGCTGAGCGTGGAAACTGCAGCAGACGCTTCTCCATAAACAGAAAGAAATCACCTTGACTCTGACTGCAGTGAGTGGATATCACTGCCTGCGTGTTCTTATAGTAACCAACGTGAGACTCTACTCACAGGTGCCATGGAGCAATTGCAACGGGTATCATGTCATTAGTCATCAGAATATTAACCAGTGATGAAATGTCCACTCTACTTGAATCCCAAGGAAAATAGGAACCTTCTCACAAAGGAATGTGAGGTGATATCAAAATTTATCCAACATACAAAAATTAACTGCAGGGCTTTCATGTATGCAGTAGTAGCACACAAGGAAATATTATGTCTTAGAAGTGTATATTTCATTTTCTCTTCTCAAAGTAACGCCCTTGTTTTAGTGTGAAGTGATAAAAAAACACCAAAAACTAAAGGTCCTGAGAAGCATATCAGTCATTTCCTCTTCTCATATCATAACTTTTGTTTTAGTATGAAGTAAAAAAATAAACAGTTTAAAGTTTGTGAAGCATAATATGACACCTCAGTAAGTCTATGTATGACACCAGATTCATATCGTAGGCGCTATCGGAAACGCAAAAAGCAGGGAGCTGTCCATTCTTTCGCCCAACAGTCTGTCTCCTTTCATGCATTATTCGTGCTAGGAGATTCTTATTTAAGGACTTGTGGGCCTCAAGTTCTTCAGCAGAACAAGCCTTATGTTATTGTGCCAATTATGGTATGGAAAAAATGCAATAAAGACGATGTCCCCTAAAGCAGTGGGGATATTTGCAAATGTCTGTATTCAGCAATGACTGCCAGCTGCCATAACACATCACAGAATCCATGCGGCAGGCAACAGACTTCATTCAGAAAGACGTCAGGAGATGGACGGAAACATCAAATTAACATCGCTTTCAGAGTCGTATTCAATCCAGAATGAGGTGTTATTAAGGTAGTTGAGTGTTCTAGCAATTACACTTTAATAATTCCCATATGAGTATTCCGATAGTCAACAGAACCAGTTATTGTGAAACCATCAGGAACTGCATTAATATCAAACTGCAAGAACTTGAGACAATACGTGGACTCTTCTCTTCGCTGGGGACCTATTTCTGTTATTTAGGATTCTCTCCATCCTATGCGTAATGCAAATGAAACTTCACATTCATGGGGCGCTTTCTGCTATTCTTGACAAACATCAGCAACTTGTAACCACTGCGAGTTACAGTTGTGTGATGATAATGGTACATGTTGGCAGTAGTTGTGGTGGTGCTGGTGGTGTTGTCAAACTGCTTACAGTAACGTTAATAGTAGTGCACATAATTTAGCGCTGACTACCTACTTAAGTAAAGATAGTGTTGTCGCGTCGTCACTTCTCTTTATTTGGCATCAGCTTGATTAATCCGATTTAACGAACATAGTACTCCATTTGCGAGCTGCTAATGATACAGTATGGCTACAGAGATCATCGTGCGGGAATTACATTAATTCTGTAGTGAATTGCTTAACAAATATTACCCTCGGCTATGCAGCTGGAATGACTCATTATACAGGTACTCCATGTCGCACTTGAGTAAGTGATTAGTTCGCTGCAATCCTGCTTCTACTGTTCGTAAATACTTGTATACTGACCATTTGTTATTTGACTAAATATGCACTACAATCTGATCAATATGATTCACATGCATATTACATGTCACAAAGCAAAGACTAAGGGCTGTATGCCGTTGAATTCCCGTTGCATTGATGGCAAGACAAATGTTTGCAAATCACCTCTATTGCCACAAAAAACAATTGCATCTTAAATATCGAAGGACTGACGTCCACACTCTCACAGTGCTTTGAAATACAGCAACAACGGCAGATGAAAATTTGTGACCGACTGGGCTTCGAACCTGGATCTCCTGCTTACTAAAAAGACGTGCTGACCATTGCACCTTTTTCTTTCTTTCTTTCTTTTTTTTTGAGAATTTCAGCACCAGGTAGGTGGAGGCAAAGAGGGCAGGGGTTGAAGATCCGAGGCCTGGCCACAATGCCTGTTACTGAGTAGTTGCGTTATTCCCATGTATTCCATGTTTGTTCCCATATATGCCTTAAATTGTAGAACAAAATTGAAGTAGTGATTAAGGTAAAATAAATTACAGATTGCCGCCTCCAATGGTGTGCGTTCCTTGTAGAACGTAACTGATAACAGTGAAAAGGGTGACGGAAAAATACATAACAAACATTCATTCAGAAATATATTCACACTTTAAGATATTATGCACTGAATGCATATGAGGTCTGTAAGGATACCATATATTTTTCAACAAATGAAAGAAATTTCGGAGCCGGAGGGGTTTTGCCAAATTAGGACAGTTCTGATTTTAGAGCCAACATAAAAGAAGATTACAGGAATAAAAAAAGTGAATGAATAGTATTCTGCTTCTAATCAATAAAACTGTCCACCTCTTTGTAGCCCACATAAAGCAACAGATAAAAAATTTTGAAACCATTCCATATATTTGTTATTCTTCTTCAGCTTAAAATGTTTTTCTGCAATATAAAACATGTACTCTTCTAAGTTTGAAGTTTTGTTTGTTAAGACGTAAAACACAAACTGTCCCAGAAGCCACGAATAACTGTTATTCTTTGCAGATGGGTAACATTTCCAGTCAGGTTGTAAAGCTTCAGTTATCGGTATATGACTTTCTGCGGTTCTGTTGATAGTGCTAATTTCTTCCTAGTCCAGTTCCAAATTCTGATTCTATTTTCACATAAGAAGATGTGCGCTACAGTTTCTACAAGCTGACATTTGTCGCAGTATGGAGATGGTCTCAATTTGATTTTCCATTATCGTTCCGCTGTGGGTATGGTTCTGTTTACAACGTCGTACCATACAGCACTGACTCTAGTTGTTAGAATTTTATTGTTGATAGTTTTACAGATGTTCATCCAGTTTTAAGTAGCTTAATTTACCGGAATTGGGTTGTGAAGACGATGTCTGGTAATATAATCATAGACAGTTCTAGTGTTGCTTTGTGCTGGTGGAAGTCTTATACAGTTCCAATCGCCATAGTACTTTCGGACATAATCTAGGCTGGCATCTATATGTGCTACATTAACGGGAGCTTTCCTGTCCCCAGGATCTAACGACAGGAACAGAAGTTTCCTGATGCCTGTCTTAGTGGCATGTATTAGTTTAAAAGCACATCTTTAATTCCAAGTACTCCGTTTTGCCTCAGCAAAGTCGCCGTGTGGAAGGATACTTTGTAGATATTTTGTTTCCACACATACCAAGACGCTACAGCTAGTATTTTATGTGCGGTGACCTGTGGTATCGGTAAGACTGCTGCGACACATGATATATTTTGCTAAGTATGTATGTATTTATAAACTGAACTTTCTGCAGTCGGTCCAACGATTGCATGTCGTGGTCCTTCAACAAGTTTCCGATGACATTAAGTATCTACTCCCAATTGTTCGCAGTCATGCGCTTGGGATTTGCCCCTAACCACAATCCGAGTTGGAGACACTCTTCAGTTACATATAACCAGTGCGCACCTATTGCACTATTGTAAGAACCAAGATGCAGTATTTTGGATTTAAAATTTTGTAAATTTGAGGTAAAATCTTATGGGACCAAACTGCTTAGGTCATTGGTCACTAAGCTTACACACTTCTTAATCTAACTTAAACTAACTTACGCTATGGGCAACACACACACACCCATGCCGGAGGGAGGACTCGAACCTCCGACGGTGGGCACTGTCGAGACATAACAGCCAACATCTCTGTAGCACCTATCTATACATGCTCCTCATCAGACGCAAATTCCCATCTTTGCCACATACCATATGCGCTGCATTATTAATTGTTGATTCACAGTCGCTTTTCTGCCGCTTATTGTAACTGTTTTTTGAATGTTAGAGCAGGAAGAATACAAACATCAAATTTTCACCATATGGAATGTTCGAATTCACCTTAAGTCTTCACATTTCGAGCAAAGGCAGAATATCGTCAGAAAAGCTGACAACAATAAATCAGGCTATGCCTGTCTTCTGGCAGATGTGCCAATGACAGTGATCTCAATAACAATATTGTACAGCAAAGATACATTGCTAACTCGATCACTGGAGAAGCTCCAAAATTGTGAATTGTGTCTGGTGAATACACTTTCAAGGTTTCGGTCCTATTAAGACAGTAAAACACAAATACTTGTGGCAGTTTTTTATTTATGACATTTAGTTTGCATTCAAAAATGGCTCTGAGCACTATGGGACTCAACTTCTGAGGTCATTAGTCTCCTAGAACTTAGAACTAGTTAAATCTAACTAACCTAAGGACACCACACACATCCATGCCCGAGGCAGGATTCGAACCTACGACCGTAGCGGTCACGCGGTTTCAGACTGCAGTGCCTAGAACCGCACGGCCACTTCGGCCGGCTTTAGTTTGCATTCAGTGCATCAATGTATTACAAGTAATTTCACTCTAGCCCCTAAACCTAGTTACAGAAATGCGAATAACACTCATTGAAATATAATGAGGATCTTGTGGCCCTTGCACACGCAACTTTGAAACAAGCTATAATCACTTCCGAGGTCACTCACAGAACACATCAGCTGGTATCCTTCTTGGCAGTATAACTGAATCTTGGCAACAGCGCAGAATATGTTTGGCAACTCTGTGATCGACGAGTTACCTGTTAATCTCCTGGATAGTTTTGTTTCTCAAATCAACAGAGTGCGTTATCATGCAGTAGCACAGATGATGTTGCTCGATTTTCTTACACTGCGACCAAAAGGTGTCTCAGCTGTTGGCAACAAATTACAGCTGTGATGCACACACTCCTTGGAACAGAATTCATAGCCCAAAACACACTTTCGGAGCTATAAGATGTAAAATATTATGTTCACACTGCTCTTTGCTCAAGTTTACGTATTTTGGAGGGGCTCAGCCTTTCGCTTCTTCTTAGGAAGTTAACGATAAAGGCATCATAACACATCACCAGTAACAGTACTGCATAGGTGCATCCTCAATGAGCGACCTGATGATGTTAAAAAATAGTCACTACGTTGATTTTTGTTGTTTCGAATTAGAGCATGCAGTACTCCTACACCAGACTTCTGCACTTTGCCTGTTGAATGCAAATGCCGCATGATGGTTAAATGGTAATCCATCACATATATCAGTAGTCAATACTTCCTTAATGTGGAAAATCATTCATGCCAGAACGATCTGGCGTATTTTTCCCAAAAGCACTCGCTCCACACACAGTTCAAATCTTTCTAGCTGCCTCCTCTGCATTCACCCCTCTGTTATACCAAAAGTAACTATTGTTTTGCAGATGTTACACCTATTTCCACTTGCGACTCAATTTTACAATGCTTAAGCGTAGTTCATGATTTTTAAGTAAGCAAAATCAAATGCTTAACTGCAAGATGATAACCAGAACTTCAAATTCGAAAATGACAGATGATACATACACTGACAGTGTCGCGCTGCTTTCACATGGGCGGCACCGGATTTCAGGTGCTGGGTGGCGTCTGGCCGATGGCTGGTAGCTGCTGATGGCCGGAGTTGTCAGGGGCGGTCAGTTTTATTGGCCACCTTAAGTGAACGACTCAGACTTGGTCTCTGTGGTGGCCAGCCAGCGGTCAGTTTTTATGTCTAAGACTGTACATCCACTCTAACAGAGGTTTCAGAACAGACTGACTATAACAATGCCACACCCAGCAATAATGTACTTCTTTATTGACCATGAACCTAATCGTAAATGGGCATTTTTATTACCATAGAACAAAAGCGAAAGCTCCTATTGTTTAATATTGCATTCTTAAAAATAAATAAACTAAATGAATATTGGGTGATAGTGTTAACTAGATATATGTCACAATTAAATTTCATTACAATGAAACAATAAACCACTTAAATAGGCAACAGCCATAAGATCAGTTGTAGAGTCCGCATTTTCAAAAATTCATATCTTTGTTGACAGTCAGATATCAATGTTGAAATTTTTACAGTACGTTGCTATCATATAGGTGTACAAACTGTGCAAAAATCATATTTTTATATTCAGACCCACCTGAGATAACTAACTTCAAACTTTACAAAAATTGAAAATTTTCAAATTTCAAAAATTCATAAAAAATTAAGGAAACATCTGTAAGTGTTCTTGCTCTATATGCGGCTAGTAGTGTACGATTTCTAACTATAGGAAAAAATAGACTCTCATAAATCACTTCTTGTTTGTTATTTCTGGGCCTAAAAAGTGGATTTTTGAAAATTTGGATATCAAACTTTGGAGGTAACTTAACCCAGTGCAGAGATATTCAAATTTTCGCTAATGTCTCCAGACTGAAAAATCGCCGCGCGCCTAAAAATAAAAATAGCCGCTATCCAGTAAAGGTGTAAGATAAATTATTTTAAAAAACTGTTTTGAACTTCTAAAATATAGGGCAATCACACATAAAAAATTAAAATATTTAAAAATGGTCAAGTAACCATCACTGGACCACTTCATATGGATTGACCCAACAAGACCAGACAGGGAAAATGTGTCATTTGACAATAATACTCTATCCTTTGGAGTAATAAGATCCAAAACAAAGAAGATTATATGTAAAACAATAGTAGAAAAGATATAGCAATGTGGGTCAGAAGTTTGGAAAATGAGAAGGACAAAAAAATTAGATACTTTCCATGGAAATGGATTACTGAAGAGACAGAATGCTGGAGTCTCAGGATTTAACTAACCACATGAAGCAATCAGAAAAATGATAAAAAGTAGAAAACAAGATAATGGAAGATATTATGGTGTGGCATTTAGAATGAATGTACGACAATAGCTGACCACAGAAGGTATATAGGTGGATCCCAGAGAGAAAATGGGAATAAAGGACAGAGGATTAGGATTTAATGTTCCGTCAACAACAGGGTTATTAGAGATCGAGCATGAGCTCAGATTGCTTCAAGGCTGGGGAGGGAAATCAGCTGTACCCATCCAAAGGACACACCCAGAAATTTGCTTGGAGCATTTTAGGGAAATGACAGAAAACCTAAATCAGGATGTTTGAATGAGGATTTTAACTTTAATTCTCCCAAATGTGAGTTCAGTGCACAAACCACTGCACGACCTTGGTCAGTAAAATGGCAATGATGTTGACGATCTATAAGATGGGAATGAGGTTGACTGCCTATAAGACAGAGACCCATAGAGTCCACAGCTTCATTGTCACATGTCACCCGACAGGGGGAGGTTCAGAAGCGAAACACAGCAGTAACTCCCAATTACAGAGTCTTTGCATCAACTGCTCAGAAGTCATAAGGAACAATTTTTAGAGTCAAAATGTTCACTGACACTTCCTGGTGACACTAGGCATCTATCTATTATTGGCTACTACCCTGAGAGGTGGTAGGGTGTAGACACTATGCAGTACACACGTGAAATGTGTGTTGCTTACAAGGCATGTGAGAAAAGTAATGAGATTGATTTTTTATACAACAAACTTCTTATTTTTTTCAAACAACAATATTGTCCCCTAAGTAGTTCCCTTCACCAGCTGTATACCTGAGGAGTCATCGTTCCCAGTCTTGGTAGCAGCACTGAAAAGCTTCAACTGGTAGGGTCTTCAAGATGGTCAGTCACATTCTTTTGAGTGTTCTCCAGAGTCACAAAATGATATTCTTTTAAGAAATTTTTGAATTTTGGGAAAAGAAAAAAGTCACAAGGACTCAGATTAGGTAAATATGTAGCTGTGGAACAAAACAAATGCCTCTGATGTCAAAAATTCTGTGACTGAAGTCACTGTGTGACATGGGGCATTATCATGATGCAGCATCCACTTGTGTGCAATGTCCAGTCTCACTAGATTCATCCTTTTCCTGAGCCTTTCAAGGACACCTTTGTAAAACACTTGGGGACAGTTTATCCTGGAGGAACAAATTCTTTATGCACTAAACCCCAACTGTCCGAAAAGCAAATGGGCATCATTTTGATTTGCTCCTTCGAGCTTTTTTCGGTCAAGATATCTCAGCGTGCCATTCCTTACTTTGTCTCAGGATTGTACTCAAAAATACAGAATTCATCACCTGCAATCACACAACTGAACCATTTGGGGTCATTGGCAATCCTCTCAAGAAGATCAATGCACTCGTTTCTTCGACTGTTCTGCTCAGTTGTGAGGTTTCTCAGTACCCTTTTAGCACAAGCCTGTTGCAAGTGCAAACTTTGATTACAATTTGATTTACAGTGAAAGGGTAAGTTTAACAGGCCAACCATCTTCCTTATTGTTAAACGTCGGTCTGATCTCACAAGAGCATGCACTTGTTCAATGTTTTCATTGGTTTTTGAACTTCAAGGTCTCCCTTAACAAGGTGCATTTTCAGCGTGTTCTCAGCCTCCCAGAAATGGCTTATGCCACTGAAAAACTAGTGCTCTTGATAAGGAATGTTCCCCATGGGCCTATTTTGACTTTTCAAAGATCGCACTCACGGATTCCCCTAGTTTGACTTAAAACTTGATGACATAACATTGCAATAAATTCTACTGTTCCATTTTTGTAACACACAACAAAAACGACAACAACAGCAACAACAACAAAAACTTCACTGATGGAGCTCTCAAAAATCATGTGTTGGCTGTAGGAACCTGAAACTTGGACTGAGCATCTGGAAGGGATGAACACACTGGTCTGCATAAGCATAACAACAAAGCGTTGCTACATCACTCACCGTGTTGCCAGTCTCATTACTTTCCTCACACATATTGTATAATTCAGTCATCTACTCCACGTGCAATAGAGTAGACCAAATAAAACTAAAGTTCTCGATTTTATACCAAATAAAACTAAAGTTCTCAATTTGCTTCTAAAATATATTTTTCCGCTTCGAGACACACAGTTCTGCTCTCAAAAGACAGCTCTTGTATCTAGCTGCTGCTTACCCAGACAGTTGTTTCCTTTTCAGTTGAGAAGCTGGTGTACCCTTGTCAGAGGTCCCAATGGTGAGGTCGTAACCACCCTCAAAGGGGCACTGTGTGAACACGGCACTCAGGGAAGACGCCACTCTGACAGTGTACCCCCAGTAGATGCCCATCTCAGCGCGCGGTGTCACTGGGGATACAATGGCAGCTCGTGTCCGCTTTGCCTCCTTGTGGGACGGTGGCAGGAGGCGCACGGTAACTCTGAGACCAGGCAGGAGTGCGCGGTCGGCGATCACGTCTCGCTGCAGCCCGACGTTGACCACACACCTGCCAGGTTTCCCTGGCCGCTTCACCGTAACTCCTTCCCTGTAGAGATATGAAGAAGAAGCTGTATTACTCAAGGATTACACTTTCTGCATGTCTAAATCCTGTGTTAAAATTGATTGGTGAACCAAAACAATTGGAAGTATGTATATAAGGTCATTTACGAACTCCCAAAGGAAAAAGTCACAAGGCGTTAGGTCTGGCATACTGGGTAGCCAAGAAAACAGAGCCACATTATCTTCACCACTGCATTCAATACACTGATGGGGGAAGTTCATCGTTTATGTAGTGATAAACTTCAATGCTCCAATGAGGGGATGTCCCACCTTGTTGGAAGTTGAAATTCTGGGAATCAGCAGTCATTTGTGGACACAATCACAACTGAAACATACAAATGTAGGAGGTGCTCATCATGATCTTCTTGCAGAAGAGAAACAGCCCATACAGCATTGTCTGTGACCCTGCACACTGAACGCTAACCTCTGGCGAATCTCATTCATCAGCCAGAATTTCACAAGGATGTTCAGTGCCCGACACACTCACATTGTGGCGATTAACCTTTCCAGATAAATGGACGGTTGTTTCGCCAAATATCAACCTGGAGGTGACATGTTGATCTTCAGAAGCTTTCTGCATTGCGATGCAAAATTGAAGGTACTGGCCACAATCTTTCATTTTTAACTGTTGTACAAGCATAGATGGTACTGTCTGAAATGTAACAGCCACCGCAAAATCTTCCTCACAGTTCGCTGCAGTTTCCAAGTTTGTGGCTTGCGTCAAGCATTGGTTTGGTTTTTTTTTTGACAACATACAAACACTTGCATCACAGTTGCACCTGGCACACTTGGTTAAACGATAAACAGGTATCCCTAAATTGTTGATATCAACACACAGCCCTCTGTTTTATGACGGTTGTTTTCCATAATTCCTTCTGAATGTATGCTGCACTGTTGTAATGTATAAACATCTTACATATTTCAACATATCAAAACACTTTTCTCATTTTGTCTTTAACACCAACTGCTGGGCACAATGTATACGTGGTGAGTTTATGGTTCTACTCATGCATAAATCATATTTGTAAAAAAATACTTTGGAAAATACATCACTTTGAAAAATAAATAAATCATTTACAGTAGCCCTGTGTTAACATCACTTGACAAGTCAGTCATAGTTACAACAGTTACATAGTTGACATAATTTTATTCATGAAAAGAGTTTTAGAACAGCACATACTCCTCTGTACTCCACATTTGCCCAGTAGTCTACCACTGAAGCTAGTCTGCCATTTGCTTTATCTATATGTGAGGCTACACGATCATTCCATCCCACATCCACACAATCATTTACATTCCAGTATTTGTACGAGTTGACTGATTCCAATAGTAACGCAGTGATATTGTAGTCACAAGAAACAACACTTCAGCATTGTCTGACATGCACAGTTTTACATTTCTGAATATTTACAAGTTGAGAATCTTTGAACCACTTTGATATCATGTTAAGATCTGGCTGAATGCATGGGTAGCTTTTCTTCATATAGTACTTCATTACAAATAACTGCATCACATGTCAAAGTCTGAGTTTATTATTAATATCAGACACTGATAGTGGTTTGGCTTTTGTCTGCATTGAAAGCAAGGCACCACTTCACAGTCCAGGATGTTATGCATTCCATTGCACCTCAGAGCCATCAGCCAAACCACCTGGCATCCGTGTTGTGTCTGCAGACTGTTGTGTCATCTGCATACACCACAAGCTGCGTGCGGTCTGCCTTTCTTAGGTCACCTGTGAAAAAGAGTATAGAGGATTGATGCAAGCACTGAATCTTGTGACATGTCAACGTTGATATCGCCTTCTGAAGACGTTACATACTGGACATGCACGCGGAATGAGGCTAGCTATTTTTTTCAGTAAGATGTCTCACCAACATTTTCAGGTTGAAATTACAATTTCTCTGAACCAATTTTTGTTGTGTGAGAGGGCAAGTTTAACTTCACTAGATTTCACTTTTGAGTTGCCATGTACAACACTTATTTCAAGTTGTGCTAGAACTGAAAACAAGATATAGATGAAATTGACCATATTCTATCACCACTGCATGCCACATCATGCAACTGGGCGATAATCTCAAGAACACAAGAAATACTAACAGAAACATTCTTTGGAATGCCGCCATTGGAATTTAATATCAACAGACTTTGACAATATTGCATCATGTTTCAGATCAGATGCTCTTCACACTACGGCCGCTGTCCAATTGAAACATACTGTGAGGAAGTTGGCCAAGAACTACTCTGCACTGAAATGAGCAAAAAATGGTCTTAAGTCTGAAAATTCAATGCCAAAGTACAAAGTACACAAATTCAAAAACGGATCTGGATTAAGATTTTTTGTAAAATTCAAAATAAACCATTGCTTTTGTTCGATTGGTGAATTTACAGATGCATGACAAAATTTCACACATACGTTACACTTCGATGTGCTTCCAATTGTGCAGTGGGAAACAGACCTAGACTCTAAAAACCTATGGACAATTACGAAGATTCTTGAGGTCAGGTTAGGTCGGAGGCAGCAGCAATCGAATAACAAAATTTTCAATGGTGCAAAGCACTTTTTTCACCTTTCCTTGCATAACTCCATGACTGATTGTTTCTGAAGTGGAATCTCCGAATGATTTGTAATAAAATGACTCTTATACTTATTTCTGTCAATATGACATTCAACTCCACCTATAGTCTCGCAGAATTCCCTGAGACTTCCTCATCTTTTCCAGTAAATTAAATTTCCATGTGAACTGTCAATTTTTCAGATTTTCTGGGCAGGTCACCACCCTAGGAAAGTAATCTAGTGCGCGCACACACGCACACACACACACACACACACACACACACACAAAATGAATTCTTGAAAACGTAACACATTTTGTTTTTCTTGCTTTCCTAAAAAAAATTATTTTATTAGTTACATTAATGTTTAACTACTGCCTGTTCGCTCATGTTTTCCTGATGTGCTGCCAGCACAAGTAGCTAGCATTGTCAAAGATTCACCTTACACTGCTGGTGGCAGCCTAAACACTTGCGCTGGCGAAACATCAAGAAAATAGTTAAACAAACATCAGCCAAAGATACTGAGACAGAAGCTAAACAGGTAATATGTCAACAAGTGGCCACAAAAATCTCAACATTTTGTACCTCAATATTCCATAATCTTTCAGGCATGCATCCAGGATATTAAAAGGTGTACAACTTTGTTTCCACTGTTTGTTGATAGATGGCGACGACAGTAAGTATCGGTTGAAAGAAACAGATTGCAGACATCAGGCAGTTAGCTTGGATGTTGGTCAACGTAACCTAATTCAAACATTAGTCAATTTGTGTCTGCATCATAAAGTTGTTCTTGATTGAAAATGTCAATTTATGAGCCTAATTCTCATTATTTGTGGGAGGTGTTACTGTTTTGTTTCAAAATGAAGAAAACAGTGGCTGAGTCTCATCAAATGCTCTCAAGCACGTATAGTAAGGAAGCTATTAGTGAAAGAATGTGTCGTGAGTGGTTTCAACGCTTCAAGAACGAAGATTTTAACATCATAGACCGGCATAGTGGTGGAAGAGAGATTGTTTTTGAAGATGCAGAATTGGAGACATTGCTGAGTGAAGACTCACATCAAACTCTAGAAGAATTGGCATGATTAGTTGGAGTGACGCAGCATGCCATTTCAAAACATCTCAAGGCTATGGGCATGATTCAGAAAGAAGGAACTTGGGTCCCGTGTGAGCTGAAACCAAGAGATGTTGAACGGTGTTTGTGTGTTTGTGAACAGTTGCTTCAGAGGCAAAAATGGAAGGGATTTCTGCTTCGCATTGTGACCGGGGATGAAAAATGGGTTCATTACGATAACCCTGAAGGCAAAAAATTGTGGGATATCCCAGCCATGCTTCCATGTCGACAGCCAAACCGAATATTCAAGGCTCCGAGATCATGTTCTGCATTTGGTGGGACCAGCTCGGCGTCTTGTACTATGAGGTGTTAAAACCAAGTGAAACAATCACAGGTGCTTGTTACTGAACGCAATTAATGCATTTGAGCAGAGGATTAAAAGACAAATGGCCACAATACAGCGAGAGACAAGATAAAACGATTTTGCAGCACGACAACTCTCGACCCCACGTTGCAAAAAGAGGTCAAAACATACTTGGAAACGTTAAAATGGGAAGTCCTACCCCACCCGCCGCATTCTCCAGACATTTCTCCCTCTATCACCAGTTTAGATCAATGGCACATGGCCTGGCTGACCAACACTTCTGATCAGTCAGAAATTCGATCGATTCATGGATCGCTTCAAAAAATAAACCATTTTTTCGACGTGGGGTTCGTACACTGCCCGAAAGATGGGAGAAAGTAGCGGCCAGTGATGGAAAATACTCTGAATGATACATGTGTAACCAATTTGTTTCATTAAAGCCTCAAATGTTGGGGAAAAAACAGCAGAAGCAAAGTTGTACACCTTGTATTAATTCTTGTTCCTATATTTCAGTTGACAGCCTTACAGCCATTCTAAAGGTGAGTCACTTGCAAGATTTTTAAATCACTCTGTACAACACTGTGGGGCAAACGCTCATACGTAAGTTAATACTGTTGGTAACACGAGTGCCAGTCAAACATACAACTTTACATGTCTCACAGTAAGAAAAAGCAAGCACAATCAGTGAAATCCACATTGCTTACGAAGTACAGCACGTGGTTCATTATTATTACTTATTACTAGATCTGTGTCGTTTACCAGTCATGACTGGACAGACTGGGTGGCAAATACTGAAATGGCAGGCAATGAACATTTAGAACAATATTTTCTTTGAGAGTGCTTATGTGATATGAGAGGTTTCCACAATTTGTCAAGCTTCAAACCCTCTTCTCAGTTGAGCAGATTGCAGATTGTATTTCCACAGCTTCCTTGACCACGGAATCCCAGTTGGCTGAGTTTGTGGCCAGTCTCTTAACATTATCATTATCCACGGAATGACCAGTGGAAATACAAGATTCGGCCTCTACCGATTCATTGGGCTGCAGAAGGCGGGTGTATTGTTGCTGTCCAATGCAAATCACCTCAAGAATGGCCCTAAGGTTGTCAGTCAACATACCAGAACAAGAATTAATAATATTCCCAATGCACACCCAAAAGATGATGGAATATTCAATCAGCCACAAAAACTTCAAGAAATACGTTGAACATAAATGTGTGTGAGACAGCAGGCTGCATTGAAAAACACCATTAAAAATATTCTTCGCACGCCGCTGACCTGAATGGAAAATCTTCATCCTTCCGTAGGTGGTGAGGGGCATCGAGGGGGTTCACAAGCCCGGCGTACTCGAGGTCTTTGTGCAGGGGGAAGAAGAACCTCCGGAGGTACTGGGGGCACTCCAGGTACTGCAGGATCCTCGCCAGCTGGGTGCAGCTCCGGCGGGTCATCTTGATGCCATCCGCTTCTGGCACAGTTTCGCATTTTGTTTCATCCCCGACACAAATATCATCAAAAACAATAATCTGTAAAGAACAAAGTGTACTTCAGAATAGAAATGTCTATTTTACACAAACAGTAATACATGCAATATTTTCAGTTCTGCAAAAGTAAGTATATGCCTTTTACGATTCCCAGATAATTTCTAAACACAACAACATTTTTAAAATATTGCATGAAGCTTTGTGACAAGCTACTAAAAAGATAAAAGGAAGTCCATGTTGGGATAGAAACAATTGTGAGAAGAATAGATTGCTACTCACCATAAAGATGACATGTTAAGTTGCAGACAGGCCGAAGAAAAAGCCTGCTCCAGAAAAGAAAGAAAAACACACACACATTCACTCAAGCAGGTGCACATGTAAACATGACCACTACAGTCTGGCCTGAGTGGCCAGAGACAGTTGTCATGTGTACATGAGGTGTGCTGCTTGAGTGACTGTGTGTGTGTGTGTGTGTGTGTGTGTGTGTGTGTGCCTGTGTGTGTGTGTGTGTGTGTGCCTGTGTGTGTGTTTCTTTCCTTTCTGGAGAAGGCTTTGGCCAAAACCTCAGTATGTAACAGTGCTTTCGTTGTGCCAGTCTGCAACTAAATGTGTCATCTTTACTGTGAGTAGCAATCTATCTTTTTTATAATTGTCAAAAAAGATAAAGGATATGATAAAATCTGTATTTTCAGAGTCACATTATTATTTTATTTTGCCAAAAATGCTGTTGTAGTCTTCAGTACAAACATTGATTCAAGGCAGCTCTACAAGTTGGTCTGTCCTGTGCAGGCCTCTTCATATCTGAGTAAGCACTGCAACCTGCATCCCAATGAATCTGCTTACTGTACTCGTCTCTTGGCCTCCCTCTACAATTTTTACTCCCCACACTTCCTTCTATTCCAAATTGACTATTACTGGGTGACTCAGAAAGTGTCCTACCAACCGATGCCTTTCTTTCAGTCAACTTTTGCCCTGAAAGTATTTTCTCCTCACTTTGATTCAGTACATCCTCATTAGTTATTCAGTCTATCTTTCTAATCTTCACCATTCTGCTGTTGCACCGCATTTCAAAAGCTTCTATTCTCTTCTCATCTGAACTGCTTATTGTCCACATTTCATTTCTGTACAAGGCTACACTCCATACAAATACTTTCAGAAAAGACTTCTTAATATTTAAGTCTATTTTAAATGTTTACAAATTCCTCTCTTTCAGAAATTTTTTTTATGCTACAACCAATCTGCGCTTTCCATTCTCTCTACTTCAGCCATCATCAGTTATTTTGTTGCCCAAACAATAAAAGTATTCTACTACTTTTGGTGTGCCATTTCCAAATCTAATTCCCTCAACATTGCCAAATTTAATTCAACTATGTTCCATTATCCTTGCTTTACTTTTGTTGATTTTCATTTTATACTATCTTTTCAAGACATTATGAATCCTTATGAAGTTTACTGTAAATAATGTCACCAGCAAACCTCAAAGTTTTTGCATAGCTCCAGCTTGCTGGGTATAGTGGGACAGCAATTCATTTTTAGATTGTGATTTGAAGAAAAAAGAGAGAGAAAGAGAGAGAGAGAGAGAGAGAGAGAGAGAGAGAGAGAAAGGGAGGGAGGGAGGGAGGGAGGGAGGGGGGGAGGGAGGGAGGGAGGGAGGGGGGGAGGGAGGGGGGAGGGAGGGAGGGAGGGAGGGAGGGAGGGAGGGAGGGGGGGGCACAGCCAGAGCTGCACCTAAAATGGATGCTTAGTCAGTTAGCGGCTGGTTTCGGGCTAAGCCCATTCCCAAACCAACCAATGTTTGCCAAGAAAAAGTCCATCCAAAATAAGTACACACTTTGTTTACTGCTATTTTGGATCAACATTTTGACAAATGCTGGTTGGTTTGTGAATGGGCATAGCCTGAAACCAGTCCAGGACTAAATAAACATCCATTTTAGTTGCAACTCTGGCTGTCTCTTTTTGCATCACAATCCAAAAGTTTTTATTTCTTCTCAATGAAATTTTATTCCCTTCCCAAGATTCTCCTCGGTCTCCTTTCCTGTTAGCTCACAGTAGAGATTTATTAATACTGGGGTTAGGCTACAATCTTGCCTCACTCCTTAACTACTGCTTCACTTTTATGTCCTCAGACTCTTATAATAGCATTCTTGTTTCTGTTCAAGTTGCTCCCTGTATTTTATATTTCTGTCTTAAAAATTTCAAATAGTATAGTCCCTTCAACATTGTCTCTAAATCCAAAAATGCAGCAAATGTGCTTCACTATTCTTAAACATATCTTCTAAGACAAGTCACAGCATCAAGTATTGCTTACATGTTCCTTCACTTCTTCAGAATGCAAACCAGTGTTCACTAAGGTCGGGTTCTGCAAGTTTTTCCACTTTTCTGTAAATAATTTGTCTATATGAAACTGGTTGTTCAATAGTATTCACACCTGTTGGTACATGAGCATTCAGTCAACTTATAAATGCAAATGTTATGTGATACAGACTGACGCAGAGTGTGCAAACTCACTGGTACTTCAGCAGTACTTTTGAGTGAGGCCTGGCAAACAGTATTCACATTCAAATGAGCTCAAACATTTCTCGATTTGCAACAGCACTTGATATTGTATTAAGCCTCCTCAAACAATCGTGTCTCATCCAACTTGAAAGGTGCAAAAGCAAGAGGTGCAGGAGACATTACGAACCAGCCACAACAAGCTAAATCTTTTCTAAAAATTTGCACATAAGGAAACAGGGCACCACAACACAAACTTATGTTGCATTCAAACACATTTACAATAAGAATTCTCATGCAGTATTTATGGGTATACTAGATGTACCCTGTGATGTTACCTGCAATTAAACAGTTATTAATAAAAGAATGTTAATGTTGAAACTCACTGTCCTCGTTTACGCACCATCACAAAGTTATCTCTTAGAGGTATTGAGCCATGAGTCACTTGTGGTCTAGCAAACCACACAACATCGGAAAAAAAGGCATCAAATTTTGGGATGATGGAAGAAGCCGACAGGATACATGCTGCTCACAACTCACTCAATTACTTAAAGAAAAAAGTTCTATGCAACCGAGTAGCAAATTACAAAATGCGCCAAGAAAAGGAGTAAATAATTTCACAAGTGTTTGTGACATGCCTAGCACTGAGATCATAATTGTCTTAGTGTGTATGGAGAGCCAGAAATCTGCTGTAACATCTCTGTAAAAATGTTCCGAGACTGCTTGTTCTCTCTGTACATGTAGAAATTTCTGGCTCTCAATACATACGCGCAGCCAATGCACATCTGTCTGTGCAGAAAAGCATGGTTTGTCCAGAGAAATACCTGCCATTTTTAACATTTGTCCTCAATTTTATTTATCAAGAAGGTCACTTTAGAAGGGAATTGCAATGGTTGAAACTGGATAGAAATGTAAGAATTTCTCATATCAATACTGTCTCTCCTTTGGATCCACCAGTGACAATAGTGACCTGCATGATATGCCTTCTAACTCTGTGACGGATAACCTAGTGCCACAGCACAATCTTGGTGCATCCAGGTGCTAAGAAATATTTTCACTCACATATGTTACATTGTTAAGAGTTTAGTGATGATTTTATCCTACAGGAATATTTCTACTGTCCTGGTTTATGCACATACTTCTTGCTTTTGTCAAAACATTTAAAAACTAATCTCTATGTTAACTTTAATGCATTCCTTTGTATTTAACTTTCATGGATGATGTTTAAGTGACATTACCCATCGTATGGGAACAGCAGTAGCATTGGCCATCCCACAGGAATAGTGATTTTCTTCAGAGAAAAAGGTAGTCTGTGTGTTAATTCAGGGTAGAGGGTATCTACATTCCAAAGTTCATCCAAATTGTCCAACCTCTTCAACATGAAGGAGTAACAAACATGCTAACTTAATGAAGAAAGAAAATAAGCAATTTCTTGTTCAGTGCAGTGCAAATTTTATAAAATTTGTATGTGCAACGTCATCTGCCCTCACGTCTGTGCCTGGTACCATCGGATACGCTTACACACCATAATCAAACCCAAAAATCCTACCACATTCTTACATGTAAGCCATGACATCTGTCATATAGCATTAGAATTACACCATTGTGAGTCTTCAAGCAACTCAGAAGCTATAAGATAAGCCTGACACTCAGTGGCTAAAATCAGCAAGCTTGTATGGAAGTATAAGGATTGTATAAGCATTGTATTCATTACGCTGAATCGTATTACAAAGGACAATTAATGAATAGAAGCATTTTCACAAACACAATACAGTTCGGGTCAAACAGAAGCATCCAATTCCACCCATTTGCTTTTACCCACGACGTAATGGTGTTGTGGTGTGTGATAGCATTACGACACGGAGTTTTTGAGTTGGTTGTGTTCGTAGATGTCTTTGATGGTGACCGCTGGTGGTGTATGTGCATGTACTGAGTGTAATGTGTTGCATTGGGTTCATTTGAGATTTCGTGTTGACAGTGCAATGTTGCTGGGAGTGTTAGCTGTTCATCACGTATCGTGTGTTGAAAGTGCTTTCAGCGAGTTATTAATGATTTTTGTTTATGTGTCTGGTGTTTTTGCTAGGTTTTATTGGTTTGGTGTTTGTTGTGTGGCAAGATGTTTAATTCATAGCATGGTTTCTGTTGTTAGGTATGGATATGATCCTAAAATGTAATAGTGCCTCACTGTGTGCTGAGTTGGGGGAGGAGAGAATGTCAGTTATTAAGTTCTTGCAGTTATTTGGTCTTATAGGTTGGCAGACGTAGCATTTGTGGTGAAAATATAACGCTAATGAGAGATATGGCGTCTCAGACAAGTGAAGCATGTATGTGGCAGTGTCAGCGTGATAAAGTCTGGCGGTTCATTACACGTGGTACCTGGTTCAAGAAATCTAGGTTGGCCATGAGGGAGATTGTTTTGTTGACGTGTTATTTTTATTATAAGTCCCTTATTAGTATTGCATGCATGAGACTGGAGTGAGAGAGAGAACAATGTTAGATTGGTTTTCTTTTTGTAGAGCAGTTTGTTCTGAGTACATTAAGTGTAGGGATGAGTTGGATGGGCCAGGTATGGCAGCTGAGATTGATGAGTCTTAGTTTGGGAAGAGGAAGTTTGGGAGGGGTACTTCTCACATTGGTCTATGGGTGTAGAGTGCTGTTATTTCGGAGGTGAGTATGCTGACTGTGCTTTTAGGGTTTTAGAGAGCCATACTAAGAGGGAATTGGTGGAGGTATATTGAAAAATATATTGAGGAGGGGAGTACTGTTATTTTAGATGCATTTTTGTCGTATAGCAGTTTGGGGAAGAGGGGTTGTCAATCACAATCTTGAGTTTAAAAATTATGAAACTGAGCCAGGCATTAATATGACAGGGGGGTCTTCGAGGGGGGGCGGGGGGGTTAAATCAGTCATAGGAAGGAGGAAGAGCCACTCTTCTAACCTGCAATCTCATTTAGATGAGTGTTGCTGGCGCAAGAGCATCCATAGGAATTATTGTATTTTTCGTGTTTTGTTTAGGGCTGTGCGTAAGAGGGTGGTGAGTTGAGAGGGTTGGGTTTGTGTGGGTGTTTGGGGGGAGGGGGGGGGGGAGGATGGTTTGTGGGTATTGGTTGTGGACTTAATGGGATGGGTTGTGGGTGGTTGAGTGGAGGTACTACTTTATGATTATGTTGTGTAGGACCTCTTTCGTTGCAGTTTTTGTTGATTTGTAAGGTGTGATTGATTTTTGTTTACGTTCTGTTTTTATATTTGTTGGCCACTTTTTTGGGGGGGTTTATGAGATGGGTGGTTTGGGATTGGTTTATGGGTGGCTGGTCGTGGGTGATTTGGGAGGTTCTCTTGTTTATGTTTTTGCTGCATTTGTGTGTGCGTGAGATTGGAGTGGCCAATTTGGATTGTATCGCCAGAATTTGTTGATGGTAAGTAATTTTTGTTTTCAGTTTATTCTATATGAGTTGCAATGTTTAGTGTGGTGGTTAGTGTTTAACGTGCCGTTGACAACGAGGTCATTAGAGACAGAGCGCAAGCTCGGGTTAGGGAAGAACTGGGAAGGAAATCGGGCGTGCCCTTCCAAAGGAACCATCCCAGCATTTGCCTGAAACGATTTAGGGAAATCACAGGAAACCTAAATCAGGATGGCTGGAGATGGGATTGAACCGTTGTCCTCCCGAATAATGTTTAGTGTGTTCATGGTAGATTGATTGTGTTTTAATTTATATAGTGACGTCCGATTTTTGGGTTGTTGAGATGTTGGGGTTTTGGTTATATTTTTCGTAATTGTAGGGGTTGGTTTTTTGGTACTGACAGCTGTGGTTGAGCTATATAGGTCAAGGGAAGTGTCCGATTCCAGTGTATTTTTGTTGGTGTAGTGGAATGCAGTAAATTTTTTTGTCTGTTTTTGAATCAAGTAGTGTTTATTTTCTGTTATTTAGCTTGTCCTTGACCCAAGGCTTTCAGTATGTCATATCAATTTATCTATTAAACAGAAAGCCACCACTCTGATCACAGTCCTGCCTTGCTTGATCTGACTCCAGGATGCACTTTTAAAGAAAGCTAGCAGCCTTGTGTGTCATCCCTGACCAGTGTAAACAAGCCGAAAACAACTACAAGTATAAACTGGCCTGATATTTTGCTCAAGGGGGAACACAGGTGGCAGTCTTGTAAATAAAATTATTTTATTGCATTCTTCAGACTAGGCTCACACAAATGGTATCACAAACAGTTTTGACTTCTTACCAAGTCATCAACAACCCTGTTTAAAAAGGTAGCCCTTGAAAACAGAGAAATTAGCATGAAAAATGGAGTTCTTCAGCCTCAATTTTTACCCTTTAGCGCTGACTATTCGTTATGCCCAGACAGCAGTATGATCCTTGATTATATCATGATTTCCGAGCAGTTTCAAAAAATCATGTTTAAAAAGGAAAACAAAGACAACAGTAAAATACTACAAAATTAAATTTAGAAATTTAAACTGACTTTTTACGCAACTTCTACATGTATTTCAATATATTACTACATAACTCACCAGGATGAAGATGTACTTGCAATGTAAACATGTGATCTGTTCCTTCCAGGAGAACACCGACATAAACCGTAACAACAAAAATTCTCTTTATTACAAATCGGATTAGGCCCTACTAGTTGTTCTACTAGCTGAAACATTATTTATTTTTTAATTTGAAGCTCCATATTTATGTTAAGAAGGGCTGGAACTATCTGAAATTTCAGCTTATAGTTACCCTGAAAACTTTGTTATTAGGTAAATATCTCTGAAATACATCTAATATCTTAAACCAGTCAACTTCAACAGTTTTTACTGAACTTATTTAATTAGTAAGGTCGCCAACATGATTTTTTTAAACCTAAAAGTTGTTTTTCAGTACCAATGTAATTTTATGGAAGGCTGAAAATACACATGAAATATAGATTTATGAGATAAACAGAAGTCTCACAGCAGGAACAAAAAGTGTTCGTTTTAACATAATTTGATAATGGAAACCAAATGATACACATGCAGTAATAAAATATCAAATGGAGTAATGGAATGGGATACCAATTCGATTCTACACAGAGTACGCGAAAGAACTTGCCCCCCTTCTAACAGCCGTGTACCGCAAGTCTCTAGAGGAACGGAAGGTTCCAAATGATTGGAAAAGAGCACAGGTAGTCCCAGTCTTCAAGAAGGGTCGTCGAGCAGATGCGCAAAACTATAGACCTATATCTCTGACGTCGATCTGTTGTAGAATTTTAGAACATGTCTTTTGCTCGAGTATCATGTCGTTTTTGGAAACTCAGAATCTACTATGTAGGAATCAACATGGATTCCGGAAACAGCGATCGTGTGAAACCCAACTCGCTTTATTTGTTCATGAGACCCAGAAAATATTAGATACAGGCTCCCAGGTAGATGCCATTTTCCTTGACTTCCGGAAGGCGTTCGATACAGTTCCGCACTGTCGCCTGATAAACAAAGTAAGAGCCTACGGAATATCAGACCAGCTGTGTGGCTGGATTGAAGAGTTTTTAGCAAACAGAACACAGCATGTTGTTATCAATGGAGAGACATCTACAGACGTTAAAGTAACCTCTGGCGTGCCACAGGGGAGTGTTATGGGACCATTGCTTTTCACAATATATATAAATGACCTAGTAGATAGTGTCGGAAGTTCCATGCGGCTTTTCGCGGATGATGCTGTAGTATACAGAGAAGTTGCAGCATTAGAAAATTGTAGCGAAATGCAGGAAGATCTGCGGCGGATAGGCACTTGGTGCAGGGAGTGGCAACTGACCCTTAACATAGACAAATGTAATGTATTGCGAATACATAGAAAGAAGGATCCTTTATTGTATGATTATATGATAGCGGAACAAACACTGGTAGCAGTTACTTCTGTAAAATATCTGGGAGTATGCGTGCGGAACGATTTGAAGTGGAATGATCATATAAAATTAATTGTTGGTAAGGCGGGTACCAGGTTGAGATTCATTGGGAGAGTCCTTAGAAAATGTAGTCCATCAACAAAGGAGGTGGCTTACAAAACACTCGTTCGACCTATACTTGAGTATTGCTCATCAGTGTGGGATCCGTACCAGATCGGGTTGACGGAGGAGATAGAGAAGATCCAAAGAAGAGCGGCGCGTTTCGTCACAGGGTTATTTGGTAACTGTGATAGCGTTACGGAGATGTTTAACAAACTCAAGTGGCAGACTCTGCAAGAGAGGCGCTCTGCATCGCGGTGTAGCTTGCTCGCCAGGTTTCGAGAGGGTGCGTTTCTGGATGAGGTATCGAATATATTGCTTCCCCCTACTTATACCTCCCGAGGAGATCACGAATGTAAAATTAGAGAGATTAGAGCGCGCACAGAGGCTTTCAGACAGTCGTTCTTCCCGCGAACCATACGCGACTGGAACAGGAAAGGGAGATAATGACAGTGGCACGTAAAGTGCCCTCCGCCACACACCGTTGGGTGGCTTGCGGAGTATAAATGTAGATGTAGATGTAGACATTTATACAGCCTGTCTGACAAGTGAATGCGGAAAGGTGAGCTAATAATCCTGTTTACTACAAATTTACAATGAAATGAGTTAATGGATGCATACTACATGTAGAATATGGTTATTTATTTTGAAAAACAATCTTCTTTTCCCATACCTTGAGCTAACTAATTACTTTCTGCATGAAACACTGAAAATGCAAAATTACAAATAAACTCAATATAGTAAAAAAAATTAATTTCCTATTTAGTGCAAAAGAATGTTGGCTACCTTTGAAGGTTGCTTTGAGTTAGGCCAAAACGATAGAGGCATTTTTATGTATTGCACTGATAGAAAATTAGTATAGTGATGGTACAGCCATCAATTTAAGCAGTGTTTCCACATTGCCAAGTTGACATTTTTTTTAGAGAATACTAGGGAACAAACAGTTCTCCACCACATGACACTGCAAAGGTGTCGTGGATGGGATTGGTGGAACTGTAAAACCTGCAGTCTCGAATATCTGCAAAGTTGGGAAACACATACTATCTGTTGCTGAAGACTTTGCAAAAATTACAAGTAAAAGATGTTGCAGCATAACCTTTTTTCTCTCTGCCCAGCAAACTGCAGAGAATAAAGAGGAATTAGATCAAATATGGATGTGAATAGTCCCGACTATCTCCCCCGGAGGTTTGCACACAATTTCAAAAAAGCAAGCTTTAGTCACAACAAATCTGTAAGACCCGATTAATCATATTGTCTTGCTCCATGGGGATTTTGCTCTGGCTCCCTATGCCAGAAAAAAAGTCAAGACTTTTTGTAGAGCACCTGATTTATGGTGAAGCTGACGACATTTACCTCAAAGGAAGAGAAAGACTGGGTGGAAAAAAGACCAAATTGTAGAGAAACTGGTTTCAACTACTGTAGACCAGAGGAACAAGTACCACTTTTCCCACATAACGGCAATTCAGAATGAAACCAGTAATTTTTCAAGTGATAATGACATCCGGTTACTAGGCGGTGTCATTTCGTTACTGGACTTTTTTAAAAAGTTTCATTAGTGAAATATATGTTTAATGCATTTATTTTCCATACAATAAGAACAAAATGTGTATCTGAATTATGTAATTCTGGTAGCAGATTTCTATATATTTATTTTAAATACACAACTCTCACTATACGAAAGAAATAAACTATTTTGGTAAGAAAATTACATTTCATTACTTAACTCTAGACAGTACAATAAAACCATTTGTCCTTATAGGCTAATGTTTCTTGATCTTTTTTTATATTTAAATGAAACAAATCTTAATTGACTGTCGTTCTGTTATGCATGGAACTGCTCACATTTGTTTTCTGACTGATAGTTTTATTACCATGTATGTGACCTAGAGCTGAAAAACAGAATAAAAGAATTTCGAAAACAACTATAGTTGCCTAAGCTATCATAACACAAGCAACTAAAAGCTGTAACTGAACCACAATGTCGCACGGAGGACATGCAGAGACACTGTGTCCCATCCATAGATCTGAAAGAACTTCGTGTTGAAATGTTTTCTACAAATTCCAATAACCTCAAAGCTTTTAACTAACTGCATTCGTGTTCACTTAAAAAATCCTTCGATATTTTAATCATAACCCTATAATTACTAAGTTTGTTCATATTATGCCATTATTTGATTTCTCGTGTTTCATGACAGGAAGTTCATTTGGGCTACATTAGGGCCTATTTGTTTTCTCATGTTACTGTGCTTCATACTGACAAGTTTATCTACAACACAACACATCTCAGAGCAGACCATGAAGTCACACACCCCAACAGCCTTACGTCACAGGTCAAAGCCGACAGGTGGGATGGGACGCTTCAGTCGACCCAGGCAAGTTCCTTCTAAGAAGCCCTGCAGTTAAGAGTTAAAAGGACATCTTTTAAATTCTATTTTGCACTTCGTCTCACTGGACACCTTGAAATTAACATTGGTCGTAAAGTTTGCGCACACTTGGCATATTGTAGATACACATCATTTGCAAGTTTTATTGTTAATGCACCACAATGTTACATGTTTTTGTAGGGGAGAGGAGCAACTCCTACACGGGGGCAAAACCTTCCTTATATAAGTGTTTGCTTCAGGTTCTTCTTTCTTTGAGGACGGATTAGGAATGACACACACATGAACAACTTTCTTTTGTATAACAATGAAAACAAACAAAACTAAATCAAGTAGAATGCTTACTGTAATGCGTGTAAAATCTGCATAGATAGGCCATAAAGAGTGATACTCCTGGCACCAAGAAATACTGGAACTTCTCTTGTACAAACATGGTTTCTCTCTGGGTCAAGTATAGTAACATGGTAATAGGCCTAGTACCAAAAACCCCATTTGTAAACAATTTAATGTAACTAACCTCATCGATTCTGTATATACATGCTGCTCTTGCTATCTGACCGGCTAAATATGTTCTCAGTTCTTGGCTCTGAGCATTTTCCAAAATAGTACCTGGCACAGCTATGCTAACACTAGGCAACTCAATCAACGATAATGATATTTTATCATCTTCCGCTAGCTTGTCTTTGTCAGATGGCGCGTTCTTCTCTTCGTTACATTTCTTCGCAAGTTTCAACAATTTTTCCTGTTTACGAATTTTCTTGAGAAGTTTGTGTTTTCGTCGCTCTTCCGTTTTACTTTGAGCTAGAGTAGGTGACATGTCTCCCAAGCTAATTCACGCGAACAAAAGTTTACACTTGATGGCACACGACTGATTAGCACCGAGCAAACAATCCAACATTGGTACTACAACCACAATTACATAACTACAAACACTATAAAAACGAACAGAATACCGTAGCCCACGTGCTATGCACGCGCTAAACACTTCCACATGTTTGCTTACCTACTACGCAGTTGGCACTACGTGATTACGAAAACAAAGCTGTCGAAGTCTATATTCAATTGTTCACGCAGAGCAGTGCTGCCCTGCGTAGCCAGTACGCGGCTATAACGTAACGCGTGCATCGAACGATATATATCGACCACCCACTCTCGTGGCGGTAAATATGGATACTGTTTCTTGTGATGACTTGAGCGACGACTAAAAACGAATGTAAAATTAATTAAAAACGAAACTAGTAACTTCACTTACTTGCCTCGTCAACCATGTTTTCTCCATTGGCTACTCCACAGATTATATACGACGCAGGAAGCAATCCTTGTTTTCCGTAAGCTGGGTACAATCTAGATACGTCTCTGAGGAACACTGGGAGAGTCTCAGAAGGTTGAACGTTCCCACGCAACCGATAATTGTGGAAATACAGGTACTATACGAGCTAACTAAGTTGACACTCGACGCGGTGTCTGATGCAAGCGACCGTAAACGTATTTCCCATTTACAGTCGCTTCCATCACCCATCACGCCAAATATCAACTTAGTTTGAACGAATATTACTGGAAGAGGTACAGTTGGTCCATGTCTCCCTGTAGGCCTTAACTTTTAATACAAGATTTGACAGGTTTCCACAAGTAATCCATCTTCTGTGTATAGGTAGATGGATCGTCTGAGGAGACAAATTCCACAGAATGACTTATAAATTCCTTCTTTCTTCAAGGTGTTGTAGGACTTAAAGGCATCTGATATAACTTTGGTCTCTGATAAGATGAAGTGTTTTCTGAGAGAGACTTAAGTATTTTTGTGTCTCGAACTATAAAGCGTCTCCCGGATTCCCTTTCGGTGCCTCCAAAGATCCATATATGTACAATTTCATTTTTTAGTGGTTGTCCTTTCTTGTATTTCCGAATAGCTCTTCGCGATTCGTCTATTCCCACCATCTTGTTTTGTCCACCGACTTGAACACTGTCTTTCATGACTATCACTTAGCCGACTTCCCAACAGAACCCATAGTAGTTTACAAAAGGTGTTTGACGATAACTCAGCTTCCGAAGCGGTCGCTTGTAGGGTATAATCTCCTACTCGACGAGTGACTGATCTAATGCTCTTTTCAATGGTCAACTTACACTTGTTGTCGAACTGAATGTTTTTCCTTATCGATGTCTTTTCCAGACACCGCGCGCAGTCTAAATGAATTGGGAAGTAAGCATCAGCATCTTTTTTGCTTAGTTTCACACAGCTGTAACCATGACAGTTCATATAATTCTTGAAATGTAATTTGGCAGTGATCCCTATTCCCAACAAAAATCTGAAAGAGATTGAGCGCTACACAAAGGACGAATTAAGTTTCGCCAGGTAAGAGAATCGGGACTCGGGATTACAGCGGCTTCACTCATTCCTATTCACAATGCTAAAAGTTACACGATTCCCTCTTGGCAATGCTTTAAACACTTTCCATATCTCCCACCACGACAGCCGTGCGCTCGATGTGTTTCGTTATTCGATATATATGGCTCGGAGACCGCACATTTCATAGGCAGCGGTTCTTCGAAACTACCCTCTATTCGACCGTTTATGCAGAGCAGTATTGCCATTCATAGCCAGAACGTGTTCTCGGTACGATCGCTTGTGGTTCATGATATCGACAGAACTTTTCATTTTTCACAGAGAATAGTGAAATAACATAAGGAACACTGACTGGATACGTGCACTTCTCTGTAACATTAATATCGCCTATTAGTCTTATTTGGTACGGAGTAGGCCGCTCAAGTGATTTGTAATCAATCTCCTTTGTAGACTGGTTGTAGTTTACCAGTATTCTACCAATATAGCGAACTCTACCAGCTGCTTTACCCACTACTGAGCCTATGTGATCAATCCATTTCAAATCCCTACAAAGTGTTACACACAGATATTTGTACCAGTTAGCCGATTCCAGCTGTGGCTCATTGGTATTATATTCATAGGGTACTACGTTTTTTTGCTTTGTGAAGGGCACAATTTTACATTTCTGCACACTTAAAGCAAGTCACCGTTTGTTCTTCTTTGAAATTGTATCAAGATCTGACTAATTATTTCTGCAGCCTCTTTCAGACAGTGCTTCTTTATGGATAACTGTATCATATACAAACAGTCTGAAGTTATTATTAATACTGTCCTGAAGGTCATTAATATACAACATGAACAGCAAGGGTCCCAACACACTTCCCTGGGGTAAATCTGAAGTTACTTTTCTATCTAACCATCATTCTCCATCTAAGATACACTATGTGATCAAAAGTGTCCAGACACCCCCAAAAACATACGTTTTCCATATTAGGTGCATTGTGCTGCCACCTACTGCCAGGTAGTCTCTATTAGCAACCTCAGTAGTCATTAGACATAGTGAGAGAGCAGAATGGGGCGCTCTGCGCAACTCACAGTCTTCGAACGTGGTCTGATGATTGGGTGTCACTTGTGTCATACGCCTGTACGCGAGATTCCCACACTCCTAAGCATCCCTAAGTCCACTGTTTCCGATGTGATAGTGAAGTGGAAACGTGAAGGGACATGTACGGCACAAATGCGTAAAGGCCGACCTCATCTCGTGACTTACAGGGTCCGCCGACAGTTGAAGAGGGTCGTATTGTGTAATAGGCAGACATCTATCCAGGACATCAGTCAGGAATTCCAAACTGCATCAGGATTCACTGTAGGTACTATGACAGTTAGATGGAAGGTGAGAAAACTTGGATTTCATGGTCGAGCGGCTGCTCATAAGCCACACATCACACCGGTAAATGCCAAGCGACGCCTCGCTTGGTGTAAGGAGCGTAAACATTGGCCGATTGAACAGTGGAAAAACGCTGTGTGGAGTGACGAATCACGGTACACAAAGTGGCGATTTGATGGCAGGGTGCGGGTATGGCGAATGCCCAGTAAACGTCATCTGCCAGCATGTGTAGTGCCAACAGTAAAATTCGGTTGCGGTGGTGCTGTAGTGTGGTCGTGTTACTTATGGAAGGGGCTTGCATCCCTTGTTGTTTTGCGTAGCACTATCACAGTACAGGCCTACAATGAGGTTTTAAGCACCTTCTTGCTTCCCACTGTTGAAGAGCAATTCGGAGATGGCGATTGCATCTTTCATCACGATCGAGCACCTGTTTATAATGCACGGGCTGTGGCGGAGTGGTTACACACACATGGACTGGCCTGCACAGAGTCCTGACCTGAATCCTATAGATCACTTTTGGGATGTTTTAGAAAGCCGACTTCGTGCCAGGCCTCACCGACCGACATCGATACCTCTCCTCAGTGCAACACACCGTGAAGAATGGGCTGCCATTCCCCAAGAAACCTTCCAGCACCTGATTGAACGTATGCTTGTGAGAGTGGAAGCTGTCATCAAGGCTAAGGATGGGTCAACACCATATTGAACTATAGCATTACCGTTGGAGGGCGCTACGAACTTGTAAATCATCTTCAGCGAGATGTCAGGATAGTTTTGATCACATAGTGTAACATGTGGTATCCCCTCTGTCAAAAAGTCCTCAATCCAGTTACAAATCTCATTTGATACCCATATCACTGAACATTTGATAACAAGTGTAGTTGTGCTACCGAGTCAAAAACTTTTCGGAAATCAAGTAATACTGATCTTACCTGACTGCCTTAATTCAAGGCTTTCAGTACATTATGTGAGAAAAGTGCGAGTTGAGATTCACATGATCGATGTTTTCGGAGTTCATGTTGGTTGGCATTATGGAGGCCATTCTGTTCAAAGTACCTCATTATGATTGAGATCATAATATGGTCTAGGATTCTACAACAAATCGATGTCAAGGACATTGGACGGTAGCTTTGTGGATCACTTCTATTACCCTTCTTGCCGATGGGCGTGACTTGTGTTTTCTTCGAACTACTGGGCACAGTTTTCTGTTCGAGGGCTCTACGATAGACTGTAGTTAGAAGAGGGGCTAACTCAACCGCAAATTCAGCATACTATCTGATAGTGATTCTATCAGGCTCTGAAGCTTTGTTCAATTTTGACAATTTCAGTTGTTTTTCTACTTCACTGTCACTACTACTGATTTCACTCATCTTTTCAGTGGTACAAAGATTAAATTCGCGAAATTTCCTGGGTTTTCCTTTGTAAAGGAACATTTGAAAACAGAGTTAAGGGTTTCAGTTTTGGTTTGCCACCCTTAGTTCGCTAGGGACCAGACACTAACTTTGGTGCCACTAATAGCCTTTACATATGACCAGAATTTCTTTGGGTTTAGTGAAGGATCATTTTACAGTACTTTGCTATAGTATTCATTGAAGGCTTCAGAATTGTTGTAGAGGGTACATATCGATCAGGTGCATGGTCAACTGTTCTTTTAAATTTGAGCGATAGTTCATCTACATGCCTCTATCCTGTGCTGAAAGTTTCAAGTTCCTCACTAAAACATGACGCTATTGATTTTTTTTTCTAGTTTACTGAACATCTATTATATCTTTCTGCTTGTTTTAGTTGTGCTTTGTACTTTGGTCATCACTGTTGCCACAACTCGTGGGTACTAATACTAGTCTCAACGTGGACATCAAAGGGATCGGGTCTATTTCTTGCCATTAGATCCATTATACTTCCATCATGAATGGGGTTCTGAACTATCTGGTTTAAGTAGTTTTCAGAGAAGGCATTTATTAATGTTTCACAGGATGTCTTACCACACCCACCAATAACAAAACTGTAATTTTTCCAATTGATCGTTGGATAATTAAAGTCTCCACCTATGATTACAGTATGAGTGGGGAACTTACGTAGAAGTGAACTAAGGTTGCCTTTAAATTTTTGGTTACATTAGGAAATGAATCTGGTGAGTGACACAAGGATCCAGTTATCATTTTATGCTCACAACTAATAATGAGTCTTGCCCGAACAGTGTCACATGCAGTTTCACACCTTGGTGCGTTTGAGTTTGTTATCTATTGCTACAAATACACCACCTCCATTTCCCATTAGCCTATCCTCTTGATATGAAATTAAATTTTTCTAAAACTCTCACTACTATCAAATTCAGGTTGCAATCAACTTTCTGTATCTAGTATTATGGAAACCTCACTGCTTTTCAGGAGCACTTCGAACTCTGAAACTTTGTTGTTCCAAATTCACTAGTCACTTAATGTTCGTTTCCATACGTTTAGCTAATGTAGACAGTATTATCAATTATGACAATAAACACCTCTGTTTCATAATATTGTCCATCTGTTAAATTTTTTACAACTTCATCAAGTGTAGTAGAGTCGCTGTGATGGACAGAGTTCTTTTTCACTTGCATTGTCCTGATGTCTATTGCTTATATTCTTCACAGTTGGTCAGCACTTTGGCTTTTGCTTCAGTATCTGATAACATGGGCTTCACTGCATGGTCCTACCCATTTAACTATTTACAAAGGGCATGTCCCATGTTATGTTATTGACCAGCCAACTCCAGTGAAGTGATAGTCACTTGCAAGTATTCCAGTGTTCCTGCTTCCAACTTATCCATCTTAGAAATTACTCCATAAGCCTTATTACAACACTTTGCCTTCTGATACATATCATCAGATACCTCTTCCAAAAGTTAGTTGATAGTGGTAAAACCACATACATGTGCCTTGTAGTGTCCACTCAGGCTGACCACATAGTGTCCGACAACCTTTTCAGAATCTGAATTTTTGAATTAGTTTCTTTCAATGTTTTTAAAATAAGACCTCATCGATAAGCAGAAGTGGAAATCGAAGAAAAAGGAGTTTCTGTACAGCATTCTACAGTGCACTTGAGACCCAAATATAATGAATGCACAGATCAGGGAATGTATTTTCTGTAGTTTCTTCATTTGTGCTTCTAAGTCGGTGCACTTCCATTAATTTTGCCAGCATTGTCATAGCTTTGCCCACGACTATCTTTGATGTCAGGTCAGTCTCGTTTTAAAAATCTTATAAGCTTTGGGCGACTTGCTAAGCGGCATTGTATGTCCAAGAACCTCACAAATCTGTCCACTGGTCCAAATGGCAGAACATAATGCACTATCAGGATCAGTTGGTCTACGTGCAGTATATCTAGAGTGGAATCCAATGAAACATAATAATATTACATCTTTTAGTTTCACAAATAATATGATGTTTTGGACGAATATGATATAATTATGTAACTTTTCTTCATTTGCATGAATCTGTATACGATGGACAAGAAAAATATCAAATTTGGGTATTAATTATAATAAATATAAATGTTTTCCACCAGTTCAGTACACCTAAACGAAAGACCTCGTTCTGCTGAAGCTTATAACTGCAATAATTCGATCTAAGAGTGTCCGCCAATATTTTTGTTCGGCCTCCGTTTGACTCACTAAGTGAGAATCGAGACAAGAATCCTTGTTTATTGCGAACTAACAACGAAATTAATGCTTTCCTAAGTTAAATGCTTTCCTAAGTGAAATGCTTTCCTCATGCCTTTCCAACAACGTATTCGCGTTCTTCCAGGCATCTGATCCATCTTTCGTAAAGTGCGACGAACCGCCTGAAATCGTAACTTTGGAATGAAATCAGAGAAGTTTCCTTTAGATTTTAAATAACGCAACCAATCTTTCACATGAGTTTTATTCGTTACTTTATTTCTATATATGAAAAATAACTTTTGACAGAATAGTGATCTTCTTTATCGTATATTTTCTCTGAAGTCAAAGAATTACTGTTTATATGTTACATTTCGCAATTTCCATTTGAAATACAATAATCTCAAAGTTACTCGGCCATTTACCAATGTCGTTGCAGTACAATTCTGGCTTGTAGAATATGTAATAACATTAGAAGCATGTACACGCTATCCACTTCTCTTTGGGTTGAATAATAATAGTCCCCTATTCAGATCTCCGGGCGGGGACTACTCAAGAGGACGTCGTTATCAGGAGAAAGAAAACTGGCGTTCTACGCATCAGAGTGTGGAATGTCAGATCCCTTGATTGGGCAGGTAGGTTAGAAAATTTAAAAAGGGAAATGGATAGGTTGAAGTTAGATATAGTGGGAATTAGTGAAGTTCGGTGGCAGGAGGAACAAGACTATTGGTCAGGTGAATACAGGGTTATAAATACAAAATCAAATAGGGGTAATGCAGGAGTAGGTTTAATAATGAATAAATAAAATAGGAGTGCGGGTAAGCTACTACCATCAGCATAGTGAAGGCATTATTGTGGCCAAGATAGACACGAAGCCCATGCCTACTACAGTAGTACAAGTTTATATGCCAACTACCTCTGCAGATGGTGAAGAAATTGATGAAATGTATGATGAGATAAAAGAAATTATTCAGGTAGTGAAGGGAGACGAAAATTTAATAGTCTTGGGTGACTGGAATTCGAGAGTAGGAAAAGGGAGAGGAGGAAACATAGTGGGTGAATATGGATTGGGGGACAGAAATAAAGAGGAAGCCGTCTGGTAGAATTTTGCACAGAGCATAACTTAATCATAGCTAACACTTGGTTCAAGAATCATAAAAGAAGGTTGTATACATGGAAGAATCCTGGAGATACTAGAAGGCGTCAGATAGATTATATAATGTTAAGACAGAGATTTAGGAACCAGGTTTTAAATTGTAAGACATTTCCAGGGGCAGACCACAATCTATTGGTTATAAACTGTAGATTAAAACTGAAGAATCTGCAAAAAGTTGGGAATTTAAGGAAATGGGACCTGGATAAACTGAATAAACCAGAGGTTGTACAGAATTTCAGGGAGAGCATAAGGGAACAATTGACAGGAATGGGGGAAAGAAATACAGTAAAAGAAGAATGGGTAGCTCTGAGGGATGAAATAGTGAAGGCAGCAGAGGATCAAGTAGGTAAAAAGACGAGGGCTAGTAGAAATCCTTGGGTAACAGAAGAAATATTGAATTTAATTGATGAAAGGAGAAAATATAAAAACGCAGTAAATGAAGCAGGAAAATAGGAATACAAACGTCTCAAATATGAGATCGACAGGAAGTGCAAAATGGCTAAGCAGGGATGGCTAGAGGACAAATGTAAGGATGTAGAGGCTTATCTCACTAGGGGTAAGATAGATACTGCCTACAGGAAAATTAAAGAGACTTTTGGAGAAAAGAGAGCCACTTGTATGAATATCATGAGCTTAGATGGAAACCCAGATCTAAGCAAAGAAGGGAAAGCAGAAAGGTGGAAGGAGTATATACAGGGTCTATACACGGGCGATGTACTTGAGGACAATATTATGGAAATGGAAGAGGATGTAGATCAGGGCTTAACAACTGGCTGGTTTTGAGCGCGAGTACTCGCGTCTGTTCAGGCACGTGCTCGCGAGCAGGTGCTTGGGGGGAGGGGAGGGAGGGGAAATGCGCGCGCATGTTTGAATAGGGCCGCAGCGTGCCTATTGAATTCGCGCCGACTGTGTAACGTTTAAAGTACTACGATCAGCTCTAACAGTCACTTCGCTGGTTAAGAATCATGTCATGTCGCCGTTGTGTAACCCCAACTATGCTTTCGCAGTTCAACCCCCATTGGGAGGAATTGGATCTGTTTACAGAAAAGATGGTGTTGCAAAATGTTTAGTATGTCACAAAACGCTGAATTCTTGTAGGAAATTTAATTTGCAGCGACATTGTATGTCGTACCACGCGAAAGACTACGGAAGTAGAAAATGTGATGGACCAGATCGTGCACAGGAAGTAATTAAACTTAAAAGGAAGCTATCTGAAGAAGATCTGGACGACGAAGAAAAAATCAACTGAGGCGGCTCTCAGAGTGAGTTACAAAATTGCTTTGCTTTTAGCAAAATCCCTGCACCCCTTCGCTGATGGCGATTTAATAAAAGAATGTTTGGTAGTTGCAGCGGAACATTTGTGTCCATCTCAAGTTGAACAGTTTCGAATTGTGCCATTATCTAACATGACCATTATGCGTCGTATACAGGACATGGCAGACGACGTCCAGAGCCAGCTTGCAAATATCTGTAAAGATTATATGGCGTATTCTCTAGCTCTGGACGAAAGTGTTGATATCACTGGAACAGCGCTGCTTGCCATATTTTTTAGACGTGTTAATAGAGATCTTCAGGTGAGGGAAGAGCTCCTTGATGTAGTAGCCATGAAGAACACTACAACCGGAGGTGATATATTAAGTAGTGTTGAAGAAAGTGTTGAAAATATAGGACTGTCGTGGAATTCTTTAATTTCAGTGTCTACAGACGGTGCACCAGCGATGACAGGGAAAAAATCAGGTTTCGTTGCGCTGTTGCAGGAGAATATGCAAAAACTGACCGTGCTGAATGAAATAAGGCGCGTTCACTGTGTCATCCACCAGGAAAACGTATGTGCAAAGAGTATCACTCTAAAAAATGTGAAGAGTGTTGTTGTTCGTACAACCAATTATATAAGGAAGCATGGGCTACAACACAGGCAATTTAAAAGCTTTCTTGAGGATGTAAAAAGCCCGTATGGTAGCCTGCCTTATTACAGCGAGGTCCGCTGGCTTAGTCGTGGCGAATTATTAAATCGATTTTTTTTGCCTATTAGATGAAATAAATATTTTCATGGAAATAAATAACATGTGTTTTCCTGAATTGAAAGAGCCTTCATGGAAATGTGATCTCGCGTTCTTAGCAGTGTACAGGATGGGCGTATGGGCAGGCAGTGAGCGTTGTGGAATAATAGGGTAATTTTTAGAGAAAGGCCATTTATTGGCTAAAGCATGTTGAAAGGGGCTACATAGGCCTAGGGAGGTGAGGGTGAGCCAGAGCTTACAATTTGACGAACATTGCTCGCGAGGCTACCGAAAGTTGTTGTCTGCCAAAACTAAGTCCATAATGCCGCAGCACCGGGAGATGTTCAATGCTACAGGGCGCGCATCCGACTCGCGGGTGAGCAAGAATACGAGAGCGAGACCGGCGACGGGCGGCAGGGTATATTCGACGCACCACGCGGCTTCCTCCGCCCTGATTGGTCAGGACCGAGCAAACCGTGTGGGCGGCATGGAACTTTCCAGAGCGTTGCCTGCTAAGCGACGCCTGGGGCGGCGTTACCTCGTAAGCACATGAGAGAAGCGCGTGGCCCGCATCTCGTGGTCGTGCGGTAGCGTTCTCGCTTCCCACGCCCGGATTCCCGGGTTCGATTCCTGGCGGGGTCAGGGATTTTCTCTGCCTCGTGATGGCTGGGTGTTGTGTGCTGTCCTTAGGTTAGTTAGGTTTAAGTAGTTCTAAGTTCTAGGGGACTGATGACCATAGATGTTAAGTCCCATGGTGCTCAGAGCCTTTTGAACCATTTTTTAGAAGCGCGTGATCAAGGTGCCCTTCCTCGGTGCTGACTTCCTGTTACTAGACCGTGGGACGAAAGAATTTACAGGCAGCTAACACTGCCGGCCGTGGCTTGGCCGCAATGGAAAAATGATGTTACCGTTTGGGTGCTCGTATAATAAAGTAAAATCTCCTACTGTCTGGCTCATCTTCTACAGCAGATTTAACTAGCCATCTGAATACTTTGAACATTTCACTACAAGGTAAAGATCTGCTAATTACTCATTTCATAAATCGATTACGAGCTTTTAAAATGAAATTGACACTTTGGGTGAGTCAGCTGGAAACAGGAAATCTAGCTCATTTTCCTAAATTATCATCCATGCAAGATGTTCACAAAGACTGTGAACGTTATTCACATAGTTTAGTTGCCCTTGAGGGAGAATTTGATCAACGGTTTCAAGATCTGACAGCACTAGACAGTGATTCTGATCTGTTCTCCTCTCCATATTCAGCGAATATTGAAGAGATTCGTCCTGAGCTGTAACTAGAAATTATTGACCTGCAGTGTGACAGAGAATACAGAGACAAATTTCAGAACAAGAAAAACGTTTTGGAATTCTACAGACACTTCCCTCCGGATAGATTTCCTCGTTTGCACAAACTGGCAGCTACAATAATATCAATGTTCGGTTCCACGTATGTTTGTGAACAACTGTTCTCTGCAATGAAATGTAAAAAGACGCGCCTGAGAAACGCATTGTCTGATGGAAATTTAAAGTGCACGCTGCGCCTACAATGCACAAGAACAATTACTCCGAACATAGACGCAATTGTAAAGGGCAAAAAGTACAAGATAACCAAGAATCCCACACTTCAGTGACATCTTTTATTGTGTAACAGTTCACAAATTAATACGAATGTAGAGGCATACACTAAGCTAATAAAATTATGTGGCACGTGTAGTGATATCCCTGCAGGTGGCCGCGGATTTACATTGACTGGCGGCAGCTGTTGTGTGCCCCACGTGACTCTCCCCACTCTCCGCTCTGGTCTGGTAGTGGGGGTAGCGTGCTCGCGCTGCTCCGTGCCCGCGCCTTGCTGCTCACAGCTTGCTCCGCGAGCACGTAAGTTGTGAAGCCCTGATGTAGATGAAGATGAAATGGGAGATACGATACTGCGTGAAGAGTTTGACAGAGCGCTGAAAGACCTGAGTCGAAACAAGGCCCCGGGAGTAGACAACATTCCATTAGAACTACTGACGGCCTTGGGAGAGCCAGTCCTGACAAAACTCTACCATTTGGTGAGCAAGATGTATGAGACAGGCGAAATACCCTCACACTTCAAGAAGAATATAATAATTCCAATCCCAAAGAAAGCAGGTGTTGACAGATGTGAAAATTACCGAACTATCAGTTTAATAAGTCACAGCTGCAAAATACTAACGTGAATTCTTTGCAGACGAATGGAAAAACTAGCAGAAGCCGATCTCGGGGAAGATCAGTTTGGATACCGTAGAAATGATGGCACACGTGAGACGATACTAACCCTACGAATTATCTTAGAAAATAGATTAAGGAAAGGCAAACCTACGTTTCTAGCATTTGTAGACTTAGAGAAAGCTTTTGACAATGTTGGCTGGAATACTCTCTTCCAAATTCTGAAAGTGGCAGGGGTAAAATACAGAGAGAATGCTGCTACAGAAGAATGCTGAAGATTAGATGTGTAGATCACATAACTAATGAGGAGGTATTGAATAGAATTAGGGAGAAGAGAAATTTGTGGAACACCTTGACAAGAAGAAGAGACCGGTTGGTAGGACATGTTCTGAGGCATCAAGGGATCACCAACATAGTATTGGAGGGCAGCGTGGAGGGTAAAAATTGTAGAGGGAGACCAAGAGATGAATACACTAAGCAGATTCAGAAGGATGTAGGTTGCAGTAGGTACTGGGAGATGAAGAAGCCTGCACAGGATAGAATAGCATGGAGAGCTGCATCAAACCAGTCTCTGCGCTGAAGACCACAACAACAACAGCAGTATCGCTTCATTAGCAATATTGCTTGCACAGTATAATTACGAAGATGTAGACTGAAAATTATTTCTCTAGAAACCAGGAACTTTAGCCAAATGCAGCGAGGTGTAATGTGCTGTAAATCACGGAGAAAGAGAAGCTTATCTCGTCTCCAAAGACCTATATGTGAAAACTCGAAAATAATAGAAGAAACTGATAATTCCAACGCAAATACCGATGACGGTGATATAACAGTTTCCAAATCATCCTTATAATTTACAAAGTCAAATAAGGTGTCTCTCACGTCTAGAGAACCAGCAAACGTGTCTTCAACCCGTCTTTCACCTGTCAGATGAACACAACACACACCACAATCGATCATTTCTCAATGAAATAAAGACGGAAAATGTGAAGAACCAACTGCACAATTTACATGGGAGGCAATAACGCTCCATGGCAAACTCACGTCCATATTGAATCTTCTCGAAGTTCCACAGAGAAGACACGTGATCATGAAGGCTGTCCAACATATACTGAGTATTAGTTCGCTATTCAGCTGTATATAGGGCGACACGGTTAGATCAGCTATATTCCTGTACCCCAACTGGCCTTTCCATTAGAATGGCTCCTGCCATAAGCTAGAAATGTGAATCGTCCCCCCACAGGCCACAGTCAACGTATGCCAAGCACCCCCAGGTAGAGTCGTCCTTGGAAACCGACCACATATACAGGGTGAGTCACCTAACGTTACCGCTGAATATATTTCGTAAACCACATCAAATACTGACGAACCGATTCCACAGAACGAACGTGAGGAGAGGAGCTAGTGTAATTGGTTAATACAAACCATAAAAAAATGCACGGAAGTATGTTTTTTAACACAAACCTACGTTTTTTTTTAAATGGAACCACGGTAGTTTTGTTAGCACATCTGAACATATAAACAAATACGTAATCAGTGCCGTTTGTTGCATTGTAAAATGTTAATTACATCCGGAGATATTGTAACCTAAAGTTGACGCTTGAGTACCACTCCTCCGCTGTTCGATCGTGTGTCTTTGACCAACCCACCCTGCAGCTCTGTCACCAATTTAATCTGCAGCTGACCAGAAGTAGACTACTTCATTCTGTGTCTCATGAAGAAATGGAGTACACTGCGTAACTGCTGTTCCTCAGCCATCCAAGTGCACAAGATCTCTCCAGATGTGCACATGTCTAGGAGGTTAGCACCCCTTATCGGTGTATAGTTGTAGACTTGAAAGTGTTGTGATGTAATAGCAGACGGGTAAGAAGAACGAGAAATTTTATGCATAATGGAGTTTCAGATGGATGGAGTTCAAAGCATTTTACATAAATCAACTACATTATCAATTCTGAAGTGTTGATCTAGTGTCTGGGATCAGTATCAAGAAGATAGTGGTAAGAGAGAACATAAACACATGCACTTCTAAGGCGAGGAAATCTTTCAGACTTTATCTTGAGAATGCGAGAATGCCCTGTTGACTCCGATCCACGAGAAAGATCGTAAACTACGCACTACGATCGAAGTGCTAGAAATATGCAGATCACTGTCCAGTATACTTTGATGTATATGTTCGAGAATTAACAATGATTGGATGTACTGCACAGTCATCTGTCTACATTCGCAATAGTACTCGCAAAGTAGAGGAGGAGTTGTTTAGCATTGCCTTTTATACTACCTCCTCTTGGAGGAGCAGACTTCGTTTTGCACTGACCTTACACGTAGTACACGGTTGCTGGAGCTATGACAACATGTTTCCATTTCCACCGAATGGTCCAAACACGGTCCTGTCGCACTGACTCATCTTAATCTGTATCTACACTTTGGTAGAATGTGGTAAATATAGATCTGTTCGACTTCTAGTCAGTTCCTACTTAATTAGGAACGATTGCATGTGCAAAGCTGCAGGGATGGCAGGGGAGAGTCCGAGGAGCACTTGCAAGATGCATAAGGACTATCTAAAACCATGTTGGAATTTCACTGTAGCTGATAGGTTCGAAAAAGGTGTCTCGTTTCGAGGTATGAGAGTGCCACGAATATGATTTAAGAGTGGCTATAATCATTAAAAGACTTCTTCATATGATCCAATTCAGGTATGTGGTTGACTGGAAAGGCTTGATTTCTAATCGTAGACAGCATTTCTACCAGAAAGCGTAACACTACAGATCTGAAAAGCTTGTGTATATTACTTACGACCTCAGTCACCACACTATCTACTGTATGCGATGCTTCTCAATCAACCAGCACCTGTAGCCCAGAGGATATATCGCAGAACCTCTGATGTGGTACTGAGACAGAATACGTTACAAATACTGGACAAATATCTAGCGGCACTGTGAGGGGGTTGCAAATACTGGCATCATATCACGTTCCTTAGCCGAATCACTTTCTAAATTCGGTGATTTTATTACGAGTTTACGCCGTCGGTGACATGTAACCGCACTTTAGGTCTGTTGATACACACTCCGGCGATCACCGTCTATATTCAGTGCCACGGTATTTACGCGGAAAAATCACTTCATTTGGAAGCAATATCATACGTCGATTTATAAGGCCAATATAGTTTTTTTTTATATGGATATCGTTAATGATGCCTGTGAGAACCTGTAGAACCAAGACCGACTGTGACAGTAACATGGCCATTGTGATCATGTTTTTAGCATCTGGCGACTTGTAAGACGATTACGTTTCTTTTTATAAGACATGGTGGTACCATTTGGAAGAAAAATTTATGAAACATGTCCACCAATCGCTGATTTTCGCTCAGTATTTTTTCGTACTGCCAGTATTCAGTTATAAGAGAAGCATTATACTTAGTAGTAGGTGATGCATGAGAGTTTCGACTTGAGCCTCAGGCTTATGAAGTATGTGTGTGTGTTCTGTCATGTGCAAAGAAAATGACTACGTCGTGTCATAAGGGAAGGTATGGATTTGTTGGCGAGAAATATTACGATAGCCGCAAAGGGAATGAATGTTTTTTTTTTTTTTTTACTTGAAAATTATGTCAAGTCGTAAGAATGGTACAGATTCTTCTATTTCCAGTGCCACAGTCGTCAGGAGGGGGTATTTCTGATACTTCGCACATTGTAGAATGTCGTCCAATTGAAGCTGCAATTGTATTATTTAATTGTACTGTAAGTACAGCGTTCAAATATATATGTGGTCGGTTTCCTAGGACGACTCTGTCTGGGGTTGCGTGGTACGTGGCGGCGATGGCCTGAGGCGCCAACGATTCACGTTTTTGGCTTGCAGCAGGAATCGTCTGAGTGGAAAGGCCAGTTGGGGTACAGGAATATGGCTGACCTATCTATGTCACCTTCTGTACGGTTGAATCGTGAATATGTGTTGGGCAGCCTTCATGATCGCGTGTGCTCTCCATGGAACTTTGAGAAGATTCAATATGGACGTGAGTTTGCCTTGGAGCGTTATTCCTTCTCATGTAAACTGTCCAGTTAACCGCCTCTGCGCATTCCACGTATTTATTTCGTTAAGAGAACATCGATTGTGGTGTGTACTGTGTGCACCTATCAGGTGACAGATAGGTGGAAGACACGTTTGCTGGTTCTCCAGATGTGAGGAACTCCTTAGTTGACTTTGTAAAGAAGAGCTGACATGGAAAATGATGTAAATACCAAAAAGCAAATTTTTCAGGTGTTAAGAAAATGTAACTGGGACTTTAGAAATGCTTTATTTCTTCTAATTTTTAGGTACAATCATTTCAGTTATGTGTTTTGAACAATATTAACAAAAGTTATAGAAAGCATAGTTATGCACAACAATAAAAAGTTAGGAGGAATAGGTGTCCTTGCAGAACTGATTGTATTTTGGATCTAGGTAATCCAACATAGCCAATAAATCTTTTTTCTTGGTGTCGCTGATATGTATTACATGTGTCTCATTGTTGAGGGCGTGCATGTTCTCGAATTCTTCATATGTTCTCTTCTTGAAAACTGTATGATGCTCCCTCCTGCTTGTATTTCATTGAAGGTTTTCTTTGTTTTAATTTGTGATAACTCTGTCAAAGACACTTTGATCCACGATTTGTTAGTAATGTATAATGATGATGCATTCATAAACTCATCACAGGCACGAGAGACATCAAAGAAATCATATTTTGCCATTGCCACTACCTGAAATGAGTTGTGTGACCGCGAAGATCTCACTACTCTTCCAACTTCTTCTGGCACCATGGTTTTTGCAAAGAATATTCATTTCTCAATAACGCCAAAATCTCGATCACAAGGTATAAAAGTACCAGGAGATCAGAAACTTCAGTTCAATAGAATCTCATTACTAGATACATTAGAACCTGCAGCACGATCTTGTTCTTATTCTGACCAGCGCAGTTGTCACGTCATATTTTCAGGTGGCACATAGGAGTGAATCGATTGGACAGAACCTTTAAAAGACTTGATGCAATAGCATTGCCTCCACAGCTTCCAATTCCTTCGTGCCACATACACATGACTGCAGAATTTCCCACATGGATACACAAGTTGCAATTCGACAGTTGGCGCATATAAAACATGTTACTATGTGTCAAAGTGGGCGTGAACATTATCTGTTGCATATCGATAGCTACAGTTGCTATAGTGCTAGAAAGATATTGACTAGATGTAATGGAATCACTAAGAAGTCTTAGAATTCTTTCTGCTTTCCTGAGGCAAAGCTCTTTTGCAGCAACTGCAACGAAACTTGATGCACCACTACTGACATTTATTTCGCAGGAGACCTTATTGCAGGTACGGCAGGTATCGGCTTTGCCCATCTAAAATGCAGATTGTGAAATTCTCTCTTGAAGACTCTGTAATAAAATCGACCATCGATATGAGTCTGAGGAAATTTTTCCTTGAATGCTTGATAAAGCTGATTAATGTTTAAATCGGTATTAAGGTACTGCTGTGCATACTTCTGCCTCAAATACTGGCTTTCTTCTGTTGGGAATGATCGTACATAATCTTTTATGTTATGTGTGCCAGTGGCATTATATTTTCGCTTTTGTGATGTTGCAGAAGTGCCTCGGGCATCCCTGAACTCTATATCTCCTTTCTTTGAACGTTCGAAGAGAAGTTGGTTTTTCTTTTTCGATATTCCGAATACTGCTAGGAAGGTATTATTAAAGCCCCGTACGGTACCTTGCCGTGTTGGAATAGTGTACACAGCTGACTCGTTTACAAGATATCCTTTGTGCTGGGCATAGGAGCCTCTACAGACTGTTTCGAGTAAGATGGGGGAAAGGCATCTACGGAAAGTTCTGAGACTAATACGATGTCTTCTTTGGTCAACTGTTCAAAAACAAGTTGAAGGAGACCTGGTGGGATGCTGCCTCTCCTCCTCTACTGTGACATTAGGATATATGTAGACCAGCAGCTGTAGGACACCGAAAATTCCAGCCATTTTTCTTTTCTGTAGGACAGTGCTTCGAATGCTGTTTGTGTAATTGTTCTAATTTTCCCGTTTGTGCTTAGACAGTGCTCTCTATCCAAACAACAAGAATGCTTTTATGATTAACGATGTATTCGCAAGCATGCACAGATCTGGTGAAGGCTTTTAGCGGTGAAAACATGTGGGAACATTCACCGTTTCTGAGAGGTATGTTGAAAGCAGGATGTTACGATTTCCAGGAAGGGTAACACGTGATGGATGGGGTACCTTGTTAGGACCATCAGAAAGAATGCATTCAGTGTTGTTCTGATATATTTTCGTAAACAGGTTGTGTTAGAACAAGAATTTCCACGTGGATAAGCTGAGACATCGTGAAAGCCCCTACAACAAAATGGACTGTTAACTATTTCTGTGGCACTTTATGATTTCTGGGGAGGATTGACAGGTAATGGATGGGCTGCCCCATTAGGATCGCTAGGAAGAATGCATCCTGTGTTATACTAGGATTTTTCGTAAACGGTTTCCGAGAGCATTGCAAAAGATTTCTGTAGTGCGTCCAGAGGGAACTTATCTGTTATTTACATAGACATGAGATGTCAGTATAACACTGACAACCTTGTAGCTGCACCTGTGGGGGTGGGTCGCTAGGCAAACATTTCGCTCAGCAGTTAGTCTGGCACAGGACTTGCAGGTATGAAGGTGATGCGTCAATGCACTGACCACAGTCGCGGTCAGGTAAACACATGTGAGCCCAGTGGCATGTCACATATGGGGCAGATTGGACTGGCATGCATGCCAAACACATCCGGTCATCATTCTGCCTTGGACCTCTGTAGGGAACAGATAGCTAATACATAGTGGTCGAATTTCTTAACGATAGTTCAAAAGTGTTCTTACATGCAATGAGTGTTTGTGCAGTGTATTATTTTGGCTGTCTAAGCGTTGTCAGCGAGTTTTTAGAGGGATATACATGCATTATTTTGCCAATTTTACACTTAGTGAACGTTTCGGTATGTCAGGGTATTCCATTATTTTGTGATCATGTCTGTAGGCTGTGCAATTTATAATTAGTGAGCGTATTTGCAGAGCCTTTTACATGCATTATTTTGACAATTTATGAGTTGTTTGCGTGTCTGTACATCAATGTACTGTAATATTTCGGTAACTTACGAGCTTTTGCAGGTCTGTAGGGTATTTATTGTGACCCCAAGCATGACAGGGTGAGTGTTTTGTATCTGCGTAATAAATAAACTACATGAAATCCATCCCTAAATAAATTGTTCCAGCTTCCTACTGAAAGTAAAGTACACTCCCTGATCTCTAGCAGCTGGATACATACTAAGTCCTTTCCCCGCCATTTTCCCCAGACCGCCATCTTGAGTTATGTCTTGTGAGGGGGTAGGGGTAGGGACGACAGCACCCTCTAATATCGATACTGTGTACTAGGTCAGTTGGACTTCTGACCTCATGATGAACACAATGGATGGAATATTGCATACTCCAACTCAAATTGTTTACATAAACAATGCATGTCAGATAAAGACTTGCATCTATCCTATCCAGCAGTGCAGCTCAGACTGAGTCCTTTTCCCACTAATTCCAAGGAAGAGATGATGGTTTAATGACTTAGGTTAGTATAGGTAGCCCTATTGAACAATTTTCCCACCAAAATTTACCTATCAATATTTTCGTGGGGAGGGGAATGGAGAGGAAAAAGGGGACGTGAGGTTCTTAGGTTAGTGGACATAGCTTAATTGACCTATTTTCCAGCCAAAATCTGAACTTCCCACCATGATGTCATTGCGATGTCGCCACATATATCGCCGCCATCTTGTTTCCACCATCTTAAATAAATTTGGCGACAGTGCAGAGTGGGGCTGTGCTCTCTTTGTCCTACTACGCTTGTAATGGAGCACAAAAATGGCGAATATGCTCCTCTCATGCCCAACTGCCAATTGCCTATTCTCACTCACTCATTTAGGCTAGCACATTATCTTTATATCTTTATCGCTCTCTAGCTATTACTGTCTCCTGTGCCATAGCCATAGTCTCTTTTTTTCTCTTTCTACTACTGCCTCTTCTCATTGCCACAGCAGGAAAAGAATTTGATGTGTCAGTAAAATTTTAATAGTTTACTTATGTGAAATTAAAGTAACCCGAAACTAATTTTACACCTCAGACCGGACTTTACGCGCACAAAAATTTTGCTTGTGCTTAGTACTACAACGTGGAGTTGCCACAACCCTTCTGATGATAACGAAGACACTTTACATCATATTTCTCCATGCTACGTCACTTTATAAACTGCGTTTTCGTGGGCAAGTAAGGTAACTCTGAACCTCTTTACTTCGGAAAAACAAGAACAGAGTTTTACGTCACGTCGACAGTGATATATGCGTCTCGGAAACAGATAAAGTTATCAAGAAAATTTTCAACGTAGCTCGAGATCGGGATCTTAGGAACTTCCGCAATTTGCTGTGGATAGCCGTCTTGGAATCCGTGGTTAGGTTTTAGTCCACTGCTAACGGCGAAAAAATGGTGAAAAGCGCTGTTTTTGGTTTTACCTTAGGAATCGCCCATGGATTTCGCAAATACATTATTCATTTATTCGTGGGTATACCCGTCAGTTTCATTAAATCACGCGTATATCCGTCATTAATCAATCTACTCGTATTTAATTTCTAAGTGCATTTTGTACGTGTACGAGTAGTGTAACATTGAACGCCAGTACGTGGAAAGATATCACGAAAATTTTCAGAGTTGTTCGAGATTGGGACCTTAGGAACATACCATAAAAATTTCAGCCATTTGCTGAGCATAGCCATCTTGGAATCCTCGGCTGGGTTTTGGTCCGGTGGTGGCGGCGAAAATATAGTGAAAAACCCTTTTTGACTCCGTAAGTCCCATCAGGCCCACCGTAGTCCACATCAAACGCAAAAAAAAGAAAAATCAAGCCAATTTGCTTCAGTTGTCTAAGCAGGAGGAAATGCACAACATCGATATTTTGACCCTATACTTTACGGCCCCCCTCATGAACCATGGACCTTGCCGTTGGTGGGGACGCTTGCGTGCCTCAGCGATACAGATAGCCGTACCGTAGGTACAACCACAACGGAGGGGTATCTGTTGAGAGGCCAGACAAACGTGTGGTTCCTGAAGAGGGGCAGCAGCTTTTTCAGTAGTCGCAGGGGCAACAGTCTGGACGATTGACTGATCTGGCCTTGTAACAATAACCAAAACTGCCTTGCTGTGCTGGTACTGCGAACGGCTGAAAGCAAGGGGAAACTACAGCCGTAATTTTTCCCGAGGGCATGCAGCTTTACTGTATGATTAAATGATGATGGCGTCCTCATGGGTAAAATATTCCGGAGGTAAAATAGTCCCCCATTCGGATCTCCGGGCGGGGACTACTCAAGAGGATGTCGTTATCAGGAGAAAGAAAACTGGCGTTCTACGGATTGGAGCGTGGAATGTCAGATCCCTTAATCGGGCAGGTAGGTTAGAAAATTTAAAAAGGGAAATGGATAGGATAAAGTTAGATATAGTGGGAATTAGTGAAGTTCGGTGGCAGGAGGAACAAGACTTCTGGTCAGGTGACTACAGGGTTATAAACACAAAATCCAATAGGGGTAATGCAGGAGTAGCTTTTATAATGAATAGGAAAATAGGAGTGCGGGTAAGCTACTACAAACAGCACAGCGAACGCATTGTTGTGGCCAAGATAGATACGAAGCCCACACCTACTACAGTAGTACAAGTTTATATGACAACTAGCTCTGCAGATGATGAAGAAATTGAAGAAATGTATCATGAAATAAAAGAAATTATTCAGATAGTGAAGGGAGACGAAAATTTAATAGTCATGGGTGACTGGAATTCGAGTGTAGGAAAAGGGAGAGAAGGAAACGTAGTAGGTGAATATGGATTGGGGCTAAGAAGTGAAAGAGGAAGCCGCCTGGTAGAATTTTGCACAGAGCACAACATAATCATAGCTAACACTTGGTTTAAGAATCATGAAAGAAGGTTGTATACATGGAAGAACCCTGGAGATACTAAAAGGTATCAGATAGATTATATAATGGTAAGACAGAGATTTAGGAACCAGGTTTTAAATTGTAAGACATTTGCAGGGGCAGATGTGGACTCTGAACACAATCTATTGGTTATGACCTGTAGATTAAAACTGAAGAAACTGCAAAAAGGTGGGAATTCAAGGAGATGGGACCTGGATAAACTGAAAGAACCAGAGGTTGTACAGAGTTTCATGGAGAGCATAAGGGAACAATTGACAGGAATGGGGGAAAGAAATACAGTAGAAGAAGAATGGGTAGCTTTGAGGGATGAAGTAATGAAGGCAGCAGAGGATCAAGTAGGTAAAAAGACGAGGGAGAGTAGAAATCATTGGGTAACAGAAGAAATATTGAATTTATTTGATCAAAGTAGAAAATTAAAAATGCAGTAAATGAAACAGGCAAAAAGGAATACAAACGTCTCAAAAATGAGATCGACAGGAAGTGCAAAATGGCTAAGCAGGGATGGCTAGAGGACAAATGTAAGGATGTAGAGGCTTATCTCACAAGGGGTAAGATAGATACTGCCTACAGGAAAATTAAAGAGACCTTTGGAGATAAGAGAACCACTTGTATGAACATCAAGAGCTCAGATGGAAATCCAGTTCTAAGCAAAGAAGGGAAAGCAGAAAGGTGGAAGGAGTATATAGAGGGTCTATACAAGGGCGATGTACTTGAGGACAATATTATGGAAATGGGAGAGGATGTAGGTGAAGATGAAATGGGAGATATGATACTGCGTGAAGAGTTTGACAGAGCACTGAAAGACCTGAGTCGGAACAAGGCCCCCGGAGTAGACAACATTCCATTGGAACTACTGACGGCCTTGGGAGAGCCAGTCCTGTTAAAACTCTACGATCTGGTGAGCAAGATGTATGAAACAGGCGAAATACCCTCACACTTCAAGAAGAATATAATAATTCCAATCCCAAAGAAAGCAGGTGTTGACAGATGTGAAAATTACCGAACTATCAGTTTAATAAGTCACAGCTGCAAAATACTAACGTGAATTCTTTGCAGACGAATGGAAAAACTAGTAGAAGCCGACCTCGGGGAAGATCAGTTTGGATTCCGTAGAAACACTGGAACACGGGAGGCAATACTGACCTTACGACTTATCTTAGAAGAAAGATTAAGGAAAGGCAAACCTACGTTTCTAGCATTTCTAGACGTAGAGAAAGCTTTTGACAATGTTGACTGGAATATTCTCAATCAAATTCTAAAGGTGGCAGGGTTAAAATACAGGGAGCGAAAGGCTATTTACAATTTGTACAGAAACCAGATGGCAGTTATAAGAGTCGAGGGACATGAAAGGGAAGCAGTGGTTGGGAAGGGAGTAAGACAGGGTTGTAGCCTCTCCCCGATGTTATTCAATCTGTATATTGAGCAAGCAGTAAAGGAAACAAAAGAAAAATTCGGAGTAGGTATTAAAATCCATGGAGAAGAAATAAAAACTTTGAGGCTCGCCGATGACATTGTAATTCTGTTAGAGACAGCAAAGGACTTGGAAGAGCAGTTGAACGGAATGGACAGTGTCTTGAAAGGAGGATATAAGATGAACATCAACAAAAGCAAAACGAGGGTAATGGAATGTAGTCGAATTAAGTCGGGTGTTGCTGAGGGAATTAGATTAGGAAATGAGACACTTAAAGTAGTAAGGGAATTTTGCTATTTGGGGAGCAAAATAACTGATGATGGTCGAAGTAGAGAGGATATAAAATGTAGACTGCCAATGGCAAGGAAAGCGTTTCTGAAGAAGAGAAATTTGTTAACATCGAGTATAGATTTAAGTGTCAGGAAGTCATTTCTGAATGTATTTGTATGGAGTGTAGCCATGTATAGAAGTGGAACATGGATGGTAAATGCATTCCGCCGCCGTCAGTGTCAGCCAGTTTGCCGTGGCATACGGAGCTCCATCGCAGTCTTTAACACTGGTAGCATGCTGCGACAGCGTGGACGTGAACCGTATGTGCAGTTGACGGACTTTGAGCGAGGGCGTATAGTGGGCATGCGGGAGGCCGGGTGGACGTACCGCCGAATTGCTCAACACGTGGGGCGTGAGGTCTCCACAGTACATCGATGTTGTCGCCAGTAGTCGGCGGAAGGTGCACGTGCCCGTCGACCTGGGACCGGACCGCAGCGACGCACGGATGCACGCCAAGACCGTAGAATCCTACGCAGTGCCGTAGGGGACCGCACCGCCACTTCCCAGCAAATTAGGGACACTGTTGCTCCTGGGGTATCGGCGAGGACCATTCGCAACCGTCTCCATGAAGCTGGGCTACGGTCCCACACACCGTTAGGCCGTCTTCCGCTCACGCCCCAACATCGTGCAGCCCGCCTCCAGTGGTGTCGCGACAGGCGTGAATGGAGGGACGAATGGAGACGTGTCGTCTTCAGCGATGAGAGTCGCTTCTGCCTTGGTGCCAATGATGGTCGTATGCGTGTTTGGCGCCGTGCAGGTGAGCGCCACAATCAGGACTGCATACGACCGAGGCACACAGGGCCAACACCCGGCATCATGGTGTGGGGAGCGATCTCCTACACTGGCCGTACACCACTGGTGATCGTCGAGGGGACACTGAATAGTGCACGGTACATCCAAACCGTCATCGAACCCATCGTTCTACCATTCCTAGACCGGCAAGGGAACTTGCTGTTCCAACAGGACAATGCACGTCCGCATGTATCCCGTGCCACCCAACGTGCTCTAGAAGGTGTAAGTCAACTACCCTGGCCAGCAAGATGTCCGGATCTGTCCCCCATTGAGCATGTTTGGGACTGGATGAAGCGTCGTCTCACGCGGTCTGCACGTCCAGCACGAACGCTGGTCCAACTGAGGCGTCAGGTGGAAATGGCATGGCAAGCCGTTCCACAGGACTACATCCAGCATCTCTACGATCGTCTCCATGGGAGAATAGCAGCCTGCATTGCTGCGAAAGGTGGATATACACTGTACTAGTGCCGACATTGTGCATGCTCTGTTGCCTGTGTCTATGTGCCTGTGGTTCTGTCAGTGTGATCATGTGATGTATCTGACCCCAGGAATGTGTCAATAAAGTTTCCCCTTCCTGGGACAATGAATTCACGGTGTTCTTATTTCAATTTCCAGGAGTGTACATTATCCGTGTGTTGTGAAGGGCGTTGGGGTGAGAGGGCGGTGTGGTGGGGGGGGGGGGGGGAGAGGTAAGTAATTGTGGCAGGGCTAGCAATCTACACTGCGTAACGACGATTACCTACTATGATATTAATGTCACACGGAAGTTACTTGATTTCGTGAAAGCTCATTTCAAAGTCGCTCATGATCATGTGTGGTACTTACTTGTAGTAATGAATTTGAAATTAAATTGAGCATGCCTTCACGTCTACACAGGTGTCAAAATTGATAGCAACAAGCCGCTATTTCCCTTTCCTGTGTCTAATTCACGATATAATCATACAAACTGTCATCCAGATGTCCGTACGATCGTGTTCTGCACGGAAGATGGCATGACAACCATGTCAACGATGACGACAGGGCACCTATGAAACGAGGATGTGTTTGATGGTGAGCCACACATCCGCAATCGCAGTGTGCACAGCCACAGACAGGGTAGTATGGCACAGAGAAGATGCCTACCAGACTCTCTGCGGTGGAGGGCCGCAGAAAGAAAGGAAGCAGGACAGTCGCAAACTGATTTGTCACGATGACTTAATGTGAATTGTTTTGTTGTTTCTCGTATGTAGTGACGGTTCATAGAGACCAAAACTGTATCCTGAAGACCAGGGCAGGGCCGACACGTGTGACTTCAGAAGAGAGGGCCGTTATTTGGCTGTAAGGGCACATTACCGCCTTAGTACTGCACGGCAACTGGCATGTCAGCTGGCAGCATCCACTGGACGTTGTAGGGAAGCAGCCTACTCACGCCGTAATAAATTCACATCAGTCTTTCCATTGTGTGCCAGCCTAGTCCGCTGTAACTAGCTCTGACGTCATAAATGTTGCGCAATACTTTAAAAGTCAATCAAATAACCTAAAATGTTTCTAGCATGTCAGGAGTAATACCAAGTTAATATGAGTTGAATATCAGTTCGATAACTTAAACCGTTTTCGAAATTTGGACGTTTTTCTGTAAAAATCATTGGCGCAACAGAAAAGAGCTAGAGACCTAAAAATTTATATTTAGATTCCTTTTTCATAATTATTTAATAGAAACAGTCTTCTGGATCTCACAAATTAAAATTTTAGTTGAAATTCATGATTTTCTGGTTCTTGTATTAAAAATTAAGGAAGCAAGATAGATTAAGTAGGCTAATAAATAAGGCTAGGATGTTTAAATTTAAGTAGAATGGAGATCCGCTATAACCATAAAGATGTGAGAAGTTTCATTTGAATAACTGTAAAACTATAGTGATAGCGTATCTCCAAAAGGCAAGTTCAGAGCTCGTCTACTGCGTGTAGTGTAATTAAATTAATTCTCTCGCCCAAAATATTTTACTTAGCCACGTCAGACTTTTATTATGATTACTTACCTGTGTGCTGAATGCACATTTAAATTGAGAGCTTCATCGGCCATCAGCAAAAGAAGCTATGATTTATTCAATGACTTAGTCGTGCATTACTAGTCCAGCGGCTAGTCGGGAGAGCCGATTTGATCAGGTGTTCTCTTAGCCGTCCGCACCGCGGCTTTATTTACAAGAACGCTGCGCGAGAAAGGCCTCAGTTCTCTCCAGACGCTGAATAGCACACTATCTGTGTTGGGAGTCGCGTCGCGTCGGTATCATTGCTATAAACAGCCTCGGATGCCGTATTAAGTTACTCGGGATACGCGTAACCATGAAATCATTTTCGAGTGAAGTGTTAATTCTGGGATGACTTCAATAATCTATCTTCAGTTTGCGTATGTCGTATTTTCACGTGCCGTCGCGGGACAGACATTCTACCATTATTTAGCGTGGCGTTTCATGAACATTATCATCAAATTATGGCGAGCATTCATTTAAACATTTAATTTTGACAGTTATAGTTGCATCAGCGCATTAGACTCTGAACTGCTCTGTTAGTCAGGTTGTGTGGATTCTTTTCTTTTCATCTGTGACTTTCAGAATAGAGAAAACATTTTTTTTTTTCACGATCGTTTTTAATTAGAAATCCCAGACAATCTCCTAATTCCTCAGAGCTATAAGCTGTAACTATAAGTGTATTCTCAGATGAAGTGGGCACTAGGAATTCTAATTACAGGCTTCACGTTTTGCTAATCACTTTCTGGTTGCCAATATTGTAGTTAGAGAGCCAGTGTTGAGAACGGCGAAAGACAGCATAAGTAACATTCTAAATAATAGGAAGTGTTTGTACATTCAAACAAATAAATAACAGTAAATTTCACCACCTGCCGCCCCACAACGTGTTGTATCGAGGCAAGCTGTGTGCAGAAGGCTTTGGCCTTATTCTCAGACACATGCTGTGCGTTTACCTCTGATGTGTCTTCACAGAAGGGAACGTCTAGGCATTAACATGCCACGTGGGTGGTCAAACAGTGGGCCAATGTTGTTTTCACAGATGTGTCCCAATTTAGTCTGGAGAGTGATTGTCGACGGATTCGCATCTGGATGAAACGTGGAACATGATTTCGGGACCCAAGCACTGTGGAAAGAGACCGAGATCGAGGAGGCTCCCTAATGGTGTGAGCAGGGGTTATGTTTACCACTCGAACCTCTATTCATGAAATTGTATGGCTGAATCGACAAGGTTTAATTGCTGTTAGCTATCGGACGACATCTTGGGACCTCATCTGTGGTTGTTGCGAGTTGCTGTGGGGCCAGACGTCTTATTGATGGACGATAATGTTCCACTTCACAGAGCACGGTTGGTTGGAGTTTTCCTCGAAACAGAAGACATTGCGCACACTGGCGTTGACTGCTATCTCTCCCAATTTGAATCCCATAGAGCATGTGTAAGTAGGCTGTTTATGTTTTCTTATCGGCAACGTTACGTAGCGTTCTGTATGAAAATCACTGGCTGTGCTGTGTGCAGTCTGTGGCCAGTTTGCATTGTTGTCTGCCATTGTAGTGTTGGGCAGCGGCAGCTGGATGTGAACAGCACGTAGCGATGCGCAGTTGGAGGTGAGCCGCCAGCAGTGGTGGATGTGGGGAGATAGATGGCGGAATTTTGAAGTTTGTAATACTGGATATCATATATTATGACTATTAAGGTAAATACATTGTTTGTTCTCTATTAAAATCTTTCATTTGCTAACTATCCCTATCAGTAGTTAGTGCCTTCCGTAGTTTGAATCTTTTATTTAGCTGGCAGTAGTGGCGCTCGCTGTATTGCAGTAGTTCTAGTAAGGAAGATTTTTGTGAGGTAAGTGATTTGTGAAAGGTATAGGTTAATGTTAGTCAGGGCCATTCTTTTGTAGGGATTTCTGAAAGTCAGATTGCGTTGCGCTAAAAAATATTGTGTGTCAGTTTAAGCACAGTCATGTATAATTTTTCTAAGGGGACGTTTCATATGTCGACCCTTAGCCGAGGATACCTCACTGGAATCTTCTGATTTTTTCTTGTAGTTTGTGTAATTAGTGTAGATTTTGTTCATTGCTAGCGCGTAATTATAGAGAGAATTTCCATTGTAGTTGCAGTCTTTCATTGTTGTACAGTAAAACACTTGTGGCATGCCTGTAGATTTGCACCAAGTATTTCGCAGCTGCGCTTGCAATTAACTAGATATTATTTCCAGTGCTATGTTAATGTGTTCCCCTATTTTTGCTCTTCAAATTGTGTTTTTCTGTGTTGTCGTGTGAAATATTGTGACAATAATGGCGTGTGAAAAACGTAACACAGAAGGCAACCTCGAAAAAAATTTCAGTATTCTTTACATTCAGAAAGTCGCCTTTGAAAACTTCATCACCACATCTTTAAAGGACATTGCTCATGAACAAGATAAAGATCCGATTTGGAAAGACATCAAGAGCAAATGGCATGAAAAGACACACACACAGATTCGGCATTATTATCTGGTGAGAAACAACATTCTGTTCAAACGCTGCACTGTTGATGACAAGCTATGGGTACTTTGCATTCCAGACGATTTTGTTAATAAGCTCATTTGGTACATTCATTTCAGCTACGCACATTTTGGTCCACGAAAATGTTATCATATTCTTCGAACGACTTGTTATTTTAACAATATGGAAAAGCGAATTCGAAGAGTCTTGTCTATTTGTAAACTTTGTCAAAAGGCGAAACCATCTACTATCTCCCATCGTGCTCCGCTGTTTCCTATTATTCCTTCTAAATTAAAAGAATTTGCTGCTGTTGATCTCTTGGGACCTCTTGTCAGAACATCGAATGGATTTTCGTACGTTCTAGTCGCTGTTGAACTTACTTCAAAATTTGTTTCTTTCACACCGTTACGTAAAGCCACTGGACGGTCTGTATCCAACGCCTTTGTTAAAAATTTCTTACGTGAAGTTGGCCACGTTGCTAAAGTCATTTCAGATAACGGACCGCAATTCAGATCTGCTGTTTGGTCACGCATGCTTTGGAATCATAAAATCAAACCTGTTTTTATTTCATTGTACTCACCACATTGTAACCCGTCTGAACGGATTATGTAAGAAATCAATAAGCTTTGCAGACTTTATTGTCACAGAAAGCATCAGCATTGCGACAGATATTTACACTTATTTCAAAACGTGCTGAATGAAATGCCTCATGACTCCACTGCTTTACCACCTACTCTTGTACTGAAGAATGAAGAACCACCAAACAGAATCAGAGAGCTTGTACCTTTCCCAAATACACGTAAACTTCGACACAAAGACATAATTGATTTGGCTCTTAAAAATATAAAATCTGCAGCAGACAATAGGAGAAAACTACACGGTAAAGCAAATGCAAAGAAATTATATATTGGTCATAAAGTTCTCATTAAAGCTCATTCATTGTCACATAAGAAGAAACACTTGAGTCACAAATTCTTTCTAGTTTACAATGGACCTTACAGAATCCGACGTATACCACAAGATAATTGCGTTGAAGTTGAAACTCTGCGTACTAGGAAGAGTAAAGGTTTACACCACATTTCACATGTAAAACCGTTTATTGAAAGATAATCTGCTTTATAACTTTGTCTTTGCCATAAAACGTTTAATTCACGTTACTAGTATACTTAAGAAACTGTTAACATGCAACAATGTTTAAAGTTAACTATCCAGTCAAGAACATAGGTAACTTAGACAAGTAATTGCGAATGCATTGTTATTGCGAACAGACGACACAGTGTTGTTATTTATACATTCTTGCTTGTTAGTTGCACGATTACATAACGACTATAAGGCTCACATACTTAGAACATATACTGGTACTGCTAATGAGATTCTAATGCAACATTTTGGTTTACTTGAAAATACATTCTGGATTTAAGGTACTTTCTGTGAGATACCAGATGAGACAGTGGTTAGTTTATGTGACAGCTACACGATTTTATCACGACGCTACTAATGAGTGACAATTTACAATGTTGCTTTTGCGGTGTTTCTGTTTCATATCTGCACAGTTTTTCTGTATTATTCTGGAAAGCAAAACATGTTTTAGTAGTAACTTTTGTGGTATAGCTACAATGAGACAGCCTCTTTCGTAGCACAACAATACGTTACAGTACAGTACTTCCTTCATCACGGCAATAAGCGTAATAACTAAGATATCTCTACGCAAAGCATTTCACTTTTGTGTATCATGAGGTAAGTACATTGATTTCTGCAGAACTTAGCTTTCGGAGGAAAATAACTACGACACTTCCACAGAGATTATCTTACAACAAGATGCACATTTAGCGCTACAGGACACGCATTTCAGTGATTAATTTTGTACTTAAACATTTATTTTTAAAGATTTTTGAATTACAAAGAAAGTTTTCCGTGATACATTTCATTCCATTGCTGTAATCTGTAACACCTGAGGGTATAATTACATAATCCTCAGGGGGGTACACGCTTACTTTGTGTATCATGTGTTTGGCAAGCACAAGGATCCCTAGCTAATATGGTATTTGCTTATACAACTTTACACATCGGTACCATATTCCTCTAACACATAAATTACATAGCTATCTGATCATTTAACTGAGCGAGACAAACTTTTTTACTACGGCAGTGACAGAGGTTTACGTAATTACACCGTTGGATAACTTCACACTTACGAAATTGTATTTTGTCTGTACTTTGTGAACTGTTCATATTTTTTTCGGAACCATTGTGATAGTACGAGAGCTTTGAATGATATATTTGGTATGGGATCATGATTTTAAAGTACGTTTGAGGTAGATGACACTATTTAAATGAGCAGAGAATTCTTTTTAGGTTTTGAAATTATTGGAGGAAGCTACGACGATTTTGAGAGTTGACTGAGGTGTTATGATGTTATTATTACGATGACTATGTGTATTATGCTGTTGCGGTATGTTTATGAACAATAAGCTGAAGCTATATGAGTTATTTGATTATGCTACGTAGCTGTTATGATGAAATATTGAAGAAGTGTCGACGAATATGTATATGTGTAGTAAGGTAAGGAATAAGGAGTAGTGAATAGGGACTCTGATTTATGAAAAGGATGTTGGAAACCAAGAATCGTACTTTAAGAGTTATGAAATGTGTGTATATGCGTAAATGCATCACAATGCCGGCAAAAATTTTTTGGACACTGTTATATTCATAAGATTTTGTTTCTACACATTTGCAACGCAAATTCTCGACCCGTGAAATTTTGTATATGAGACTGTCACTGTAGCGGAAACTGCTGTCGTAAATATTTCCGTAAGAAAGTTAAGTGACCACCTGCACGTAATGCGTCATGGGCACCCAGCTGTGTCAGACGCCGGGAGAACAAGTCATTAGTGAGTGCCTCGTCAGAAGCACAGGTAGAAAAAAAGAAAGGGGAGGCCATTGTCCTCACTATTGACATTTCCTTGTTGAAAGCATACTGTGGAGCTCGTAATTTATGATATTTACTAAAATGCCTAATGAAATGATGAGTAACATTTTACATCTATTGTCTTTGTAGTTGAGAGATTGCTCATTTTGTTTAATATCTAGTTTCTAGCTGCACTGCAGCATTGGTTAAAATAAAATTTTATGAATGTACTAATATAGATATTTTATGCCTACAGATCCAGTAAATAATTTTATGATCTATTCAAAAAAACGAAGGAGCATAAAAAGACATTTCCCTTCACAGGAATTGCATACAGAATTTTCTTTTCAAGTAATTGGTAATTTCTTTTGTAGAATAATTTGTGGTGCACCACTTTAATTACATAGCCATTAAGATGTGATTATACATTTCCTTTATCTGCATTGTTGTCTTTAGTGTACTATTTTTTCTGCTTGAGCTATGTCATGTTTAGGTATAAGTTGCTGCTGCTGTTTCCCAGGCATAGTGTTACTGAATTTGACTTTGTACACGCTGTATTACGCTGTTAAGCCAGTTTTACTACTGATTTATTTTTCTTGTTGCTGCACATTGGCTCATATTAGTTGTAATTTTGCATTTTATCTGTTAGTTTAGATTTACTGCTGCTTGCATTGCTGTTTGTGTTAATTGTTTTGTGTTGTTGCATTGCCTCGTCCCTTAGTTTAGCATCTGAGCTCAGTAGATTTAAGTTAGCTTAAGAAGGGGTAGACTATATAAGAAACTAACTATGATGAATTGGAAGAAAGGCATTAAGAAGCTATAAGAAAATAGTTTGGCCAAAAAAGTAGTGCACACTGGAGAAAAACTATTTTTGAAAGAGGATGTGAACAGAATACAGAATGCATGCTTGGATAGGATTTTTTTGGTGGAAGCAAAGGTGGAAATAAGACAAAAGATCTATGGAATGAAGTTTTGGGTTGGACTGCAGTACCAAATGTTACACTGAAAACAAACCCTGTCCTTTCCTTTTGTGTTATCCCACTATGTGTTTGTGTACCCTGGTGTATTTGTTTTCTTCCTGTCTCTGTGTAGTTTCATAGAATTTTTTTTTCTAATACTCAGCTACATGAACTACGGTGAGGAATACTGTTATCCTCAAATATACTGTAATTGGCATTAATAATATGTTATTTACCTTGTAAAGATGTTTAGACATTATTTATTCTGTTTTGTTTTAATGCTCATGTGTAAAGTTGATGTTTCAAAAGTTATTCTGATCTTTTATGTATATACTCATGTTATAATTCCTGTAACACTGATGTATATGTTATTTCGATTCTATTGTAAAGCCTGTACTACAAATGTTATCTGTATTGTTATGTTCTTTAATGATGTATTTTGTACCTTTGTAATTGTATTCTTATGTTATAAAATTGTAATTGATACCAGTTCATCATATAATTAGCTTGTAAGTTCCATTTCACTGCACACGTTTCAGTTGCTCATAGTATATGGACAATATGTGAGAAGTAGGGAGTGATAGTGTTTGTACATATGTTAATAATTCAGCAAGGGACTGGATAACAGCATTGCTGGTTCTAAGGACAATTCCAAAAACTTTGTAAGTGCACAAGTGGTGGTTTGTGGACTTGCTATCTTCTCTGAAAGACTCTTCGATGGTGATTGTGCACCTGCATAGTCGCAACAGATGGCTGCTGGCCATTTCTACAAGGACTGCAGTGGGTCTGCACCTCTGGTGGCCCACCAATACCACAATCTCTACCAGGAATACAGTGGGCCTGTCCACCATTTCTACAAGTACTGCAGTGGGTCTGCACCTCTGGTGGCCCACCAATACCGTAATCTCTACCAGGACTACAGTCGGTCTGCTCTGTGATGACCTACCTACCAATCTTCTTCAAACCGTCGAATGACTCTGCTGTGGGTTTGCTGTGTTGTGGCCCATTACCTGTCAGCATGTCAAGAGTCAGCACTGTCTTTCTGTTGGAAGGACAATACTACTTCTTCAAGACTGCATGGAAATCCACTACTTCCGTGTGCATTTTCTTTTACTGCTCAGACGTTGAGAAAAACACTGAAATTTTACTGTGATGAACAATCTGGACTGTCTTTATGGACTGTGAGAAAATTTTAGCTTTTGACCAACATTGTATCGATAGGTGTGTGCATTTGATTTCTTTGTTATTGTAATTATGAAAAATTTTTTCAAATCTGTATTGGCCACTGCCCAAAAAAAATTGTAAAATTTTTTGTGGTGAGCATGGGGGCTATGTAAGTAGGCTGTTTATGTTTTCTTATCGGCAACGTTACGTAGCGCTCTGTATGAAAATCACTGGCTGTGTTGTGTGCAGTCTGTGGCTAGTTTGCATTGTTGTCTGCCATTGTAGTGTTGGGCAGCGGCAGCTGGATGTGAACAGCGCGTAGCGTTGCGCAGTTAGAGGTGAGCCGCCAGCAGTGGTGGATGTGGGGAAAGAGATGGCGGAGTTTTGAAGTTTGTAATACTGGATATCATATATTATGACTATTAAGGTAAATACATTGTTTGTTCTCTATTAAAATCTTTCATTTGCTAACTATCCCTATCAGTAGTTAGTGCCTTCCGTAGTTTGAATCTTTTATTTAGCAGGCAGTAGTGGCGCTCGCTGTATTGCAGTAGTTCGAGTAAGGAAGATTTTTGTGAGGTAAGTGATTTGTGAAAGGTATAGGTTAATGTTAGTCAGGGCCATTCTTTTGTAGGGATTTCTGAAAGTCAGATTGCGTTGCGCTAAAAAATGTTGTGTGTCAGTTTAAGCACAGTCATGTATAATTTTTCTAAGGGTACGTTTCACATGTCTGGGATGCACTAGGGAGATGGCTTGCATCAGGTCAGCATCTCCCAGACTGCGAGAAACTCTGCAGGAAGAATGGCTCAATATGAAACTAATGACATCACTCACAGCATGCCCCGTCGTTGTCAGGACTGTATTGCTACCAGATATGGTCACACCCCATACTGAGCACATTAACAGTTGTCGTAATGTGTATGAAAATCTATGAAGTTGGAAAAAACGAAAAACATTTTCGGCCACCGTTATACAATTTGCAGTCGTTTCCATTCTGTATTCCTTACACTGTTTATATTTTACTATCACCTGTTTACACCGTTTTGTGGCAGAATAAACGCAACCTTGCACAATTTCCTTTTGTTACTTTAATTTTGGCCTGTGTATTACGGAAAGACTAGCACCGGTAAGAAGTGACAGGACGTCTATCGAATTGTTCCGATATCTACCAAAGAACTACAATGGCTAGGCTCACAGAAAGTTTTGCGCGTTGTATATTTGCCATGCATCAGTCCCAAAACGGTGTGTACGTTTTCTTGGACGGTTATCGCTACACGAATATTTAAAACATAAATTCTTTTCGCACCAAGAGAACATACAATTTACTGCAATCAAAGTTTTTATACAAAATCACATCATTAAATCACATCATTAAATTCGTCCAAAATAATAAAGTTCGTACAGTGATTGGAATAAGGCATTCGACAATCAGAAATTAAATTTAAGAAAATTATTATATTCCAAACCAAATTAAACTAGTAAAAACCACAATCATTTTTATGAGGATATAAAAAATACCGTTCTGTAAATACTGAACACACGTCCATATACGTTATAAGCACTAGCGATTATGCTATGAAGCACTTGGGTGGAGTTATATTATTTGTAATGATTTAGTGTCACAAGGGGAAATTATTTTCGTCGCAGTTTCACAAACGAGGATCCACCAGAGTGTATGGCCGGACTATGTGAAAACTGGCATCCAATCCTATGGGTGGTTTCAAAAAGTCAGTCATACCCATGGAGTCTCTGTGGCAAATAAATCTTTACTATATTCGGAAGTAAATGAATTATAAATATAAGACAACATTTTATTATCAGATCGAACATCAATAATTGATTATACCTATATCGCTATTTAAGTTGCACATAGAACCTCCGTTCTTTTTTATCTTGGTAGCATACAAGCAAAACAAATAAGTTTGCCTTGTTCTTCAGAGCTTCTTGTTTTCCTGTTGGCAAATTTTGCATTCACTACATAAAACTGTATTACATGCTCGTAATATCTTCTACTCTTGTTAAACGGTGGTATTGTATCCTATTAGTCCACAGCGACTGGTAAAGAAACAACAGTACAAAAAAAGCAGGAACTGCGGAACTAAACCACGTTACACAATACTTCACCAACAAGAAAGCAACCTTCATGTGTAAACAGCTTATATCAAAATTACTGTAAGAAATGTAAATACACCGTAGAAGGAATGAAGGACTAGCCACACGACATTTCATTTTCTCAGCGCTCACATTTAGAAATGAGCTGACATTGTTGCTGCTCGCTGTAGATTTGGACAACACCGTCTTTCCTTAGGACGGTAGACAGAATATCATTCATATGAACATCAAACTTGATAGTTTTTTTTTTCACCCAGGCGCGTGGTCCCCAAGTGCGCTTGGCCTGTAGCATTTGCTAACTTTTGCTACGTGGCTAATTCGGCATTATTTATTTATTTATTAACAGTCCAGGAAACCCACCGCCCTGAAATGTAAGGTGGGTTGGATGCTTCTAAATCTAACAACAAAGACTTCTAATTATTACAATCCTATTGATATGCAGTTGTTAATGCTGTTTTAAATAATATAAAGAAAATAATACACAAGAATTTCTCTAAGCTTAACAACTGTTAAAGTGGTTCCATATAATTTGTTTCTGCCTGGTTGAGGAGAACGTAATTTACACAGGGTGTTACAAAAAGGTACCGCCAAACTTTCAGGAAACATTCCTCACACACAAATAAAGAAAAGATGTTATGTGGACATGTGTCCGGAAACGCTTAATTTCCATGTTAGAGCTCATTTTAGTTTCGTCAGTATGTACTGTACTTCCTCGATTCACCGCCAGTTGGCCCAATTGAAGGAAGGTAATGTTGACTTCGGTGCTTGTGTTGACATGCGACTCATTGCTCTACAGTACTAGCATCAAGGTCATCAGTACGTAGCATCAACAGGTTAGTGTTCATCACGAACGTGGTTTTGCAGTCAGTGCAATGTTTACAAATGCGGAGTTGGCAGATGCCCATTTGATGTATGGATTAGCACGGGGCAATAGCCGTGGCGCGGTACGTTTGTATCGAGACAGATTTCCAGAACGAAGGTATCCCGACAGGAAGACGTGCGAAGTAATTGATCGGTGTCTTAGGGAGCACGGAACATTCCAGCCTATGACTCACGACTGGGGAAGATCTAGAACGACGAGGACACCTGCAATAGACGAGGCAATTCTTCGATATTTCTAATGTCAGCGTCAGAGAAGTTGTTGCTGTACAAGGTAACGTTGACCACGTCACTGTATGGAGAGTGCTACGGGAGAACCAGTTGTTTCCGTACCATGTACAGCGTGTGCAGACACTATCAGCAGCTGATTGGCCTCCACGGGTACACTTCTGCGAATGGTTCATCCAACAATGTGTCAATCCTCATTTCAGTGCAAATGTTCTCTTTACGGATGAGGCTTCATTCCAACGTGATCAAATTGTAAATTTTCGCAGTCAACATGTGTGGGCTGACGAGAATCCGCACGCAATTGTGCAATCACGTCATCGACACAGATTTTCTGTGAACGTTTGGGCAGGCATTGTTTGTGATGTCTTGATTGGGCCCCATGTTCTTCCACCTACGAGCAATGGAGCACGCTATCATGATTTCATACGGGATACTCTAGCTGTGCTGCTAGAACATGTGCCTTTACAAGTACGACACAACATGTGGCTCATGCACGATGGAGCTCCTGCACATTTCAGTCGAAGTGTTCGTACGCTTCTCAACAACAGGTTCGGTGACCGATGGATTGGTAGAGGCGGACCAATTCCATGGCCTCCACGCTCTCCTGACCTCAACTCTCTTGACTTTCATTTATGGGGGCATTTGAAAGCTCTTGTCTACGCAGCCCCGGTACCAAATGTAGCGACTCTTCGTGCTCGTATTGTGGACGGCTGTGATACAATACGCCATTCTCCAGGGCTGCATCAGCGCATCAGGGATTCCATGTGACGGAGGGTGGATGCATGTATCCTCGCTAACGGAGGACATTTTGAACATTTCCTGTAACAAAGTGTTTGAAGTCACGCTGGTACGTTCTGTTGCTGTGTGTTTCCATTCCATGAATAATCTGATTTGAAGAGAAGTAATAAAATGAGCTCTAACATGGAAAGTAAGCGTTTCCGGACACATGTCCACATAACATATTTTCTTTCTTTGTGTGTGAGGAATGTTTCCTGAAAGTTTGGCCATACCTTTTTGTAACACCCTGTATAATGCAAATGGCTAAAAACGTAATACAGGAAGTGTAATGAAAATAAATTTGCAATATGTAGAGGGAAGTGATATACTATATTTGGATGCGTAATATAGTCTGAGTAGCTTGTTGATTGATAATAGCCTTTTTCTACCTATTTCAGGTGGGAAGGTCTTTGTAGAACCTCGAGCTATTGTCATCTGAAATGGTTTGTTTTTATCCATGTTTGTTGTTTGTGTGTGTTGATATACGGGGAAGAGCCAAAGAAACTGGTACACCTGCCTAATATCGTGTAGGGCCCACGGGAACACGCAGAAGTGCCGCAACACCATGTGGCATGGATTCGACTAATGTATGAAGTAGTGCTCGGGGGAACTGACACCACGAATCCTGCACGTCTGTCCACAAATCTGTAAGAGTACAAGGGGGTGGAGATCTCTTCTGAACAGCACACTGCAGGGCATCCCAGACATGCTCAGTAATGTTCATGTATGGGGAGTCTGGTGGGCAGCAGAACTGTTTAAACTCAGAGGAGTGTTTCTGGAGCCACTCTGTAGCAATTCTGGACGTGAGGCGTGTCGCATTGTACTGCTGGAATTGCCGAAGTCCATCGGAATGCAAAATGGACATGAATGTATGCAGGCGATCGGACAGGATGCTTACGTACGTGTCACCTGTCAGAGTCGTATCTAGATGCATCAGGGGTCCCATATCACTCCAACTGCACATGCCCCACACCGTTACAGAGCCTCCACTAGCCTGAACAGTCTCCTGATGACATGCAGAGTCCATCGATTCATGAGCTTGTCTCCATACCTGTACACGTCCATCCACTCGATAAAATTTGAAACGAGACTCATACGACCAGGCAACATGTTTCCAGTCATCAACAGTCCAATGTCTGTGTTGATGGGCCCAGGCGAGGCGTAAGGCTTTGTCATGCAGTCACTAAGAACACACGTGTGGGCATTCTGATCCGAAATCCCATATCGATTATGTTTCGTTGAATGGTCTGCACACTGACACTTGTCGGTAGCCCAGCATTGAAATCTGCTGCAATTTGCAGAAGGGTTGCACTTCTGCCACACTGAACGATTCGCTTCAGTCGTCGTTGGTCCCATTCTTGCAGGATCTTTTGCCGGCAGCGGTGATGTCGGAGATCTGATGTTTTACCAGATTCCTGATATTCACAATACACTCGTGAAATGGTCGCACGGGAAAATCCCATCAACGCCACCTCGCTCGTGCGCCGACTATAGTACGACGTTTAAATTCAGTTTAATCTTGATAACCTGACATTGTAGCAGCAGTAACCGATCTAGCAACTGCACTAGACACTTGTTGTCTTTATATAGGCATTGCCGACTGCAGCGCCGTATTCTGCCTGTTTACATACACTCTTGGAAATTGAAATAAGAACACCGTGAATTCATTGTCCCAGTGTATATCCACCTTTCGCAGCAATGCAGGCTGCTATTCTCCCATGGAGACGATCGTAGAGATGCTGGATGTAGTCCTGTGGAACGGCTTGCCATGCCATTTCCACCTGGCGCCTCAGTTGGACCAGCGTTCGTGCTGGACGTGCAGACCGCGTGAGACGACGCTTCATCCAGTCCCAAACATGCTCAATGGGGGACAGATCCGGAGATCTTGCTGGCCAGGGTAGTTGACTTACACCTTCTAGAGCACGTTGGGTGGCACGGGATACACGCGGACGTGCATTGTCCTGTTGGAACAGCAAGTTCCCTTGCCAGTCTAGGAATGGTAGAACGATGGGTTCGATGACGGTTTGGATGTACCGTGCACTATTCAGTGTCCCCTCGACGATCACCAGTGGTGTACGGCCAGTGTAGGAGATCGCTCCCCACACCATGATGCCGGGTGTTGGCCCTGTGTGCCTCGGTCGTATGCAGTCCTGACTGTGGCGCGCACCTGCACGGCGCCAAACACGCATACGACCATCATTGGCACCAAGGCAGAAGCGACTCTCATCGCTGAAGACGACACGTCTCCATTCGTCCCTCCATTCACGCCTGTCGCGACACCACTGGAGGCGGGCTGCACGATGTTGGGGCGTGAGCGGAAGACGGCCTAACGGTGTGCGGGACCGTAGCCCAGCTTCATGGAGACGGTTGCGAATGGTCCTCGCCGATACCCCAGGAGCAACAGTGTCCCTAATTTGCTGGGAAGTGGCGGTGCGGTCCCCTACGGCACTGCGTAGGATCCTACGGTCTTGGCGTGCATCCGTGCGTCGCTGCGGTCCGGTCCCAGGTCGACGGGCACGTGCACCTTCCGCCGACCACTGGCGACAACATCGATGTACTGTGGAGACCTCACGCCCCACGTGTTGAGCAATTCGGCGGTACGTCCACCCGGCCTCCCGCAAGCCCACTATACGCCCTCGCTCAAAGTCCGTCAACTGCACATACGGTTCACGTCCACGCTGTCGCGGCATGCTACCAGTGTTAAAGACTGCGATGGAGCTCCGTATGCCACGGCAAACTGGCTGACACTGACGGCGGCGGTGCACAAATGCTGCGCAGCTAGCGCTATTCGACGGCCAACACCGCGGTTCCTGGTGTGTCCGCTGTGCCGTGCGTGTGATCATTGCTTGTACAGCCCTCTCGCAGTGTCCGGAGCAAGTATGGTGGGTCTGACACACCGGTGTCAATGTGTTCTTTTTTCCATTTCCAGGAGTGTATCTCTGTATTTGAATACGCATGCCTATACCTTTTTCTTTGCCGCTTCAATGTGTTACTTGGAGTGTTCCATGTCACGACAATACACGTTATTCAGTAACTGTTTATTTGATTGTTGGTAGTTGTGGTATATTCTGTGTGATACCTCAGATACATTCACATCTAGTGTTATACAAATTATATAATGACCGAGTATTTGATACATGGAATACAATGCTTGCTTTATTCCGATCATCCATCGGCCCTCGGTGTGCTGGCATTCGATACTCAAGCTGCTGTTGCCAAAATAGAGACATGCTGGACAAAATGAGCCGACGCTCACGGCTTCGACTCTCAAACGCATTAAGCAGAACGGATGGCACCTTCAAAGACATCATTTACAAAACCTAATGAAATAAAACTTCAAATGTACTTCTATGCACAGAAAACGTAAATGAATTGATATCTACTTTCTGCTTCATGATTTTCTTAAAAATAAGAGATTTCCCGCGCCGTACCCTGTACAGCTGTCGATGGCTCTCCATCAAGGATAACAAGCTGTGTTCTCTTGCCAAAAAATTCTCAATCTAATCGCAAATGATCCAGATACCTCATTACGTTTGAGCTCAGAATTTTTTCTTGCATTCTACAACGAATGGATGGTCCAGGATATTAGACGGCAGTCTTGTGGATCACTTCTGCTTCCTTTCTTGTATATATGTGTGACCTGTGCTTTCTTTCAGCTAATGGGCACAATTCTTTGTTCGAAGTATCTCCGAGAGATTATAAACAGAGGAACTAACTCAGCCGCTAATTGGGCACAGAACCTGAGAGGGATACCATGGGCCCCTGGGGCTTTGTTCATTATCGTTTCAGCTGTATCTCAACAGCAATACTAATGGGTTTTCCTTCGTGAAGGAACGTTTGAAAACACGAGTTAAGCATTTCTGCTTTTGCTTTCCTACCCTCAATTTTTGAGGAGCTTGTTACTGACCGCGAAAAGGCTGTTCAGGCACTGCGAAAAGAACTTGGATAGCATTTATTGTGGGAAAAGGAACTTGTATGAAGGCTATATGCCGTAGTGCACACAGGTGATCTTGGAGGAAATTGCAGCTGTGAAACAAGGAAAAGCTGGAATTCAGTAGGGACACAATTTTGTAGTCCTTTTCTTTGTATATAAAAATGCATGGTAAATTATTTTTTGTTAAAATTATGCACTAATTGTAATCTTTAACTTTTTATAGTCGACTTCTTATGCGTATATTGCTACTCGAATATGTATGTGAACATTATTTTAAAATATGTGTGTAACATGATGGGGCACATTATCTTTTGCAAAAAATTTGTTCTGCTGAATTCAGTTTTAGGAGACAGAAAAGGAGGCCAAGACAATATATTCACATTAGTATTTTTTAAATCTTCTGTCGTATTAACCAGGGAACAGAGCTATTGTTGACTTACACTGTCAATTTTTTTAAAGCAACGTAATTCACCCTGAGATACACTCCTGGAAATGGAAAAAAGAACACATTGACACCGGTGTGTCAGACCCACCATACTTGCTCCGGACACTGCGAGAGGGCTGTACAAGCAATGATCACACGCACGGCATAGCGGACACACCAGGAACCGCGGTGTTGGCCGTCGAATAGCGCTAGCTGCGCAGCATTTGTGCACCGCCGCCGTCAGTGTCAGCCAGTTTGCCGTGGCATACGGAGCTCCATCGCAGTCTTTAACACTGGTAGCATGCCGCGACAGCGTGGACGTGAACCGTATGTGCAGTTGACGGACTTTGAGCGAGGGCGTATAGTGGGCTTGCGGGAGGCCGGGTGGACGTACCGCCGAATTGCTCAACACGTGGGGCGTGAGGTCTCCACAGTACATCGATGTTGTCGCCAGTGGTCGGCGGAAGGTGCACGTGCCCGTCGACCTGGGACCGGACCGCAGCGACGCACGGATGCACGCCAAGACCGTAGGATCCTACGCAGTGCCGTAGGGGACCGCACCGCCACTTTCCAGCAAATTAGGGACACTGTTGCTCCTGGGGTATCGGCGAGGACCATTCGCAACCGTCTCCATGAAGCTGGGCTACGGTCTCGCACACCGTTAGGCCGTCTTCCGCTCACGCCCCAACATCGTGCAGCCCGCCTCCAGTGGTGTCGCGACAGGCGTGAATGGAGGGACGAATGGAGACGTGTCGTCTTCAGCGATGAGAGTCGCTTCTGCCTTGGTGCCAATGATGGTCGTATGCGTGTTTGGCACCGTGCAGGTGAGCGCCACAATCAGGACTGCATACGACCGAGGCACACAGGGCCAACACCCGGCATCATGGTGTGGGGAGCGATCTCCTACACTCGCCGTACACCACTGGTGATCGTCGAGGGGACACTGAATAGTGCACGGTACATCCAAACCGTCATCGAACCCATCGTTCTACCATTCCTAGACCGGCAAGGGAACTTGCTGTTCCAACAGGACAATGCACGTCCGCATGTATCCCGTGCCACCCAACGTGCTCTAGAAGGTGTAAGTCAACTACCCTGGCCAGCAAGATCTCCGGATCTGTCCCCTATTGAGCATGTTTGGGACTGGATGAAGCGTCGTCTCACGCGGTCTGCACGTCCAGCACGAACGCTGGTCCAACTGAGGCGCCAGGTGAAAATGGCATGGCAAGCCATTCCACAGGACTACATCCAGCATCTCTACGATCGTCTCCATGGGAGAATAGCAGCTTGCATTGCTGCGAAAGGTGGATATACAGTGTACTAGTGCCGACATTGTGCATGCTCTTTTGCCTGTGTCTATGTGCCTGTGGTTCTGTCAGTGTGATCATGTGATGTATCTGACCCCAGGAATGTGTCAATAAAGTTTCCCCTTTCTGGGACAATGAATTCACGGTGTTCTTATTTCAATTTCCAGGAGTGTATTTTTAAGTGGGTGTGATATATATATATATATATATATATATATATATATATATATATATATATATATATAATAACGATCTTTTCAGTAATCCAGAATTTTAAATGCGATAAAATCCTAATTCCCTTGCCGGCCTACCACTCGTCTTAAAAAATTTTGCGCTACTCCTCAACTTAATGGTTGACATAATACGAAGTCCTTGACGACGCCAGTGTGTCCACTTATCTCTTTGCAAAACTGTTCGCACGTTTCACTAGACAATGCTGTTGACAACATATACGTGGCTCGTAATTAATTACAATATTTGTATAACAATAATTTTTATCAGCCACAATGATTATCCAAGAACAACGATTGTCAACAAGATACAGACAAGGAGCTAATGAACAGCAACAGCTAGCATATAAACATATATAATGTATCGGTGATTTTATCTGTCGCTCTTACTTTAAGGCAGTGACCGCACGCAACGACTGAAAAGAAACGCAAGGGGCAGGCGATCTAGGTACATCGGTAACTGGCTGCCGACCAGCAAGCAACGCTGTTCCGCCCGCACACGGGGCAACTCAGAAATGAGAAAATGCAATTGCTGTGTGTATGTGTGTGTTTCTGTGTGTGTGTGTGTGTGTGTGTGTGGAGGTGGGGGAGTATTTTTTGCGCATCTTTTGGTTACGCTCGGCATGTCGAGGAAAGATTCAAGCTCAGAGGAAGATCTCTTAGTTCTCTATTATTATTATTATTACACACGAATAAGGAAACAAAGAACAATCTGGATTCATCCGTACATCCAAAGAAATACAAGCCTACAGTGAAGGATGTATGTAGAGCCAAGGAGCTGCAACAGACGAGATTAGAAATTCATAGCTTCGCAACCTGCTTTCTGTCAAATCTCTCCTGTAGTAGCATGGAGCATGTAGTTGTATAAGTTCTACAGTGATTTGGCGCAATTAATTTCTTGTGCCATAACACAGCGCTACTTTTATTTTGATAACCCAAATATCTTGAGAATTATATACCCGGGAATGTGGTGATGGTTGTCTGTGGTCGTTAAATCATTCCTGTATGAACATAATTGTCTTTAGACGTAATGAATGTTGGTGGCTTTTCACAATTCGTTTCCACTTGGCAACGGAATTTTAAAGAATGACAAAAGCTGCTAGTCACACAAGAGAGTGCTGTCGGTATGATTTACAGTTTTTTGTACATTTGCTTCCATTGGCGAACCAGTGATTTTATTTTAAAAAATAGCTGTACAAAAAAAAATGGTTCAAATGGCTCTGAGCACTATGCGACTTAACTTCTGAGGTCATCAGTCACCTAGAACTTAGAACTAATTAAACCTAACTAACCTATGGACATCACACACATCCATGCCCGAGGCAGGATTCGAACCTGCGACCGTAGCGGTCGCTCGGTTCCAGACTGTAGCGCCTAGAACCGCACGGCCACTCCGGCCGGCCAATAGCTGTACAGTACACGACACAATATGGAACCCTTTTCCCATTTCGCAACCTGCTTTCTGTCAAATCTCTCCTGCAGTAGCATGGGGCATGTAGTTGTATAAAATGGAGTATTTTTCGACTTTGCGTACGAAGTTAATGTTCACAGTCTGCTTGTTAATCTTCAGATTAAACCAACACACAATTGTGTTCGAGAACACGACCCAACTCATGTCGCTTAGCAACAAGGGGGCCGAGTTGCTGGCCACTGGTTGGCAACGCATTGCAAGCGATTTACAGGGAATTCACTCTGCAGTCACGCCACCTGCGAAGCCCTATTTAACAACACAGGAAGAAATTCGCCGTTGACGGCAACGAATTGCTTTTGAATCGTTCCGGGGGCGTAGAATATCACAGTTGGTTTTCTGGCGCGAATTATGTATTAATAATTCGAGCTTACAAAAATTGCGGAATTAGAACTGCTTGAAATATGTCTAACACACATGTAGTAGAATGTATAGGTAGTGGGAAAACGGGGTGGCATCTCACGTTGTAATGTTGCCAAATTTATTCAAGATGGCGGATCCAAGATGGCAGCCATATATGTGGCAACAACACAATGACGTCATGGCGGGAATTTCAAGTTTTGGCAGGAAAATTGTTCAATTGTACTAACTCCATTAAACTAACTCTCTCCCCCTTCCTCTCCTCACCCCCTCCCCACCACCCTCTGTGCTGTGGCGCGCACAGCCACACAAATGCAACGGTCAGCTACCGCGGCAGAGTTAGCGGCGTCTGCAACTTAGTGCCGATGTGTTCTGCCAGCCGGCGTTAGAGGCGTTGAAGCCAAAGACTCAATCAGCCGTGAACTACGCCCACACACGAGCCTTTTTCCGGCATGGATGTTCACACTATGATATCACCATCCACCAGTCAGGGATCGCCACCGGCTGCCAATCATCACTCCGGAATCAGCGGAGGAAGACTGGAGCCGCCGGGTTAAATAGCCGGAATAAAGGGAAACAGACGTCCTTCGACCCGCCGTGGACTACCGCCCGGAAGATACTTTGATGCAGCCGGAACGTCCTGGTGCCACGTCTTTGCTACGCCGGCCATCAATCCTGTACACTGCATCCGCCTACTCCCTCAGCATCCGCCGGAAAGCATCAAGAGAAAACCCGACAAAGGAATGTAAATTCAGTTCAATTGCTAAGGTTTCAATTCAATAAGGTGGCATATTCTTTGGCTTGTTATAAAATATTGGTAGGAGAAGAAGCCTATTGTTTTTGAAGAAAGTTTATCTTTTTGTAAAATTAAGCAGGGGACTTGCTCCACATATTAAAAATTTTTGTTTGCACATGGGTGTTAATCTGTGGATAGAACACTCTGGAAATTGGTTGGAAGAGGACTCAGTCTGTGCTGGGCTGCGAGACAGGACAGACATAAGCATACATTGTTTATGTAAACAATCTGATAAGTACTTCTCTATTCTCTTGAGAATTTTTGACTGTAGTATTCAACTGCTTTAGGGCATTGATATTTTGGTTCTGAATGTCATGTATCATAAACATAAAATGTTACACATGCTCCTCTCAACCTTGCAACTTTACTTTAAAATTTCGACCACCATTTCAACTTCTTTTGTTATTACTGTCTTTTAAAACTATTTTACGTTTCGGGTCGATACTGTAAATAAGAGAGAAATACAGGTGGATGAAGTTGCACTAGGAGGATACCTCTTCTGTTTCTGTAAGGTAGAATCCTTAAACATCTTCTCTAAAAACAAATATTTACAATTAAGTGTTTGCTTATCTTGTTCTACTAAAATTAAAAAAAGGTACTGAGGCAGAAACCATTGCTAATGTCGATTTGTGTACCTACTCACCATAATTGAATACATAAAATAAATGCAATCCTACTAAAATTAAAGACAAACATCAAAGATCAATAGTAAAAAGATGGCTTTACTTACCTGAAGTGATGATAGGTCTATCACGATCAAATGTGCACCACATACACATGTAAAGGGCCATAACTTTACAGCTGATACTGTTGTGAATTTGCAGTAAAATTCAATATGGAATGTAATCGTTATGTCTGGCACTCGTCTAACTCGTGCAGCACAACAAACATATCTCATTTCACAGTCCATACTACAGCTAATTGTTGGTTTCATATTGCCAAGGCGAATTGTATTTTCTTCAAGTTGGTGTGAGGGCTTTTCAAAATAAATCCAACATAGGATTTTTTAAAAATAGTAATACAGACTAAAATCTAACGGTAATTGAATCAATGAACTGAGATATTCCTATTTTAATTGGATAGGATACGAAAGACCCTTGATGGAATGTGCCATTGGGGTTTTACGTGACATATGGAAGAGCTCTGCAGGCCAAAAATTAGAGCCCTGCGGGCCGAATGTTGCCCACAGGCCGCGGGTTGGCCATCCCTGATCTACAGACTGTTCAGACAAGACGGTGGGAGGTATCTATGGAAAATTCTGGGAGTATCGTGATGTCTTCTTTTTTCAAGTGTTCAGAGACACATCCAAGCAGACCATTCACCTCTGGAGGAATGCTGCCCATCATCCATCACTGTGGCTTTAGAGCTCCTCCAGACCAGCAGCTGTAGGACACTGGAATCTCACCGAAAATTCCAGAGGCTTTTCTCGTCTGTAGGACAATGCTTCTAATTCTGTTTGTTTACTTGTTCTGATTTTCCCAGCTGTGCTTCAACACCAGTGTATGTTTTGTGAAGTGAGGAAAATAATGGCCCTGACTCCAGCGGCAGCAAATATAAAGTAAGCCCACTCACCATTTCAGAAAAGTGATGAACACTAGGCATCTGTAGAATTCAGAAATTTATCTCTGTCTGGCAGTGCCTTCAGACAAGCAGCTAAGACTCGAAAAGTAGTGAGCGTCCTGTTTAGAGTTACAGAGATATTTATTTCGACTTCCAAACATCATCGTTTCCGGGTGTAAGATCAAATATTGCAGCTGTTATCGGTTTCGGGATATGTTACCCACAAAAGCTTGGTGAAGTGTCTCAGGCAGGTTTCACAAGTGTGCCAAATGGTTCAAATGGCTCTGATCACTATGGGACTTAAATTCTGAGCTCATCAGTCCCCTAGAACTTAGAACTACTTAAACCTAACTAACCTAAGGACATCACACACATCCATGCCTGAGGCAGGATTCGAACCTGCGACCGTAGCGGTCGCGCGGTTCCAGACTGTAGCGCCTAGAACCGCTTGGTCACTCCAGCCGGCACAAGTGTGCTGCAATCTTTTTAGAGTCCATGTGCGACTGCGGCGGTATACATCGCAAAATTGAAACAAACTATTGTGCAGTGATATTTTTATAAGTGTATTAAGAAAATCCCCCCATGAACCATGGACCTTGCCGTTGGTGGGGAGGCTTGCGTGCCTCAGTGATACAGATAGCCGTACCGTAGGTACAACCACAACGGAGGGGTATCTGTTGAGAGGCCAGACAAACGTGTGGTTCCTGAAGAGGGGCAGCAGCCTTTTCAGTAGTTGCAGGGGCAACAGTCTGGATGATTGACTGATCTGGCCTTGTAACAATAACCAAAACGGCCTTGCTGTGCTGGTACTGCGAACGGCTGAAAGCAAGGGGAAACTACGGCCGTAATTTTTCCCGAGGGCATGCAGCTTTACTGTATGATTAAATGATGATGGCGTCTTCTTGGGTAAAATATTTCGGAGGTAAAATAGTCCCCCATTCGGATCTCCGGGCGGGGACTACTCAAGAGGATGTCGTTATCAGGAGAAAGAAAACTGGCGTTCTACGGATCGGAGCGTGGAATGTCAGATCCCTTAATCGGGCAAGTAGGTTAGAAAATTTAAAAAGGGAAATGGATAGGTTAAAGTTAGATATAGTGGGAATTAGTGAAGTTCGGTGGCAGGAGGAACAAGACTTCTGGTCAGGTGACTACAGGGTTATAAACACAAAGTCAAATAGGGGTAATTCAGGAGTAGGTTTAATAATGAATAGGAAAATAGGAATGCGGGTAAGCTACTACAAACAGCATAGTGAACGCATTATTGTGGCCAAGATAGATACGAAGCCCACACCTACTACAGTAGTACAAGTTTATATGCCAACTAGCTCTGCAGATGACGAAGAAATTGAAGAAATGTATGATGAAATACAAGAAATTATTCAGATAGTGAAGGGAGACGAAAATTTAATAGTCATGGGTGACTGGAATTCGAGTGTAGGAAAAGGGAGAGAAGGAAACGTAGTAGGTGAATATGGATTGGGGCTAAGAAATGAGAGAGGAAGCCGCCTGGTAGAATTTTGCACAGAGCACAACTTAATCATAGCTAACACTTGGTTCAAGAATCATAAAAGAAGTATACATGGAAGAAGCCTGGAGATACAGATTTCAGATAGATTATATAATGGTAAGACAGAGATTTAGGAACCAGGTTTTAAATTGTAAGACATTTCCAGGGGCAGATGTGGACTCTGACCACAATCTATTGGTTATGACCTGTAGATTAAAACTGAAGAAACTGCAAAAAGCTGGGAATTTAAGGAGATGGGACCTGGATAAACTGAAAGAACCAGAGGTTGTACAGAGTTTCAGGGAGAGCATAAGGGAACAATTGACATGAATGGGGGAAAGAAATACAGTAGAAGAAGAATGGGTAGCTTTGAGGGATGAAGTAGTGAAGGCAGCAGAGGATCAAGTAGGTAAAAAGACGAGGGCTAGTAGAAATCCTTGGGTAACAGAAGAAATATTGAATTTAATTGATGAAAGGAAAAAATATAAAAATGCAGTAAATGAAGCAGGCAAAAAGGAATACAAACGTCTCAAAAATGACATTGACAGGAAGTGCAGAATGGCTAAGCAGGGATGGCTAGAGGACAAATGTAAGGATGTAGAGGCTTATCTCACTAGGGGTAAGATAGATACTGCCTACAGGAAAATTAAAGAGACCTTTGGAGATAAGAGAACCACTTGTATGAACATCAAGAGCTCAGATGGAAACCCAGTTCTAAGCACAGAAGGGAAAGCAGAAAGGTGGAAGGAGTATATAGAGGGTCTATACAAGGGCGATGTACTTGAGGACAATATTATTGAAATGGAAGAGGATGTAGATGAAGATGAAATGGGAGATACGATACTGCGTGAAGAGTTTGACAGAGCGCTGAAAGACCTGAGTTGAAACAAGGCCCCCGGAGTAGACAACATTCCAGTAGAACTACTGACGGCCTTGGGAGAGCCAGTCCTGACAAAACTCTACCATCTGGTGAGCAAGATGTATGAAACAGGCGAAATACCCTCAGACTTCAAGGAGAATGTAATAATTCCAATCCCAAAGAAAGCAGGTGTTGACAGATGTGAAAATTACCGAACAATCAGTTTAATAAGCCACAGCTGCAAAGTACTGACACGAATTCTTTGCAGACGAATGGAAAAACTGGTAGAAGCCAACCTTGGGGAAGATCAGTTTGGATTCCGTAGAAATACTGGAACACGTGAGGCAATACTGACCTTACGACTTATCTTAGAAGAAAGATTAAGGAAAGGCAAACCTACGTTTCTAGCATTTGTAGACTTAGAGAAAGCTTTTGACAATGTTGACTGGAATACTCTCTTTCAAATTCTAAAGGTGGCAGGGGTAAAATACAGGGAGCGAAAGGCTATTTACAATTTGTACAGAATCCAGATGGCAATTATAAGAGTCGAGGGGCATGAGAGGGAAGCAGCAGTTGGGAAGGGAGTGAGACAGGGTTGTTGCCTCTCCCCAATGTTATTCAATCTGTATATTGAGCAAGCAGTAAAGGAAACAAAAGAAAAATTTGGAGTAGTTATTAAAATCCATGGAGAAGAAATAAAATCTTTGAGGTTCGCCGATGACATTGTAATTCCGTCAGAGACAGCAAAGGACTTGGAAGAGCAGTTGAACGGAATGGATGGTGTCTTGAAGGGAGGATATAAGATGAACATCAACAAAAGCAAAACGAGGATAATGGAATGTAGTCGAATTAAGTCGGGTGATGTTGAGGGTATTAGATTAGAAAATGAGACACTTAAAGTAGTAAAGGAGTTTTGCTATTTGTGGTGCAAAATAACTGATGATGGTCGAAGTAGAGAGGATATAAAATGTAGACTGGCAATGGCAAGGAAAGCGTTTCTGAAGAAGAGAAATTTGTTAACATCGAGTATAGATTTAAGTGTCAGGAAGTCATTTCTGAAAGTATTTGTATGGAGTGTAGCCATGTATGGAAGTGAAACATGGACGGTAAATAGTTTGGACAAGAAGAGAATAGAAGCTTTTGAAATGTGGTGCTACAGAAGAATGCTGAAGATTAGATGGGTAGATCACATAACTAATGAGGAAGTATTGAATAGGATTGGGGAGAAGAGAAGTTTGTGGCACAACTTGACCAGAAGAAGGGATCGGTTGGTAGGACATGTTCTGAGGCATCAAGGGATCACCAATTTAGTACTGGAGGGCAGCGTGGAGGGTAAAAATCGCAGGGGGAGACGACGAGATGAATACACTAAGCAGATTCAGAAGGATGTAGGTTGCAGTAGGTACTGGGAGATGAAGAAGCTTGCACAGGATAGAGTAGCATGGAGAGCTGCATCAAACCAGTCTCAGGACTGAAGACAACAACAACAACAACAACAACATTTAGAAAATATTCAATTGGATTTGGTAACTCCTGAAGCAGCTTGTGCTCAAAGACAAGGGTATTTCTCACAAAAGCTCGCAAAATGTGTCTGGGAGGTTTCACAAGCGCGCCTCGATCTTTTCCTTTAGAGTCTGTGTTCAAGTATGGCAGTCGTGGTGCTCCTCGGAGTAAAATGTGTAATTGTTTAAACATTCTTGCATCATCTGCAAAGGCCACGGGTCTTCCCAATGCGACAGGAAGTACGCGGCCACAGCAGCGGTTACTGCGTGTCCTCTGCTACCAGCTGCAGAGACACACTGACAGCGGAGTGGGAGCTCCGAAGTGAACGTCCTGCCTCTCGCGCTTTGGAAAACTAGAACAAGGGATCGGTTGGGAGGACATGTTCTTAGGCATCAAGGAATCACCAATTTAGTGTTGGAGAGAAGCGTGGAGGATAAAAATGTTAGAGGAAGACCAAGAAATGAATACATTAAGCAGGTTCAGAAGGATGTAGGTTGCAGTAGTTACTCGAAGATGAAGAGGCTTGCACAGGATAGAGTAGCATGGAGAGCTGCATCAAACCAGTCCCTGCACTGATGATGACAACAACAACAACAACAACAACAACAACTCCTTCTCCAGTACAATCTTATCCATTGAACGCAGTAAAAAATTACGTCCGTTCTCCCAGTCCAGCAGGTAGACACATACTGAGTCCTTTTCTCGCCATTTTTTCCCAGACCGACATCCTGGCTTACGTCACGGGAAAGGAGAGGGCCGACTGTGTCCTCCGGTGGTGATGTTGGACTCCGAACCTCGTGGTGAACACACCAGATAGAGACACTGAGTATGACAACTCAAATTGAATACACAATGCAAGCTTAGGTCAATCCTGTCTGACAGCCCAGCACAGACGGAGTTCTTCTCCCACCAATTTCCAGATGGGGGAGGGGAGGGGAGCTATACATACAGAATAAAGACTTACATCTACATCTACGTGATTACTCTGCTCTTCACAATAAAGTGCCTGGCAGAGGCTTCAATGAACCATCTTCAAGCTGTCTCTCTACCATTCCACTCTCAATCGGTGCGCGGGAAAAACGAGCACTTAAATTTTTCTGTGCGAGCCCTGATTTATCTTATTTTATCGTGATGACCATTTCTCCCTATGTAGGTGGATGCCAACAGAATGTTTTTGCAATCGGAGGAGAAAACTGGTGATTGAAATTTCATGAGAAGATCCCGTCGCAACGAAAAACGCCTTTGTTTTAACGATTGCCACTCCATTTCACTTATCATGTCTGTGACACGGTCTTTCCTATTTCACGATAATACAAAACGAGCTGCCCTTCTTTGTACTTTTTCGATGTCATCTGTCAGTCCTACCTGATGTGGATCCCACACCGCACAGCAATACTCCAGAATAGGGCGGACAAGTGCAGTGTAAGCAGTCTCTTTAGTAGATCTGTTCCACCTTTTAAGTGTTCTGCCAATGAATCGCAGACTTTGGTTTGCTCTACCCACAACATTATCTATGTGATCGCTTAAACTTAGGTTATTTGTAATTGTAATCCCTAAGTATTTAGTTGAATTTACAGCCTTCAGATTTGTGTGACTTATAGCTTAATCGAAATTTAGCAGATTTCTTTTAGTACTCACGTGAATAACTTCACACTTCTCTTTATTCAGGGTCAAATGCCACTTTTCGCACCATACAGATATCTTATTTAAATCATTTTGCAAATTGTTTTGATCATCGGATGACTTTACAAGACGGTAAATGACAGCATCATCTGCTGGATGATGACGGCTACTCAGATTGTCTCCTATGTCGTTAATATAGATCAGGAACAATAGAGGGCCTACAACACTTCCTTGGAGAACGCCGGATATTACTTCTGTTTTACTCGATGACTTTCCGTCTATTACTACGAACTGCGATCTTTCTGACAGGAAATCCGAATCCAGTCGCACAAATGAGGAGATACTCTGTAGGCACGCAGTTTGGTTAGAAGACACTTGTGAGGAACGGTGTCGAAAGCCTTCTGGAAATCTAAAAGTATGGAATCAATTTGACATCATACTTCATGAATATAAAGAGCTAGTTGTGTTTCACAAGAACGATATTTTCCGAAACCGTGCTGACTATGTGTCAATAAATCATTTTCTTCGAGGTACTTCATAATGTTCGAATACAATATATGTTCCAAAAACCCTACTCCAAATCGACGTTAGTGATATAGGCCTGTAATTCAGCGGATTACCCCTACTTCCCTTTTTGTGTATTGGTGTGACTTGAGCAATTTTCCAGTCTTTAGGTACGGATCTTTCTGTGAGCGAGTGGTTGTATATAATTGCTAAATATGGAGCTATTTTATCAGCATACTCTGAGAGGAACTTGACTGGTATACAATTTGGACCAGAGGCCTTGCCTTTATTAAGTGATTTAAGCTGCTTCGTTACTCCGAGGATATCTACTTCTATATTTCTCATCTTGGCAGTTGTTCTTGATTGGAATTCAGGAATCTTTACTTCGTCTTCTTTGCTGAAGGAGTTTCAGAAAACCGTGTTCAATAACTCTGCTTTAGTGGCACTGTCATCAGTGACTTCACCGTTGTTGTCGCGTACTGAAGGTATTGATTGCGTCTTGCCACTGGTGTTCTTTATGTATGACCAGAATCTCTTTGGGTTTTCTGCCAGATTTCGACACAGAATTTCGTTGTGGAAATTATTAAAAGCATCTCGCATTGAAGTACGCGCCATATTTCAAACTTCTGTAAAACTTTTCCAATCTTGGGGATTTTGTGTTCTTTTCAATTTGGCATGCAGTTTTCGCTGCTTCTGCAACAGCGATCTGACACGTTTTGTGTACCATGACGGATCAGTACTATCACTTATTAATTTATGTGGTATATATCTCTCAATTGCTGTCGATACTATCTCTTTGAAAACATTCCACAATTTTTCTACGCTTACATGATCAGATCGGAAGGAGTGAAGACTGTCTCTTAAAAAGGCGTTAAGAGCATTTTTATCAGCTTTTTTAAGTAGATATACTTTGCGTTTCTTTTTGATGGTTGTTGTTACGGTATTCAGCCTAGCTGCAACTGCCTTCTGGTCGCTAATCCCTGTATTTGTCACAATACTCACTATTTGTCCAGGATTATTTGTTGCTAAAAGGTCAAGTATGCTTTCGCAACCATTTACGCTTCGAGTGGGCTCATGAACTAATTGCTCAAAATAATTTTCTGAGAAAGCATTGCCGGCCGGGGTGGCCGAGCGGTTCTAGGCGCTTCAGTCTGGAACCGCGCGACAACAACGATCGCAGGTTCGAATCCTGCCTTGGGCATGGATGTGTGTGATGTCCTTAGGTTAGTTAGGTTTAAGTAGTTCTAAGTTCTAGCGGACTGATGACCTCAGCAGTTAAGTCCCATAGTGCTCAGAGCCATTTGAGAAAGCATTCAGTACAATTTCGGATGACGTTTTATGCCTGCCGCTGACTTTAAACGTATAATTTTTCCACCATATCGAGGGTAGATTAAAGTCACCTCCGACTATAATTGTATGAGCGGGGTACTTATTTGAAATGAGACTCAAGTTTTCTTTGAACTGTTCAGCAACTATATCTTCTGAGTCGGGGGGTCGGTAAAACGATCCAATTAATATTTAGTCTGATTGTCAGGTATAACATCTACCCATACTATTTCACACGAACTATCTACTTCAATTTCGCTACAAGGCAAACTACTTCTGACAGTAATAAATACTCCATCACCAACTGTATTTAATCTATCCTTTCTGAACACTATTAGATCGTTTGAAAAAATTTCGGCTGAACTTATTTTCGGCTTTAGCCAGCTCTTTGTACCTACAACTATTTGAGCTTCAGTGCCTACTATTAGGGCTTGGAGCTCTGGTTCTTTCCCAACACAGCTAGGACAATTTACAACTACAATACCAATCGTTTCTACAACTACCTTACTGTGTTTTACCTGCCCGCTATTAGATGGACGTCCCTTCTGTAGTTCCCTGAGACCCTCTTACCTAAAAAACTGCCCAGTCCCTTCCACACAGCCCCCCCTAACCGTGTAGCCGCCTCCTGTGTGTAGTGGACTCCTGACCTATTAAGCGGAACCCGGAAACCCACCACCTGACGGCGCAAATCAAGGAATCTGCAGCCTACACGGTCACAGAACCGCCTGAGCTTCTGATTCAGACCCTACACTCGGCTCTGCACCAAAGGACCACAGTCAGTTCTATCGACGATGCTGCAGACGGTGAGCTCCACCTTAATCTCGGAAGCAAGACTGGCAGTCTTTACCATTTCCACTAGCCACCCGAAACCAGACAGTTTCTGCTCCGATCCAAAGCGACACGCGTCACTGGTACCGACATGAGCCACCACCTGCAGTTGGCTGCACCCTGTACTCTTCATGGCATCCGGAAGCACCCTTTCCACATCCGGAATGACTCCCCCCCCCCCACACCGAATGCACACTGGATTCCTTCCCCTCCTTGGCAGCCATGTTCCTAAGGGACCCCATTACGCGCCTAACGTTGGAGCTCCCAACTACCAGCAAACCCACCCTCAGTGAATGCCTGACCTTGTGGGCCGAGAAGCTTCCTTTGGAACATAATGGAAGACTGCATCCAGCCTTGAGACATCGTCAGCCACAGATAACGCCCAAAACCTGTTCGTCAAACAAACTGGGGAGGCCCTACGATCAGCCCCTCAAAAAGTTTTTCGCTGCCTGCCAGACTTTGGAATGATCTCCCACTTGACCAAGGGTGAGGGGTCAACCTCAGTGCAGGCAGTACCCAGGGCGGCCACAGTAGTGGACCGATCGGAAGACATGTGGGATGTGCTCGATGTCCCTTGCATCCCCGTGTCCGATCCAACACAGTGACGCCCCTTGGCAGCAGCCTCAAGCTGTGTGACAGAAGCCAAAGCAGGCCGGAGCTGTGAGCAAGGGTCGCCAACTCAGCTCGCATCTGTACACAACAATCACATTTCCTATCCATTACTGCAGTCGCTCCTGTTTGAAGCTCCTAAAAATATGTAACAAGCAAACGGAACTAGCGGTGCTGCTCTCGCTGACAGTCTAATCCGTCCTGTCCAGCATCCCAGCACAGATTCAGTCCTTTTCCCACCAATTTCCAGGTAGTGGAGGGGAGAGGAGCGGAGGGGATGGGGTGAGGAGAGGAGGGGGAGGTGAAGGGGCTAGGTCAGTGGAGGTAGTGCAATTGACCTATTTTCGAGCCAAAATGTGAACTTCCCACAGTGATGTCACTGCGATGTTACAACCTCTATGCCACCATCTTGGATAAATTTGTGAACAATGCAACGTGAGGTGGCACCCACCCTTGTTCCAATACTTGTATACTATATACTACAATTATACAAAGGTGTTCCTGAGTGCGAAACATTCACTTCTGAATGAATTAAGTGTTACACTTGCCCTACAGCAACATTAATAACAAATTAGAAAGTTATTATTCGTATTACTACAGCGGTGAGGTTTCTTATAACGTTTCTCTCCAAAACTACTCGATGCAAAATAAAGTTACATTAACTCTTTCTTTCCTCTAACCGCGAGGCTTGCTACTAAGGCTCTGTTATTTCGCGACACCGACAATGGCTGCGCGAGAGGCTACCTCGGACTTACATCAGTCACTCTCTGCAGTCTATTGTAAAAGACCATGATCCAACGGCATGTGGTTTGACGAAAATCGTCTGTGGTCTGTCAGATCTCACGCCGTGGGAACTCAAGGACTCATTATTACTCGAGGTGACCCAGGGAGCTCGGCCTTTCCTGTGAATTGACGGTAAAGTCTTCCGATATCAAAGGTTTGTGGCTCAAGGGATTACGAGCCTCAGCACGGCTCGAGTAGTCTAGGGGTGACAGTTACCGCTGAAACAACATACATTCTTCTGAATCCGCTTACTGTATTCGTCTCTTGGTCTCCCTCTACGATTTTTATCCCCCATGCTTCCCTCCAGTACTAAATTGGTGATCCATTGTTGTCCCAGAATGTGTCCTACCAACTGATCCCTTCTTATAATACGGTTGTACCACAAATTTCTTTCCTCCCCAGTTACATCAGCACCTCCTCATTAGTTATGTGATCTACCCATCTAATCTTCAGCATTCTTCTGTGGTTCCGCATTTCAAAAGATTCTACTCTCTTCTTGTCTATTGGTCCATGTTTCACTTCCATACAAGGCTACACTCCATACAAATACACTCCTGGAAATTGAAATAAGAACACCGTGAATTCATTGTCCCAGGAAGGGGAAACTTTATTGACACATTCCTGGGGTCAGATACATCACATGATCACACTGACAGAACCACAGGCACATAGACACAGGCAACAGAGCATGCACAATGTCGGCACTAGTACAGTGTATATCCACCTTTCGCAGCAATGCAGGCTGCTGTTCTCCCATGGAGACGATCGTAGAGATGCTGGATGTAGTCCTGTGGAACGGCTTGCCATGCCATTTCCACCTGGCGCCTCAGTTGGACCAGCGTTCGTGCTGGACGTGCAGACCGCGTGAGACGACGCTTCATCCAGTCCCAAACATGCTCAATGGGGGACAGATCCGGAGATCTTGCTGGCCAGGGTAGTTGACTTACACCTTCTAGAGCACGTTGGGTGGCACGGGATACATGCGGACGTGCATTTTCCTGTTGGAACAGCAAGTTCCCTTGCCGGTCTAGGAATGGTAGAACGATGGGTTCGATGACGGTTTGGATGTACCGTGCACTATTCAGTGTCCCCTCGACGATCACCAGTGGTGTACGGCCAGTGTAGGAGATCGCTCCCCACACCATGATGCCGGGTGTTGGCCCTGTGTGCCTCGGTCGTATGCAGTCCTGATTGTGGCGCTCACCTGCACGGCGCCAAACACGCATACGACCATCATTGGCACCAAGGCAGAAGCGACTCTCATCGCTGAAGACGACACGTCTCCATTCGTCCCTCCATTCACGCCTGTCGCGACACCACTGGAGGCGGGCTGCACGGAAGACGGCCTAACGGTGTGCGGGACCGTAGCCCAGCTTCATGGAGACGGTTGCGAATGGTCCTCGCCGATACCCCAGGAGCAACAGTGTCCCTAATTTGCTGGGAACTGGCGGTGCGGTCCCCTACGGCACTGCGTAGGATCCTACGGTCTTGGCGTGCATCCGTGCGTCGCTGCGGTCCGGTCCCAGGTCGACGGGCACGTGCACCTTCCGCCGACCACTGGCGACAACATCGATGTACTGTGGAGACCTCACGCCCCACGTGTTGAGCAATTCGGCGGTACGTCCACCCGGCCTCCCGCATGCCCACTATACGCCCTCGCTCAAAGTCCGTCAACTGCACATACGGTTCACGTCCACGCTGTCACGGCATGCTACCAGTGTTAAAGACTGCGATGGAGCTCCGTATGCCACGACAAACTGGCTGACACTGACGGCGGCGGTGCACAAATGCGGCGCAGCTAGCGCCATTCGACGGCCAACACCGCGGTTCCTGGTGTGTCCGCTGTGCCGTGCGTGTGATCATTGCTTGTACAGCCCTCTCGCAGTGTCCGGAGCAAGTATGGTGGGTCTGACACACCGGTGTCAATGTGTTCTTTTTTCCATTTCCAGGAGTGTACTTTCAGAAACGACTTCCTGACACTTACAGCTATACTCAATGTTAACAAATTTCTCTCTTCAGAAGCACTTTTCTTGTCATTGCCAGTCTACATTTTACTTCCTCCCTACTTCGACAGTCATCAGTTATTTTGCTTTTCAAATAGCTGAACACGTCTACTACTGTAAGTGTCACATTTCCTAAAATAATTCCGGCAGCATCACCTGGTTTAATTCGACTACATTCCATAATCCTCGTTTTGCTTTTGTTGGTGTTCATCTTATTTCCTCCTTTCAAGACACTGTCCATTCCGTTCAGTTGCTCTTCCAGGTCCTTTGCTGTCTCTGACAGAATTACAAACCACAAAGTTTTTATTTCTTCTCCGTGGTTTAATTCCTACTCTGAATTTTCCTTTACTGCTTGCTCAATATATAGACTGAATAACATCAGCGATAGGCTACAAACATGTCTCACTCCCTTCCCAACCACTGCTTCCCTTTCGTGGGTGTCGACTACCACCTGGTTTCTGTACAAATTGTAAACAGCCTTTCACTCCCTGCATTTTACCTCTGCCACCTTTAGAATTTGAAAGAGAATATTCCAGTCAACATTGTCAAAGGCTTTCTCTAGCTCTGCAAATGCTGTAAACATAGGTTTGTCTTTCCATAACCCATCTTCTATGAGAAGTCGTAGGGTCAGTATTGCCTCACGTGTTCCTATATTTCGCCGCAATCGAACCTAATCTTCCCCAAGGCCAGCTTCTACAAGCTTTTCCATTGTTGCGTAAAGGATTCGTTTTAGTATTTTGCCTTTCCTTAATCTATTTTCTAAGATAAGTCGTAGGGTCAGTATTGCCTCACGTGTTTCAACATTTCTGCAGAATCCAAACTGATCTTCCCCGAGATCGGCTTCTACCAGTTATTCCATTCGTCTGTAAAGAATTCGCGTTAGTATTTTGCAGCTGTGACTTAGTAAACTGATAGTTAGGTAATTTTCATATCTGTCAGTACCTGCTTTCTTTGGAATTGGAATTATATTCTTCTTGAAGTCTGAGGGTATTTCGCCTGATTCATACATCTTACTCACCAGATAGAAGAGTTATGTCATAGCTGACTCTCCCAAGGCTATCAGTAGCTGCAACGGAATGTTCTCTACTCCTGGGGCCTTGTTACGATTAAAGTCTTTCAGTGCTTTGTCAAATTCTTCACCCAGTATCATGTCTCCCCTCTCATCTTCATCTACATCCTCTTCCATTTTCATAATATTTCCCTCAAGTACATCTCCCTTAAAAAGACTCTCTATATACTCCTTCCACATTTCTGCTCTCCCTTCTTTGCTTAGGACTGGTTTTCCATCTGAGCTCTTGATATTCATATTACAGGTGTGTGTCTTTTCTGCAAAGGTCTCTTTAATTTTTCTTTAGGCGGTACCTCTCTTACCCCTAATGATATATGCTTCCAGATCTTTACATTGTCCTGTAGCCATTAACGCTATTTGCTGTAATAAACGTATAAATTGAGCAAAAATGGAAAAAAATTGACTGAGTTTCAAGAGACATGGAATCAAAATATGAAATTAAATAGGAAAATAAAAGAAAACTTAGTCCGTCCTCTGTTCATCGCTTTTGTCGAAACGTGATAAGTGGTTGAATACTACAAAAGTCACCACTATTCTCCTGTAGATTCTAATTTTTTGAAACTGCTCGGAAATCATGATGTAATCGGGGATCATACGGCTATCTGGGCATTACGAATAGTCAGCGCTTAAGGGTAAAACTTGAGGCTGAATAACTATTTTTCGTGCTAATTTGTCTGTTTTCAAGGGCTACCTGCAGATAAAGACATATTATGTTTACACAGGTAGAAGATCAGCAACATTCTATATTTACTGCACAGGGTCTGTTGAAAAAATTCCGGAGCATTCGTGATTTCGTGCCAACGGAGTGTTGGAGCGAAATGTTGATGGAATCCCTGCACACGGCTGTCTTTAATGTGTAACTGCCGGAAGTTTCATTGTTGTATGTTTTTTAGTTATTGTTCAGTGCTGTATTGAGTAGTGCTGTATTGTGTCACACACAATTCGGGACTGTTGAGATGCCAGAGCTACAGGGGCAACGCGTCTGTATTAAATTTTGCGTGAAACTCGAGAAAACTTTCACAGGAACGCACTAAATGATGCAAAAAGCCTACGATGATGAGTGCTTAAGCCGTACTCTGTTGTGGATGGTTCACACAGATTAAAAATAGCCGGAATGATGGGCCTCGTTCAGGACGCGCTTCGACGTCTACTGACGACGCTCATGTCAGGGATATCAACGAAATTGTGCATGCCAATCCTAGACTAACTGTTCAAGAGGCTGCAGAAGAATTTTAACACTTCAGTTGGTTCATGTCATGAAATCCTGAGAAGAACGCGGCCTTAAATGAGGACGAGACATTCATGGCTCTTGCATTACGATAACGCACCCGCATGTTTATCCCTGTTAGTGCGTGACTAAAAAACGAAATCACTGTGCTGTTTCTTCCTCCGTATTCTGGGAACCTAGCAGCTGCTAACTTTTTTTCTTCCGAAGTTGAAAACGCCGTTGAAAGAACGAAGAGTTACAACTAAAGACAAGAGAAAATTCGCAGACGACGCTTCGCGCAATCTAGTATGAGCCGTACCAAGACTGCTTCTGGAAGTGGAAATGGCGTTAGGAGAGTTGTATCAGTTGTGGAGGAGAGGATTTCAAAGGAGACCATGCACAATAAGTAAAGGGTAAGTATACAAAAATTTTGTTGACAGTTCCACAATTTTTTGAACAGATTTCGTAAAGTTTTTGATTTATTGCTTTTACCATAATTCCCTTCTTTTATTATTTCATAGAATAGGTACAAGTGCGTTGCGTAGAATAACTAGTTTCTTGGGTGTCAATGTCTGCAGCTTCTGTTTCGATGGGTTGTTTCTGAGAGGGCAGTTTCGCTGTTAATGGCTTCCATTTTGCTGGTATGTTGCTAATTGTACGACGGTGATCAGTCCGATTTTCCGAAAAACTGGCTATCAAAATACTTATTTACATTTCTTTTTAACAAACTGTCCTAATTCTATGGTTTTATTGTTTCACCTCTTTAAGACATCAGTCCTTCGGATTTTTTTCTATACCTTAAAGAAATGAAAAGTACAGTAAACTGAGCGAACTTTGATCCTTTGCGGTGGCTTTGGCTCACTTACAGGAAAAAGATAAAATATTTTCCTAAAGAGATTATGCTGGAAATCACATACACGCACTACGTCTGTCTTAACAGCCAAGTGATCTATACTCTTTGAAACTATATATGGTATGTCTAAGTTGGTCACACTGGTTTCCAGCTTCACTTTCATGTTGGAAGCTTTATTCAGTGTTGCCAATTTAGCGACTTTGTCGCTAGAAATGGCGACTTTTGCCTTCGTCTTAGCGACAAAAAAAACTTTTTAGCGACAAAAATTATTTAGCGACTTATCTGGCGACTTTTGGAGTACTGACGACTTTTGAAGTACAAATCAAAACTATTTTGGGCCAGTATTTTCATTAACAAAACTAAGATTTTAACTATAGAATGGGTACTACACTGACTTTGTTCTAGATTTACTAAGTTAAATTAAGTTCTTAATAGATCATGTAGCATTGTTCAGCATTTAGTAAACCTGAATGTGGGAATTGCCTAAAGAGTAAGAAAACCTTGACTATAGAACAATTCATTAATTATTACCCACTAGCCTGTTATCGGCGATAGCGTATCGATCTATAATTCTTCAACTTTTGAACTCCCTTTATTATTCGAACAATTCTGTGGGGGTATCTAAGACATTATTACGTTTTAAACAATTAACAATAGGACTGATATCGAGTTACCGAGTGAGTAGATTGTTTCAGTCGTTGGAGACTTATCCAAGGCAAGATGTCAAGTATGTGCAACAGAGTTTTATGCTGAATTGTGTGATGTTAGAAAGCATTCGAAAACTATTAAGCATAAACAAAAAATTGATTTAAAAAAAACACAAACCACCTTACCTGTGAAAATTGTTCTGAAAACTACAGTTAGAATAGCAAGCAGAGCGGAAGGCGCCCTTTCTTTATTTATTGCGGAACATTGTTCTATTTTATCTGAAGGTCATTTAGGAATACTATGCAAGAAGGTGTTTTCCGGTGATGAGGGCGCTAAAAACATGCAATTACATCGTAAAAAGTGCACTAACATTATAAATAAAGTTTTGCTCCATATTTTACACAATCATTGGTCGAAGATATAGGTAACCAAAAATACAGTGTACTAATAGATGAATCCATAGATGTATCAATATCTAAAAAGCTAGGTATCGTTATACGGTACTATAGTGTAAACAACCAAACCATTAGATCAGCATTTCTCAAACTCGCTGTAGTTGAAACTGCAGATGCAAGAAATCTAGCTGCTGTTCTTGTGAATTCTTTGAAAGATCTCAAACTTCCAATAGCTAATATGGTAGGAATTGGCAAAGATAATGCTTATGCAATGGTTGGAATAAACAATGGGCTTCTCGAACAACTCAAGAGAGAATATGGTTTGAAGTATTTGGTATTGATCAGTTGCATTTGTCACTCTCTTCAGCTTGCAGTTTCGCACGCCTCAGTGAGTACCATGTCTAGAAATATAGTGTTTCTCGTACGGGAAACCTACAATTGGTTCTCCATTTCACCCAAACGACAAGAGGAATATAAAAAGGTTTATGAGACAATAAATTGTGGAAAACAGCCACTAAAATTTTTGAAGGTCTGTACAACACGTTGGCCTTGAATTGAATCAGCAATACGAGGAATTCTGGAGCAGTGGGAAGAACTAAAACTACATTTTTCACTTGCCATGGTTCAAGACAATTGTTACACTGCCGATCTTTTGTACAAGATGTATCGTGACAACTCAAGTCATATTTACATGTTTTACCTTAAACATGCTTTAAAAGAGGTACAAATAGCAATAAAAGCATTTGAAGGAGAAGACAATGACCCCACTAAATTACTAGATACACTTGTATTTCTCATGCAGTCACTCGACAAAACATAGTTTTTCCAACTGTTGATTTGTTGACACCACCAGTTCCTAGCGAATGTATGTAAGCAAATCCGAACCTTGGCTTTATGTTTGAACAGAAATTGTCCGAGTCAAGTTTGTCTGGAGAAAATAAAGTTTATTTGAAGAAGAGATGCATTCAGTTTAGTCTGAAACTCATAAAAGAAAGTCAACAAAGACTGCCAAGTAACGTTAAGATCCTGAAAAAAATGTCAATGCTGAATGTTGAAGAAACACAAAAGTAAATAAAAAATAATGCTGTAGCGGATGTAGCCAAAGAATTGGGTTTTAGTGGCGATTTCATAGACGGTATGCTGCAAGAATCGAATAATATCAACTTCATTAGGTGGAATAACACTACTAACAATGTTCGATTCTGCAGTATAAAAATGCCGCAGGGGAGAATCCTTTTTCTTTGATTTCACAGCTAGCAATGACTGTTCTATGCCTACCGCATTCAAATGCAGAAGTGGATAGAATATTCAGGTCTATAAACATTATAAAAACTAAACAACGTAACAGATTATCGTTAAAGACAATTAATGCTTTGATCATACTGAGAGACCAGCTGAAGAAACAAAATAAAGATTGTGCATCTTTGGACATACCGTCAGACGTATTGGAGCTTATTGGAACGAACAAAAGTTACTCTTTTGCGACAAAACCAGTCGAACTGCAACTTCATCTTTTGAGCGACGTTCAACCCTCTACATCAACTACAGTGTATATTTTGTAACCTAATTTAGTTCTTGCTTTCTTTTGTTACAAATATAGTTGTATATTTCTAGTATATTTGACTACTGTGATTGAAACAACAATTTAGGTGTTGCATCGATTATGATAACATGTTTAATTAAACGTTAGCGTATTTTATATGTCTGTTGTTGCAAGCGATGCGTCATTTAATTAAGACAGTATAGCAATTACGTATGAGACAGTTTTTATTAATATTTTATTACCCCCCCAACTGGCTTATTGCACCATTCACAGCACGAAATTTTCAGTACACCCCTAGTAAAATTAGTTTTAGCGACTTTCTAGCGACTTTTGATATTGAATCTGGCGACTCGGGGTTTTTAGAGTTGGCAACACTGGCTTTATTACAAGGGATTCCCTTTTCTGGTCGTGGTGGAACAGTTTGGCTGCGCTCTTCTCTGTTAATTTTTATTTCGTCTTTCAAATTCAACTATCAGTTTGTTACTATTATTTAGTATTAAATAACTTGACCCCTTCAATAAAGCTCAATTTCTCTGTGCCGTACTTTATTACAGTGTTTCGATAATACAATTGGTGTTGCAATATAAGTTATATAGGACTACTTTGTGGTTAAAGTTGCACCAATTTCAATTAAATACTCATACTATTGTTCCATACAGTATACAGTATGAACTGCGCAAAACTACAGATCGAGAAAAATTTAAGACTGCCTGAGGATGTTTTTCAAGATGGCTGAAGAAGCTACTGACAAAATCCTTTCAAGGTAAATAAGGAAACATGCTTTCAGGCGTCGGAGATTGTGGCATCTATACTCTTGCTGCAAATGCAGTTCTGTAAAGGCTGCTTGGTGCTGTATGGACTGAGAATGTCGGTGAAATATTAATTAGTAAGAGAGCAAAGGTGTGGTGTGCGCACTGTAAGACCTTCGGTACACACACCATCAGATTATGGGTGGAGGTTACACTCAACAACCGAGCTAGGTTAATAATTGGCTCCTTTACCGACCCCCCGACTCAGCAGCATTAGTGGCAGAACAACTGAGAGAAAATTTGGAATACATTTCACATAAATTTTCTCAGCATGTTATGCTCTTAGGTGGAGATTTCAATTTACCAGATATAGACTGGGACACTCAGATGTTTAGGACAGGTGGTAGGGACAGAGCATCGAGTGACATTATACTGAGTGCACTATCCGAAAATTACCTCGAGCAATTAAACAGAGAACCGACTCGTGGAGATAACATCTTGGACCTACTGATAACAAACAGACCCGAACTTTTCGACTCTGTAAGTGCAGAACAGGGAATCAGTGATCATAAGGCCGTTGCAGCATCCCTGAATATGGAAGTTAATAGGAATATAAAAAAAGGGAGGAAGGTTTATCTGTTTAGCAAGAGTAATAGAAGGCAGATTTCAGACTACTTAACAGATCAAAACGAAAATTTCTGTTCCGACACTGACAATGTTGAGTGTTTATGGAAAAAGTTCAAGGCAATCGTAAAATGCGTTTTAGACAGTTACGTGCCGAGTAAAACTGTGAGGGACGGGAAAAACCCACCGTGGTACAACAACAAAGTTAGGAAACTACTGCGAACGCAAAGAGAGCTTCACTCCAAGTTTAAACGCAGCCAAAACCTCTCAGACAAACAGAAGCTAAACGATGTCAAAGTTAGCATAAGGAGGGCTATGCGTGAAGCGTTCAGTGAATTCGAAAGTAAAATACTAGGTACCAACTTGACAGAAAATCCTAGGAAGTTCTGGTCTTATGTTAAATCAGTAAGTGGCTCGAAACATCATGTCCAGACACTCCGGGATGATGATGGCATTGAAACAGAGGATGACAAGCAAAAAGCTGAAATACTAAACACCTTTTTCCAAAGCTGTTTCACAGAGGAAGACCGCACTGCAGTTCCTTCTCTAAATACTCGCACCAACGAAAAGATGGCTGACATCGAAATAAGTGTCCAAGGAATAGAAAAGCAACTGGAATCACTCAACAGAGGAAAGTCCACTGGACCTGACGGGATACCAATTCGATTCTACACAGAGTACGCGAACGAACTTGCCCCCCTTCTAACAGCCGTGTACCGCAAGTCTCTAGAGGAACAGAAGGTTCCAAATGATTGGAAAAGAGCACAGGTAGTCCCAGTCTTCAAGAAGGGTCGTCGAGCAGATGCGCAAAACTATAGACCTATATCTCTGACGTCGATCTGTTGTAGAATTTTAGAACATGTGTTTTGCTCGAGTATCATGTCGTTTTTGGAAACTCAGAATCTACTATGTAGGAATCAACATGGATTCCGGAAACAGCGATCGTGTGAAACCCAACTCGCTTTATTTGTTCATGAGACCCAGAAAATATTAGATACAGGCTCCCAGGTAGATGCTATTTTTCTTGACTTCCGGAAGGTGTTCGATACAGTTCCGCACTGTCGCCTGATAAACAAAGTAAGAGCCTACGGAATATCAGACCAGCTGTGTGGCTGGATTGAAGAGTTTTTAGCAAACAGAACACAGCATGTTGTTATCAACGGAGAGACGTCTACAGACAAAGTAACCTCTGGCGTGCCACAGGGGAGTGTTATGGGACCATTGCTTTTCACAATATATATAAATGACCTAGTAGATAGTGTCGGAAGTTCCATGCGGCTTTTCGCGGATGATGCTGTAGTATACAGAGAAGTTGCAGCATTAGAAAATTGTAGCGAAATGCAGGAAGATCTGCAGCGGATAGACACTTGGTGCAGGGAATGGCAACTGACCCTTAACGTAGACAAATGTAATGTATTGCGAATACATAGAAAGAAGGATGCTTTATTGTATGATTATATGATAGCGGAACAAACACTGGTAGCAGTTACTTCTGTAAAATATCTGGGAGTATGCGTGCGGAACGATTTGAAGTGGAATGATCATATAAAATTAATTGTTGGTAAGGCGGGTACCAGGTTGAGATTCATTGGGAGAGTCCTTAGAAAATGTAGTCCATCAACAAAGGAGGTGGCTTACAAAACGCTCGTTCGACCTATACTTGAGTATTGCTCATCAGTGTGGGATCCGTACCAGATCGGGTTGACGGAGGAGATAGAGAAGATCCAAAGAAGAGCGGCGCGTTTCGTCACAGGGTTATTTGGTAACCGTGATAGCGTTACGGAGATGTTTAACAAACTCAAGTGGCAGACTCTGCAAGAGAGGCGCTCTGCATCGCGGTGTAGCTTGCTCGCCAGGTTTCGAGAGGGTGCGTTTCTGGATGAGGTATCGAATATATTGCTTCCCCCTACTTATACCTCCCGAGGAGATCACGAATGTAAAATTAGAGAGATTAGAGCGCGCACAGAGGCTTTCAGACAGTCGTTCTTCCCGCGAACCATACGCGACTGGAACAGGAAAGGGAGATAATGACAGTGGCACGTAAAGTGCCCTCCGCCACACACCGTTGGGTGGCTTGCGGAGTATAAATGTAGATGTAGATGTAGATTATTTGACTCGTCACTCTAACGAAGTAGGCGAGTGTCAGCAATATGTCTTGTGATCTTATCGTGGCGTGTTTGTCTTCTGCCGTTAGGTCAGACGATAGAAATGCCACTTGCATGCTTAGAGTACCAGATTGACGGTGATCAACTTTAAACAGAACTTGATTAATTTTCACACACATTTATTAAAATAATAAAAATCATAGATATTACGTAACTTGATTCTGGATGCTGTCTACAATTGACAATCTGAAGTTCCTTTGGTCTTGGTATGTTAATCTTATTCTCATATATCTCTGATACTTGACAAAGTGTGTACACATTTATCTTCATGGCTATGTACAGGAATATGGTAATCTTATTAGGCGCACACTGAAACTTGACTACAGACTAATGCAGACAAATGCAGACTGACTAATCGAAGGTCTGTACACTCGTTATAATACCTTGCGCGTTCAGGTATCACTGCGCGAGTGTGATCGGCGAGGAGAAAAGGTTCTACGTTATCAGCAATCTCATTGGCTGCGTTACATATTAATACGCGGATCGGCGGAAGCAGAATTTGGTCCATCTCTAATACAGTGCCATCTCGTAGTGTGGAGACGGACGAGCGCTGCGCCTGCGCTGTTGTGCTTAGCGGGGCGCACTCTACTGGGAAAGTTGTGCACGCGCTATGTGGAACCATGTACACAACACAAGGCTAGACATGTTGTACAAAGAAACACAAAATTAATAAATGTGGAGCCTGGAAGAGGAGTTATCTCTGCATATGGAAAGAAGATCTGAAAGAAAATATGGTAACTATATTGCAGTGAGTTATAACTGACAATTCTACTCAGGCAAAATTATTGGCTTTGTCACACACGATGGAGCCAAGAAATTTAGAGTGGAGAAAACTCTGAAATTCTGGAAGTAGCCAGCAGAAGAGAAAGATGATGTTATGATTAATGATTTTCAGATATAAAATGAGAATAAATGTGCCTATACCAGAGGATATTATTCTGTTTTGGAACTATCATCATCCTTTTCCTATTTCATAAATATACTTCCCCTGTTTGTGTTACACTCCCATGTGTAACATTTTCAATCAATAACATTATCAATGTGTAATTTTAACTGCCTTTTTTCTGCATTACATTATCTTACTGAACCTGCAATATTTATTCAGAAATTATGTACAATATTGACAAACCAATCAAAAAATATTTTCCAAAAAATAAAACTGCAAATAGACTCATGTTGGCCTACACTGGTGCAACATTGGCTTCATTTTTTAAAAGTTATTTTTCCAAACAATAATTATGCACTGTGTCAAAACGTACTGAGAAAACCATCACTTTTATGCCAGAATTTTTTTGCATTTTTGGAAGGGAAAATGTAGGACATAATAAACTTTTATCTTGAAAAACCAGAATAAGTGGGGTGAAAGTTTGCCCAGTTTAAGGTGCTGTTTTCATTTTCTATATGTTTTTATAGTATGTATCATAATAATGAAAAATGATGTGGTTGAAAGTATAGAATAACACAAGCACATATACTACACTAAAAATGGGTCGGCAAATGAGATGTTAGTGAAAATGTGGTTACGTGCCACATTTGACTGGGGTAGGAAACAGCTGGGCGAGGCAGCCATTCAGGGGTTCTAGGGGCTATAAGATGCTGGCTTGACGTGGGAAATGCTTTAACTTCTTTTCTCTGGAGGGTCCAATCACATCATTAAGTCTAACCTGTTTGCTGTGTCGCTCCTCAGAGTTATAATATTTCTTGTGGGTTTTAGTTATCGTGATGTAAGGTAAGTGGTCAGTTTGTGTATTTATTGTGGAGAGGGAAAGTGACTTACGTCTTTTTAATGAAACTTTGTTGAAAGTACAATGTCTTGACTCCGTATTCCTACTTTAGTTACTGAAATTTCAGTCATACTATTAAAGGGTCTACAGTTTTTTTTTTTTTGTAATGGCTTCAATGCAGCCAAGGTGGCCATCTCAGTAATGGCTCCTGGCAACTTTGTGTTGGGGGAAAAACTTAAGTAAAAAGAAACAGGAAACCGAGCCCTAGAAAATAAAGAGAGTGCATGTATTGCAAAGAAATATTTTCAGATCTAAGTTAGAAGAGCAATGGATTTTGTGCCAATATTGCGCTCATTCAGGACCCACGACCTCTGCACAGGAGTTGAGGAACACAGTTTTGAATAATGTTTTACAATAAAATACATATAATTCTTTGTTAAAAGTTTTTTCTTACATTTTTGAGTTTAAGACTAAGTGTCCATTTCTGTGGAATTTTCTTTCCTTAATTGACAGATTAATTCAGACTGCATTTGAAGGGCTTCTGTTGCTGTGGTGGAATCAGCTTCCGATTTCAGAACTACATTATAAAATAATTGTAGCGTAACATGTAAAAATTTCAAAAAACTTCAAATTGTCAAAATTTTCAAAAAATCAAATAATAAATTTGGGAATTTGTTACATGATAAGAAGTGCGGTTTTAGGCCATTAACAACGGTACATTGTGTTGCTACAACAACTTTTTTGTAATCTGTTACCAAAATTCACAGAATGCTTTAAGTTTCCAGTGGTACAGAATCACATGTTGTTTGTAGTGAATTGTGAACAACTAGACATAAAACGGATCTATCTAAATCACTTTGAACTTTCCTGAACACATTTTCAGTCTCTTTTCTCTTTATATGACCAAACTTTTTTTTTTTTACTTTGTATTTTTTTCACAGACTGCAAAAGACTGTGTCAAAATTAGAGTAGTTTCATCTGGTACTTTATCAAAATTTAGAAGTTTAACTTCACTTCTGTTTGAGCTATTCAGTTAACAATAACTGCTTCAGTTTTTGTTTCATCAGATGAAAATTTTGGGTCATAACCATTTTAATATGGAGTCTGATGTTCTGAAACTGAGTTTGTGTCTAGCAGTGTGATATGGAAAGCAGTAGACTCCAGATCACTGTTATTGCCATGCTCACCTAAAAAAGTCTCTTACATTCAGTGAAGCTGTAGCATTAGCAACAGTCCTATACTTAGCTGTTTTCACATGCTGTTTAATATTGCCCTTTCGTTTATGTGCAGCAGAAAATTCTCCACTACATTGTGTACAATAAACCCACTCATTGTTACAGTCATTACAGAATTTCAAAAATTTCCATTCCTGTTGCAGGTTAACAGAGTCCTCGCTCCAGAGGTGGGTGGGGGGGCAATAGCTAGCCGTAAAAATTCTCAAACCCACAGCATTTTCGCAACCCCACTAGTTTAGCCACAGCGTAAGGGAATGTTTTCAGGAATGAATTATCACTCTGTTGCAGTGAGCCAATCAGATGGACGGCTTCAGGAAAGGGAACTTCCCTAGTCAGTTGAGTGGATTCGGTGCGAGGAAAATGCGGCCAGAAATGGGCAGAGGGACAGTTGCTGGAGACACCAAAACGGACAGTCGGTCTTTAAGCAGCTAGGAAGTGAAACGACTTAGAAAATTTCACGTTGTGTGGTATCGCGGGACTTAAGTCTCTGAGCGGTGAGCAGCCGTGCGCCTGGTGTGAACTCTAACCTTTCGTGTAAATGACGAGGTGGAGTATCAGACTTGTGTTTCGCGATGAGATTGTGAATGATCAATGGATATGCGCTTGAGTCTAGCAGTAACTCTAAATACGACCATTTTTGCTATTAGTTTGCTTTCTGAATAAACATTATTCTAACCAAATCACAACTGTGTGGCCTACATCATAAATAGGTCGTTAATTTAGTTCCTGATATTACCATTATTATATGTTATATTAACTTCGTATTTCACAAACTTGCAATCAGCCAGACAATTTAACCAAAGGGTCACAAGTATGTAATTTAGGGCGTGTAAAGCGACTTGTGTGGTTCAACCCTCGACGAGTTTGAGCCAAGACATTTCATTTCAATGAAGGGAAACCGCATGTGAGCCCGAACGTCTCTGGGATGTTAGCTCACACAGGGTACAACCGTGGGTCTACGAAGACAATGACTGTGTACCCTCAGGACAAATGTATTAACAATTATAGCGATTACTTATGAAATACACACTCCAGTCACATTAATGACACCATACATATGTTGGCATCTACCAGACGGACAATGCAGTGTGACACACAGCTTGCAGTGTATGTGCTTGGCTCAAGGAGCACTAGGAACCCAATCGAGAATCTATGGGACCGCCTCCTCAACTGGGCTGTTCGCAGCTTGGGTCTACATCTGATAAACTTAGCACAGCTGGCCACAGCACTGGAGTTGGCATTGCTCCACACCCCTGTCGGTACCTTCCACAACTTCAGTGACACTCTTCCTGTATGTGCTGCAGCAACCCACAGTGCAGAATGTGGTTATTCAGGATTTTTGACGGGTGGTCACATCGATGTAACTAGACATTGTTAATAAAAAGTTGCTTACTTTTTTCCTCTCAGTCTCATTTTCATATGACTGTTCCTTATAACTCATGAAGAAACACTGCTCCTCTTTCTTGCTGTATCAGTATAAAATGCATTGAATCAGTGCGAAACATGGAAGCTTTGGAGAATAATGTGATAAAAAACTCAAACAATACACACAAACAACATTTATTAAACATTTACTGCCAACGGCAGGATTAAAATATTTTCTTATTGATTATACATATGTGTGATTATAAAAAAAAGCTCATTCAAACTCAAAACAATGTGCATGTCTATAAAACGTTTAGCACCTGAAACAGAAGAGTCATGCAAGTGATGCTGAAAAAAAGCTTTTTATCAATATGGTATAAAGTTAAAACAGTTCATCATTATACAAGGCATAAAGCAAGTTAACACTGTAGGTGCACTGAACAGTAACAGATGACTTCAGTTATAAAATCAGCTGAAACCCACAACCAGTGGGTAAGAGTAGTGAACAGGTACATTTGCTGCTTCCTTCAGTGACACACTGATAAAAAAAGAAGGGCTAGCTGGTAATGGACTAGATTGTAAAACTACTACATATAAACACAAACACGGTACTTGTTGCTTAAGAAAAGACCTTCGTTAATCTAAAACAGATACAGACAATTACTTCTAATGGGTCACATATAAAGCTTTATCTACACCTCACGTTCTGTACAAAATGTTACAATCATAATATGGCACTACTGAAGAGACTGACACTTGTACACAATCTTGCATACAAATGTCACCAGTATGTTTGAGGAGCACCTATCTAAGAATGGGAGCGATATAGTGTCTGGTAATTGAATAAATTTTAAACACTTCTTGTTGTATTGAAACCTTTTGAACAATTCAATTTTAAGAATGCCATTACAATTTGGAAGTTGCAAACTCAGAGTTTTGTCAATATTCAAACACGGCCCCTTCAAGTAAAATGACTATCTGCAGGTGATATAAATTATCTGAAACGTAAACACTGCGAATTAAATCTTTCCATCAACTTTATTGCATTTGTTGAGTTAGGTGACACTACAAAAAGAGAGATTATTCTAAGACAGCAAAAGAGACAGAATTTTTTGACTACTGATGGTCTCTACAATCTATGAGAGACATGTGAAGATGAGCTGTAATTGTCAGTGATTTGTGCAGTTTTGTGATAAATGGATGAGAATGTGTAGAACTCTAGTCTTGGGTCAATAAACAGTCCTCCACGAATGATGGCAACATGTAGCATAACCAAATGTAGGTGAAATAATATGTACTTCAAGAGATTTTACCTGTACCAGATCTTAAACTCCACATTAAATTGTATCCTTACTTCGTAAATTATAATGTTTGTTACAAATAATACACTAAGAGTGGTGGAAGATCAATGTAATACTATGACGTAAAGAGATGGATGCTTGAGAATTCAGACCAAACAAGAACTGCTTTCTATACGAGTTTTTACAGTGAAGGTATGAAACATTCACTGCAATATACAGGGCGAGCAGGTAAGATATAATACTTTATTAACTTGTTCAAGATACTGAAACTAGGTTTTTGGCAAATGCCAGTATGCAGGAGGAGCATGTAACTTCTTGTACATTTTATACTCTGTGTCAACTGAGATACTGAAGCAAATACTTTTTTAAAATTGAACTTCATACTTTTTTAAAATTGAACTTCATACTTTTTTAAAATTGAACTTCATACTTTTTTTAATGGTACTCAGAAGCTTTTGAAAACCATGCACATATAATATAATGTGCACCAGTGAGACACTAAAGTGATCCAGACACAGACTGAATCTGTGTGATGGATTAATAATCTTGGCTGGTGCACTGGGCAGTTTTGTTTTTAGGCAGTTTCCCAAGCTCATTTAGGCAAACGCTGGGCTGGTAACCAATTTCCACCTCAAAACGCACAACAGGCAAATGGTTAAAATCCCATCACACACATAGTAAAGCTCACATTTTTCAGAGACAGGTACATTTTTCGGAGAGAGGTGATGCACGCAGCCTTCCTCCCTCAGATAACTGACGACTGGGGTGACAGGGAGCCCATCCGACTCCAATGTTTAATAAAATAAATTTCCAAAGTCTTGAATGTAACAGAGCATGTACTAGACAGGATTAACAGGAAGAAGAAGAAGAAGAAGAAGAAGAAGAAGAAGAAGAAGAGTCTCTGGGAGTACAGAGTTATAACACTTTTTGCACAAGAGCCCCACACAGCAGTGTTTATACCACAATAGCCAATTCCTACCACATCACCTATCATTTTTGGCGTATTTCTCTGATACTTTTACGAAGTTTCAAAGTTGACATTAACAAGTGTTACGTCACTGTATTCAAAAGCTTTTGAATGTCAATAGAAAAGTATATAGTTTCATTAGGAAATATTTAGAAGTTTGACGATGATTGGTTCGAAAGCCTCTGTGAAAATTTTAAATAAAATCGTTTCACTTTATTCTGTCAAAACATTATTTACTGCAACTGCAATTTCAACAGGTGGTCATTATCAATTATTCTGGGATGTTGCAACCCCACTCAACAATGTAAAGCTGTGACATGCTATGCACAAGTAGTTGCATGGCAGAGTGAATTTACTGTTGTTCAATATGGTATACACATTAGAAAGCCGGTGAAATAATGATATAAGCATTTCAGTTTAAATCTCGTGTAGCAGGTGTGGTAAATGAATCACAAAAACTTTCCTTGGTCCTTTTACCATGGCTGCTACATGAATTTAAATGTAAGTATTCATATCATTATTTCACAAGCTTTCTAATGTGTACGTGGTGCATGGTACAGCAGACAAATTTGCACCACCAAATGCAGCTACTCTTACACATCATATCACAGCATCATATTAGAGAGAGGGTTATAACATTCCACAGCACTTGAAGTGACCTCGTGTTGAAACTGCAATCGCAATAAATAATGTTGTAACACCCTAAAGTGGAAAGATTTCATATAAGAAAATATTTGCTACAATATCTTGGTCAACACAAAAGTTAGGGGTATTCCCTCTCATAAAACAATATTATGTGCCCGTGTGTGCTGTTATTAGCTAAAAAGTTTGTTTCAATACCTTAAACAATTTATGAACTTAAAGTAACTCATCCTGTATAAAAGAATGAAGGTTGGAATCATAATCACCGTTGCTCACAGCAACAAATGTGAGTAGTGCAGCTGTCACAAAGCTTCAGAAATGTAAGCTCATTATCCAGCTCGTGCACATTATGTCGCACCTCTGAAAACATTTGTCTTCCTTACACAGCAGCTCTTGAAACAACTTCGGAAACTACCATATGGCACTGAATGAAACTGAAATGTTAGTCACGATTCATCTATGTATCCTTTGTTCGAGTTTCACAAAATGCATCTCATATCTGCTAACATCTTAATAGACCAAAAAAAAAATATTTATGAGACTTTTAATTAAAAGATGATGGCTCCCATTGAGCCTAAATTACTCATTACAACTATTTTTGGCACTTTTAAATGTGAGATAGTGGGTCTGGTTAAAGCCACATTACTGAGAACTACTATCAACAATGTTTTGTTATAATGAACAACTCTTATTTTTTGCAGTCAGCTGTGTTTATTGTTTTAATTTGTTTGCTATTGATTTCAAAGGACAGTAACTTCATCTTCAGGCATGTGCATATCAATAAAAATGAAATTTGAATCGCCATAATCAAGAACTCTGGATGCATAGACCAACACAACTACAACCAACTTGCTGTAGCAGAGAATTATTATTCATTCAATAGGGTGCCTGTGGTTGTCTCTTATCAACTGTGATGTTAATCTGCAGTGATATCTTTAAGTGCACATAACAGCAACAATCAAAAGTTATCACCGTCTCTATTCAGTCTGGTCCGGATATCTTGAGCAAACAGATGTCACATTGCCAGGTGCAGCCAATTTTATGAAGTTGTGAAAATATGCACAATAAAGACCACACTCACTGGGAATTTTTTACCGATGATGATCTAATGGGGCTGTTGTGGCAATGCAATTCTGCTTCACAATTACAGATTTCTGGAGCAATTCCCAACGCAATCTGACCCTGAAAGGTAGAATATGGCACACTGATGAAGACACACAGCCACTCTGTGAAGGAACTGTGCCGATCCACAGCAAAGCGCAGTGCACAACATATTTTCTGCAGATTTTGTGCTAGGAGTTGTTTGACTGTATATCTCATAGCAATGACCTTGTTCACATCAATTTCCACAGTTTAATAATTCAGAAAAGCTTCTGATGATATAGACAGGTCTAAAACGATGGAAAGTTTAATGTCCATTAAGTTGAATGTCAACAGCAGGGAAATAATCTAACAGCTTTACAACCATAACACAACAGGTGTCTAACTACTAATCTAAAAACAAGATACGATGATGATGGCGCCATCTATAAGTAGAGCATAGTGTCAAGTTTCATTCCATGCATAGATAAATAATCGTATCGTAATGGTCGAGTGCATTTGTGGTGGAGTGCTATTTTTGCTACAGCAAATCTGTCATGCAACATGCCTCTCACAAGAATTTCAAGATTCAACTGCCATCTCAAATTCCTGCTTGTGGAACAATATTGAAAGTAGTAAGAAATTTCTGTGCAACTGCCAGTACATTAAATCTGAAGTCAACCAGCCCTCAGAAACCTTGGTGCCAGTCTTTTAGCTATGGGGTTACTTGAAGGCAACAGTGTATTCAGAACAACCAAGAAGCTTACAACAGTTAAGAGGTCAAATTCACAATAACGTTTCCAGAATTCCTGCAGCAGTTATGAAATGTGTGTTCAAAAACCTGGGTGAAACACCTCGAATATTGTATATTTGTGCATGGTTGTAATTTCATAAGTTAACTTGGACAAATGTTCTATCTGGTGTAAATTGTTCAACTTCGTTTTGCTATTAGCTTGTGTGTTAGTCAAATTTGAAATTGTCAAAACATTTAAAACACCCTCAAGTATAGAGCCAATAGTAGCAAAACTACACCTGTGAGAATCTGAAGCAAGTCACCAGGTTTAAGTACCTAAATAGTAGAATAAAGGAAGTGAATATGTAAATATCTTTGCACTGGAAACAAGACAATGGAAGCTTAATAAGAACACAACTGACCCTGCAGTAAAAGACATGTAAAATCATGACCACCACTTAATTTGGCTTGAAGTTGAAACTGGACTAAAAAACATATATATTTGTAAGTATCCAGGTTATGTTGATCTAAGCTTGGAAATGATAAAGGCAGCTGGCGTAACAGGCTTAAATTGGCTATGTACCGTGCTCTCAGTAATATGGAAAGAAAACAGAATCCCAGAAGACTGGACAAAATGATTCATCACTCCACTGTTCAGGGGCATAACACTACTGTCACATACCCTAAAGCTATTAGAAAAGATGATGGGAAAAAAAAGGACTTCAGAATATAGATGTAACTTTACTCAAGGAGGAGCAATATGGGTTCAGGAAGAATCACAGCACCACAGATCTCATTTTTGCAGTACAGATGTTGACAAGAGTATTGGGAACATGGAATGAATTTTTTGACTGCATTTTTGGACATTGAAAAAATCTAAAATAGTGTTCCTCAAAACAAGATCTGAGAAAGTCTGGAAGCTCTCAAGTTGCCAAAGTACTTAACTGAAAAAGTAACCAAAATTGCTACAGCTGTATCCAGACAGGCAGTGCACAATTATAAATGGTCCGAGACAAGGAGATGTCCAGCAAGAAACTGCCCTATTGCCACTCTTGTTCAAATAGTAACGGACAAGATTAAATGGACAACAAATCCAATACCCTAGTATTTGCTGATGAAACAGAAGATGAGGTGTAAAAAAAGCTGACAGAATGAAACCGTATATTTAAAAATTTTGGTCTGAAGATAAGCTATACCAAGACCTTAGAAACAACAGGGAAGTAACAAGCTCAAACTTACATTTGGAAAGGGACAAAATCAGAATTAGTTTTCCCATTTTGAAGCACAGCTTCCTATTAACCAGGAAATGTAAATCGGAAACCTTGTACGGGACCATATGTGCCACACGTACTTTGTGCCAATTCTCACTTATGGTTTAGAGGGATGTACCCTATCGGGTGGGGGGGGGGACTTCAGGAGCACTTACAGACACGAATGAGATTCACAGAAACTATGAACCAAACTACTAAATAGGACAAGATCGTATGTGAGGTGACGAGGAATGTAGCCGGGGTTGAAGACCCTATTACAAGTGGAATTAAGAAACACAGACTGCAGTGGTGTAGACACATTACAAAAATTGATGATGAAAGACCAGCCAGGAAATATTTCAGAATAAATGTCAAAGGGAAAAGACTTTGTGGAATGCCCAGAAAATGCTGAATATATACAGTGGAATCAGAGAAGGTTCCAGTGCGAAGATGTCCGGAACAGGAGGTCTACGATGACAGGATATGTACATCACACCCAGGAAATTGGAGCAGAGAAATAATGATGACAGTAGAGTAGCATAAGATGGTAGATTATGAAGTGAGATTAAATGCAGAATAGCACACGCTAAAACAGCATTCTACAAGAAAGAGAAGCTAATAACACGGAAAAATGTTGGTCTGAACATCAAGATATATGCAAAAATTTCTGTTTGGAATGTAGCCCTGCGTGGGTCACCGACATCAACAGTAGGGGAGCCATAACGGAAAAGACTGCAGGCTTTTGATGCATCGTGTCAGGTATGACTGCTAAAAATTTCACGGGCAGAGAGAATGACCAATGAAAATAGGGGGAGGAAGGTCGTTGGGGAGGACTGTCAAGGAACCAGTTTGTTGGACTCATATAAATTGTCCGCTCAATGTGAAATCAATTGAAGGAATAATGCCTGAGAAGAATGCGCCGAGCAGACCAAAACTTTAGTATCTAGGCAGATAAAAACAAGATCTGAAACTAACAACATACTCTGAACGTAGAAGATTGGGACAAATGGAGAACGAGAATTACTGCTTGCAAATCTACGGTTGAGAACAAAAGGAGAAGTTACTCCTAAAGGAATTCATCTCTGGCCAACATATTCAGCCATCAACATGACAATAGAGAAGCTGAACCACGGTTGGATAAGTTTCTCAATTCTGACTAAGTTGTTTAGAAGTAGATCAATTACTGACATATCTGTACAAATGTTCCCCAGCAACTACAACTTCCGCTAAAATCACCAATGAAAATTAATTTTAGACTTCTTAGTGTAGCGTTTAATTTGTCCTCAAACAAACTGGTAGCAAATAGAAGGAAAGTGGAGGACAATACAATGCACCAATAACACAACACAGAGGACTCTTTTTTTCCCTTCTTTCTGGAGAGAGAACATCCTGCTGATGTCAAAATTCTGTTACTTTAATGGTAGCCTCATATTTTTGTGTGTAAGGGCACACCTGAACGATGTGTAGCCTTCAGCCAACTCTGCATATGCAGGCACAACTTTGATGAGACACATTTCTCTAAACAACTAACAGTTATACAAGATATAATCATGTTAAACTCTTAACACAAAGCACAAGATTATAACCTGATAATAATTTTAAAAAGCAAAATTCCTGCTAACAAGACTGAAGGTCCAAATCGTGTGAAGAACGGGTGAGACACATCTAGAACAAATTCGAAGGATATGGGCAGGGCCACACAGACACTGGTCCTTGTTATGTGAACTGCTTCCAAAAGAAATTCCTGATAATAGTCTCATAATGGTCACAATATATTTAAAATTAATTTCATGTCCAAAAAATATACCTTTTGGCCAGTTGCTAAATTGTACAGACAAACGACACGAAACAATGTGATCCGAGAAATATATTCACAAAGCACTGCTGACACTTACAACAATAATTATGTTTCTGAACAGGATGTGCCACACAGAAAATAACCAAAATGAATGGGGTCACACTTCACTGCAGACTGAAGGTCTGTGAGAGTCCATGAGTCAACGAACAGCTCACCTCATTCTGCACCACTTGCAGAACGAACAGTTACCAGTTGTGATCTTCATGTCAGAACAGTTACGAACTGTCACAAAACCTTGGCAAGATTTTTTTTAAATAACAATAAATAACATTATGGCTGCAAGCAAGTTAACACAGTTTTTATCATAACTTTACATTTGACATTCACATTTGTTAAACTAAATAATATTTTGCTGAAATTATCTCAGAAAAATATGTACATTGCACATAAAACTCATTTACAGAAATTATTTTACCTTCTGTTTAAAGACAATATTTTGCAAAATCAAAAGTAAATGGCCATTTTCAATAAAAAATCACTGAGGTAAGACAGCTAGAACAATAAATACACCAAGGTAGGTGAAAGTAACGCACAATCCAATGTACTTCTGTAACGAGAAGTGCTACAAAACGAAATATTGCAACTACTAATCATTGGTTATTCCCACCAAACACCTTTGCCTGATATCTATTTTCTGGTGCTGGAGAAAGCCACCACACTATGTGGATGTTTCAAGAGGCACCTGCTGATGTGCAGAGACTGAATTTCTCTACAGATCTGGGGGTTACTCAGCATGCCGTTGACAGTCCATGTGTGTAATGCAGTCAATCAAAGGAAAATATTTTGATACTTTGGAGATTTTGGCAAGGCAGCAGCAACACATTCACACCAACTGTCAACATTTGCCACAAATGACTGTGGACTGCTGATGAGCGATGGGCAGTGGTGTCACATCTCCCCTACAATAATAAGCAAGCTACATGAGATTGTTATCCACTTGGATGATGGAACAATTATTTGCATGGGAAATAGTTTTGAGATTAAGAAGATTACTTCGTATGCATAGAAAAGTAATGGCCAACCAAGTTTTACAACCACATATTAATGCCTTGGAGAGAAAGATGGCCACATGGCAGTGTATCAACATTACAAAAGAACCAGTGCTAGGCCATGAACAGAACTTCATTTCTCCAGTCCTAGCAGGTTATATCTCACAGAAGAACGATTGATTGTGCACGACTTTCTGCCTGACCTTTGGTAAGTGCAACAAAATGCAGCAATGGCTACCAGAAGCATAGTGTTGACTTTGTAACAATGAAAACTCCTCCTCCGATTTTTGATTTATGTAACACATGGAAAATGAGTGCTACATTTGCTGTAAGACAATTACACAACTTAACACACGTTTGTGTTAAAAACAACATTAAAATAACCAACCAGAAAGTAACCACATAGAGTAGCTGCAGACTGTGTGTTTATACACACAAGCAATACCACATCAATCCATTATTTCTTACCCCACACTACTGCAAAATGTCTGTAGCATTCCATCAAAATACACCATTGTAGAATCACAAAACTTTTTTATTTCATCTGCCCTGGACTACACTATAATTAGTGATGCACTATTCTCTACAACAGTGCCTTCTTACTTAAATCAATAATCCCCTCACAAGCAGTTACAAGGTTTCCACACAGCAGCAATCACAAATTTGTACTCTTTTTCCCTTCTTGACCCTTCTGGTATGTAATTCACAAACACTAAGCTTAATAGGAGTTCACAGTAACACTTAATGTTTTTATTACTGTTCTGGAAGGGATTCATTTCAAACAACACACAAGTGAGGGATAATAACTTGGTGTGTTCCCACCCCATACCCTTTTTCCTCCACAAGAAATAAGAAGATCCCAAAGTTTAATTTGTTACAGTGCAACACATGGTCCAAGGTGCACCACCGAGGTGATCTTTTCCAGAATACTATTGGGTCTAGCAAGGGGCATTCATTTCAAACCACACACACGTGAGGATATCAATTTGCTGTCCCCCCCCCCCCCCCCCAACCCCCTTTCTCATTTTTTCATAAGAAATAATGAGACCCCTCAGTTTAACCTGTTACAGTCCAACACATGGTCCAAGGTGCACCACCACGGTGACCTTATCCAGTAGAGTATCGGGTCGGACTAGGAGTCAGAAGCCCATGAAGCAAATCCACGGCCTCCTGGGAAGGGTGGAGGAGTAAGGCAACTGACATCCGACAGAGGTGCAATACTTATGTGCACCTTGAAATTGTCGCGATCTGGGCCGATCAAGTACGGTGATGTGGCCACACGCTGATTGCAGGGGTAAAAGTATGTAACTCCATGGGCAGAAGGCACTCTTTTAGCCCCATTGGTGGAAGCCGCACTTGCGGCTGAACCGGCAGGAGCTGAATTTGCGCCCGACCTGCTAGAAGATGCATTTGCCGTTGACCTGCTGGAAGAAGCATTTGGGGCCGACCTGCTAGAACCAGCATTTGCGGCCGATCTGCTGGAAGAAGCATTTGCGGCCGACCTGCTGGAAGAAGCATTTGCGGCCGACCTGCTGGAAGAAGCATTTGCGGCAGAGCTGGTAGAGGCCGCATTTGAACCTGAGCTGGTAGAAGCTGCATTAGCAGCTGCACTGGCAGAAGCCGCGTTTGGAGCCGAGCTGGTAGATGTCACCTTAGTTGCTGGACAAGGAGTACCAATATGAGCTGTCGCACCAGGGTTGAGAGAGTCAAAAGGCAACAGGTTGTCGAAATTGAGAACACGCTCTTCATCCAAGAAGCGGTGGTAACGCTGCGAGACGGATGTCACGTGTTCAACCCCGTCCTGTTGGCCCCGCACAAGCACGCCAACCAAAACGCGTGTCGGACATGTGTCACGGCATGTCACCTGCAAACAGTGTGAAACATAGTTTAAACTAACAGACTGAGATTCTTCTACAGAGCTGTACAATACATCTGTTTACTAAACAACATGATACACCACAATATTTGTTACCTGACTTGTATATTTATGATCGCGTTTTGTTTTTCAACTTATACTAATCATTCTTTAATGACATTTGAAGCAACATACACTCTACTGTAGAAAATACTTTCACAGAATTTATGACCAATCCTTACAAAATGATATCATCGAATGATCAAAATGTAAATATTTAAGATATTGTTAGTATTCAGTGTAACTTGAAATGACGTTCATATAAAATAATAATACTATAGCATTGGAGTTGCCAGTATTGTAGGGAAATAAAATATTTAATGCACATTAGTGAAATTTATATATTTCAACAATAACTGTTGAAACTAATCGTTTTATGAAATTTGGCATTGGAAAGCTTTGCATTTTACAGTACAATTTATTCAAAATATATTGTTTTTTGGTGATGAATGTGTTACCACTTTTATATCAACTTGAACAAAGTTCTCCACATTGAATATCATATGGAATTGTAATTACAACAACACCGTAAAAAATGTTGACTCAAGGATCTATGTAAGGTCAAGTGTGGGGCCAAAGAGTGGTTCCCAAAGTTGTTAAGGGTTAGTTAGAAGTTGTAACTTTTGTAAGATGTTAGAAGTGACAATTACTAATAAATGCAACAAATATGAAACTTAGTTTTCAAACAAATATTTCACAAATATCAAACTCAATGAACACACAGAATATAAAATAGTCTAAAAATTAAGTCAAGGACTTTTTTACTGAAGAATAATAATTTATAATCATGTTCAATGAACGTAATCGCTGCTGTGGAAGCAATTAGAAACTGATTTAACATCAGTCAACAAACTGCTTTATTTACATAGTTCTTCCTGATCATGGTAGTTACATAATGCCTTTAAGTACACACCCAGAAATACAAATCAGAGATGCTGTTTGGTTACCCCCATACCCTTCTCACCACAGTCTGCCTAGAGGGGTACGATCAGCTGACCTGTTGAGGTGACTTCCATTGGCAGTGCCAAGGATGCCAGCATGGGGGACTTCATTTCTGCTTTCTTTCAGCTCCTGCACTCTTGCCATAAGGTAACTACTTCCTGCAGATGGACAAAGTCACTGACTTGGACCATCAGTGATCTTCGATTCTGGTGTTGTGCTTGGGGGAAACTGTGCAAGAACTTGAGCTATTCTTTGCTCCAACACTTCCAGAAATCTTCTTCTCTTTTCTGATTGAGTCAGAATTCTTGTGTGAAGACTGTTACAACAGGTGGCTTGGGTCCCACTGGCAATGTCTTGAGTCTATCCTCCACAATGAAGGATGCTGTGGAGAGCACTTCTTCATTCTGGATGATCAGTTTCGAGTTGAGGGCGACGTCAGTTTTCATGAGTACAGTCTGTAGCCTTTCCTTATCTACGCTGCAGTGCGCAATTAGTTTTGGGAAACATCTTTTGGTTAAGCCGACCATTCTCTCCCACTAAGCACCACACACAGAACTATAAACTTCCATGTTCTGCCTTGTTGTGCGAGATACCGGTCGACCTTATCTGCAGAGATTGCCATCTACAGTGGAACTGTAGATGGTGAGTAAAATGCTGTGTCTATCTATAAATCTTTCTAGTACCAATAAAAATCAATCTGTTGTAGCACTGTGAACAATGTACCATTTGGTTGTGGTCCTTTCTACTTTGGCATACAATGGCCCTGCAAAATCAACACCAGTGACTTGGCAGTGTATTGCGGCATTACTTGACTAGTTGGCATTAGAGCTTCTATTTCTTGACTGGCAACCCCCAAGAGCTACTTTACATGGGAGGAAGAAGTGAGTAACTTGGCATGACAGTCGTGTACTTAGCAGGCGGAATGAAACTCTGAAAGCACAATTCTAACCCCAAGATGATGTAAATGGAATGAGTATAAAAGCCTCACAAAATGGTGGTTTTCATCAAGGGTAAGTGGACGATGTTCTTCAATGGTTGATTTGGCATTAAGCTGGTGACCATCTAGGTGAAATAGGTCTTCATCTAAAAAAGAACAGCCGGACACTGTGGCTGAGCAGTTCTAGGCGCTTCAGTCCGGAACCGCGCTGCTGCTACGGTCGCAGGTTCGAATTCTGCCTCTGGCATGGATGTGTGTGATGTGCTTAGGTTAGTTAGGTTTAAGTTGTTCTTAGTCTTGGGGACTGATGGCCTCAGATGTTAAGTCCTGTAGCGCTTAGAGCCATTTGAACCATTTTTAAAAAAGAACTAAAACTCTATTTTCAATCTCTTGGGTACAGACATGTTTTTCTTAAAGGATTTGATTTCTTGAAAATAGGAGTGTTCTTGTAAAGCCTTGATCAAATAATAATAACCTGCTGCCATTTCTTCCACTGTACATTCACCTTGTCAATAAGTTTCCTTTTCAACTGGAGAACTTGGGCAGTGACTTGCAGTAGTTTCCAGTAGTAGGAACCAAAATCTTTCAGTATCAGTTACTGGGGTGTCTCCGTAAAGACCTGCAGATCTGGTTGTAGTTTTTGGTTTCTGGCAAAGAAACAATTGTGATATGTAGTGTCACCACCAGACACCACACTTGCTAGGTGGTAGCCTTTAAATCGGCCGTGGTCCGTTAGTATACGTCGGACCCGCACGTTGCCACTATCAGTGATTGCAGACCGAGCACTGCCACACGGCAGGTCTAGTCTAGAGAGACTCCCTAGCACTCGCCCCAGTTGTACAGCCGACTTTGCTAGCGATGGTTCACTGTCTACATACGCTCTAATTTGCTGAGACGACAGTTTAGCATAGCCTTCAGCTACGTCATTTGCTACGACCTAGCAAGGCGCCATATTCCGTTACTATTGATATTGATATTGTGAGTCATGTACCGTCAAAAGCGACGTTCATCATTAATGGATTAAAGTTAAGTATCCAACTAATTACGTCCGCTTTCTGACTTCTAATTCCTTGTCATGTTCCAGACCTCACGTCAGTATGGTTCTTCCCTCCTCATGCCAGCCTGCGTGAGCTGAAACACGTGCATTTCGGCCTCCTCTAGTAACACGGTGTTGGCTCTTCTGCCAACACTACATGATATACTCTTGGTATTAATTTGGCCAGTGACAGGACTGTTGAGGAAACCACAGCAACCCATGCCATTATATGTCCTACTTGTAAATTTATGTGAACCTGTTGAATACAAAGGCTTTCCAACTAATGGGGCTACCCCTTAACCCTTTCACAGCTGTGGCCATGTATAAACATTCTGTTGTGCCATTCCCCAAGTGTTGTGGATGTGTATCGTATTTACTCGAATCTAAGCCGCACTTTTTTTCCGGTTTTTGTAATCCAAAAAACCGCCTGCGGCTTAGAATCGAGTGCAAAGCAAGTGGAAGTTATGAAAAATGTTGGTACGTGCCGCCACAACTAAGTTCTGCCGTCGAATATATGTAGCGCTACGCGGGCATGCTTTGTAGGCACAAAGATAAATACTGGCACCAAAACCTCTGCGTCAGTAAATAAATAAAAAAAAAGTGGAAGACGAGCTTTTTTTCTCCGCCGCGAGTTTCGACCACTGCATTTTCATACATTATCCAACGAAGTAAATACAAATTCCGTATTGTTCATCTTCGAATGTAGCACAATTTCAGTGTACTACGAAAATCTGACTGGCAAGACTGTTTGGGATGTTTGTCAATATGGCCAACTCTACGTTGTGAATTTTTTCCTATCTGTGAGAAGAGATGGTTGCTAATAGGAACCTGATGAAATTTGAATCACATACAGTATTCTCTTCACCATAAGAATAATACGAATATAAACATTTTGCCATGTATTCTTTCGTGTTTGCTGCTATCTCATTAAAACCCTGTCTGCCTAATAAACTACGAAACTAGAGTGAGACAACAGCAAACGCGGAAGAATATACGTATCGTGTCATGTTTATATTCGTATTTCGTATTATTCTTATGCCTAATAGTGATGCAGTCAGAAATGAAGCACGGCAAGTGACTAGATTTTTAAATCTAAGATGTCTAATTTCTGTGCAGAATTTGATGTAATAAAGAAGCAGCCGCAAAGATTTTCAAACGGAGAAAAATTTTCGCCTAACTCTCGTTCAGAACATGTTCTATCATACGCAGTCTATTATTTTATTCTTGTTGATCATTATCAAAGAAAGCAGCAGTGTAAGTAACAACAAATAGAAGTCTTTTGCCATTGTTTCGCTAATGAGACGATTCCTCTTATTTTTTTTTAATTGTACGCGGCGGTAGCGCGCACAAAAGCAAGCCATGCCGCTAGCCGCGACAGGCCGTAAACACGCGCTATCAGAATGCGACAAACAATGCACGACACAGTGCAGTAATGCATTTTCAGCTTAAGAGTGACGCAAACACCTATAACAAAGAAAACGGCACTTATCAGATCAAAGCAAAATAAGCAATCGATTCAAACCAGACGAAGCACATGAAAAAGGAAGGGTACCCGTATAAATACGGACGGAGCGCCTGACGCATAGCAATGGCTACGTGGTAAAGCTTAACTGTTAAGTTTACGACTCGAATCAAACTACTGTAGCTGTATCGTCATTCATTCGACCTAAATTGTGTCTCATATTACAATGGACCAACTTTGTTTCGATTTGGAGGTGCGGCCTAAAACTTTTCCCTCTCCCCTTGAATTTCGAGTCTCAAATTTCAGGTGCGGCTTAGATTCGGGAAATTTTTTTTCCCTTTATTTCGAGTCTCATTTTTCAGGTGCGGCTTAGATTCGAGTAAATACGGTATACGAGACTGCTTGGATTTTCCTACAATGCTATGGACGTCTGAATGTGTCTTGAACCAGTGTCCCCTCTCTGCTGTGAATGAGTTACTTCCTTATCTCAGTGAATAAAAAAAGCTTCAAGTATTTACCATAAAGCATGTGTGCCTCATTGCATGCTTTCATTTGCAAGAAACCTTGTTTCAATATCTTGAATTGTTTGTGAAATGTGATGATTGTTGACCACACAATTCGCGATGCGCAAGGATGTGAATGGGCAAGTTGCGCACCACTTTCCTTTGTATATAAAATGTCACTTGAGCAACGAAATGAGATATCCTTCCACTCTCTGTTTTAAATAAAATTTTGATATCTTACCTACATTTCATTCACTGCAATGTAAGAGCTAAAATCAACTATATGTAAAGTTTATGCAATGCATTTTTACCTCTGTGAATTTTTACAAAGTTCGTGCAATGTTTACTTCATTTGATGCACCACAGTTCTTTGTCAAGTGAACGTATCAGACTGTAAGATGTGCAAAAACCAAATTTTTTCACCTAATAGTTTTCGAAAAATCGGATAAGTATTTCACATTAGTCAGAACCCCGTCTCCCAGCACAGGCACCAGCATTTGCCAAGCAGTACAGCCATAACAAAAGCCAGCCTTAGCACGAAATGCAGACAGCACATGTGCAGCAGCAAAAGGGTTAACCAACCTAGTGTTACTACAGAGTCAGTCCAAAGAGTTGTTCCATGTATGTTTGTGTTGGTAGCCTCGCAGTAGTAATCCACAAAGGAAGGATTATAGAAAACTTTGGTGCAAATACTTCTCCCTTCGAAATTTTTGATCCATCTTGGTGGATAAATCTGTGATAGAATTGGCAGGGCTGATATTCAAGTGCACCACTGAATAGTAAGATGCTGAGATACAAAGGTGGTACTGAAAAGTTCCTGGCTTTGTTTTCTTATAGATGGGGTAAGGGGGGATGAAAAGAAAGAGAAAGGGCATGGGTGCTCATTTGTAAGTTTGAAATCTTAATATGTAACTGTAAATAACAGGTGTTCACTATTTGTACTAATTGCTCTGTCGCAGGTGATAGCTGACATGGAAAGCCACAAGCAAGTTTCTCCTCACTGGGCTTGCAGCCATCACAAACTTTTTGTTTTTCCGGGGAAAGTGCGCAAATGAAATTCACACTGAAATGTCCGCAAACACTGGGAGAGAAGTGTGTTTCATAGAGCACTGTGAAAACTTAAATATCTCACTTCACAACTGGCCGTTTCACTGTTGAAGAAGAGTCCGGCAGTGGTCACCATCAAATTGCAACCGTCACTGGAACGCATGATACTGTTCGTGAGATGATTCTTTAGGACCAACTAATATTTGACAAAAAGATAGCTCAGATACTGGGCATCACCTGGGAACGTGTTGGTTTCATTGTCAATACAATTTCAGCCGCAAGCTTTCAGCAAAATGGGTGCCTAAATGTCTGAACTAAGATGAGCAGAAAGAACACACTGATACATTGAAAGCCATTTTGCCTCATTTTGATCCAGAAACCATTTGGCAAAGTTAGTAACTGAGGATGAAACTTGACTTTACATTTATGACTGTGAAATCAAGGCAAGGTCAAAGGAGCTCTACACCTAGAAATTGGCCAAAAAGTGACAGCGTTCTTTTTCTGGGACAAAGACGGCTTTCTGTTTGGTGGACTATATCTCAGGGATCTACTACAACCTGACAATATTATGCTGACCTGGTACTAGAACTGAAGGAGGCAATTGAGAACAAATACCGAGGAAAGTCGACCAAAGGGCTTCTTTTGTTGCACAGCAACAACACTTGTACAAAGTTGTGGCTGTCAAATTGACAACCCTGGACTTCGAAGTAGTCAACCAGCCTCCCTACTTGCGAGACCTAGCCCTCTTGAACTATTAGCTGTTTCTGAACGAACATGGAAGAACTCCTGAAGGGTAACAATTTTCAAGACACTGAAGATATCTAAAGCGGTTGCAGAGAGCTGGTTTTGCTAAAGACCACATGACTTTTATTTGCACGGACTTAATCCGGGTTGATACCTGCAACTACACTGATGCCACAGCTCATGGCATTCTGTAGTAACACTGTGAGTTACAGTTCACATAGGATGCAACAAATTTTAGCTAATTGCACATTGGTGTCAACTGAAATCATATGAGCAGATATTAATGTTGTAATGCAGGTTATGGCATCAGAATTGTGTCAAGAGTTAAATACAAGGAAAATGAAACACAAATGTTAGATCCGAAACTAGATTTCATGCAGGAATAAAGTAGGGGCAACAAATACATTTATTAAACAAATAATACTTGAAGGCAAAACTGCTGCCTGCTATGGCAAATTTGTCATGATGGAATATTATGAAAAGGATAGTTGCTACTCACCATACAGTGGAGATGCTGAGTCGCAGAGAGGCACAACAAAAAGACTGTCAGAAAGTGAGCAGGTCTTTTTGTTGTGCCTATCTGTAACTCAGCATCTCTAGTACTGTAAGGTGCACAGCAATTGTCCTTTTCATAATACTGTAACAGTAATATCATGTTGTTGCTCTTGCAGTTTTAGAAGCTGCAGAAGTGTACCTGCAGACTAATGTCTCATGTTTTCTGCATTAAGAAAATGAACACACACTGAGATTAAATGGAGTACAGCAGTAATTATTCCATGATAACTACATCAAAATGTTGGCGTTTCAAAATACAGTCATCAGGGAGCAGTTCAATGATGCTGTTCAGTGTGAAGTTAGTGATCTCACATAATACATCTGTCCTGAACTTTTTGTAGCTTGGCAAAAGCTGGATCTCATGGGTGACGGTACTGAACACTGGATGTTCACACGTTCGGCTGTGGTGCCACTGCAGGAAGCCACTAGCTGTGGTGTCATTTTAGTTGTGTGTATGAACCCGGCTTTACAGAATGCTAACTCTAGTGGAGGTATTTTGAAGTACAAAGAGGCTTACCCATTACTTTCAACCTATCACAAATTATTAGCCATGACATACTGAGTCGTTTACAGGCAAAAAATGAAAATATAAAATTTTTTGGCTACTACGACATTTCCCATTCACCTTCAATTGCCACCTGGGCAACATTGATAAATCAACAAGTGCAGATCAAGCAGTGACACCAGGGAACATGAAATTCAATTAGCTGACACCAGGTTGTATCAAGGTCCAATGATTATAGCATTTATAAACATGCCACAGAAATTCAAACATATAAAATAAATTTTAACAGAAAAAGGGGAGGAGGACTGAAATTAGATAATCTGCATGCCTCAGTATCAGTATCAAGTATAAAGAAAACAGCACCACATGTTCTGTTATACAAGCTCCATAATACATGTCGGCAGAACATTGCGATCTTCGCTATCAGTAAGAAGTCATGAGTTTGCCATTGCGCAAATACAAATAGAAAGTTTGGATAACCGAGGGTGTTTACATTGAGGTATCAACAACAGCAAGGACCTGTTTATCCAGGTAAATGCTGGCCCAATTGTGTGTAGCTAACCAAAACCGTAGGAAGATATTTCTGCCAAGCAAAAGGAGCAGGAAACCTATTACAGATTACCTGAGTGGTCAACATGAAATATTCATCTCCAGTATCGACAATGCAGAGAATCAGTGGACAAAGTTAAGATGTAGTATACAATAAGCTTTAGGCAGAGACAGGAAAGACCCACTATGATTCGACAGCTGTGATACAATGCTGCTATGAAAGCAAGGTGAGCTTTGCTTCAAACTTAAACATAGCCGTATGTGAAGTGTTAAAAGAATTTGAAAGTAAAATTCTACCTACAACTTGGCAAAACCCTAAATGTTTTGGTCTTGTGTTAAATTAGTAAATGGATTAAAGCCATCTGTCCAGACACCCTTGTAAGCATGATGGCACAGAAATGGAGGATGACACGGGATAGGCTGAAATACTATGCATCTTCTCCCAAAACTATTTCACTTAGGAAGATTATACAGCAGTTCCTTCTCTGAATTGACAGACTAACATAAAAATGACAAATATCGAAATAAATGACGTGGGATAGAAAAGCAACAGAACTAGCTCAACAGGGGAAAGGCCACTAGACCTGATGCGACGTCAATACGATTCTACACAGAGTAAGCGAAAGAAGTAGCCCCTCTTTTAGCAGCAGTTTACCAACTGTCGCTGGAGGAATGAAGCATTCCTAATGGTTCGAAAGAAGCATAGGTTATTCCTATTTTCAAGAAGTGTCACAAATGAACACACAATACTATAGGCCTATATCTCTGACACTGCCCTAGGGAGGAATTTTGGGACAGGTTTTATGCTCGTGCATTATGACATTTCTCGATAATCTCCTCTGTAGGAATCAATGCGTGTTCAGAAAACAGCAACTGTGTGAAACCGAGCTCACTTCGTTCCTCTGCAAGACCAAGAAAGCAGTGGATATTGGAACCCAGGTGTTCCTTAAATCGTGGAAGATGTTCTATACAGTTTCACACTGGTGCCCAATGAACAAAATACAAATGTCTAGAATATTAGACCAGCTACGTGATCTAGTGCATAACATCGGGAGTCCTAAGAGACTTTTCACACAATATGCTGTTGTATACAGAGAAGTTGCAAAGGCTAGAAAATTGTAGCAAAATGCAGGAAGTCTTCCAGACGACTGATGCTTGGTAAAGCAATTGGCAGTTGGTTCACCCTCAACATAAGCAAATGTAACATATTGCACATAAATAGACAGAGAGATGCACTATCCTATGGTCACCTGATTGCAGAACTATCACTGAAAGCAGTCACATATATATGAAATACCTCGATGTGAAGTGGAATGACCACTTAAAACTAATTGCAGGTGGGGCAGAGGCCACACACATTCATTGAAAGAATCCTCTGGAAATGTAGTCCACTCACAAATGAGGTAATTTTCAAAAACTCTGTTTGACCAATACTCAGATATTACTCATCAGTCTGGGACCTTTAACAGATATGATTTACAGAGAAAATAGTGAAGATCCACAAAAGAGCAGCACATTTCGTTACATGTTAATTTAATAAGGACAAAAACATCGTGGAGGTGCAAAGTCAGCTTTCACTGGTAGACACTCAGAGAGGCATTCTGCATTATTGCGGAGGTCTACTATTAAAGTTCTGAGAGTGTGCATTCGTAGAACCGTGAACTGACATATTGCCTCCTCCTGTGTGTATCTCGTGAAGACACTGTGAACGTAAAATTAGAGGGATCTGCAGATCCACAATTTTGTAATTTTTCTGTAACTTCTAATTTATTTTTGATCATTAAGATAACACATTTGCCTCTGTACGTCACATTCTGCCGAAGTGCTCAATATATTATCGACCTTGCTCGTACAATTGTGTGACACTGACTTGCACGGTACTAGTGCGAAGGATGTGAGAGAAACTATGAAGTAGCAACCACAACAATCTATTGCTATGCTTAAAATTTGATGAGTTTGTGAAATACTAGAGGAAATAATATTAAATTCTATCATCTTACCAACTCCTGCTGTATTTGAAAAGGTTTGCAATATATGTATTGATACAATATACAAACATATAGGAGGCTTTTTAAGTACAGGTAACAATGAAAGCCAAAATGTTGTCCTTCAAAAAAAACATTACCTAAGTTCTGGACACAAGTCACAACTTTATTTGGTTTTGAGATACAGCAATGATTTACCAAGTGGGAAGAAAGAAAATTAATCCTGATTTATATGTCTCCGCCATAGCTGGTCCCAAGCCCAGTTGAGAAAGGAGGACGGGGAGGAGTAACACCTCGTTAAAAAAACCTTGGTTCACCTGGCCCGTGTGATAGTACCACGTGAGGGCCCCTTGCCACAGATACGGCGAAGACTTCAACGGCAGAGAAGGCGGAGAAGATGGGCTTTGGTACGGCGGAGCTGGCGGAAGAGGCACCTTTTCTCTTTGGGTACAAAAAGAGTACAAGTAGCGATTGAAGCCCAGAGGGGTGGCTACAGACGGCGTCTGACTCATGGTGAGCGGCTGACTTTAGGCTGGGCATCCTACTGCCTATGTGGAAAGTAACGGGAAACTACCACATTACTTTCCCAAGCAGTACATGGTATGTCTCTCCATGTGAAAGATTCCGGAGTAAAAATTTCCCCTCATTCGGATCTCTGGGAGGGAAACACGCTGAGAGTAGACATATTTGAAAGGAAGAAAGGGACAGTGAAGGGAGGAAAGATGCGGATTGGAACATGGAATGTGAGGACACTTCTGCAAGCAGGAAAGGTAGAGAATGCAAAACAGGAGATGAAAAGGAACAGATTAGATGCCCTTGCTTTGTGTGAAATGAGATGGGGAGAGAATGGGGAGATAGAAAGTGGATATTATAAACTCTTTTACTCAGGGGAAATCAAGAGTGGTGAAAACGGAGTAGGAATATTGATACGGCAAAAGTTGAAAAATAAGGCAATGAACGTACAATATATTGATGGAAGACTGATGATGATACAACTGAAGGGTAGTTCAAAAGATTTGGTATTAATACAGGTATATGTGCTAACGAGCCAGCACAGAGATAAGGAAGTGGAAGAATATTATGAGAAAATACAAGAACTCATCGACAAAGAGAATAGAAATGCGTGTATTATCATCATGGGGGACTGGGATGCAGTGGTGGGTGAAGGAAGAGATGAAGATACAGTAGGAAAATTTGGATTAGGAATAAGAAATGAGAGAGGTGAACCACTAATTAGTTTCTGTAAAGAAAATTCATTAGCACTGGGTAACACATTATTTGAAAACCACAAAAGGAGACGTTACACATGGATATCAAATTTGAATAGGGAAAGATATCAGCTGGACTACATCCTGATACAAAAAAGGTTTAGGAACTGTTTGAAGAATGCTAAAGCTTATCCAGGAGCAGATATAAATTCAGACCACAACCTAGTGATGGGAGAAATACAAGTGAAGTTGAAAAGAGTCTGTAGAGGTAAAGCAAAGGAAAGACTAAACATAGAAAGACTCAAGAGGTAGGAAAGGCATCAGATTTGGAGAACAGTTTTATGAAAAAATGGCAAAGAGGTAGTGTTGATGAAAGTGTTAATGACAAATGGATAAAAATGAGGGAAGGGCTCATGGACTCTGCCCAAGAAGTACTAGGAATTAGAGTATCGCAAATCATCAGGAAAGAATGGATAACAGAATACATGTTGAAAAAGATGGAAGAGCGCAGAAAGTGGAAAAGGGTAGAAACTGAAGAAGGCAAAAAGAGGTATAGGAAACTGAATAATGAATTAAGAAGAGAAATTGAAGAAGCAAGAGAAAAATGGATGAAAAGAAATGCGACGAAATAGAGAAAATGTAGAGAGAGGGAAAGTATGAAATGATGTATAGACTGGCTAGTGAGATAGTTTTTGAACGTAAAAGAAAGACGAATAACATGGAAAGAGCAGATGGTGCTCTAGCAGAAGAACCACAGGTTTTGAACAGATGGCAAGAATATATTGAACGTCTGTATAAGGGGGATGAAATGCAAAGCGAAATTAAGGTGGAAGAGAAGCAATGTGTGCCAGAAGATGGAAAGGGATTTACCATCTTGGAAGCAGAAGTAGAAAAGGTGCTGAAGGAGATGAAGAATAGGAAGGCATGTGGAATAGATGATTTGCCAGCAGAACTGTTGAAGAGTCTGGGAAAAAAGGCAAGTAAAGAAATAGTCTACCTCTGTAACGAGATATATGACAAAGGGGAATGGCCTGAGGACTTCGCTGCAACAGTTATGATACCAATAGAGAAAAAGAGAATTACTAAAAATTGTGAAGAGCACGGACCATCAGTCTAATTTCTCATGCAGCTAAAGTCTTGCTGAGAGTGTTGAGTAGAAGGTTATATGGCAAGCTGGATAGAAGGATTGCAGAGGAGCAGTTCGGATTTAGAAGAGGAAAAGGAACAAGAGATGCTATTGGCCTGCTAAGAACTATAGGGGAAAGATATGTGGAAAAGGGTAGAGAAATCTTTGCTGTTTTTATAGATTTAGAAAAGGCTTTTGACAGTTCAGTGGAACAAGCTGATGGATATCTTGAAGAGGAAAGGAGGAGATTGGAAAGAGAGACGACTGATACAGAATTTATATTTACACCAGAAAGTAAGGATAAGGATTGGAAATGAAATGTCGGAAGGAAGCAGCATTGGACGAGGTGTTAGACAAGGTTGTTGCCTTTCCCCACTGTTGTTTAACGTATACCTTGAAGAGATTGTTGCGAAAAGCTTAGATGGAAAAAGAGGAATATGTATTGGCGGAAAGAGAATAGAATGCATAAGATTTGTTGGCGACATGGTGTGAGTGGCAAAAAGTGAGCGGACAGTGAATAACATGCTGAAAGATCTGAATGAAGCTTGAGTAGAATATGGGCTGCAAATAAACACAGCAAAAACAAAGAGTATGGTCATCAGTACAAGACACAGACTGTCCAATATTAAAATAGGACAATCTACCATTAGCCAAGTAAGTGAATTTAAATATCTCGGAAGCACAATAACTGAAGACTTGAGATGTCACCAGGAGGTGAAAACTCCAATTGCCATAGCGAAGGAAGCATTCAACAGAAAGAGGAGACTCTTATGTGGCAAATTAGATAAAGGACTAAGGAAAAGGCTTAGCAAATGTTTTGTCTTGAGTGTGGCACTATACGGGGCAGAAACATGGAAACTGAGACAAAAGGATGAAAAAAGGTTAGAAGCATTTGAGATGTGGATGTGGAAGAGAATGGAGAATAAGCTGGATGGAAAGAGTGAGTAATGAAAGAGTATTGGAAAGGGTTGGTGAGAGAAGATGTCTGCTGAAGGTTGTAACAGAAAGGAAAAAGAACTGGTTGGGACATTCATTGAGAAGGGAGTGCTTGCTAGTAGATGCTTTGGAAGGATTGGTTTGTGGGAGAAGACTGAGAGGAAGAAGGAGATACAAGGTGATAGACGACATAAAGGGAAAGGAAATTATGCAGACCTGAAGAGGATGGCAGAAGACCGGACAGCCTGGAGAACTACCATGTGAAAACCTGCCTTTAGGCAGAACACTGATGATGATGATGATGATGACTGGGACAAGCTAAAGTATGAGAACTGAGCTGAAATGGGATTGTGAACTTTTATTTATGTAGTAGCTAGTACTGTTACATATGACCTGCTCCCTAAAAAATACTGCAGTTCGTGTTTCGAGGACCAGTAACACCAGCTCGGATGAGTATTGGAGGGGAATGGAGAGCATGCTGCCAACTGAGGGAATCTATACTGCGTACGTTGACTTTCTATGGACATCTACCATGTTTAAACTGCAGTTCAACTGAATCTGTTTGAATGGAATTTCAAAATTGAACAAATACACATCAACGGTGCAGATTTCTGCAGGAGGCAGTAAAAGTCTAGATAAGTGCCAGTGGTGTACTTATGTGTTACGTGTAGCAATGTTGTTGACGCTCACTGTGAAGTACAACGGGAGGAGGTATGTCAGCTGCTGGTTCTGTGTAGCCAATGGGAGTGTGGCGGGCAGATGATACATCTGCAGGCAAGAAACATTGTAACATTCTCACACCAGCTTAGAAGTGAACTCATATGTATTTGGCAAAAAACAGCTTTGTTCTCAGGTTCCACTGTAACCACAATCTCAGAAATTGCAGCATACTCAGAAGATACAAATCTCTCAATGCGTTATTAGGACGACGATGGTAATGATTAAAAACAGTGATATCAAAGACTTAGTAAGCAAAAGAAGGCAGTGAAGATAAAAATTAATGTAAATAATTTCTTTTTGTTCATTTAACTTCTCCTTGTTTTTTGAAAATGTAGACTTTTAGGTAGGTACTTAATGTTAGTGAAACAGCTTGTAATTCTGACTTGTCTTATACTCAGGTAAAAATAGTATACCTTCCATAACCTCCGAAGATGTCTCCTCAACACAAGGTGTAAATTTGGACACAGAACTATGCCTTAGACCATTGCCTTTTCCCCAAAAACCAAGTTCACCAAATGTGTGAAATAATTCATCTGAAGGGGATGGCACTTCCTACCAATAAAACTCAGTTGTAGGTCAGAAACAAATGCCATCGAATATGCGAGATGAAGAAACAGTAACAGTGGCAATGTCATCAAACTTACCGACACACGAACTGTCCTGAGCACCTTCTCAGGTACTTCCACAGTCCCTTGCCAGACAATTAGGTAACATTTCTTGAACCAGACTCCCTTCGGGTACAGATCCACTACCCACTCCGATGTACGTGAACCAGCATGCTCCGCAGTCGATGCTCGCGACGAGAAGACCAGCGTGCGCGCGTGGTATGGAGGCAAGGCGTGGAAGTTGTCCACACAGAGCGGGGTGCTCCACGTGTCAGCAGTGTACAACCGAGGAGTGAAAAGCATGCGGCCGTCCTCCATCTTCAGAACTTCGTGCACTCTGTCTTGCTGGCCTGTAGGATGTACATATAACAGGCTTAGTTGATGCAAATATTGTTATTCTTCCTACCTACCATCTACGAGGTGCATGAGGTATATCCGTCAACTCAGAAATGTTTTGCATATTGTGCTTATGTAGAGCCTTTTTAGTTTGGTAATGGAAAGTACTGAAAGAATAGAAAAACATTTTTTGTAGTAGAGGTAACAACTCGCTGAATAGTAGAGATGGTGAGCCATCGACAGGCACAGAAAACTTTGCTCGCCGTGTGTGTGTGTGTGTGTGTGTGTGTGTGTGTGTGTGTGTGTGCGTGTGTGTGTGTGCACGCGCGCGGGGTTTTCTGGTGGGTGGGGGAGTGGGGGGAGGTAGGAAAGAGCAAGGGTGCACACTCCAGCTCAGAATCAATGCCTCTGTTATTCACAGAGTTGTTACCGTAGCTCCAATTCTTCTTTTTCAATTTGCTTAGAAAATATAATTCCACCAAAAACTGAAACTGTATTCTCTTTGTTTTGATTATTAATTCCAAACAGTGCTAATTGTCAAGTGGCACCTGCACAAACAGGAAACAAATATAAGACACAAAACACAAGTAATAAAAGTGAAAGCAACTATTCTGCACTCATTAGGCAGAGAAACATTATGTACAATTCTTCAAGGGGCAGAGAAAGGGGATACGACAAACAGAAATATTAGCCATATCAGACAAACAACTACGGAACATCCTATATGAACAAACTGAACTACAAATAAACCTATCAAGAACTTTGAGAAAATTCTGCTACACATTGTAGTATCTGACTGTCAATAAATATAATCTAACCAGTAAACTACCGATTCTTTAAAGAATCTAATTCTGTGTATAAAACAGCTTCAAATTCCTGACTAGTTTACAAATGAGTATTTGACATTAAGCATAAGAGAAAGAAACTTGTAAAACGTTTGAAATTATGTATAAAGTTTGTTGGAAGTTGCTAAGTGCTCTCTTTAACAAACACCAGATGAGTGTAGTCTCAATAATTTGTGGTTTATTTTTTTAAAAAAAGGCTTATTTTTCAAGCATCTCAACGTTTATGATCTCATATCTCCTGAATTAGAAGTACTACTATAATTTTGCAGCTACAGTCAGTGGTATACGTGGATACTGCCTGGAAAATGTGTTGCAAATAGAGTTAATAGTAAAGAAGAAATGAAACATTATGCTCGATACTGAAGTTTTATCGCAAGAACAGCAAAAATATCCAGTGGAACTTCAATTTTATATTCTCAGGTTTTATGTTTTTTGCAATTCTACGTCATAAATTCATAGCCCCTGTGAAAAACCCATAAGATAATGCTAAAATGCCCCAATTTTACATTTCTTCCTAGAAATGTTTACCTCGATTTGAAGTTCTTACTTGGTGTTTCACTTGACTTTGTCCTGTTTTCTTCCTATTGACATGACTGAACGAGTTACAAGTGGCACAAAAGGCAGATGGTTAGCAACAGAAGTGGTGGCGGAGTTAAGGGAATATTTTAGGCCGTTGTGGAGACACACAACTTGCAACATTTAGCTTCATCGTGCAATTATGATACTACTATTGCTAGGTTGCAGCGGCAATGGAAAACCAAGGTAATCAATGTGAAGTGATTCGGAACGAGCCACCACCTTTTCTTGTGCCACTTATAACTCTGCCTCATCTTTTTACATGTATTTCTGATGTACTGTATTCAGCAACAATGTCAATTGTCAACGTTTTACATTCAAATGCTGAGTCTCGAAGGATATGCTCAGTCTTAAGCAAGAAACTGTCACCCATTTTCAGCTAGTGAACTCTAATTGGTTGGTGACTTTGTAAGTCACCCAATAGCCAGTAGCCACCACACCACACTAACACACACATAATGAGCTCGTCTACTGGCTGCATGGAGAGGTGAAGTGGCACTTTAATGACGGGCGTGCAGGTAGGGGTGAAAGCATTTTGTGAAGAGCTGAAAATATACCTTTCATACAAAAAAAATGATTTTACAGGACAGAGATGTCACACGGAAATAGAAGAATGGTTTTGCGATATCACATTTTAAGGACTTTCGTGTTCAAATCTGACACGATACAGTTGAACAACTACATACACTACTCACCTATATACTTTGCACCACACACTGTAGATCGTAAAGTTTGCCAGCAGTTATAGAGGGCATGAAGCAAAACTGTAGCACCTGAGCTTTCTTTCAAATTCACATTTTACACAGTGTACAGAATTTCTCTGAGCCAACTTCTAATAAGCTTGTAATGTCAACTGGGGAAGTAAACTCATTTTTTCATGTCTCTGTTTCTCTCATCAAGCCCAAAATAACACTTTAACAGTGGTGAGCATATGAAGTGCAGCTCATAAGAAAAGCATTAAACATTAACAGCAATGGTGACAAAGTTTGTCATTAAGCAGATGTCTGTGTTTATGCTTATGGTTTAACTACTTAGCTGCTGTGATATTTTTGGTTTAATTTGAGGTGTTCATAAATTTTTGCTTTTTTCTGGGTAAGGACAAAGGTTGCTCTAAAAATCGCGTGTCTTTAACATATAATCTGTGGTCATAGCATCTCAGATAGCTCGATGACCTTGTATCTAGATACCAATTTCAATTTTTTGATTGGTTTTTACTTGCTATTTACACATCTGTGATTTTTTAAGAACTGATTATATTTATTGCCACAAATTATTGTATAAACATTGTATTGTACATTTAATTTCCTTCACTTAGATTTTATACAATGTATTGGAGAAGATTGTGATTTTTAATCACGTAAACCAATTACATGTGTTTTTGCTTACATTTTGGGTTTTTTTAAACATTTTCTTCTATTTTGCATTTTCGTCAATGTTGTGTTTTTTAAGTCTGGACTGCATGAAAATGTAAAATATGGGTTTCACTGTAGTAAGCAAAAAACATTTGTTTTCTCATTTTGTGGGGGCTGCCCGAGACAAATTTTCAAAAATCTTTGAAATTACGTGTAAAGTTTGCTAGACATTGTTAGGTTCTCTCATTCTCAAACACTGCGTATTTGCATGCTGTGAGCTATGTTGCCTCAAGACGCATCCAAAGCTCACGTGTTAAACCCTTAATGTCAAAATTATATCTCTGCCTGAGTAGACTTTGACAACATTTTAACTTTTGAGATTTGGTAAATAATTGTATGAAACACCGAAAATAAAACTGTCAGACAGGTGATCAGCAACCAAAACTAGGCGGCTGTGCCCTGAGTTCATTGTTTAGTATTTAGACTGATAGGTATACTTCCATTTCAAACAAAACACTTAGAAAAAAGTGCTGGAAAAATAAGCATCAAAATGCCAAAATTTGCAAAAAATAACACAAAACATGGGAAAAACTATAATCTGTTTATAATTACTTTGTAACTGACAAAAGGCAGAGGTTGGGAGCAGACTTACTGGCTCATACACAACACGCCACAAGCTCATGCAATTGACAGTTGTGTGCATGCGCTCTCTCTCTCTCTCTCTCTCTCTCTCTCTCTCTCTCTCTCTCTCTCTCACTCAGTCACTCACTCGCCCGCGCATGCACGCACTCTGGTAACACACTATTCCACTAACAGCTGCACGCCATATGTAACTGAAACACTTTCATTATTTTGTCTGTGTAGTCACTAGAACGGCTTTTAGAATTTAATGAAACAAGAAACTGTTCAATGTCATTTTCATTATACATTCTCCCATGCTTTCATTATTGCTCCCTCCGTGTATGTTACAACATTATGCCAGTCTCATGACAAGGTTCAGTTTACAGCATCCTTTACCAATCTTTTCACTTCTGCTAACATAACTCTTTCTTTATGAAACACAACCTACAACTTGGCCCCATATGGCTCCAAAGGAATTGAAGTGGCATTGGTAGGGTGGCAGTCTCGAGGACCCTGCGGTCATATTTCTTTTGCCATTTTATCGCCAATGTACAGAGCAGGTGGTTTATTCTGAGCCACAAGATCCAGTAATTCACCCTTTCTACAATCATATGGTACGGGAATGTTTTTTCACTGTAGCTGGTCAATAACATTTTCTAGAGACTACTGTTTGCACATTAGCAAGGACAGTCGAATGATACAAAGCATTGCCTATAACTATCACTGAAGGCTTGCTCAAGTTTCTTCAAAGTGAATTTTTAAATCACCAATGAAACGTGACTCTGCTCATTTCTCAGCAATTCTATTCTTTTAAATCTAAATAACAACATACAGATTTTCACGAATACAGCAGATGTATATGCATGGAGAAGAGTTAAATCTACTACCAGAGGGTTATGGCATGGTGCCAGTTACTGAATCATGTGTCCAGCCTGTACTTGTTGAATGGCTTGCTTTTACCAATGTTTCATCAAGCCAACCAATATTGTCAAACAAGAACGAAATTTTCACTCTGCAGCGGAGTGTGAACTGATATGGAACTTCCTGACAGATTACAACTGTGTACCGGACTGAGATTTGAACTCAGGACCTTTGCCTTTTGCGGGCAAATGCTCTATTGACTGAGCTACCCAAAAATTTGACTCACAACCCATCCTCACAGCTTTACTTTCCCCCAGTACGTCTCCTACCTTCCAAACATCACAAAACCTTTCCAGCAAAACTTGCAAGAGTAGCACTCCTGAAAGAAAGTACACTGCAAAGACGTGGCTTAGCCACGACTTGGGGGATGTTCCTGGAACGAAATTTTCACACTAGTGGTGCGTCCGCTGATAAGGAACTTCCTGGCAGATTAAAACTGTCTGCTGGATGGAAATCGAACTTGGGACCTTTGCCTTTCATGGGCAAGTGCTGTACCAACTGAACTACCCAAGCATGACTCACAACCTGTCCTCACACTCCACTGCAGAGTGAATATTTCATTCTGTGAACATCCTCCACATTCTGGCTAAGCCATGTCTCCGCAGTATCCTCTCTTCCAAGAGAGCTAGTATTACATGTTACTTCTGCGAAGTTTGGAAGGTAGGAGACGAGCTACTGGCAGGTATGGGCCGTGAGTTGTGCTTGGGTAAATTAGTCAGAAGAGCACTTGCCCATGGAAGGCAAAGATCCCGAGTTTGAGTCTTGGTCTGGCACACAGTTTTAATCTGCCAGCAAGTTTTAATACAGTCAAAGTTTTCTTTTGATACTGTCTTCACAAATCAGTACCACCATGCAGCAATATTATCTCTCTTCGTTATGAGCTTTCTTCTGTCAATTATTTTTATTTTTATTAATCTGAAGCCTAAACCATGCACTTAATTTCCCACTGACAATTTGTTGCCTCAATGAAGTTCTGCTTCTTCTCAGGAAGCCTTCAGTTTATCGAGGGTTGGATGTTATTTTCTCAAATACTAATTGTAAATATGATGTCGATTTGCATTTGCCTGAAAATCATCCATACTTGTCAAACACTTCTCAAATTCTCTCTCTATTCCTGAAGTGTTTAGTTGAGATGATACAGCCTGATTTTCTTCAGCTCTGAACTTTTACTTCTCTATCCTCACAACAGTGTTTCTGTGAATTTTTAATTCATCCACAGTTCTATACTTTAGTGATAGGCAGCAAGTCTTCCCAACGTTATTGCAGTAGTCAACAAGCCTGCCCCCTCATTTTGGTGCCCTGACCACATAAAGACTTCTCTTGCACAGCACGCAGCTTTGGATGTCTTCTCCCTCTCTTTCCTTATGACACTGAAATATTTTGAATCGAAGTAAGTCTCACAAATTTCACACAATGCAGTCTGCAGCAATGCACAGAGTAACTGTTACACAACCAATGTACGTTTCAAGTGTGGAGCAAAACTCTGTTTGTAGCCACAAGTGTTTTTTCTTTCTGTTTTTCTTCTCCCCCAAGTTGCAGGGTTTTAAAAGCAACCATACTACAGAAAATGCAGTTTCGAAGATGATTTCCATGTCCCTTCCTCAGACACCCGTATATAACAGCTATAAATTGATAGGTATCAGTTCTGGCAAACTAAAGGATGCAGCAGGGTGTGGGGGACAAGTGGGCGAGGTGGTGAAATTACCCCGGACTTTCCTTACGGTGCCAGAAAATACACCCAAACCAGCAGGCTCTTACTGTGAAAACCATTAGCAAAACCAAAGCCTACCTGTGAGGCCATAACAGTCTACATCCGACTGAATCTTAAACAAAATTCTGCTTCTTTTCCATTTCCAGAATTAGTCTATTAGAGTAATTGCTCTGAAAGTTTCGACTCTACTATGCAGTTCACCTAATTTACCAGTAGGAATATGCCTTATTAAATGTCTATTAATAGTCCCTGACGACTTGGTGTCAAGGGAACTCTTCCATGTAGTTGATATTACTCTAAAATTAAATGTGTTTTCCTTTGATATCAACAAAGGCTACAGAAAAATTTACAGATTCCAATTCTGTATGCTTTTAGCTGAGACAAATCTCTGTTGCCTTGTTATACATTAATCAGCAACTAAAACCAATGATTTACATACTCTGTGTTTTACATTCCATCAAGCAGAAATAAGGTAACAAGACATGCAGTTTTTTATACTGATCAAAGAGTTAATACTAAATAAAATGAGAGCCAATAATTTTATGGCTGGATTACTATGAGCAAACAGTTTTCTAAGAGAAAAATACACATAAACTTAAAAAAAGTTTTTAACGTGAATTAGGACTCGCAATCTTTCTTTTACTGGTCCAGTGCTTTACTCTTGCACTAATCTGCCACACAAGACAACAATTTCATTTCATTTAATCATGTTAAGTACACTGTAACTGTAATGCCAACTTACACTGTGGATGAGATTAATCTGACGAATTGCATAAGAAACAGAAAAGCACAAATGAATTCGGCATAGTGAGCAGGGACACAATGTAAACATTATTTACTCCACACCACAGAGAGATTTGGCACTCCTTCAACCGTAAGAACAATTTTGGTATGAGGACTGCATTTCATGTATAGTAACATAAGATCTAAAGTCCACTGTACATAAAGCGAATACATCTTTTATTGAAAGCTCTGTGAATTAACTGGTGTATGTTTCTTAATTTCAAAACATCATACTAACTATGCCCACTAAATAAATGCAAGCTACAACATGAAACCATAAGATGTGAAAAAACTGAAGTTTTTAACCAAATACACTGACAAATATAAAATCACAACACCAAGAAGAAGCTGTGCAACACAAATGAAAGTTTGCAGGCACGTTTCTACAACTAAAACGTGACGTCTATCAAAATTTCGTGCCATTCGCACGAGAGTTGCGCTAGTAACACTGCTACGAGGATGCAAATCAGGTTTGCTTTAAATGCAGGCTGTAACAGTTGTGAGTGTTGTTACCTTTGAGCTGTGAGCGTGTTACCTTTGAGACTGGATGTGATGACTCAGTGTCAGTAAAGAATGTCTTTCAGGTCACAAAGACACCATTATCAACACTTCACTGAGTTTCAACGAGGTTGTGCAATAGGGCTATAAGAAGCTGCTGGATGTTCCTTCTGTGATACTGCAGGAAGACTTGGCAGGAATGTAGCCACTGTGCACGATTGCTGGCAGCAGTGGTCACACGAATGTTCAATTGTGAGACGACCAGGCTCCAGACAGCCAAGTGGCACTAACGAGAGAGAAGACCGTCGTGTTCGGTGTAAGGCTCCGGTGCATCGTACTGCGCCTGCAGCAGTAATTTGAGCAGCAGTTGGCACCACAGTGACACAACGAGCTGTTATAAATCATTTACTTCGAGAACAGCTCTGAGCCAAATGTCCTGTAGTGTGCATTCCACTGACCCCAAACCACGACCAGTAGAAACTTCAGTGGCGTCAAGCAAGAGCTCATTGGAGGACACGATGGCGGTCTGTTGTGTTTTCTGATGAAAGCTGGTTCTGCCTCAGTGCCAGTGATAGTCGTGTGTTAGTTAGGAGGAGGTCAGTTGAGGGCCTACAACTAAACTGTCTGCTTGTTAGATACACTGGACCTACAGCTGGAATTACGGTCTGGGCTGCGATTTTGTATGACAGCACGAGCACTCTTTTGGTTATCCCACGCACCCTGAATGCAAATCTGTTCGTCAGTCTGGTGATTTGATCCTGTGCTGCCATTCATGAACAACACGCCAGTGGGTGTTTTGCAACGTACTGCTGCTACTGTATCCCGACATGCTCTACCGAGATTTGACATGTTGCCTTGGCCTGCTTAATACCGTATTTACTCGAATCTAAGCCGCACTTTTTTTCCGGTTTTCGTAATCCAAAAAACCGCCTGCGGCTTAGAATCGAGTGCAAAGCAAGCGGAAGTTATGAAAAATGTTGGTACGTGCCGCCACAACTAACTTCTGCCGTCGAATATATGTAGCGCTACGCAGGCATGCTCTGTAGGCACAGAGATAAATACTGGCGCCAAAACCTCTGCGTCAGTAAATAAATTAAAAAAAAAAAAGTGGAAGACGAGCTTTTTTTCTCCGCGGCGAGTTTCGACCACTGCATTTTCATACATTATCCAACGAAGTAAATACAAATTCCGTATTGTTCATCTTCGAATGTAGCACAATTTCAGTGTACTACGAAAATCTGACTGGCAAGACTGTTTGGGATGTTTGTCAATATGGCCAACTCTACGTTCTGAATTTTTTCCTATCTGTGAGAAGAGATGGTTGCTAATAGGAACCTGATGAAATTTGAATCACATACAGCATTCTCTTCACCATAAGAATAATACGAATATAAACATTTTGCCATGTATTCTTTCATGTTTGCTGCTCTCTCATTTAAATCCTGTCTGCCTAATAAACTACGAAACTAGAGTGAGACAACAGCAAATGCGGAAGAATATACGTATCGTGTCATGTTTATATTCGTATTATTCTTATGCCTAACAGTGATACAGTCAGAAATGAAGCACGGCAAGTGACTAGATTTTTAAATCTAAGATGTCTCTAATTTCTGTGCAGAATTTGATGTAATAAAGAAGCAGCCGCAAAGATTTTCAAACGGAGAAAAATTTTCGCCTAACTCTCGTTCACAACATGTTCTATCATACGCAGTCTATTATTTTATTCTTGTTGATCATTATCAAAGAAAGCAGCAGTGTAAGTAACAACAAATAGCAGTCTCTTGCCATTGTTTCGCTAATAAGACGATTCCTCTCTCTCTCTCTCTCTCTTTTCTTTTTTTTTTTTTTTTTTTTAATTGTATGCAGCGGTAGCACGCACAAAAGCAAGCCATGCCACGAGCCGCGACAGGCCGTAAACACGCACTATCAGAATGCGACAAACAATGCACGACACAGTGCAGTAATGCATTTTCAGCTTAAGAGTGACGCAAACTCCTATAACAAAGAAAACGGCACTTATCAGCTCAAAGCAAAATAAGCAATCAATTCAAACCAGACGAAGCATGTGAAAAAGGAAGGGCACCCGTATAAATACGGACGGAGAGCCTGACGCATAGCAATGGCTACGTGGTAAAGCTTAACTGCTAAGCTTACGACTCGAACCAAACAACTGTAGCTGTATCGTCATTCATTCGACCTAAATTGTGTCTCATATTTCAATGGACCAACTTTGTTTCGATTTGGAGGTGCGGCCTAAAACTTTTCTCTCCCCTTGAATTTCGAGTCTCAAATTTCAGGTGCGGCTTAGATTCGGGAAATTTTTTTTTCCTTCATTTCGAGTCTCATTTTTCAGGTGCGGCTTAGATTCGAGTAAATACGGTAACCAAATCTGTCTCTGATCACGCACATATGGGACATCATCGGATAACAACTCCAGCACTATCCGCAAACAGTGTTAGCTGTCCCTGTACTGACTAAGTGCAACATGTATGAAACTCCATCCCACAGACAGACATCTGGCACCTGTACAACACAATGCATACATGTTTGCATTCAACATTCTGGTAGTTACACCGGTTATTGAAGTAACAGTATTTCACATTAGCAATGGCACATATCACATTTACTTTAAACTGTGATCCTGCAATTTTAATCTCTTAAATATGTCACCTACACAAATGTATTCCCGTAATCAAAATTGTACACAATTCTGGAAATCATTCCCATGCAATTCTTGACGTAGGTGCACACGGTAAGGATGGAACCACTGACAGGTAAGAATACGATGGACACTGGTTTTAGGAATGCCAATCTCGTGTTCAAGTTGTCGTGTGCTCACATGTGGATTCATAGCAACAGAAGTGAGAACAGTAACTTTGGCAGCTTCATCTGCGTGAGTGCTACGACGATTGTGTTGTCGTGGATTGAAACTTCCCGTTTCCTGAAGCGCCACAACAAGACGAGAAAACGTCAGTTGCGAAGGTGGGTTCTTGTCAGGTTATCGCTCTCTGTACAGTTCTGCTGCCTGCATAGCATTTCGCCTACCTTCAACAACAACAACAACAACAACAAAAGAAACGTTATGTCGATGCAGTAGACATAAGGAAACAGTATTGCAATTACTGTCCTGCTAACTTACATTCCCCATAGGTGAGTAGCATTACTACCTTCTCTTCGTTGGTGTACATTCTACTTATGTTTACATTTGTCCTCTGTCAACATCAGCACGTGGATGTGATCCATTGTCCCGGGTACCTGCACTAAGTGCTGGGAGCGTCAACGTCAATGTTGTGTTGTGTAATTAACAATGTTGTGTTTCAGTGAATGGTACACAGTGATACATTTTTGAATAGGTCTTTAGGAGAGGAAATGAATTACCAAATAAAAAGTACAGGGTGCCATTTAAAAAAGTCATACCGCTGTTCGTATCTTTGTAAAAGACAAAGCTACAGCAAAGGCAATCATGCTGATTGATGTCCCCCTGATGGCCAAAGAATATTGGCTTGAAACATTTTGTAATTTGCATCTATACAGTTATTTAGGGAAGTCAAGATAAATGGGACACCCTGTATATTACCAAAACCTTACAACCCAGCTTACTGATAAAACAAAATTCATAGCATGCGGCACAATCTTCACCTGCAATAGAACTGATGAGCTGCGTTTACATAGAAGTCATTGTACATGCTGATGGAGTCCTTTAACTCAAAATGTCTTAACAAGTACTGCAGCATTTGTAGTGATATCACATAGTGTGTATAGTTTTTTCTATGGTAGCTTAAAATGACATCATGCTACTCGCATACTATGTAGACCTGACACACCAAATTGTCGTTTTCAGAAGTAATAAAATAAAATGGGTATACGTAAATTATTCCACGAAATGAGGCGTCGAACAATAGTAATTTTTGGAAGACATACAAAAATAAGGAGTTTTTATGGACCCTTCAAATTTAGTAGCTGAAATATGGACTTTTTAAGGATTTTAAGGAGGCGTATGAGCCATGTAACAATTTCAATAGCGTCATCAATTTTACTTTCAAACACGTGTACCAGCAGCAGCAGCAAACATTTTGCCACCGGAATAAAGTCCTGGCTATCAACTCTGTCTCATAATTTATTAGGTTTCTTGATTGAATCTTCCTTTGATATGAACACTGAACAATGCGTCATTCATCTCAATTCTAATGTAGCCCACAAGGACTATGCCCAATAACACATTTCTCATATAAACCAATCAGCTCCCTGAGATGTACGTTGACTACGCTGGCTGGTATCATTATCAGAGCTGCATCCACTAAGGATGTGGCACATCACAGTACCACTTACAGCTCTCTAATCATTGCTATGGATGAGAGCAGGATTGCACTGAGGCTATGAAGGATTTACAAGAGAATAAAATTGCCAAAAGCAATCTGTCTATGTGATGTGATGCTTACAGTGCACAAGGCAGCATAATCCATACACATTATAAAGATGTATGTATGTATAGGGTGACAATGAACTACACAAAATAAAATAATCATAACTTCTAAACGGCTTGCTTTAGGATGTTCAAACTGCACGATTGGACATGAGGCATGGTAGGAGTTAGTATGCACTGTATGGTTTGGTTTAGCAACAAAGTCCACTTTCATTTGGATAGGTTAGTCAATAAGAAAAATTGTCGCATTTGAGGGACTGAGAATCGGCATTTTGCGATCGAGAAGTCTCTAAAGCCTCAACCGGTGACTGTGCGGTGTGGAATGTCCAGTCACACAATAATCGGTGCAACATTCCTTGATGGCACAGTGACTACCTTAACTGTACATGAAGGATTTGGGAGATTATTTCCTTCTCATTATCAGAAATGACCCTTATTTCGACAAGATGTGGCTCTTGCAAGATGGAGCTTGTCCCATTGAAGCAGGAGAATGTGTGATGTCCTGGAGGAGCACTTTGGGGACTGCATTCTGGCTCTCATGTATACAGATCGTCACTGCACGGTCCTTGATTGGTAGCCACATTCTCCAGATCTGAACACATGCGACTCTTTTTGTGGGGCTATATTAAAGACAAGGTGCACAGCAATAACCCCAAAACCATCTCTGAGCTGAAAACAACTATTCAGGAGGTCATAGACAGGACCAATGTTCTGACACTTCAGCAGGTCATGCAGAATTTCGCTATTCATCTGCGCCCCATCATTGGTGATGATGGCAGGCATATCGAACAACTCATAACATAAATCTGAATATCTGTAGTGATGTTTACATGTTGAATCAAGCGTGTGCACACTGCAGTTTGTAACTAATTTACGTTTTTTTCCGTATAGTTCAATAATTGTCACTCTGTATATATGTTACGTTCCACACGTCCTCCTAAACCACAGGTCAGTTTCTACCAACCTTGGTGCACACACCACTTTCTGTCTAGAAAGAAGCACTACGAGGGAAAGAACTGCCCCCCCCCCCCCCCCCCAATCAAAGGGGTGTGGGTGATAAAGGTGAAGATGCACGAACACCAATACTTCAGTCATCCAATATTGGAGAATGAAAGCACTTAGAGACTTGGAACAAACTTTTCACATAATTTCAAAACTTTTATGAGACTTTCTTGCCAACACCTCCCACAAAATGATGGAAAGAATATGTTTATCACTTACTATGTTTTTGCTGTTCATGCAGTAAAATTGCCATATTTGACATGATGTTTTAATTTATTACTTTTTCACTACTAATGTTATTTGCAACACATTTTGCAGACAGTATTAACATATACCACTGAATGCATTTGCAAAAACATCTGTATGACACATAGTTCAGGAAATATGGTGTCACAAACACTGAACTGCAAGAAAACAAAACTGCAGTGTTAAATTCAATAAATGATACAGGTGAAATACGTTAAACATAGGTGAAAAGTGCGCACATGGGCAAAACCACACGTAAAAAGTTCCTCCTAAATGCCTGGATTGATTTATCAATTTCAGCCAAACTTGGTACACACATTCTTACTAACAGGAAATATATACTGTGGGGAAAAGAAATAACAACTTGCTATTAGAGAGACGGTGATAATGTGGACAGAGAAGGGGGAGAAGCTGATGTACAGACCGAGGGGGGATGAGGAGATGGACAGAGAGAGGAAGCAGGTAATGGGCAGAGAAAGGGAAGAGGAGAAGATGGACAGAGAAGTGGGGGCAAGGAATAGACAGAGATACAAAAGAGAAAAGACAGAGAGAGGGGGGAAGAAATGGAAAGAGGGTGAAGGAGCATATGGAAAGACAGTGAAGGAGAACAGACAACAGAGAAAGGAAAGAAGAGGAGATGAACAGAGACAGGACAGGGAAAGAAATAGAGGAAGAGACGGAGGAGGGGAGTGGGAGAGGGAGGGGGGGCAGGGGCGGGGAAGAAATGGACAGTGGGGTGGTAGAGGAGGAGATGGAAAAGGGGGGAGGGGAGGAAGACATGGACTAATAGAAGATTGGAACAAATACATACCCAGGCTACACATGCTCAGCTAGTACATAAATACATGTGTGAATAGCGGCTCAGGGTAGTGATCTTTCATCCATTAGTGTAGTAATAGTCATGACCATGACGATAGTAACCTGAATGGAAAGCCATTCCAATTGCCATCCTCTCCATGAAGAACTCCTTGTGCTTCTTGGTAAGGGGGGACAGCAGGAGCTCTGCCAACTGACGAGGCGACATCATAGGAAAGCGCACATGTGACATCAGGGCCACCACCAGCTGCTCCATATGCGCATCCTTTGACACTTCGCTGGAAAGGCGTTGCTCCTGTAGATCCAGCCAGCGAACGACACAGCTGCAACACATTCTCATATTACCACTTCACTAAAAAAGGAAATGAAAAAACTGAAAATTATTGTAAATCTGGAAAGCAGAGGGGCCTTCCCCCCACTTCAGGAAGAAAGCAAGATTAGGATTTAATGTAGTAATGAAACTGGACATTGCATCACATTCATTTTGATGAAGAACACAACCCACCATTCCATTTTAGTGTGGAACTTGATCCTTTGGGTGGCGAGCACCAAAGTAGTATAAATTACTTTTGTAGTAATTCTTACTTCTTTAGTCTGGACTGCTTTAGTAAATTACTTCTGGAGTAATACACTCTTTTAGAAAATGTTGGAGAGCTCAATTTCTATTTGCTTCTTTTTGTAACTAAAGTAGTAACGTCTTTTTACTAAAGAAGTAAGCCACTTCTGCACACTGCTGGTACATGCACTATGTTCCCACTTTGAAAATATTGATTGCTATATTTTAGAAGCTAGAAAGGATTATTAAATTGAATTATTAAAATTGGAAAATCTAAATGCTACTGTACTAATTGATGTTAAGTTCTGTGTATTATGAAAAAGAAACATTCTATTACTGGATGAATCTACTGTTAACCCCACTATCTACAGCTACCAATGTCCATTGTTGGTTGGTGACATATTAATTTAAGCACCAGTTTGAGTTACGAGTTAGCAGCAACATGGAGGTAGCCAAGGAATATTTTCAAAAAACATACCAGGAAACGAAAAAGAGTGGTTTGCTGAAATAATGAAAAAAGTACATAACTACTATTGAATCTAAAAAGGAAGATGTCAAAATGCTAAAAAGGAAAAAAAGGGTGCTTGGGAAAAAATACACGTTGAATACAACACAGAAGCTCTTACACAAAGATCACAAGAACAGCTTAAAGTAATTTGGAAGGACATGAAAGTGAAAACAAAGAAAATGAAAGCTACATGTAATCCAGAACAATTTCAAACTGGCAGTGGAGTAGGTGAGATGAAGATCGATGATATAAGCCAAATGGTTGTTGATATGACCCCACACGTTTTCGAGAGGATAGCTGGATTTAACGACAATGACACATCTGGAGATAATGTGAGACTTTCAAGCAATTTCAATGATGATAACTGCTCTGAAGGTAGCAATGAAACTGCTGTAGGTGGAACTTTATCCCACAGTCATGAAACTTGGCCTGCATTCTCTGGTCAGAGCTTATCAGAAGATGCACCTCGCAAAAGAGACAGAGAACATGCGGTTGTAATGAAGAACCGAGAGGTGTTGAAAAAAGCAGACAAGCTTCATTCAGTAAAAATGCTTTTAAAACGAGAGGAATACAATGCAAAAATGTTATTAATAGAAATACAAAGAGAAATCAAACCTTAAAATGGAAATTATGAATAAGTTCAAGAACGTAATGGAGCAAACTTCAGGTTCCAGTTCTTCAGTCAATGCGCTCGAGACATTTGGGTTTTTGTGAATGAATAAGAAAATATTTATATGTATAAAACATCTTTTCTTTCCATGATATTTTTTCAAATGGTTTATATGTTCTTGTTTATTGTATGGAATAATGTTTGTGTTTATCGTTTCAGCATCGGTACTAATTTTTGTTAATACCATATTCTAATATTCATCTGAATTTGCAATATTATAAAAGAAGTCTTTATTTGGGAATAATGGAAACATTGTATGTCTTTGTATGCTAAATTAAGAAATAAAACGAGAATGTTAATCCCCTAAGAAAAAAAAAGAAAGAAAAAAAAAGAATGTACTATAAAATTACACATAAATAAAATGAGTCACTTTTCACTGCAATAGTGACAATCCGGTGGCTTATTTATGCATTTAAGAAAGGAACATCTTTACATTAACTTCTAATTTTACTAGCAAACTAGATACAATTTTAATTAAAGTAATTAAGTATAATAGACGTTCTGACAGCTTGGCCTGCAGCATCTGCTTCTGGCTGAAATGCATATTGTTTGAGATGATTCATCTCCACAGCATCAGGGTGAAACTCATTTCTAACTACATTACAAAGCTTTGTAGAACTGCAGCAGCCACAATAGCATTCCCACACTTCTTTGGTTTAAACTGCATTGTTTTAATGAGAATTTGGAAAAGTTTCTTCCAAACACCGAATGCTTGCTCTATTACACATCTGGTAGCAATACAGCCTCTATTGTAGCACTATTCAGCACCTGTGTGGGCTCAGAACACAAGCGTCATACGATGTTTGGAGAGAGCATATCCACTATCTCCAATAAACAACCCATCATATTGTCCATTTTCAAATTCTGAAACAACTCAAATATTGTCCCAAAGGCGTTCATCATGTGTGGAACCCAGTCAACGGCTTACCACATTCAAAAGCTTCATATTGGCATCACCGATGACAAAAGAAATTCTTGCGATTTCTGTATAGTTCTGCTTGTGACCCAGAAGCACAAAGTATGGGTATACGTACACATCTATGGCCACTATGAGATTTGGGAATTCACCAGTTCGATAGAATTCCCATTTGTTCTTTGATAGACATTCTTGGCTCTGTGGCATGGACACACACAGTAGTTTCAATGCAATTAAACTGTTTATCACACTGTTAAAAGCTCTTACAGCAGTAGTAAGATGGGTATTAATGAGATATTATATGGATATTAATGAGATACCCTGCTATGATTTGATAAGTACCTGAGCGAAAGATTCGCAGTCCACAAAGAAGTTGCAGCCTAGAAGACAAAGCATGTTTCTTGAGTCAAAATTATGCTGCAGTAACGCCTCCAGCATACCAAGCAAACAATTCAAAAGATTCCTTATGAAACTCAAAACCGCTCTTTGAAATCACTGTCGCTATACGTCACAAATGGGTCCCTTCGCTCAATTACAACCCTTATTCTTGGGATGTTCACTTCTTCCTCCATTTCCATACATTCTTTGTAGTCCAGGTAATCCATAGAATTTGACAGTTAAAACACGGGACTCAAAGATCGCACCTCACTCCTTACTTTACTCCTACTTCTACCTACGAGTAAATTTTGGCCTTATTTCCTCCTTAAGTTACTAAAATTGTAGCATGCTCTTCAATGGTGGTCTCCACCAGGAATGGAGTAAATAAATTTACTTCAGAAGTAAATGAAAAATTTACTACTGGAGTAATTTACTCCTTTAATTCAGTACTATAGACTGAAAGCTGCCAATTTCCTTCCCTCTTAGTAACTTACTACTTTAGTTTCACTTACTACTGGTTGGTGCTTGCCACCCATTGAGTCAGATCTCTTCCACATACTATTAGCTGGCCATTTGTAATACATATAAAACATTTTTGGTAATTTTCTTCTTATGTATTTAGTGAGAAGGCTCTGCATTTCCTGTATCACTGAACAGCACAGGCACCATTGTGCCCTAATAATAGATGATTTTTGGAACAAAATTTAATCATCATGTTGTATGGAAAAGTATATTTTCATCTGAAAATAAGACCAATAATATGATGTAATCGAAATCTATTATTGTAAAGAAAATATTGGAAGTAGTGCCACTAAAGACAAATCAAAGTCTTTTACAAATAATGGCCTGCATACTAAAATTACCTCTACATAAAAGTTCAAATACCATCATAAACAGATTACGATAATAAAGTTGCACACACAGGGTTGCCCCAAGTTTCCTCAAATGAAATTCCCTCACATTTCCCTGATTTTCACAAAAGTTGTAGCATTTTTCCCCAACAAATTTTGAGATCTCAAGGGTAAGTAGAGACATAAGTTGACAAGAGACTGTAAGGACTCCCGTATTTCTCTTCTGTTTTGTTTTGTTCTAGGGTGCAGAAAACTCGGGTCATATACGCCCATGTCAAAACTGTGAAACATGAAGACAAAGACAGGAGTTAAAAATGAATATGCCTCAATCCCCGATGACGGAAGAGAAGACAGCTAGAAACAGGGATGTGTAGAAAGATCTATAAAATAAGCAATAGAGAAATGAACTCAAGCACTAACAATTACATGGCCATTGGCATATGACGGATAAAAGGTAAAATGCCAATAACTGAAACGGAAAACACAAACCGCGGGGGTGGGGGGTGGAGGGGGGGGGGAGATTCCGTCAAGAAATGGGAAATAGTGGACAGTTAAAACTTGGTGCAATGTGCATAAAGTGGTGTGGGGGCGCCACTTAACAAATGGTGATGGCTAACAAGGCAGTGCCCCATACTCAACATAGTTAATGATCTCCTTGCAGCGGGACGGTCGAGAGGAGGTCGTCCAAGCTGCTGGGATAGACTTAATAACCCGGAACTTATTCCCTGGAATGGAGGACCAGCGGCGATGCCATAGTGACACCACCTCCTGAAAGATGACAACAGAGAGATCATCAGAGGGAATTTAATAAATAGTGGGCTGAGGTACGAGGACTGCAGCCTTGGCAGCAGCCTCGTTTCTTGACAGACCCACATGAACATCACAGCGGCTCCATCAAGAGCGAGCAAGTGAAAGCTTTCCTAGACTCGTTGCACTAAGGGATGGACTGTGTACAGTGCACAGAGGCTTTGAAGAGCACTGAGAGTGTCTGAGCAGATGACACAATTGAAAAGCCTGTGTCACTGGATGTACTCTGTGGCCTGATACAGGGCGAATAGCTTTGCTGTAAATACTGAGCAGTGTGCTGGAAGCCGATACTGAAAAACGTCTGCACCAACAACGAAGGAACAAAATGGCTCTGAGCACTATGGGACTTAACATCTCAGGTTATCAGTCCCCTAGAACTTAGAACTACTTAAACCTAACTAACCTTAGGACATCACACACATCCACGCCCGAGGCAGGATTCGAACCTGCAATCGTAGCGGTTGTGCGGTTCCAGACTGAAGCGCCTAGAACCGCTTGGCCACCAGCGGCCGGCAACGAAGGAACACCCAACACCACAATCAGTCTGAGAGCCACCATTGTACACAAAGGTACTATAGTGAAATTCCATGTGAAGTTTGTGAAACTGAAGGTGATAGAGCAAGGCTCGTGTAGTGCCATTAGGAAGCGAATGAAGGCCAAGTGAACACAAGCCGTTGCACGAAGCCAAGGTGGTGAAGAGTTCACGTCCACCGGGAAGGTTGTAGGGAGCATGGAGTTAATCAGCGAGAGCAAGAGACGAAAGTGAACTCCACGAGGTGACAGAGAAGATGGATAAACCCCATACTGGTTATCAAAGGAGTCATCAAAGGAGGCGGCATAGAATGGGTGGCTATGAATGGCAGACAAACGGAATGCATATTTCCTGTGGAGAAACTCAGCAGTAGGACAGCAGCAGTTCAGCAGCTTTGCATACAGACACGGGATAGTGTAAGGTGCCAGTGGCGAAACGGATGCCATGGTGGTGGATAGTTTTGAGACGGCGTAAGAGGGACAGATGTGCAGAAGCATAAACAAAGCACCAATAGTCTAGTTTCGAACGGACTAGGGACCGGTACAAATGGAGGAGGGTGGTTCGATCTGCACCCCAGGAAGTACCATTAAGGACAAGTAGGACACTGAGCGACAGTGTGTAGCGGACTGCCAGGTAAGACATGTGGGAGGACCAAGGGAGTTTCCTCTTGGGCAGGAGCCCTCAAGATGTAAATATGGTGGTAGGAACCCACTGCGCTGCCAGGGATTCATACAAACGGTTTCATCAGCAGAAAAACGATTGTCCACGAGTAAAGACGATCGCGATATCACTGAAGACACCACTCAATAAGGCAGGTCTGTGAAGAACTGCAATAGATGGCAAAATCGTCAACAAAAAGGGAGCTGGTGATTCCAGGCGGGAGAATGACACTCAGCATGGAACCCTGAGGCACACCATTTTTTTTTTAGATGAAAGTTCCCGACAAGACAGAACCCACATGTACCTTGAAAACCCAGTCTTTTAAAAATTTCTTAAGGAAACAGAGGAGGCAGCCATGGAAGCGCCACATGTAGCAAGTACGGAGGATACCAGTCCTCCAGCGGGTGTCGTAGGCTTTCTCCAAACCGAAAAACATGGCCACATACTGGGATTTCCGCTGAAAACCATTAATGACACCATTCATGACATGGGTGGACAAAGTGACGAGATGGTCAACTGTAGAAAGGCATGCTCAAAATCCACACTGTGCAGTTGTTAGTAAACGGTGAGACTTGAGCTACCACACCAGCCGGGCATCATTCATATGTTCCATCACCCTGCGAACAGTTGGTGAAAGAGATGGGGTGGTAGCTAGAAGGAAGGTGTATGTCCTTACCGTGCTTAGGTACGGATATGACAGTGGCTTCACGCCAACATCTGGGAAACGTGTCCTCTGTCCAGATGTGGTTGTACATATTAAGCAGAAATGTTTGCCAACAAGAGAAAGGTGCTGCAACATCTGAATGTGAACAGTGTCCGGTCCTGGGGTGGAGGATCGGGATGAAGTGAGAGCATGATCTAGCTCCCTCAAAGTAAAGGTGGCATTGTAACACTCTCAATTCTGAGAAGAGGAGGGTATCGCCCGAGCCTCCTAAGCTTGTTTCCAATGGAGGAAGGCACGGTGACAGTAGGAGGAGTTCGAAATTTCCACAGAATGGCAGCCCAAGGTGTTGGAGGTAGCAATAGGGTTCATGATGACATCGTCTGCTACTGTCAGGCCGTTAATTGTGGAATGGATCTAGGTCCCAGAGACCCATTGTATGTTGGCCAACATGATGGAAGAGAGGGGTGGAACTGTTAAAAGAACTGGAACTATTAAAAGAACTAGTGAATGAAATCCAGCTAGTTTTTTTGCTATCCTGAAGAACACAACAACACTGTGTATGCATCTGTTTATAATGTATGCAGTTTGCCGTCATAGAATGATGGTTAAAAACATGGAGAGCACATCTCCATGCATGAATTGCATTGCGACACGCCTCAGTCCACCAAGGGACAGGGGCAAGGCATGGTAAAGAGGAAGTGCGAGGAAAAGAACATTCTGCAGCGGTACGGGTAATGTTTGTAAGGTATTCCACCTGGTCATCACAACTGGGGAAATTGTGTTCATCGAAGGTCGCGAGGAAGGAGTCGAGTCTCCCGTCGGCCTTAGTAAGCTGCCATTTGGGTGTGCACAGCGGTGGGGTAGGAGTCAGCATACGGATAGCACAGAGAAATGGTTTCTCGAGTAGGTGTCAAAAAGAACAGATCATTCAAGACGATGGGCAAGATGGAGAGTGCAGAGGGACAGGTCCAAATGGGAATAGGTGTGCAAGGAGTCTGAAAGGAATGGGGATGCTCCTGTATTAAGACAGAAAAGGTTAAGTTTATTCAGAAGGTCAGCCAAGAGGGTACCTCTTGGACAGGTTCTGGAAGAACCTCAAATGGGGTGGTGTGCATTAAAGTCACTGAGCAGAGGAAATGGATGAGGTAGCTGCCCAATAAGCTGAAGGAAGCTGGCGCTGGTTACATCGAATGACAGGGATGTAAGCGGTGCAAAGTAAAAAGGTCAAGTGAGGAAGGAAAAAGACAGGTTGACTACGAATGTCATACCATATGAGTAACAAGACTCCCCCACGAGTTGGATGCGGACCTCAGGCAGAAGATCGAAACGGACCAGGTAGAAATGCAAAAGCTCAAAGCGGTTGTGCGGATGCAATTTTGTTTCCTGAAGGCAGAGTACAAGTGGACGCTGTGATTCTAAAATCATCTGTAAATCCTCTTTGTTGGATCGAAGGCTGTGAACACTCCACTGGAGGACAGTCATGATGAGGAAAAAATGAAGGGGTGTCACCTCAGTGGCTGCCTGTGAAGACTTGCCTCTACAGGGCACAGAGGCAGGAGGATATCACTCCACAACATTCACAGAAATGTCTGCTTTCTTCTGCTGTCGGTCTGCAGAGTACAACGCAGAAGTACAGTTGGTGGTGCGCACTGGTGACAAGGAGACCGGTCGGGCGAAGGTATCATGTGCCGACACCGTCGAAGAGGATCTTCGAGTCGGCGAAGGAGAAGATCGTTTGCCTTTGTTGGATACCTTCGAGCCTTTCAGGTTAGCAGAGGAAGACTCAGTTGTTGGTTGGCTGGAGGGATGTAGGAAGTCCTCACATGAGTATTCCTTCTGTCCTTTCCAACCTGCCAGTTGTCTAGCTAGTGACTTCGCCGATGTTACCGTTACAGTGAGAGATTTCACAACCTCAGAGCTGAATCTGAGGTCGCATGTCTGTGTGGCCACGTACTTCTTGGAGCAAGATACAGCAAGAACAGTACTATAAGTGCCACACAGTAAAACGCGTGGTTTGCGAATATATGGGACAGTCTCGAGAGGAGGTGGCATGGTCGCCATTGCAGTTGGTACAGCGGGGACGAGGAGACGGACAATTGCCTTAGTGTGCATTCCTACCACAGGTTACACATCTAGCCAGATGTTGACAAGACATTCGAGTGTGATTGAAACGATGACAACGGTAGCAGCATATTGACTTCGGAATGTACAGTCGGACTGTGAGAACCTCATAGCCTTCTTTGATCTTGGACAGAAGCACCACTCTATCAAAGGTGAGAAAAAGAGTGTGTGTGGGCACTAAGGAGGCATCTACCTTTTTCATCACTTGATGGACGGCAATGACACCCTGATTAGAGAGGTATATTTGCATTTTGGCCTCGGTCAGACTGCTGAGCAGCCTAGTGTAAATAACACTGTGGAAAGAATTCAGAGTTCTATGGACCTCAACACGAACAGGATAGCTGTGGTGAAGCGAAGTAGCAAGCAATTGTGCTTGAAAAACAGAAGCAGTCTCCAAAAACGAAGTGTCATTTCATAAACGAGAGCAGGATTTCACAGGGCCAGCAATTGCATCAACATCTTTCTGAAGATTAAATGGATTTACCATTGCGAAGGACTGACCATCTTCAGTATGCGAAACCATGAGGAACTGTGGTGCAGCGGGAAGGGTCTTTGTATCGTTAGCATCATTCCATTTGTGTCTTGTAGACATGGATTGTGAAGATGATTGGCTCATTGTGAGAAAATACCCCACGATTGCCAGTGTCTCCGATGGCATGCTCCTTCCAGCTGGGGGCCCCCTTCACAACAAGGTGCACCTGCCTTAGGTGGTTGTTCACACTTGAGGTCATGCCTCCCGAAAACCTGACAGAAGGGCCAATCAACAGTTTGGGAAGGTAGCAGCTCTGGAAACCACTCCTTCCTGGACCTGTCCTGTACCAGGGGGTACATGTGAACCTTACCGGTTGAACCGGGGCTGGGAATTACACATTACAAAGTCACCTGTTACACATCAGATGCGTGGGCTGCCCTTCAGGTATGCACAAGGGAGGAAGAAGAAAAAAGAGTAGCCTCAAACATCGAAGCGGAGGAAGGATAGGAGAAGGTGAACGAAGAAAGGAAAAAGGAACATAAAACAATGGTGAGGCTGTCCTTATGTCAGCTACAGACAGTGTGGAACACACCCAAAAACACCCCAGGCATGTTCTTCAAGAGGGGGGGGGGGGGGGGGGGGAGGGAGGAATATCAAGATGATAGACATGCAGCATGGAAGGGAAAAGATGCTGCAAAGGCTGAGGCCCCGTGGTTGATTTCTCCCACGTGTGATCAAAATTCTTAAGTACTAACGTGAACATCTTTTGTAATGAACTGTTTTTAGATGAAGAAAGCAAGACAAATGGTATATGTGTTTCATTAAGACCACTCTTGGTATTTTATTTCAAGAAAATGAAACACATTTGTGACAAAAGTATGTACTTCCTTGCAGCCGCAGTGTAGAAGGCAGGAAAGAGTTGTGTAAACCAACTCTGTAGGTGACCAAAAATAAAATATTGGTTCTACTACGTTCATTATTGTCTGTTATTAGTCACTGTGTTATTTATATTATTTTACAGGTATTGTGTGATTTTTCTCTTGCAAAATATATGAGTACATAGTGACTGCCACAGTTTTCTTCTTCTTCTTCTAGTCCATACTTTTTAATCTATAAATTATTTTCCAAGTGCCAAAATGTACTACAATAAATAAAATGTCTATAAAATGCAGCACTGTACAATGTACTTGCAGTGATATAGTCGCAATTCCTAAAATCCATCACCCATAGCCTCTGGCCAGCTGAGGAGCAACGCAGTCCTGGCTCCTCGAATTAACCATGAAAATCCACTGCATCATGCCACACACAGACAGACCTGGACTGCAGGCAGATTGGTGAGACTAGATCTGATGGGCAGGGCTTGCACATTAGTGGGAAATAATGGGCTTCAGATCAGCAGGCCCGATCTGTTAGAGATACCCACAGAAATAGCCTGCGGTTTTGGCCTATCATGCAAGTTCACTCATGTGGAGAGCTATTTACGTGTCACACACACCATGTTGATGAAATGAGACTGTTGATCAATCCATGCAACAGATAACTTGCACATATTCTCTGAGAATCAATACTAACAGGGATATGTAGCAACTCACCGTAAAGATGATCGCTAAGCGTAGAAAAGACGATGACACAACGAAATTATCAGCCATAGCCTTTGTCAGAAAACAAGGTCACACACACATTCACAACTCATGCGTACATGACAGCCATCTCTGACCCCTGCGTCAACAATCTCTGAGAATCAGAATCAAACAAACTGCTCCTCCTGCCTCCCTGACTTGTTGGTTTCTGCTAGGCTAGTGGCAGGAAGTGGTGGCAAAACTGACTGCAAGCTAAGGGGAGTGGTAAGAAGGGGAAAGCAGTAAGAATGAGGGAGTAGGGAAGTGACGCACGTACTCAGCTGCACCCAGCAAGTGACAACGCACAACATCTCAGTAAACAAACCATTTCACCTACTGAGACGAAAACAAGATTCTTTCCAGTGTTTTTCCCATATTTCTCTGACATGTTTGATATTCCCTGATTTCCAGAACTTGTGGCAACCCTGGCACAGTTCTGCTCGGGCAACCTCAGTGAGCAGACTGGTATCACCAAATGTGCTACTGCTAAGTTGAGAACAACTGTCCAGGGAAGACTCGAATATAGCAAATTGTCGTGTTGCTGTCTAACAGCAACTGCAAAACTGTAGTTTTGCCTACGTGCACAATGGTTAAGGGCAGACACTTCAGGAAGCAGAAAAAGAGTCCGACAGGCAGACTGTGACTTTGGGAGGCTGCCTGGAGAGTCAACTGAGCATGCAAACTTTTAAGCTGAACAGGGCAGTGCTCCTAGGGAATACTTTGCTGACATAATCGACATCTCCTGTCACGCAGAAGAAGAACTGCAGCTGACTGCTGACTACGAGATCTCGGGGAGAACAGCTCACTTCCGGACAAGCCGATTCTCCCATTCTAAATCTGATACAAGGAGGGGGGGAGGGGGGGGGGCTGCTAGAGAGCACAGCGAAAGGTGAAGTCAGCATTACCTGTATCGACAATGACATACTTCAGGAACTCTGACTGAACAACTGGTCCAACTATAAGGCTCTCTCACCTTCACTGGACGAGCACATCACGCCAGCACTGGAGAAAATGCTGCAGAAGATGAAGATGACAGCCAAAGCACTTCTGAGAGGACTGCCTCAGCTATGCAATGACAAGATTGTGTAGTCCAAGCTACCACATTTACAAACTATACAGTTTTTGTAACATTCTTGTTTCATTTACCTGGTCATTTTAAAACTCAATTTATTATACTGATTCATATTTTGTCACTACTTCATTTTAGTTTTATCGTGTGCAAAAATACCTCTGTTCTGGTTCGACTGCTACTAATCAACACTTAAATATAAATCATAAACAATTCTCATTTTGAATTCTAGAATATGTTACACAAGGATGAACTACCTTCTCACCTGCATTTATATAAAGAACTTATATATATGTTAGGAATATTTCCCGCCAATAACTTTCACGATAAGGGTCATTTGTAAAACAAATCAATTGTGTGAATGTATTTGTAATGTTTTACTATGAAATGAAGAACCAAAGAATACTTATCATTCCAAAATAAAAACAACAATTTGTTTTTTAATATCCTGTTTGTGAATGCCAACATGATTTTGATTGTAATCTTCAAATTTTCAGTCTGCAATGTCAGATGATGTTACCTCTAATTATTGAACCGATATCTAACAAGGGAACATCCCCATCGCACCCCCCTCAGATTTAGTTATAAGTTGGCACAATGGATAGGCCTTGAAAAACTGAACACAGATCAATCGAGAAAACAGGAAGAAGTTGTGTGGAACTATGAAAAAATAAGCAAAATATACTAACTGGGTCGTCCATGCGTAAGATAGGCAATATTAAGGGCAATGCGGGGCGAGGAGCGCCGTGGTACCGTGGTTAGCGTGAACAGCTGCGGAACGAGAGGTCCTTGGTTCAAATCTGCCCTCCACTTAAAATTTTGCTTTCTTTATTTTCGCAAAGTTATGATCTGTCCGTTCGTTCATTGACGTCTCTGTTCACTGTAATAAGTTTAGTGTCTGTGTTTTGCGACCGCACCGCAAAACCGTGTGATTAGTTGACGAAAGGACGTGCCTCTCCAATGGGAACCAAAAACATTTGATCGCAAGGTCATAGGTCAACCGATTCCTCCACAGGAAAACACGTCTGATATTTTGTATACGACACTGGTGACAGCATGTGCGTCACATGACAGGAATATGTTGTCGACCCACCTAACTAGTACACTTGGCGAATGGGTGAAAAGTTTCTTCTACCTTGCCCGATTTAGGTTTTCTTGTGGATGTAATAATCACTCCAAAAAAAGTGATGAAAACATAAGAGTTTTTCACATAAACTGAAAATAAAAAGTTAAAATTTTCGGTCGAGGGTAGATTTGAACCAAGGACCTCTCGTTCCGCAGCTGCTCACGCTAATCACGGGACCACGGAGCTCCTCGCCTCACATTGCCCTTAATATTGCCTATGTTACGCATGGACGACCCAGTTTGTATATTTTGCTATTTTTCATAGTTCCACACAACTTCTTCCTGTTTTCTCGATCGATCTGTGTTCAGTTTTTCAAGGCCTATCCACTGTGCCAACTTGTAACTAAATCTGAGGGGGGTGCGATGGGGATGTTCCCTTGTAAGCAGTGGCAAATAAGCCATGAGAGAACCAGTTTTGTAACAGTTTTTGTGCGTGTACCAGTTGAAGCAACAAACCTATAATTCTAAAATCGAAACTTCGTGTCAACCTGATTACTTAAAATATCTCTTGACATACCCAACATTAGCTACGCTACGAAGAGCTCAGGAAGTTGCAGCATATTCGGTGGAGCGGATACTCTCATTATTTTTACAGCCCATGCAGCGGGTGGGGGGTGGGAGAGGGGAGGGGGGACTACTAACTGTTACACCCAAAAAAGCAGTGTATTAACTTGACAAACTGGGATTGCATCCCCTCCACAAACTGTGGACCAACCAGCGCAGCGCACCAGCTCGAAACGCACACGAACCAGAAGTCCACGCCGAGGATACGACCCAAGATCACCACCCCGATGATAGAAATCACCCGAGAGGCCAACAGAAGGAACGACTGATGCAACCAGGGCAATAGCCACACCTGAGACAAACAAGGCACTGTAACCATCAAAGCAAACCTCGAAAATGATATACAAAGAGCAAGAAAAAGAGTATCCATTAACCTCGAGAGGTTTTTATGTTTAATGTGTGAATAAAATTGTGAAGAAAAACAAGCTGATTCAATTCAAACATCACCTGAAAACGAAGCTCACTGTATGGTTGCATCGATTATAACTATGAACCTGAAAAATTCACATCTGCAATAAATACAAATATAGATGTGAACTGTGCCTCAAAATGCAAAAATGTGAAATTATCTCATATATGTTAGTTCACAGCGAACTGTACCCACATGAACTATCTTATTAAAGATAGTATGATAGACCTACGTCAAAACAAGAGTCCTGGGGTCAGACAACATTCTGTCAGAACTACTAACAGCCCTGGGAGAAACAGCCATGACAAAACTAATCCACCTGGGGGTGCACAGCGCATGAGAGTGGTGAAATATCTTCAGACTTTAAGAAGAATGTAATAATTCCAATTCCAAAGAAAGCAGGTACTGACTTGTGTGAATATTACTGAAGTATCAGTTCAACAAGTCTTGGTTGCAAAATACTAACACATATACTTTACAGAAGAATGAGAAAACTGGTAGAAGCCAACCTCAGCAAAGACCAGTTTGGACTCTGGAGAAATTTAGGAACATACAAAGGGAAACATATGTTTATAGCATTTGTACACTTAGAGCAATCTTTTGACAATATTGACTGGAATACTCTCTTTGAAATACCAGAGGTATCAGGGTAAATTACAGGGAGTGAAAGGTTATTTAAAACTTGTACAGAAATCAGACAGCAGTTATTCAGAGTCGATGGACATAAAAAGGAGGCAAAGGTTGAGAAGGGACTGAGTAAGGGTCATAGCCTAACCCCAACATTATTCAATCTGTACATTCAGCAAGCATTAAAGGAAATCAAATAAAAAATTTGGAGTAGGAATTAAAATTCAGAGAGGATAAATAAAGGCTTCGAGGTTTGCTGATGATACATAATTCTGTAAGACACAGCAAAGGACTTGGAAGAACCGTTGAACCGAACGGACAGTGACTTGAAAGGAGGATATACAATGAACATAAATGAAGGCAAAACAAAGATTGTGGAATGTAGTCACATTAAATAAGGTGATGCTGAGGGAATTAGATTACAAAATGAGATACTAAAAGTACTAGATGAGTTTTGCTATTTGGGCAGTAAAATAACTGAAGATAGTTGAAATGGTGGGGATATAAAATCTAGACTGGCAAGGGCAGGAAAAGGGTTTCTGATGAAGAGAAATTTGTGAATGTCAAATATAGACTTAAGTGTTAGGAAGTTCTTCCTGAAAGTATATGTATGGAATGTAGCCATGTAATGAAGTGAAACATGGATGATAAACAGTTTAGACAAGAGGACACAAGAGGCTCTTGAAAGGTGGTGCTACAAAATAATATTGAAGATTAGACAGGTAGATCACATAACTAAAGAGGTCATACCGAATAGAATTGGGGAGAAAAGAAACCTGCGGCGCAACCTGACTAGGAGATGGGATCAATTGATAGGACACATTCTGAGATATCAAGGGATCATCAATTTAGTACTGGAGGGATGTGTGCTGGGTAGAAATGTAGAGGGGAAACAAAGAGATGAATACAGTGAGCAGATTCTGAAGGATGTGTATTGCAGAAGTTATTTGGAGGTGAAGAGGCTTGTTCAGGATACAGTAGCATGGAGACCTGCATTGAATCAGCCTTCGGACAGACCACCACCACCACCACCACCACCACCACCAACACCAACACCAACAACACCAACACCAACACCAGTTTGAAATAGCTTTATATTCTGTATACAAATGTTGAACATACATCCAATCATCTGGCGAAGCCCAATTTGGAAAGATAGTGTGTGGAAGAACATGTTTGCAAAATAAGAAGTGGACAAATGCTATGACGTATTGGTCCATTTGATGCTCTGGTGCCGCACCAATTGTGGGTGGCTCAACGGTCCCCACAATAAACACAATGGGTGTGCAACTTAAGCCTCAGCCATGGGTAACAGGATCTTAAGGCAAAGAAACACATATGTTTGTTAGCTAGCTAAAGTTCAGAAGTTGGTATAACGCAAACGCATTTACGTGGCAGTTTAGGACAGCCAATCTTTTGAATTGTAGTTGTGTCAAATACTGGTAGAGTTTGGCCCTGAACTACCTCATTTACGACACTGCCAGTGTTGCTTATTGTTTTCGTATTTTCGAATTTAGTGAAGAGATTAATCCTGGTCCATCACGAAGTAGGATTATGACCCTCACACAGCAGGAGGGATTGGCAATCCCTGCAATTGAGTGTCAGTTCTGCTTCCAGAGAAACACAGGACATAGGTGTAGGCTTGCTGCTCTCTGAGATCGGGGCAGGGCTTGTTTCATGGCACCACTCACCACCCCTCTGGGGTTTTTACACTTGTGCTCGACATCTAATTCACGGTATTCACACACTGCACTATTGCGACTGGAAAACAAAACCTGTCAATGTATTTCGACCATGCAAAAGAATTTCCTCTAATGTGTGAACATAGTTAGTTTCAGTTCTTCTTGAACACCAGCAATGTCGGTTCTATCTGTATCACTGTCACATACTTATCAGACGGCTATCAATTGGCAACAACAGGTCCAAATCAATATTTTGTGATTCTGTAATCATCAACTTGGGTGGGAAAAGGAAAATAATCTCACAAATTACCTTAAATCAGAGAAGCACTCTGTTCACCAGCAGGAAAATCCTGCTGCTTCTCTAGAGAAACAATGATTTGTTGCAAGCATAAATAGAGAAAAAAGCAAAGATCATTGTGGGAAAAACTGCTGAGGTTTTTGCAAAAGCAAACACTCCAGTCAGAAAGCACCCAATAATCTTTTATAACAATCAATTTCTAAGCTCTATGACTCTCTTCAGGCACGTAGTGTGACAACCTTCTAAATTTGCATGTCTAATCATTTACAAACAAAAACAAATTCAATGTGAATTTTGCCAAAAATATGCACTACAGTTTCAGGTCCGCAACCTTAATTTATATCATGTTTTGTTCTTAGCTCCCTGAAGTTCTTTGTTTCATCAGACCATTAAAAGAAATGTAAGTTTCATTTGATTTCATTATCACTTTTCCTCAATGCAACAGTCTTAGAAAATATATTTGCCATGAAATGCATTAACGAGACACTGAAGCAATACATCTCCACAGAACATGACACATTAGTGGCTGCAGAACCGGAGACACTGACTAATGTTTTTCTTGTGAAGCTCCCTTGTTCCAAGGCGGAAGTCTTTTGGCAACTCTTCCTGCATCTGCTACTACCTAGATGGATCATCGACATAGTTTTCCAGCTGCTGTTGCCCAAAATGAGGACAACCAGTTTAATCTGTTGTAAAATAAGTGTTTTGTTTTTGCAGTATAGTCAGACAGGCTGTGGAACCAATAAGATACATGCAGACGCCTGGGTTCCTCAGTTAGGACACCCACTGCAGGACTGGGAGAGGGACCCAACCTCAGCCAGACTTGACAGGCAACCAGACATGGACCCTCGGAGATGGGGTTGACACGTTTCAAAACCCCATCGTGGCTAACCTTTTCCACTCAAACCCACATGACTGTGTGGGTTTGATCCCCCCCCCCCCCCCCCCCGCCCCTCCCTACCGGACTGAGTCTCTCGCATTGCTTCTAACTGACCTGCAACAATTGTGCATTTTCTACACTACCCACTTCTCTCATTTAAGCTGCCATTCAGTACCAACATATCATGCCAAACGTAACTGTTTTGTCAAGGTGAGAGTACCGTACCACTGCCAGCTCTAGTAGCTTGAAATTATGTTGAACTGTGACATTTCAGTGATTTGGTGTGTAATACTGTTTTGAAAGAGTATATAATGTTGTACTGCTGATAATTATTAGTAATCTCATGTTGACACATAGTAGTTTTGCTTTAAATTTGCACTAGCACGATAATGGAAATTAGGTATTTCCTGCCTAACTTTAGACTTTAACGGACAAAGCGGTACATTTGCTCTATCGCAGCTTTTTGTACATTTTTTTATTGGAGAGTTTTGATGCACATTAGTTGTGTTATATTCAGGTATAATAGATCAGATTCGTTCTCTGTTAGAGGGATATGATTTGAAAAGTGTTTTGCCAGTGTTTACTGAAGTATGTAGGAATTTCGTTTGTCAACTGCTGGTTTCTATGCTGTGAAAAGCAGATTGTGAAATAGAGCATTATGGATCTTCCTAAATTTTGGATGTCTCTGTCAGAAGCTCTTATGTCTCATCCACACAAAGACAACACAAGAGCATGAGGCACTGTTAGAAAATGAGCTAGCCACCCCAAAAGGGACAAAATATACAAATTGCATACAAAATCAGGTCTGTACAAGTGATAAAATGGATATGATCATTGGTCCATAAAATGGATATAATCATTGGTCCAAAGTGGCTTATATTTTGCCACCATGAACACGTCAATATAGGCACTGCAATAGAAGAACTAAAAGTGCATAAAATGCTCCCACAACCTATGCTGTGCAAGTGGAAAAAGACTGTCTTTTTACACAAAAAGTGAAATAGTCTGCACAAATTCTTTGTATTTCAAAAGTTATTATTCCATTTTTAAACCATAAAATATGAGGTGCAAACTTCACGACATTTTGCTAGCATTTCTACCAGATAAAAGTAAAATAAGAACACACTTTTATTCATTACTGTTTCTCATGACATCAAGTATGTTGTAGTAAATCAGAAGACAATTCACATGAAATAAAACATGACACACATGATTTTACAAATGTTTTCCTCATTGAATTCTCAAAGAAAGCATTGATTATTATTTTTTATTGCCTAGTATGCCAAAATATTCAGAAAATTCATGTTAGATGACTGTATTTTAAAACGAACTGTTCAAGGACAAAAGGAATAAACCCACCATGGAGCAACACAATTTTATTTTTCATCCATACAATGAGTTGAATTTCTAACTGCCTGAAACATTTTGACAGGCATTACTCTCTGTCACTCAACAGCTAATACCAAACATTCCCAAGTAATGAACTAAACATTCTTTTATAAAAACTATCAGCTCTTTCAAATGGAAGTTAAACATTTAAATTTAAAGACATCTCTTTTGAAAGGACTTCAAAGGAGATAAAAATCTGGTGCAAATTTTTTCTGAATCTCCTTTATCTTGAGATATTTCCCAAACTAAGTAACTGCAATGTATACGACTTCGTCATTTTGCTACTCATAAAATAGTTTACATGCTTACAAATGAGGGTCTTCATAAAGATTTTTGTTTAAGAAAAATTAATGGCCAAACTTTGGAAAATATTTGACATGGAAAATTATTTCTCAACTTTGAGTTATCATATTAACCAGCTTATTAAACGTAGAATCCTCCAATCTCTAAGCTGGCTGCTACACTTAGCAGTGGATCAATGCAGAAAGTGTCACAAGGAGACAAATTCTTAACAACCATGTAATAGTTCGTCAAAAATGACAAAAAATTAGAAATTTTGTGCATGTTTTTATGATCCTCACTTGAATAAATGCAAGATCATATGTACTTCACATCAAGAGCTAAACTTTTTTGAAATGACGCTCTGTTGTTGTCCTCTACAGGCATGTTACACATTTACACTCTTATTTAGTGGAACAAAACAACAACAAAATAAAACATTAATGTGGTTTTATGCAAAGGATAGTTGCTACTCACCATACAGTGGAGATACTGAGTCGCAGACACACACAACAAAAAGACTGGTGGAAAATGAGCTTTCGGCCAACAAGGCCTTCATCGAAAGTAGACACCACACAGACACCCCCCCCCCCCCCCCCACCCAAATAACAAATAACCATGGTCTCTGGCAGTGCAGCCAGACTGCGAGCAGCAGTGCATGATGGGAGAGTCAACTAGGTGATGGGCCTAAAGAGGAGGCTGGTGTAGGGAGGGGGAGGGATAGAAGGACAGGGGTGGGGGCCGTAGAGTGCTGCTTATTGGAGTATACAGATATGAGGTGGAAGGACAGTAGGGCAGCTACGTATAGCTGGGAGGTTAGACAGAGGGTGGGCCGGAGGGCTAGCAGAAAAGGAGAGAAGTAAAAAGTCTGAAGGTGCACTCGTGGAATAGAGGGCTGTGTAGTGTCGGAAACGGAACAGGAAAAGGGCTGGATGGGCAAGGACAATGACGACAGGTTGAGGCTAGGGGAACACAGGATATATTGCAGTGAGAGTTCCCACCTGTGCAATTCAGGAAAGCTGGTGTTGATGGGAAGGAGATGCCACAGGTTGTGAAGCTGTCATTGAAATGAAGAACGTCGTGATGGGCGGCATACTCAGCAACAGGGTGGTCCACCTGTTTTTTGGCCACAGTTTGTTGGTGGCCGCTGACACAGAGAGACAGCCAGTTGGTTGTCATGCCCACATAGAATGCAGCACAGTGGTTGCAGCTTAGCTTGTAGATCACATGACTGGTTTCACAGGTAGCCCTGCCTTTGATGGGATAGATTATGTTTTTGACCAGACTGGAGTAGGTGGTGGTGCGAGGATGTATAGGACATGTCTTACATCAAGGTCTATCTCTGTAATAAATATCCTTGTCCATACCTACCTAACTTCTGCTACCAACCCCTTGCATCATGGCTCATATTCCTGTAACAGACCTAGATGCAAGACCTGTCCAATACATCCTCCCACCATCACTTACTCTATTCCAGTCACAAAAATCACCTATCCCATCGAAGACAGGGCTACGTGTGAAACCAGTGATCTATAATCTAAGCTGCAACCACTGTGCTGAATTTTACGTAGGCCACTGACAAACTGTGGCCAAGAAACAGCTGAACCACTCTGTTGGTGAGCATGCCACCTAACACGACGTTCTTCATTTCAATGACTGCTTCACAAACTGTGCCATCTTGATCCTTCCCACCAACACCAGCTTTTCTGAACTGCACATGTGGGAACTCTCCTTACAATATGTCCTACATTCCCATAACCCTCCTAGCCTCAATATTTGTTAGTCATTGTCCTTATCTATCTAGCCCCTAGCTTCAGCTGCCAGAGACTCTGTGTGTGTGTGTGTGTGTGTGTGTGTGTGTGTGTGTGTTGCATTTGCATTTGCACAATTAGAAACCAGCTGGCCTGTGTCTGAAAACGAGACTTCAATAACAGAGGAACACGGGTACAGTTACTTTATAACACGTAGAACACAACACTCCCAGGACATTTTGTGTTAAAAAAGACATGTGCATTAAATAATAAAAACAAGGATTTAGCATACTGGCATATGAGGATGATATAATAATGTTAGGAGAAAATGAACAAGGAATTAATACACAATATTACACAATGTCTTACTTGGAGCGGGAGTGGAAAAACTAAATGCTCAATTGAGTGACAGAAAACTAGCCCAGTACCGCAAATAAGAGTATCAGTTTACTTACCCTGAAAACAATTTAACAACACACAAAAATATCAAAGAACAAATAAATAATGGAGAAAAATAAAATACATGGAATTGTGCATTTCTGAGTACAATAAAAAGTACACTTATCTTAAGAAATTAAAAAAAAATCCATGAACATAAAACTCTTATCACACTTTTTCTAATATATGTTCATGAGACTTGGAATTTAGCACAATCAGAAAAACTGAAACAAAAAATCTTAGAAAGGAAAATTTTGAGAAAGACATTTGGCAGGATTCATGATAACGCACAACAGAATAGGGAAAACTAATGAACAAAAAAGTTTATGATTTACAGGGAAAGCCAGGTGTTATATTTAAAATTGTGGCTATGAATCTTGGATTGGACAAATGCTTCAATCCCCTGAAGAGAAGAAAATGAACGAAGTACATACAGAATGGCCTCAAGGACGTAGATCTCTTGGACCTGGAAACTTGCATAGCTTGTGTGTGTGTGTGTGTGTGTGTGTGTGTGTGTGTGTGTGTGTGTGAGAGAGAGAGAGAGAGAGAGAGAGAGAGAGAGAGAGAGAGAGAGTGGGGGTGGCAATCTAGCTTCTGATTCATGGTACGTATAAAAATATTTCTGTCCACAGTCCCAACATCTGTGCCTTGCTGGCTGCCTAGTTCCACTACTTCTACTCCCATTCATTAAGCTACTTATCATGGTACTGTATCTAAATTAATATCTTACTTGTATACTGCCATTTCATCATGCGCTACTATGTCATTCTGTTGCAGCAGAAGCTGTAGGATTTCTGGTTCAAAAGTGCCGAAGTCAGAGTACCGAGCAACAAGTTCGATGTTCCACTTTACAAAATTCTGACAAATCTGTAAAAAGAAGAAAAGCATATGCTAATTTGAGAATCATTAAAAAATCTTGTTTCAATGGTTCTCAGACATAATGTAGAATGACGACGTAACTGTAGAAAATTTCCGCAACATCATTCTCATGCTCAAGAACGAGTACTGAATCATAGTCCATATACACTACTCTAAAGAAATAGGGGAACACGGCTTTGGCCGTCTACTGTATCCCATTGAGCAATAATTAAGGTACGTTACCAAATTACACCTCTATATTTTCATCCTTTGTGGATTAAACAGGCCACCCTCACAACTTGCACTGCATTAAGATGTCGCGCTGCGTGTGCTTGAATACAATGTCCACAAATGACAACTGCCACCTGTGTACCTTACCTCACCAGAAAATACTGGCACAATGGAACACCATCACATCCTCGATCATTTACATGAAAAGAACTGAAATGTCCAGTTCAACAGGTTTAAAAAACAAAGTGGAAGCAATCCTCCATCCCATCATCCTACATGTTTTTCACTGGACTCTCAGAGCTTCAATAATGTGGATGCCCTCCGTGAGCATTTATCACTGTCTGATATCTATACAGCATGTTCCGTACGTGTCTATTAAGGTCACCTGGTGGTATCCATTCCCATTTTTCAATGAGAGCCCATGAGAGCTCATGGACAGTCTGTGTTGGAGCAGGACTATCACAAACATGTCTGTCAAGCATGTTTCACATGTGCACAATGGGGTTTAGGTCCGGACCCACTGTTGGTCATTCCGTTACTTCAACGTCCATGCTTCGCAGGACATCTCTGCCAAAGCTCGGCACGCGGGCTCTGGCATTAAAAGGAATTCAGGGACAGCAGCCACCACATGGTCCAACAGGACCTGTTTGATGTACTGCCTGTGATAGGGTGACCATGGACAATAGCGAGATCTGTAGGGCTGTCATCACTGATGCTTCCACACCACATCACAAAACACTGGAAATCTTTGCTTTCCTTAATAACATTTGGCAGGTACGGCTTACTGTGGTTCTCCACACACAAACACGGCCATTGCCTTCCATCAGAGGATATCTGGGACTCTTGTGTGAATAACATGTTTTGCAGTTGCCAGTTGACACTGGAATGGCAGAACTGAAGTAGACCTGCAAGATGAAATGTCAAGCAGGCTCCTCAAACACGATATCTGGAGTCTAAAGTCCTTTCTCATAACTTGTTCATTAAAGTCTGATTGGAAACAATGGCTCCAGTGGCCATTCTGATGCCACAAAGCAGAGATGGCCAGATATCGGTCTTCATTTGGGATTGTCATGTGTCGGCGACCTTGTCCAACTTGCCTTGTGTACTGACCTGTCTCTCTGTAATGTGGGCACAACCCATGGACGACCCATGGAGAGGCAATGGCATCTGCAGCAACACAACCAAAAGTCCATCCTTTTTGGATCAAACAGACCGCCTTGCAACTGCACTACATTAAGATGTCACAATGTATGAGCTTGGTCAAACACAACACCCACAAACAACAACTGACACCTGTGTACCTCACAAGAAAACACTAGGACACAGGTATTCACTTCCTTCTGAGAGGTCACCTGACACTGTAACAACACAGTAACCGCATAACACAGCCAACAGATGGTGAATGATTTTAATTTTTGCCTACATTAAAAGTGAAGGTCTAAAGCCATGTAATACGACCAGAGGTATTGCCTGTATGGCTCTGAGCACTGTGGGACTTAACTTCTAAGGTCATCAGTCCCCTAGAACTACTTAAACCTAACTAACCTAAGGACATCACACACATCCATGCCCGAGGAAGGATTCGAACCTGCAGCCGTAGCGGTCGCGCGGTTCCAGACTGTAGTGCCTAGAACTGCTCGGCCACTCCTGCCGGTGGTTGCCTGTATGAAAAGATTTAAAAAACTGGATGCTGATACATGTGTTCCCCCAATTCTTTTGAACAGTGCATATTATAAAAATGAATGTATGGTCTACAGCTCCTCCCAAACTATTGGATCAATTTTGACTGAGCTTTGTACATTTATCTACTATCTGGAAAGAAGAACACTGTGAGTAAGAACTGCTTGCCTTATAAGGTGTTGGGGCTGGCATAGAAGCATGCCTCTGGAATGTCTGGAGCAATTTCAACCAAATTTTCCATATACATGACTATTATATATATTATTTGTATAAAAATACTGTGTGGGCAATATACCCCTACGTACCACCCCTATTATCCATTCATGCACAAGCTCATGTTCTGGTCACAGAGCACGACGAACATCGATGTGTTATACCTTGCTGGAAAATGGAACGTCTACTTTTATTTGGTGTATGACTATTACATTTTAGTTGAAAAGATGGTGGCATATGTTTAATAATTAAGAGAAAATGTGCTTTTTCTATCATTTCTTGGTGAGTGTCAAATTTGAGGAGTTATAGAAGTCTGACCGCAGTTAGGAGAAAAATTTTCTTTGTACAGTTTAAAGATACAACCGCACACTACTCAACTTCCAGATGATGTGTTGTTGCTTTCCAATTGTTGTTTTGTCCTAGCAAAGATAGGCATGGATTGCTGCAATTTGCCTAATGGTGATGCATATTAACAGGACAAAATGTGTAAATGCAAGCTCTGTTGTTGCCTTACACAACTGTTATGTTTTATGCTTATAAATTTACGAAGATTACTAATATGGCATCTTTAATTAATTTATTTTTTCCGTGGAACCATGCATCATTTACGAATTTGTAAAAAGTCTATAATAAGCACGCGAGCAGTTCTATATCACAGCGAGTGAAGATAATTTCTGAACGTCTCGGTATTAGTGAAAGTACAGTGAAGCGAATTCTGAGAGAATACAGACAAACTTCTTGTCTTGTATAACAGAACGAGTTCTAGCAAGTGACAGAAGTCTGTATTGAATGAGTTTACAAGGGAGTCGTAGAAGAAAAATCCACGACTTCTATGTGGAAAAGTGGTTTCCAACAGTGGCAGCTTTACTGGAAAAGTTAAGAGACTGACATGGAAGATTTTCCAGGTTGAGTGAAACAATCCTTTGGCGTGCTATTCGAAAATTGGACTTCAGACACAAAAAGTTCAACAAAAAACCTATGCTGATGGAAAATAACCAAGTAGCAGGAAAAATAGATGAGTGCTTGCGGGGAAATAAAACATTTACGCAACACTGGGTGGATTATTTATTAAACTGATGAGCTTTGGCATGATGCAAATCATTCAGGGAGGTTTGATGGTGTGGAAGAACAAAAAGTACCTTATGCATCAGAAAATGTATAAGGTAATCACAGATGAAGTGTTAAAGAGTGGAATGGTTGGAAAGGAGGAATTCAAACATTGTCTGATTCGCACATTGGTAATGAAAATGGGTTCGTGGAAAATGCTGGTTTATGTTTTACTGTGCAAAAAGGAGGTGCAGATCATCATTCTGAAATGAACGCCAGACACTACAAAGAGTGGTTTAGGAGAGTTCTCTAAAAATTACCAAACAGATCTGCAACTGTTTTACATCAGGCTCCATGTCACACGATGAATCCAACATCACGAAATCCATCTACAAAGTGGAGAAACAATTATACTATTGAATGGCTGGAAAGCAATAATGCAGAACTTCCAACCTCCATCATATGAGGGATTTACTGAAGCTGGCCTAGTGGAATAAGTGCGACCGCAATTCAGGATGCAGGAATATCTTTCGGAAAGTATACTGCGATCAGTGGATGATGAAATTAAACTTGTGCGGCTGCCTGTAGTGCATTGTAATTTGAACACCACTGAACTTATTTGGGCATTTGTTAAGAACAAGGTAACAAGGAGAACAAGAATTTTAAAATAAATGATACTTCACAGTTGTGTTGCTGTGCTCTGAAAAGTGTTCCCCAAAGTCTCTGGAGGAATTCAGTGAGTCATGTATACAAATTTGACAACAGTTATGCACATAGTGCCAACAGTATTGAGATAGCAATAGAACCACTGTTGATCCAAGCAGACAACTGAAATAGGAGCAGTGATACCTCAGCCAGCAGCTAAAGCTATTAAGGTAGGTTTATTTCAGTCATCATTCTTTACTGCAAAATTTATTTGAGATGATCGATTTTTCCATTTACTGTTGAAAAGTGCTATACAAATGCTCATTTATTGTGAGCTGCTTGTATATTGAACATTTATTTGCTATTTCCCATATTATTTCGCTCCACTCTCAACAAAAACTGAACACGGCAATGCTGTATGCTGTATTGAAATGCGACAACAAAGTCACCATTCTTTGCTGATGAACAGGCGGACAACTACATTCCACCACAGACTCGCACATATCACAGCTACTAACATAATTGCTTTAAAAACTCTTAACTAACAAACACGAGGAGTACCATTGCAACAGCACCAACAGTAAGCTCAATCACAGCAGCTTGCATATGACATTATAGCAATGAAACGAGTAACCAGAAAACAACAAAAACCAGCCTGTAAATAGAACAAGGTTGTATATTTAAACTGTGCAAAGGAAATTTTTCTCCTAATTTTGGTCTGATTCTTATGAATTCTTGAAGTTGCTAGAAAAAGCACAGTTTCTCTTCAAAATTACCACGTATGTCGCCCGCCTGTCAACTTAGATGTAATATCATACACTAGATAAAAGTAGACATTTCCACGGTTCCGGCAAGGTATATCATATTGTTCATAAGCAATATGATCAGAATGTGAGATCAGAGTCAGGGTTCAATCATTATGAAAGGGATAAGAGGGGTGGGTTTGGGCATGAGAAGCCGTGGTAAGTAAAAATATTTGATTACGGCTGATATCATCTAATACAGTATTTCTCAACCATTCGGTATTTGCAACCCAATTTTCTAATTTATTTTTTCTGCCAAAGTTGAATTTATCACGAATACTTGCATTTTTTGTGATTAATAACTGAAAATAAAATGACATTTTTATTTAAAAAAATTATGATTACTATTTAAGGTGTGCAAGGTCTGTTCAAAAAATTCCGGAGCATTCATAATTTTGCACCAATGGTGTGTGACATCCGTGCACACATCTGTGTTTAATGTGTAACTGTTTGAAGTTTCACTGTTGTTCATCTGTTAGTTACTGTTCAGTGCTGTATTGAGTACGATGTTGTCTCGCACAGTTTGTGAATTTCGAGATCGCAGAGTTAGAGGTGCAACACATCTGCATTAAATTTTGCATTACTCCCAAGAAATTTTTTACAGAGACACATAAAATGATGCAGAAACCTAAGGTGAAAAGTGCTTAAGCCTACTCGGTGTTACGAATGTTCACACAGTTTAAAATGGTAGGATGGGCATTAAAGTTGACACTCATTCAAGACACTGTTCAACATCTACCAACGACGCTCATGTCAGGAATGTCGATGAAATGGTGCATGCCTATCGAAGACAGACTGTTAAAGAGATTGCGGAAGAACGTAAAATTAGAGATGGATCATGTCGTGAAATCCTGAGAAAGAAACAGCTTGAAATGTGAGAGAAACAATACATGGCTCTTGCATCACAATAATGCAGCCACATTTTCAAACCTGTTGGTGTATGACTATTGCATAAAAAATGAAATAACTGTGCTGTCTCATCCTCCTTACTTTCCAGAGCTGGCACCTGAGGACTTACTTTAATCTCCAAAGTTGACAACCCCTTTAAAAGGATGAAGATTAACAACAAGAGATGAGATAAAAGAACATTCGCAGACAGTGCTTTGCATGATCCAGCAAGGGACCTACCAAGACTGCATTTGGAAGTGGTAAGGCATTGGGAGCGGTGTATGTATTGTGAAGGAGAGTATTTCGGAGGAGAACATGCACAATAAATAAAATTTAAGTGCTGAAAAATTTTGTGGACAAAGTTCCAGAATTTTTTGAACAGACCTCGTATAATATGAAAAACCTCTACAGACAAAACAACTATGATCACAAACATTTTTCTTTCATAGATACACCCTTAATGACTTAATATTTACACTCCATTGTTTTGTGAAATCTGCTTCATAATGAACCGATTTCTTTGTTAATTTAAGTTTTGATTTTGCTGTTTTTGATGCAATTTTATATAATTTTACTTTTTGTTCATAAGACTGTACACTTTTTAAATTCCAAAATCTTCTAAAAAAAGCAATTAAATTAAAATATAGAGACATTGCAATTACTTTTAATTATAGCAATAAAAGAGGCATTTCAACAGAAACTGGATAACATATCAAGAAGAACATACGAAAACTGAGGAGAAAAATTATGATTTCTCTCACTAAAAGTTTGTTGTTCACTTAGATCTTTAACACTACAAAAAGAAAATGATCTGCAAATAATATAGTATGTTAATCGAATCATTGTTATGATAGACACTGTTCGCACATACTGATAGATAATATTGTTTTAAGTCTTCAATTTTCTCTCATTTATCTTAAGATATCAGGCATTTCATGTTACACTACACAATAATGAAAAAATAAAAGCACAAAGGAAATAGGATAACTTTCGCACCAGTTATGGTAAGAAGCCTACAATATTGAAATCAGTGCAGAAGATTGGTGTTGCCAATGTACATACGAAATATGACTTCAAACAATATACTCTGTAAGGACTTATTTTGCCTACTAGCACGGTAACATTGTTGAGTAATCTAACGACACAAGATCTGAAACACAAATGCTATGACCTGACGATTGTTGCCCATCCTTTAACCTGGACAGTTATGAATTCAATGCCTTCCACCCACTCATCTGCACAACCAAGAATTCACCCCCCTTTAACACAAGGACATGGCCAATTTTGAAGCATGTTCTTATGATATATTTCTTCCCTAAAATGATAACTCATATTTGTAAATTTTGTGATGTGGCTGGTTTTGATACCAGGTGTCTTATTTGTTAATTCACATTTCGCTTGACAATATATGTAGAACTCAAGTTACAAAAAGTGATATCAGAGAGAACAGAACCAGGCAAGACTTATCACTATGTACTGATCTACTGGTGGTTTATTAAATTACAAGAAATGTTCTGTACTCAACAATATTTAGAAATCTTGACAGGTTCATACAATGGAAATTGAAAAGGGCCAGTCTGTAAGCACCACTTATAATACTGGTGCTCACAATGATAGGCCAAGTCATTAGTAAGTATCACCAGTTATGCTGATGCAATATTTTTCCAGGAAGAAGCAAATAAATCTGTAAAACTGTCATGTCTGTAGGTTTGAATGTGCTTCTCCAAAAATATTAGATGAATTTACAAGATGTTTTTGCAGTCAAATAGTTGAAAGTTTCATCCATACTAATATTATGAATGCGAAAGTAACTGCCTATTACATTTTCAAGACTAATCTGCTGAACCAACTTTGATAAAATTTAGCAAGGAGGCAGCTTGAACCATGAGGAAGAACAGAGGTATGTTTAGAAAGTGCACAGTGTAAGATATTTATTGATGTGAGAATAACACTTTAACTAGTGGAAAATACACTGAAGAGCCAAAGAAACTGGTACACCTGCCTAACATCTTGTAGGGGCCCTGTGAGCACGGAGAAGTGTTGTAACACAATGTGGTATGGACTTTACTAATGTCTGAAGTAGTGATGGAGGGAACTGACACTATGAATCCTGTAGGGGGTGGACACCTCTCTTCTGAAATGCACATTGTAAGGTATCCCAGATATGCTCAATAATATTCATTTCTGAGGAGTTTGGTGGCCAGCGGAAGTGTTTAAACTCAGAAGTGTGTTCCTGGAGTCATTCTGTAGCAATTCTGGACATGTAAGATATCACATTGTCCTCCTGGAATTGGCGAAGTCATAAGAATGCACAATGGATGTGAATGGATGCAGGTGATCAGACAGGATGCTTATGTGCGTGTTGCCTGTCAGAGTCATATCTAGATGTATCAGGAGTCCCATACCACTCATACTCCTCACACCCCACACCATTACAGAGCCTCCATCAGCTTGAACAGTCCACTGCTGCCATGCAGGGTCCATGGATTCATGAGGTTGTCTCCATACCTGTACACGTCCATCCGCTCAATACAATTTGAAACATTGGACTGTTGATGACTGGAAACATGTTGCATGGTCACCATGCAACATGTTTCCAGTCATCAACAGTCCAATGTCGGTGTTGATGGGCCCAGGCGAGGCATAAAGCTGTGTGTTGAGCATTCATCAAGGGTACATGAGTGAGCCTTTAGCTCCGAAAGCTCATATCGATGATGTTTCATTGAATGGTTCGCACGCTGACACTTGTTGATGGCCCAGCATTGAAATCTGCAGCAATGCAATTTCTGGAAGGGCTGTACTTCTGTCATGTTGAACAATTCTCTTCAGTCGTTGGTGGTCCTGTTCTTGGAGGATCTCTTTCCAGCCCCAGAAATGTTGGAGATTTGATGTTTTATCATTTCTGGAGTTTAGTATCAACAGACTTTGATAGCAGAGGTAATATTACGTTCAGAACTGTACATTCTTCACACTAAGGGCACTGCTGAGTCGATATGATGCCACTAGAAAATTAGCAAGTGCTGCTTTACAATGAAATTAGTAAAAAGGAAGTGAAGCTTGAATATTTAATGCTGACCTACAAAAAACGTGTCCAAATACGGATCCATTTTTTCTATGTAATTACAAAATCCATCTTTCTTTTTGTATGAAAATCTAATGACAATTACGTGACACATTCTGATGCACATATTACACTAGACCGTGCTCAAAATCATGCAATGGGATGGAGTCCGAGAACACACGACAATTATGAAGATTCCTGAGGTTAATGAGTCTGACAGAGTTAGCAACAATTAAATACCTTTTTCACCTTTCATTTTGTGACTCCCCTGCCAATTGTTTCCAAAGCAATTTCAAGTGCAAATCGTAATATTGCTTTCTGTTGATGAACTGTGTGTTTCAATAGCTATGAAGTGGGAATTTAATTTCTCTCAGAATTCCAGACTTTTGAAGTTTCCCACACAAAATTATCACCCCATATTAGGAGACAAATAGCTCACCTATACTTACTTCATGGGGCAAATCCAGTACTGCCGACAGAGACATTAAAAGATGAAAAAATGCTTTTCTTTTCCCTTCAATCTATCTTTCTCCCCACTTTGCCCCATCATCTTTGGACCTTTCCTGTGTTGGTATCACGCACTCTCAGCTGTCTCTGCTTGCCCCTCCACCTTAAGTCCCCGACTTCCCTCATCCTCTTAACAGTTGAGTTCATCTAAACATGAGGCCTAAGAAGGAGAGGGCTCCAGGGATGAGACTACCTTTTTCAACTTTTTGAAACTACCTATATGATAGTGTAGGTTATGGACCCAGATATCACACCCTGCAGCATGCACTCACCTTGGTGGGGGCCTAGTTTGTGAGTAATCGACACGACCATATTTCTCGTGACCCGCTATTGCTCTGATATTAATGCCAATACTTGAAGTGGCACGGTAGCCTATGGACTAATATTAAAAGCTTCTGTACACCATGAGCTGCAATTATACACCTCTATAGCCATTACATGCTTGTCAGTTAACACAACAAGATCTGAAATATGTCTTGTAACATACTATGCAGTTTGTCATGATGTTATTGCTGTCAAATTTTATGTTTATTTTATACAACAGTTATGACAAATAGTATCAAGACCTGTCAATGCCTAAAACTTGACAGCAGTAACATTCATGAAAAACTGTGTACTACGTTATAGGACCTATTTCAGATCCTGTCGTATTAACTGATAAGCGTGTACTACTACAGAAGTATGTAATTGAAGCTCATGATCTATCGAAGATGTCTTTCAATGAATATCCGAGAGCTGCGGAGCTCCAAGCATTCAAGATTTTTACCTAAGGATTAAGTTATCTGATGATATGCTGAAGGATATGGGCTGCCATCTATTTTTTTTTACATACTTACTGAAATGGCTGTTTTGGCTCTTTTCATTCAATTAATTGTTTTAAACATCATTATTTCCATTTCTAAACCTTGGCTGCACCATTTTCATCACTGTATTAGATTTTTATTTGCTCTCATCTTTTTCTTCCTTTTATTCTTTTTTCATCCGGAATCTCTGCCCATGTGGTTTTAATTACTTTTATGTTCATACATCAACTTCATTTCTCCATTTTCATCATTTTATACTTTTTGCTTGTTATTGTAATTGTTAATAGTATTACTTACCTTGCTCGGATTTTACTTATAAAATCTTCATCTTTATTATTTTGATTATGTCCACAGTGCAAAAAGAATTTAAGTTTTAAATGACAGTATAATGATTATCTTCAATATAATGTCCATCTATTAAGTTTTTGACGCCACTGCATAGCCAATTAAATACATTATTTTTTTCTTTTTTTACCAATAGATCATTATTTTCAAATTTTTAAATATTACTGTGTTCCTCTAAGTGCCTCGTCCTCCAAGACATTGGCGATCGGCAGCACAATCGACAGTGATTCTGTGCTCAATCCAAACCACTGGTTTAATTTCTTTAGACAGGATAACTTCTATGTTCCGGACCATGTCTGCCATGAATATTTCCTCGAAGTTATTTGTTTCAATAGGTTGTATTTGTTGTTTGCGCATTAAATGTCCAAAAAAATTGAGTTTTCTTCTTTCAATTGTATTGAGAATTTTTAAATAATTGTTCATACCCTGCAATATTGCTACATTTGTGACTATCTGTCACAGTATCCTTTGTTACACTCACATTTCAACTGCCTCCAGTTTCTTACACTACACTGCAGAAAGTGTTCACGACTCTACTCCACAATTGGCCGGCCGTGGTGGCCGAGCGGTTCTAGGCGCTTCAGTCTGGAACCGCGCTGCTGCTACGGTCGCAGGTTCGAATCCTGCCTCGGGCATGGATGTGTGTGATGTCCTTAGGTTAGTTAGGTTTAAGTAGTTCTAAGTCTAGGGGACTGATGACCTGAGATGTTAAGTCCCATAGTGCTTACAGCCATTTGAATCTACTCCACAATTAGGGTACCAACCATGTAGCAACAAAGTAGTCGAGTGCGAACTGTAATATTTGCCAACTATCATTGATTTGACAACCAAAATACATATATTTTGGAACTCTTAAGACCTATCATTAGCGAGTACAAGAGTACCCCAATTTCATATTTGTTTCTGCTGACAACCACCAATTTTGTCTTACTGATGTTTAAACACAGACCCAAGACACTGCTCTCTTCAATAGCAGTGTTCAGTAATTCTTCCAGATCTTCCTACCTGGTTCCAAATAAGACAGTGTCATTTCCACTTAGAAATACGCTGTGTGGATTTCAAGTGCTATCTTTCTCGTGACTGGCCTGGAGACTTAACAGTCCCTGCCCACTCAAAGGTTGTCTTCATTGTGCAATTTTGAGACCACTTACGCCACAGTGGCTACACTCTCAAATGTGTTTCAACAACTGTATTAGCTGATACCTTGACTGGTGCAGGTGTGCACTAGTAAAAAAGCTGAAACTACTATGGTATATAAAAAAACAACTTAAGATTACATAGACAAAAATTCCAAATGAAAAAAGAATAAAAGAAAGAAAAAATGAGATCCAATTGACAGTTAATATGATGATTAAATCAACTGGATATAAAAAAAGTAGATAAAAACAATCAACTGAATTAAATAATGATCACACTCATTTTGGGGAAGACTATCCCCCAACTAAACTCAAAATCCACAACATTAAGCATATCCGCTCGGTATTTTATACTCGTCTGTGACACCATTTTGAAAAACCATGCCATCTAGTGGACTATGAGAACTAATCTTCTGTCATTACTCACAAATGAGGGCCCACCAAGGTCAATAGGAAAAGAGTGTGATACCTGGGACCCTAGCCTACTTTACGCCACTTTACAAGTGGTTTCAAAAACCTCTTGTGAGTGACCTGCCCCTCCTCCTCGAATCCAACCCTCTTTTCTCCATCGAGAAGGAAATAACAATGTCCAGAGATGGAAATAGTTTTGTATTCTACTTTTAATGTAGCTGATGATGGTATTGGGAACTGTAAATTAGTCTCCTGGAAGGAAGTACTGGCAAATCATTCTCACTAACTGTTACTTCACAGGCTTCCCAAGTGAATTCACCTTCCAATGTAATTAACTAGTTTGAAACGTAGGCTGCCCTTAGAAGAGATGCAGACTAAACATTAACAGAAGAAAAGATGTAATTAGACACAATTATGGACTAAAAAGCAAATGTACCTGTGCAACTCGATAGTGACCCACATTCAGGGCATACTGCAGCCAAGAGACAAGATGATTGTTTGTTGCGGCAAGTGCTGTGTGAGTGCACATATAACTGGTGCACAGTCCAACCAGATCCTGAAACAGGCATACACAGTTACTTATAAACAATACCATCTCAATAATGTAATCACAACGAAGAGGTGAGGTGAAGTGAGGTGGGTGGGTGGGGAGGTGGGAGGAAGGAGAGCATTCACTTTACAACTTGGAAGCAACGAACAAACACGAGGAAAGGCAACCACCAAGCTATAGCTAGCTAATATCTGGCTGGGGTTGTGATACTTGCGAACCAATTGCCGTGTGTGACTTTTCAAGCTTTCCTGGCAAATTTGTTATAAATGAACACATGTTTGCCATCGGATGATGATGTGCAAATTCCACAACATTTTCTTGGAGCATCTGTCTTCAGGTGGTTCAACCTTGCTGGTGGCTAGGTGCGACACATTGAACCACTGGGCAGTTGCCCTGAAGAAATATTGTGGAATTTGAGCCAGGATTTTTGGCACAGGGCATTTTCGTATGATGCCATCTGCAAATCATAGCGCATGCGCAATTTCCACGCCTTCGCATTCTTTGCATGCGTGTTCTATATACAGGGCATCGATGTGCGAATACTGTCAGTCGCACCTAGCCACCAGCGAGGTTGAACCCCCTGCAGATGTCTGACAGTTGCTCTGAGGAAATATTGTGAAATTTAGACAATGTAATCTGGCAGCAAACCCGTGAAGACTATTTATAATTGTCTGTATGCTCGGATGTGGGAGATACTATACTTAAACTAGAAATAGAGTGGTGCTCAAAAGCTAGCAACCTCTATGCACTGTTATACATATTGTACACTGCACATCACTCACCTATAGCCTAAGTGGTTGGCAGTCATAATCTTTTTAAAATTATAGATTATGACTCATAATTTTTGCTGCCCTAGTAACATTGACAAAAAAGTTAAGATGGTGGTTTTAAGCTTCAGATGTTGTACACAGTCTCCCCCCACCTGAGTACAATGTGCACAAATGTTCATGCAACCACCTGAAGCTGTCAGAAAAGTCCTTCTTTGATGATGGTCAGACTTTACACACACTTTTCTCTTTATCAAAACATTCTGGAGAATGTCTTTAACACACGATTCAGAGATGCTGCGACACAACAATGTTGACATACTATTGCCACATGTCCACTACATAACACTGCCCGCTCACAACTGACTGGTTGAATGCACATCTGCTGCTTACAGTTGTCAGTTCAAGCTGCCACCATAGTTATTGCACGAACATTGCTTACACACCACGAAAAAATCAGTCTCATAATGTCTGGGGAAGATGGTGTATGATCAGTAATTATGAGTTAAGTTAACTTGAATAGCTTTTGATGTAAATTATGAAAACATTAGATTGCTACTCACCGTAAAGACAACACGATGAGCTGCAGACAGGTACAATGAAAAGACTGTTATGCATTTGAGCTTTCAGCAAATGCCTTCTGCAGACAGGAAAACACACACACACACACACACACACACACACACACACACACACACACCTTATGCCCACATGACTGCATTCTCTGGCAAGAATCCAACTGTGTGCCGAATGGAAGCAGAAATTCATAGTTGGGTGGAGAAGGGATAGCAGCATAGGCTTTGGGGTGGAGAAGTCAATGCTGTCTGGAAGAGCACACAGGGACTAGATGATGGCAGGACAAGGCTGCAAGGCATAGCACTGGGAGACTAGGTGGAAGAAAAGAGGGTGGGTGGGGTGGGGTGAGGTCACCAAGCAGACAAAGAGAAACACTGAGGAGGGGAAAAGTCTGGTGAGTGCATTGGTAACAAGTGGCACACAATGAGGGAAAGGAGAATTGAGAGGCGCTGATACGACAGAAGGCAAAAACTGTTAACTGGAGGCATATTGGGAGAGTAGTTTACCATAAGTTGACACTGAGATGGTTACATGAGAATGTGTTGATAACATAACTCCCATCTGTGCAGTTCAGAAAAACTGGTAGTGGAGGGATGAATCCAGATGGACTCTCACACCAAAGATACCAACCACTTCCTCCACCTACGCTCCGCCATCCGCACTCCCTAAACCTCCTGGAGTCCTACTAGTAACTATTTACACCACTTCCTTTACACCGACATACCTCGTGGCCGCTGTCTTGCACCTATTGAGCACTAATACCCCCAACATCCTAGAAACTCCAAACACTCTACCTCATTCCTCATACACCTTACTAATTGTATTCTAATACAAAATTACTACTCTTTGGAGGGAATGTATTCAAACAAATCTGTAGCACAGCCCTGCGCACCTGTAGGCACACTCCTATGCAAGCACGTCAATGGGCCATCTAGAGGAAACCTTCATAGCCTCCCAAAAACACAAAGTCGGTCTGGTTCAGTTTCATTGATGACATATTCATAGTCTGGACTCTGGGTCGAGACATCTTCCTCATTCCTTCACAACCTCAACATGTTCCCTCCCATCCGCTTCACCCGGTCCTCCTCCAGCCAGTGTGCCCCATCTGTGGAAGTTGACCACCTCCTCTCTGATGACTCCATCCACACCTCTGTCCACACTATATCCACCAGCAGTGCCTGAATTTTCATAGCTAGCTGTAATCTCTTCTACACCAAAAAATTCCTCCCAAACAATCTGGTCATCTGGGGATGATGTACCTGCAAGAACTCTCTTGCCCATTACACGGAATGTCTCACAAACACCTTCACAGACAGGCATTATCTCCCAAACCTATTCAGCAAACAAAATTTCCTTGTTACATCTTCACAGCCCCCAATCCTCACATCATCCCCAAGCACCAGCTACAAAGGAGCACCTCTTTCGTTGCCCAACATCACTCCAGACTGGAACGTCATGCCCTCAAATGAGACACATCCTACTCAAGATCCTTCCCATCCCCTCTGAAGTGCTGCTCCATCTCCCATCCAACCTCCACAACATCCTAGTCCAACTATATGCCACTCCCAACATGAACTGCTTGCCACATGGATAATATCTCTACAGAAAACCCAGGTGCAAGACCTGCACAATCCACCCACACACAGTATTTCCTATTCCAGTCCTGTCAGAGACATACCTACCCCATCAGAAGCTGGGCCACATGTGAAAGCAGCCATGTCATATACCAGCAGTGCTGCAATTACTGCACAGTTTTTCATACGGTTATGCCTACCAACCAGCTGTCCACTAGGATAAATAATCAATCACCACTCTGTAGCACAACATGTAGCTGTGCATAACATGCTTGATTTCAATGGGTGCTTCACAGCCCGGGCCATCTGGATCCTCCCCTCTACCACCAGCTTTCCTGAAATGCACCAACGTGTGTTATCCTTACAACAAACAATAGAAAATCCAGGATTGAATAATGACAATATTATGAAAAGCTGCTACTCACTGTGTAGTGGAGATGCTGACCTGCACACAGGCACAACAAACAGATTACTAATCAAGTTAGTCTTTGGCCAGAAGGCCTTCTTGTGAATTTGACCACAAATTCGTGCAAATGCAGCTCATACACACATAGCCACTGTCTCTGGCTGTTGAAATCAGACTGCAAGCAGCAGCACAACAGGAGAAGCAGTCTGGACGGCAAGGGTAAACTGGACCCTGGGAGGGGGAGGGATAGCAGGGTAGAAGCTGAGGATGGTAAAATGCTGTTTGTGGGAGCATACAGGGAGGGATGAGGTGGTGAGAGCATATGGCAGCCTGGCAGCTAGGTGAAGCCAGGAGGTTAGACAGGGGGGGGGGGGCAGGTGGGAGGGAAGAAGGGGCAGAAAAAGAGAAAAATAAAAAAGATTGTAGGTGCATTGGTTGTATAGAAAGCTGCATATCGCAGGAATGGAACAGGGATAGGTGGGTGACTAACGAAGGATGAGGCCAGGAGGGCTACGGCAACATAGGATATATTGCAGTGAGTTCCCCAACTGTGTAATTCAGAAAAGCTGGTATTGGTAGCAATGATCCAGATGGCACACGGTGTGAAGCAGTCATTAAAATGAAGAATGTTGTATTTGGCAGTGTGCTCAGCAACTGGGTGGTCCAGCTGTTTCTTGGCCACAGTTTGTCAGTGCCCATTCAAGCGGACAGACAGCTTGTCGGTTGTTATGCCCACATAGAATGCAAATGCAGCACACTGGTTGCAGCTTAGTTTGTCGATCATGTGACTGGTTTCACAGGAAGCCCTGCCTTCAATGGGCTAGGTGATGTTTGTGACCGGACAGGAGTATGTGGTGATGGGAGGAAGTATGGAACAGGTCTCGCATCTAGATCTATTACAGGGATAGACTTAAGCTGCAAGATCTGTCCCATACATCCTCCCAACATATCTACTCCAGTCCGGTCACAAGCATCACCTATCCCATCAAAGGCAAGGCTACCAGTGAAACCAGTAAAGCGATCTACAAGCTAAACTGCAACCACTGTGCTGCAGCCTAAATAGGCACAATAACCGTCTGTTCGTTCACACGAATGGCCACTGAAAAAACTGTGACCAAGAAACAGCTGGACCATCCAGTTGCTGAGCAGGCTGCCCAAAACCATATTTTTCATTTTAATGGCTGCTTCACAGCCTGTGCCATCTGAATCCTTTCTACGAACACCAGCTTTTCTTAGGTGCACAAGTGGGAACTCTCGCTGTAATACATCCTTCGATCCCGTAACCCTTCTGGCCCCAGCCTCCATTAGTCATCGTCCTTCACCCACCTATCCCCTTACTTGTTCCCACTCCGGCACTAAACAGCCTTCTATTCCACTAACGCACCCACAGTCTTTTTACTTCCCTCCTTTTCCACTCCCCACATTTCCTGCCACCCTCTGTCTAATCTCCCATCTGCATCTAGCTGCCCTACTCACTCTCAACCTTGTCCCTGCATGCTCCCACAAGCCTTGCTCCCAGTCTTGCCTATGCAGTTAGAGACTCCTGTGTGTGTGTGTGTGTGTGTGTGTGTGTGTGTGTGTGTGTGTGTGTGTGTGTGTGTGTGCGCGTGTGTGTGCGCGTGTGTCTCAAAATGAGACGAAGGTGTTCTGGCCAATAGCTTACTTGTTTAGTAGTCTTTTTGTTGTGCCTGTCTGTAACGCAACATCTCCACTATATGGAGAGTAGCAATCTTTCCTTTTCATAATACTGTCATTATTCCATCCTGGATTTTCCATTGTTTGTTGTAAGGATAACAAGCATTTGCACAGTCCAAAAAAGCTGGTGGTGGAGGGGAGGATCCAAATGGTCCGGGTTGTGAAGCAGCCACTGAAATAAAGCTGTTATGTTCAGCTGTATGTTATGATCCACTTTGGCAGTTGGCCATTAGTTTCAGTGGACAGTTGTCTGGTAGTCATAACAATATAAAACACTGTGCAGTGATTGCAGCACAGCTGGTATGTGACATGACTGCTTTCACAGGTGGCACAGCTCCTGATGAGGCAGGAGCGTCTGCAACAGGACTTGCTGCGGGAGTGGATTGGGCAGGTCTTGCTCCTGGGTTTTCCACAGAGACAGAGATACTATCCATGTGGGAAGCAGTTCGGATTGAGTGTGGTACATGACTAGACTAGGACGTTGTGGAGATTGGGTGGGTGATGGAACAGCACTTACGAAGGGATGGGAAGAATGTCAAGTAGGACATCCCTCATTGCAGGGTATGATGATGGATGAAGTCCTGATGAAGGAAGTAGTAGAGCCATTCCAGTCTGGGGTGGTATTGTGTGACGAAGAATGTGTTCCTTCTGGGGGATAGTGCTTGTCTGTGAAGGCCTCCGTGAGACATTCACAGTAGTAGTAGTAGTAGAAGGGTTTTGTGGGCGCACAACAGCAAGGTCTTCAGCGCCCATTCAGTATCATAGTGAGACGGGTGTCAAGAAAAAAACTCAGAACATTTACATCAAACGGAACATAAAACACAGGGAACAATCATAAAAAATATGTGCTCACCCACACCGAAGCGTGGGATGAAGCAGGGTGTCAGCAGTAAAACATGGACAACACAGGGAGAAAAAGGTAGAGGGAGCTAAAACAATGGAAGTGGATGGAAGTGGCTGGCTGACCGCAAGGAAAAAAGGGAGGAGTCAGCCACTCTGCAATACACTAAAACCGCCAGCCTAAAAGTTTAGGCCAGAGTCCAGACACATCACAAAACTTAAAAACCCTAGACACACACCTCATCGTTAGCTAAAACACAGGGCAGATCCCCATCAACTTGTGCTTCTGCCCTTGCATCACGGTATACAACGCAGTCTGTTAAAATGTGCCGGACAAAGAGAGACATTCACAGTAATGGGCAAGGGAGTTATAATCATTGCAGACATGCCATCTTCTGGTGGCCAGGCTGTATGAGAGGGTTTTTTGGTGTAGAAGGGATGGATGCAGGTACTGTTGGTGGTTGGTGGGTTTAATGTGGGCAGAGGTGTGGATGGGGCCATTAGAGAGTAGGTGGTCAACATCCAGGAAGGTAACACATGCGGTGGAGGGGGACCAGGTAGCGAAGGAATGAGGATAGTGTATTGGCCCTGAGTCCAGACCATAAAGATATCATCAATGAACATGTACAAGAAACAGAAATTTGGGGTTTTGGGAGGCAAGGAAGGTTTCCTCTACATGCCCCATCAACATGTTGGCATACGAGGGTGCCATCTAAGATAGATGAGGAATGATGTAGGGGTTTTAGAGTCTGAAAGACATTGGGAGAGGTAGTGCTCAATAGCGGCAAGACCATAGACTCTAAGTATGTCGGTGTACTGGAAGTGGTGTGAATAGTGATGAGTGGGGATCCAGAAACTGCGGAGATAAAAGTTATCCTAACAACACATTCTCACAAAATCATCCTGGCCTCAATCTATGCTAACCTACTCTCCCCCCACACCTTCAGTAACAGTTCCCCCCCCCCCCTTTCTGATCACCTCTTCCCAATTTTCCCCTCACTCTCATTGTGTGCTGCACTCTGTCAATTCAACGCATCTGCCTGTCTTTTCCCCACCTCTGCTTTTTCTCTTTTTCTGCTTACCACCCCTCCCCTCCTCTTTCCCTCAACCTCCTGACACTGCCTGGCTGCCTTGTCCTGCCACTATCTAGTCCCTGCACACTCCACCAGGTAGCACTGATTCTTCTCCCCCACACATACCCTGCTGTCCCTCCCCCTTACCCACCCCACTCCAGATTGCTGCCTCTGTTCGATGCATGGCTTCATTCTGGCCGGAGTGGATGTACATGAAGTGTGCTTGCTTTTGCAAGTGTGTGTGCGTGTGTGTGTGTGTGTGTGTGTGTGTGTGTGTGTGTGTGTGTGTGTGTGTGTGTGGAGTGCACGCACGTGTGCATGCACACGCTGGGGGGTCTCCATTCTGAAGGGGGCTATCAATGAAAGCTCAAATATATAACAGTCAACGGTCTTTTTGCCATGGAGAAAATATAAATCCAATATCACTGTAAGATGAACCCTGTAGGAATAAATACTACTGTCCCCACATTCTGTGGTTAATTTCATGCCTGTGACAGTGTCTGTTAATGAGGTGAGGCACTCTTCTTTCTGTCGTGAAGGTATAAACTCAATACATACAAGAAGGATGCTATAATGCCACAATACTTTACTCCCTCAAGTATAATTTTATACTCCACATGATGAAAGGCTACAGCAACGTCACAAAATATATCAACAGGATAACTCTTTTTCATTTAGCTCTGCTATCACTTTGTTTGCCTGGTCTTGTATTGATTTCTCTACATAGAATAATTTAAAAAAGCCAAACTTAGAGGCCATCAACAAGTTGTGCTCAATTAAATTAACCAATATTATATTGCATTCCACTTTCTCGAATACTTCTGAGAAGACTGGACGGAGTGAAATAGTTCTGTAATTAGATGTGGTTTGCTTATCTCTGGTTTTGTAGATGGGCATTACTACAGAATATTTAAGTCTGCCATGAAATATGCCAAGGGTCATTGCTGCTGCTGATTATAAGTTTGAGGAGACTAGATGGGTGATGTCATCCAGTCTTCTATTCACACGCCAGGACGGAATCAGTGTTCTCTATGTATCTTTGCCTAGTGTTTTACATGTACAAATGAGGGAAAGTTTTTTAAATGTTTTTGGAGTGTGTACCTGAGACAGCCCAGTATTCATCTAGAGGGATGCGAGAACTGTAAAAACCACATCCGGTTTGGCTGGTACACTAGCTAGTGTTGCTGGGGGCCAGCATACCTCCCTGTCCTGCAAGCAGGCACTTTAACATGGTCATTGGTTGATTACGAAGATAGCTTATGGTAAACCTATCAAGCCACCACTTAATTTTAATATACTGCCAGAAAAAAAGATAAAAAAGATCATTAGAGCCAGCACAATTAGTACCTTTCAGTGACGTGTGAAATTCTATAGCCTCCTGAGGGGCTGTACTTTTGAACCTAATGTCCACTGATGGTGCATGCACTGTCTGTCTTTGGCTGTTTATAAGTGGACGTAATGCTTGCTGCCACTGTCAGAAAATACTTTTGGAATTTGGTGGCCAACAATTTGAAACTGTCACCATTTCTTCCAGAGCTATTTTCCGAGAGCTCAAATTTCATTTGGGTCACTATTTTTGCTTGTTTCTTGTTTTAATAATGGTCCAAATAGTTTTTGCCTACTCTTGGAGTGTTTTATATTTTGAGCACAGTACAAGAGTTTTGCTTTCTGTAATGACAGACTGGAGCATTTTACAATGCTGGTGGTAATTGTGTTTCAAATCTTGATTACTGCTTGCCCTCTGTATTAGGCAGAGCTCTCTTACCCCAGCACAAGATGCTTTCATCTCAGGAGTTATCCACACATCATCCTTGCTTCCGTTCAGTTTTGACCTTTTTTGTTTAAGAGGGGTTTAATTTTCCATTAACACTGCCTGTTCAATTAATTTCTCCCAGCATCCATAATGCAATTTCTGAGTAAACACTTTGATCAAGTCATCATTTATGATTCTGCGATATGACCCTTGTCCTTTGTGATTTGTACCTAAGTAGCAAATATAATTCATTGTTAACTTCTAGCCATCATGGTTTTACAGCTAAATCACAGCAAGTTGTTGGGATTGAAAACAATTTATCAATAGCTGTTGCAATATGTGTTTTAATCCTTGTAAGAAAGTATTTAACTGTGGAAAATAAGCCATGTTGAACAACAACAACTCCACATGCCCTCAGTCATTACTAACTGACAGAAAATCAACATTAAAGCCTCAAAAAACTATGATCCTCCAGCAAAGTCTACATACATTACTAAAACTGTTTCTAGTTGTTTTATGTAGCTTCCTATTAGAAGCCTATAAACTGTCAGTACTACAGGTCTGTGTGTTTACTGATGTAATATTGTGGCACAACATCCATAAAGCTGTTCAACATAATATTTGTTAAATCCACAACCATCTTCTTATTCAGTGTACACAAGTAGGAAATCAGCATGTACACAGCAAGATGGATCTGTCCAATTTCACTGATTTCCATGTGGTGTTCTGATTTGCACAAGAAATCTCCCAAAATTCCATCTGTCCTTTCATTTTCCTGTACGGATTTGAGAAATTCATCCCTTTTATTTTTGAGTCATCTTTTATTTCAACGGAGGGCACAAAATACTTTTTCTTTAATGTCCTTGGCTTTGTTCACGTTTTTATACAGTAAAACCTCATTTTTATGTTCCCACATTTTACATTTTCCCACTTTTTATGGTCATTTTTGTCGTTCCCAACATAGGTCCTATTCTTTCAACAGAATGCTTTCCTGTCATTAACAATACTGTGTTATGACATTTCCTACATTTTAAGTTTTCTTTGACATTATCATGACCTTTAACATTGATTTTAATATTATTTGTGCAAAAACCACATCATATTTCTACTGAAAGTCATCCTTGAAACAAAACTGAAAACACAGACTATATGTGAAGTTACTGATCATGTAACATAGCATTAGCGTGGTAAGCAAGATTTTCATTGTCAGTGTGTTGGGTCATGGCTGCCTGTATTATAGGCTCACAGTGTTTGGAAGGCTGGGGAAGTATGTTGAGTCCCTGACTTAATGATAATCATGATCTTATAACAGTAACCCCAATAGCTACCTTCCTACAGCTCACTGTGTTGTATTGCAACAGCTTTAACTTAATTTCATTACTATATTAAAAATGAAGAAATTCCGCCGGCTGTATTTAAGGTGTTGATTTTATTCTGGCAACTAGTTTCAACAGTGTAACAACGTCATCTTCAGGTCCATACACCTGTAGATGTAAACTGCATGCAGCTGACGTCAACAAGTGCATGGGCCTGAAGATGATGATGTTACAATGTTTAAACTAGTTGCCAAAATAAAATCGACACCTTAAATACAGCTGGAGGAATTTCTTCATTTTTAAAATAAATTTATACCAGCTGACACTCCACTGTCCTCCATTTCAACTATGGATGTACGAAGATAATTTCATTCTCATTTATACAAATAAACACTGCTTTTGAAGATGGTCGTCTCTATAATGGACATGGACACGTTTGCATGGGCGCACGACAGTAAGGTCTTTAGCACCCGTACAAAAACAGATTGAGACAAGTATCAATAAAATACAAAAAACAGGAAGATAAAACAGTAAGTACGACACAAGTAACAGAAGTTGGAAAACTATGTGCAATATCCGCACAGGACCACGGAACAAAGTATTGTGTCAGTAGTACAACGTTGACACAGGAAGAAAGTGGTAGTATAAGGAGCTAAAACCAAATAGCAGATGGACGTAGCTGGCTGGGGGGGGGAAAAAAAAAAAAAAAAAACGCCAGCCACTCTGCAACACACTAAAGCCTTCAGCCTAAAAGTTTAGGCCAGAGTCCAGACACATCACAAAACTTTAAAACCTTAGTCACACTTGTCTAATCATCAGCTAAAATAAAGGGCAGATCCTCACCAATACTGGCATCTACCCTTGCATCACGATATAAAATTCACTCCGTTAAAATATGGCGGATAGAGATGTGCACACCACAAGCATGACGAAACGGGGGATCCTCTCGCCGTAGTAAAAAGCTATGTATGAGAGGGCAGTGCCCAATTCTGAGACACGTCAGGGTCACTCCATCCTGCCCGAGCAACTGGCTGGAGGAACGCCACGGACGGGTTGTTGATTTCACCAATCGCAGCTTATTGGCCGACATCGCCAGCCATTCCTCATCCCACAAGACACCTGCTTACTCTGCCATTGGAGCAAGTCCAGTTGGTCACATATCAGCCGGACCAACTCCTCAGCTGGGTACAGGTTCTCTAATGATTGTAAGGCAGTAAGGGAATCGGAGCAAATGAGAGACTGTTTGTCCCAAATATGACGCATCTGCTCCAGTGCTTCAGGATTGTGTGGAGCTCCACTGAGAAAATGGCATCCTCCTCAGGAAGGCGAATCCTGGTGAAATGGTCAGAGAACAGGACAGAGCAGCCAACAGAATTCCCTTATTTGGAGCCATCAGTGTACACTACTGCGAAACTGTGATGCATATTTAAAACGTTAAAAAACAGACTGAAATGTAAAATCTGATGTACGACCTTTCTTAACATTTGTCAAGTCTACTATAAGTCTGGGCCTCCAGAGAAGCCAAGGTGAAAATCTGTTCCCACAGCGATGTAAAACATGAAGACCGACCGCACCCATCTCTAGAAGGCAATCCTGTGCACTAATCCCATAGGGCCATATTGCCTATTGCCAGTTACAAAAATGCCTTTCCAATGGAGGCTGAGCAATGGTACACGGGGGTGTGGACAGTTATATACGCCTGGCACACCATACGTAGCTGTCGCCTGATGTGAAGTGGCAGTGCACCCGCCTCTGCAAAGAGACTTGGTATGGAACTTGTCACAGTGGCCAACCAAATCCCTTCATGGTATACCACATCCAACATCTTTAAATAAGAGGGTCTCGCAGACCCATACACTGTGCACCCATAATTGAGCTAAGATTGCACAAATGCCCTGTAAAACTGGAGCAGACAAGTCCTGGTTGCTCCCCAGGTACTGTGTATAAGACATTTTAAAATACTTAAAGCGTTAAGTGATTGTTTCGTCAGACACATAAGATGTGGTAACTGCATAACCTTAAGAGTCAAATATGAGGCCCAGAATGGTTAAAAAGAACACACACAGACTTCTCGGTGGAAAACTTAAAACCACTCTTCAGTACCCATTCATCCAAATGTCGAAGAGTTAGTTGCAACTGACATGATGTCGTCGTGAGGGTTGAAGAAGACCAAAACATGGAGAAGTCATCCACGAACAAAGAACACTTGACAGGACTTTACACTATGGACGTAATGCTATTAATAGCTACGATAAAGACAGTCACACTTAAAACGCTACCTTGTGGGACAGTTCTTCTCAAAGCGATCAGACAGGATGTCACCAACTCGGTATCTAAAATATCATGGCAAGAGGAAGGACTCAATAAAAATGGGAAGACAACCACGAAAACCCCATTCGCGAAGCTGCTCCAGGATAAGATGTGTCCGAGTAGTATTGTATGGCTTCACGATGTCAAAAATTATACGTAGAAGGTTATGCCAGCATAGGAAAGCCTGTTATATAGCCAGGGGGGAAGATTATCAAAGGTGGAGCGATACCTCCTGAACCCACACTGAAAGCGACTAAGGAGTTGCCTGGATCCTAAGCTCCAGACAAGGCAGCAGTTGACCATCTGCTCCAAGGTCTTCCCAATGCAGCTAGTGGGGTCAACACTACGGTAACTACTGGGGCATGTATGGTCTTTCCCAGGTTTTAAAAGACGAATTGCTACTGCCTCACGCCACGAGCCGGGAAAGTGGCCTGACGCCCAAATGATATTAAAAACTGCGTGGAGGATATATTTGTTTCACCTTATGATGTGCCGCAGCATACTGTAATGGATCCTGCCGTGACCAGGGGATGTGTCATGAGCCACAGACACTGCAGAATCCAGCCCCCACATGGGAAATAGACAGTTGTAATCTTCATCAGAGGTGAAAGTCCAAACTACACCTCTCAGCAACTGCTCTATGGCGCTGGAAACCTGGACCCTGACTGGCTGTTGCAGTAACTGTGGCAAAATGCACCGGCATAGTTTGGGCAATGTCTCTTGGATTGGTTTGGAGCACTTGCCTCCTCTCATAGAAATTTTCCTGATAGTCTACCACACAATGGAACTTTTGTTGGAACAATTAATGGTGTTCAGGAACTGTTGCCATGACCTCTTCTTGCTCTTGCCACCCGAAAGGCTGCAAGATTCTCTGCAGTTGGACAACACTTGACCCCTGGCAGATTCTTGAACCTACGCAGAGTCACACGGCTGGTCCTGATTGCAGAGCGGCATTCGGCACCCCACCAAGGGACAGTTTGCCTCTTCTGTTGACCCGTGGACTGTGGAATGGATGCTGGAGCAGTGTGGTGGATCATTTTGGTAGTACGATCCACCCATGCCTTGACATTCGCACAATGTTCAAACTGTGCCAACTGGCTATAAAGTGTCCAGTCAGCTCTACCGAGCACCCATTACAGCAGTTTCTTTTCGAGTTCCACCCCATCTGGCAGGTGAATCCAGATCGGGAAGTGATCACTTTCACGCAAGTCATCGATCACTTCCCTCTGAGCAGTGTGAACAAGAGCTGGAGAGCAAAACGAGAGATCAATGGCAGATAACGACCCAGTCGCTGTGCAGGGGTGAGTGCTCTGTCCCGCATTTACGAAGTATGTGTGTGATCACACGAGAAGCCTCTCAATTGCTCTACCCATGCGGCAGGTAGTTGCAGAGCCCCAAAGCACATTGTGCGCATTAAAATCACCACAGAGGATGAAGGGGGCGGGGGATCTGTGTAATAAGGTCAATTAGGGCCTCTTCATCAAGTGCACCATGTGGGGGCAAGAAAAGGAACATATTGTCAACGTGCACTGATACAGCAGCTGCTTGTAAAGTCATTGTAAGTGAGAAAGGTGAGGAGTGGTAGTCAGTACTGACGAAAATGCCTTTGCCCCCTCTAGCGCTCTCTCTCTCTCCACTCAAGTCGTCCTTTTTGTGGACCACATAGCCTCGCAGCTCAGGGATGTACGATTGATGGAAATGAGTCTCCTGGAAAGACAGACACAGTGGTCTACTCTGTGATAAGAGAGGGAGTTCCTCCATATGCATCCTGAACACCTGCAAGGTCCACTGTAGGACGGGAGCCATTTCATCGATGTGGTTTTTAATTTACCCCTATCTTTGCACTGCACAGGTGAAGCACTTGTGGAGTGAGGAGGAGTGGAGGGGCTGCCTGGATCCAAGGCATCTAACTCCATGATGTGCTCTCCATCAGTCAGCCGTTAAAGAATGATGTCTGATGGCAGTGAGGACAGCTTTTGACCCAAACGCAATGAACCTTTCCCTGCACCCCGTCCCTTCCAGGATGAGGGGGAAAGAGGGAACTGGAGGCACTCTGCTTGTTGTGTGCCTTCTTGACACTTACTACAGAACTGTTGCTGATATTTCCTGTGGTGGTTACTTGGACTGCTTTATCCTTAATCATTTTGCCTTGGCATGTACACATGCAAGTATAGATGCTGGTGGTGGATGGTTGTACACTGGATGATATCTGCATCGAGGCGTCAACCTTAGGAACAGTTTCTGCACCATGGCAGTATAAGAAATGGTAGAGACAGGAGGTTTTGTTGCCTCATATTCCTTTTTGGCTTCAGCATAGGGGAGCCACCTGGTAATTTATAGTTCCTGAATTTTTTGTTCCTCTGCAAAAACAAGGCAGTCTCAGCTCCAGGGTGGGTGGCTCCCAGAGCAGTTAACGCAGACTACTGGAGACGGACAGTCAATCCCAGCTTCATGTACTGCCTTTCTACATTTCCCTGCAACTCAACGTGGTGTGACCAAAATGCTGGCATTTGTAGCACCCCATAGGGTTAGGTACATAAGACCTAACACTAAGTCAGAGGACACCTGCCATGATGTGGTCACGTAACGTTGGAGAATTAAAGGTCACAATGAAGGTGGTGGTCTTCTCAACTTCTCCATTATTCCTATGCATCCTTTGCTCTACGTCCACTATCCCCTGTAATATCAATTCCTGTTTAAGTCTGGATATGTTGATACCCATAATGGCATGGCCTGTGACCACACCCTTGCTAGAGTTAACGGAGTTATGCAGTTCAACAGTTACATAATATTCATCTAATTTTCTGGTCTTTGTAAGTAGTTATACCTGCTTTGCCCTGTTAGTCTCGACCAGTAGGGAACACAGCTGCTTAATTTACTTCAGGCTTCCAGCAAGTCCTTCCGAGTCTTTATGGATATAGAAGGAGAACACATTTTCCATTGTCCCTTGTTTCCTCTTAATGACCAAAAACACATTTTGATTTATGACTCCTTCAGCCCTGTTACTATAATTCAACTGATGCAGGTTACCAGGAGGGCTAGCCTTCCTCGTTCGTTTAGAGGATTGGGTGTGAATAATCCCAGGCGGTACACCCTTCCCACTGGGATGAGAAGAAGAAGATTTCGAGGGTTCCATTTCGGTCCTATGAACAGCTAGGGAAACAAGGGTCCACTCAGATAGTGTGTGCCTAAGTAACCCTTCTACAACTGATGTGCGGCGGGTTCCCCAGAGGCTGCCCGCTAATGACTGTTCCATCTCAACAGCCACGCATCTCATCAGCACGCAGCACACCTTGAGATAGAAACTTTTTTTATAGAGGTTTTTACCATCCTCATGATCTGGGCAGTCAAGCCAATATCCCCATTCCCTGCAACACACAACATTCCACTGCCGCGCCAAACAGTGGTGGTTGGGTCAAGCCCAGAGCTTACGGTAACAGGAGACTGGCAGCACTTACCAGTCCCCAGCTCAGGAACCCCAGGGTTGCCAAGCCCAGACTCAGCAAATGAATGCTGAGTCCCTGAGGATGTCTCTACAATGGGCTTTCATGAATCATCATTACTTCTGTGTGAAATCCGCTAAACCATATAGGCAGGTACAACCTGATGTCACACAAACATTCTCCATCAAGATGCTCCATAACATGACAATTTCAACCCTCTTCCTCACTTAGGACGTTTCTGAATAACATCAGCACCGTTTCAGTAACAAACTGTAGATTTCATGCCTATTGCTCTCTTCTCTGTTTACAAATACCGCCAACTTTAGTGTTTTGACCAATATTTTGTTAAAAGTTTTATTCACCATAATTTTATAATGATTATCAATAATAAGTTTCACATTAAAACACGAATATCTTTTAATGTGATTTTACGAAAGACTTTTGCTTCCTGTACTTTATACTTTTGTGCATTATACACTTTTTGGGGCAGTCCACTGGAAAGTGTAAAACGGGGGTTTTACTGTATTTAATTTTGCTAATAGCTGTTTCAACTGTAATTATATTTATTCTGAAGGTCTGTCTTTCAGATGAATTTGCCCTAAGTCAGGCCTTAGGAATACATCGGTTATCACTGTGACAGGATGGGTACTGCTTTGGTAAGAATGAACGCTTCTGCCAAGTAGCCTTGCAAGCTACTTCTTACCAGAAGCATTTAGATGAGAACTATGCTGTGTATGACATGACCCAGAGAGGGGGAATGTACAAATCACATCCATGTGTACATATCCCAATTCCCAAGTGATTTCCCAAGCTCTGTAGTAATGTGTTCCACAGAAAGAGTCATACAAGGCTTATCATACCTCTCAAACAGTGGTACGATCTTGAGCAACATACCTGATGCTATCCAAATCTTGTTAATGATCAACTAACTGTAACAAGTGTAGAGCTCTGAAATACTGAGTTAGCTGAAATTGCAGAGTACCGACAGAAACACTGATTTGGGGGTAGGGGGTTCCTTATTCTAACATTGGAAGTTAGCCAATCATCACCATGATGCTCATTCATTTTAAATGGATTTCGTACTATGGTCTCTTCTTAACCCATCACCATCAGTTTCTTGGTGATGTGTTCCATGAATGCACCTAATTAAAAGGGTTTTTCCTTCTTATGCCATGTGTGTTTCATTTCACCTTCTCCATAGAACATCAGTGGCAATTTTTGGAGATCTTTTATCACGTAAGTGCTGACCTAGAGTTATACATTATTATCCTGCATACACAGGACATCTGAATTTTGGTGTTTGTGAGAACACTTCACTTAAAACTTCAACTCCAACTTTTTTTTTTAAATGTGTCAGTTCTGAAGGAGGTCATTATTACATCAGGCTACATTTTCAATTACTTTATTCTGCACTGCTAGTTTCAAGCACGGCCCATTGTCAAGTACTTCTATGGTGACAGATGAGGATATATTGTCCTCATCTCATCAAAAAACTGAGCACCATCCATATTTGTGCATACCATGATTGTAAATGTTCATAACCTTGTAATACAAGGCTATAAATCACACTTATCAAGCAAACGATGTAAGTGTGATTTACAGCCAGGCATTAAAAGATGATGAACACTGATAACCACACTACGCACAAAGATACATGGCAAGTGATTTTCTGATAACATGGGAACAATGCAGCTGAATCTGTTACAACAGATGCACTTGAGAAAGGCTTTGTCCAAAACAGCAGGGTGAAATAATGTAATTTAAAATATAGCCATGTGGAATAACATCCCCTTTCAAATTCAGTGAGGCTGTGGTGCCCATCCTGAAGTAATTGATGTGTCACTCATTTATGTTAACCGTTTACAACCTACTGAAACCCCGCTTCTACACTTTTCAAGGGACTTAAAAAGCAGGGGGGTGGGGGATGCAAGATGCGGGAAAATGAAATGTAAAATGTGGGAAATTACTTTTTAAGCAAGAAAAGTTGTGTATATGACTCCCATTGCATTTTCGTTTTTTACAAATGATGTTTGTAAGTAATAGGCATTAAAACATTCACCTGGGACTTGTTTATTAGATAATATATGTAACCTGGATTTTGCACTGTATTTAGGTGCTGATTTAACTAGAACTGGAAAGCAGAAATGTCTGATTTCATTTCATTCATCATAATCAATGTTTTTACAAAGGGTGCAACTTTTTCATTGATTACTTAGATAATGCTTGCGTGACTGCATCAGTTATGCATTTTTTCGTGCTTAGCATAATGTATTTCCAGAATGTGATCTCATTCTCAGGCACAAATATTTACGTAAGCATTTTGAGTGATGTTAGAATGTTTTTTGTTTTGTGCCTCTTGCACTGCTGTCATCGTTTTGTAGTTATAAGGTACTGTGCCACCTCCATTATGCAGTAAACTGCACAGGGTCAAACCATTACACATACACTGTTTATTTCTTAGTTACCACAAGACATACTTATGTAAATATTTGCACTTGACGATGAGAATGTTGTTGTTGTTGTGGTCTTCAGTCCTGAGACTGGTTTGATGCAGCTATCCATGCTACTCTATCCTGTGCAGGCTTTTTCACCTCCCAGTACCTACTGCAGCCTACATCCTTCTGAATCTGCTTAGTGTATTCATCTCTTGGTCTCCCTCTACGATTTTTACCCTCCACGCTGCTTTCCAGTACTAAATTGGTGATCCCTTGATGCCTCAGAACATGTCCTACCAACCGATCCCTTCTTCAAGTCAAGTTGTGCCACAAACTCCTCTTCTCCCCAATTCTATTCAATACATCCTCATTAGTTGATGTGATCTACCTATCTAATCTTCAGCATTCTTCTGTAGCACCACATTTCGAAAGCTTCTATTCTCTTCTTGTCTAAACTATTTATTGTCCATGTTTCACTTCCATACAAGGCTACAATCCATACAAATACTTTCAGAAACGACTTCCTGACACTTAAATCTATACTCGATGTTAACAAATTTCTCTTCTTCAGAAACGCTTTCCTTGCCATTGCCAGTCTACATTTTATATCCTCTCTACTTTGGCCATCATCAGTTATTTTGCTCCCCAAATAGTAAAACTCCTTTACTACTTTAAGTGTCCCATTTCCTAATCTAATTCCCTCAGCATCACCCGACTTAATTCCACTACATTCCATTATCCTCGTTTTGCTTTCGTTGATGTTCATCTTATATCCTCCTCTCAAGACACTGTCCATTCTGTTCAACTGCTCTTTCAAGTCCTTTGCTGTCTCTGGCAGAATTACAATGTCATCGGCGAACCTCAAAGTTTTTATTTCTTCTCCATGGATTTTAATACCTACTCCGAACTTTTCTTTTGTTTCCTTTATTGCTTGCTTAATATACAGATTGAATTGCACCGGGGAGAGGCTACAACCCTGGCTCACTCCCTTCCCAACCACTGCTTCCCTTTCATGTCCCTCAACTCTTATTATAACTGCCATCTGGTTTCTGTACAAATTGTAAATAGCCTTTCGCTCCCTGTATTTTACCCCTGCCACCTTCAGAATGTCAACATTGTCAAAAGCTTTCTCTAAGTCTACAAATGCTAGAAACGTAGGTTTGCCTTTCCTTAATCTAGCTTCTAAGATAAGTCGTAGGGTCAGTATTGTCCCACGTGTTCCAACATCTCTACGGAATCCAAACTGATCTTTCCCAAGGTCGGCTTCTACCAGTTTTTCCATTTGTCTGTATAAAATTCGCGTTAGTATTTTGCAGCTGTGACTTATTAAACCGATAGTTCGGTAATTTTCACATCTGTCAACGCCTGCTTTCTTTGGGATTGGGATTATTATATTCTTCTTGAAGTCTGAGGGAATTTCGCCTGTCTCATATATCTTGCTCACCAGATGGTAGAGTTTTGTCAGCACTGGCTCTGCCAAGGCCGTCAGTAGTTCTAATGGAATGTTGTCTACTCCCGAGGCCTTGTTTCGACTTAGGCCTTTCAGTGCTCTGTCAAACTCTTCACGCAGTATCATATCTCCTATTTCATCTTCATCTACCTCCTCTTCCATTTCTATAATATTGCCTCAAGAACATCGCCCCTGTATAGACCCTCTATATACTCCTTCCACCTTTCTGCTTTCACTTCTTTGCTTAGAACTGGGTTTCCATCTGAGCTCTTGATATTCATGCAAGTGGTTCTTTTTTCTCCAAAGGTCTCTCTAATTTTCCTGTAGGCAGTATCTATCTTACCCCTCGTGAGAAAAGCCTCTACCTCCTTACATTTGTCCTCTAGCCATCCCTGCTTAGCCATTTTGCACTTCCTGCCGTCTCATTTTTGAGACGTTTGTATTCCTTTTTGCCTGCTTCACTTACTGCATTTTTGTATTTTCTCCTTTCATCAATTAAATTCAGTATCTCTTCTGTTACCCAAGGATTTCTACTAGCTCTCGTCTTTTTACCTACTTGATCCTCTGCTGCCTTCACTATCTCATTCCTCAAACCTACCCATTCTTCTTCTACTATATTTCTTTCACCCATTCCTGTTCCCTTATGCTCTCCCTGAAACTCTGTACAACCTCTGGTTCTTTTAGTTTATCCAGGTCCCATCTCCTTAAATTACCACCCTTTTGCAGCTTCTTCAGTTTTAATCTACAGTTCATAACCAATAGATTGTGGTCAGAGTCCACATCTGCCCCTGGAAATGTCTTACAATTTAAAATCTGGTTCCTAAATCTCTATCTTACCATTATGTAATCTATCTGAAACCTTCTAGTATCTCCAGGGTTCTTCCATGTATACAACCTTGTTTCATGATTGTTGAACCAAGTGTTAGCTATGATTAAGTTATGCTCTGTGCAAAATTCTACCAGGCGGCTTCCTCTTTCATTTCTTAGCCCCAATCCACATTCACCTACTATGTTTCCTTCTCTTCCTTTTCCTACTGTCGAATTCCAGTCACCCATGACTATTAAATTTTTGTCTGCCCGCACTACCTCAATAATTTCTTTTACCTCATCATACATTTCATCAATTTCTTCATCATCTGCAGAGCTAGTTGGCATATAAACTTGTACTACTGTAGTAGGCATGGGCTTCGTGTCTACCTTGGCTACAGTAACGCGTTCACTATGCTGTTTGTAGTAGCTTACCCGCACTTGTATTTTTTTATTCATTATTAAATCTACTCCTGCATTACCCCTATTTGATTTTGTATTTATAACCCTGTATTCACCTGACCAAAAGTCTTGTTCCTCCTGCCACCAAACTTCACTAATTCCCACTATATCTAACTTTAACCTATCCATTTCCCTTTTTAAATTTTCTAACCTACCTGCCCGATTAAGTGATCTGACATTCCATGCTCCGATCCGTAGAACGCCAGTTTTCTTTCTCCTGATAACGACGTCCTCCTGAGTAGTCACCGCCCGGAGATCCGAATGGGGGACTATTTTACCTCCGGAATATTTTACCCAAGAGGACGCTATCATCATTTAAATATACAGTAAAGCTGCATGCCCTCGGGAAAAATTACGGCTGTAGTTTCCCCTTGCTTTCAGCCGTTCGCAGTACCACAACAGCGAGGCCGTTTGGTTAGTGTTACTGGGCCAGATCAGTCAATCATCCAGACTGTTACCCCTGAAACTACTGAAAAGGCTGCTGCCCTTCTTCAGGAACCACACGTTTGTCTGGCCTCTCAACAGATACCCCTCCGTTGTGGTTGCACCTACGGTATGGCTATCTGTATCATTGAGGCACACAAGCCTCCCCACCAATGGCAAGGTCCATGGTTCATGGGGGGAGGAGAATATATTCTTGAAATGCATTGTGCCAAACATGGAAAAATACATAACTGGTGCAAGTGCTTCATTATTTAAATCATAAACATTTAAGCAGCACAAAGGAGAGCAGCAGTGTCAACTAGATGTGTTACTGGCTAAACAAAAAAACTTGCGAAGATATTATGATGATCACAAAGTGACACATGCACTATAGACAGTTTGAAAACTGTTGACAGATCATGATATCTTTATTCACTTGAACATTTATAAATACTACTTGGAAGTCAGCATAATTTTCTGTCAATTACATCAGTTCCTTCTCCATGAACATTATTTCATAAAGTATAAATTGTGGGAAAATTTCAGGTATATTAATGCAAAAATGGGTGCAAATTAATGTTATAAACATAGGAAATTTGACACAGGGCATTAAAATAGGTTGTGAACAACAGGAAAATGTTAATTCTTGAAACGTAGAGTGGGGTTGTACTGTACCTCAAAAAATTGTCTCTTGACACTTATGCTTTGTTTTTGTGATACATTGCAAAGGCTGTATCAGGACTTGATATTTTTCATATCAGAGTTTTCCTACAGGTTTTACAATACCTGTACAAAGGAAAAAGCCTACACTGTGCATAAATAACAACGTAAATACATAAAGTTTTATTAATAAAAGTTGTTTCAACAGTCTACTAAAGTTCTTTGATTCTATTTGGTACTTAGATAGAAATAAATGATATAAAGAATAAAGAAAAAGGTGCAATGTACAGCCTTCTAAATGTTGTCTGATGAATTTGTACGTATATCTATTCTTGAGCGAATGAATGATGTGTTTTAAATGTTTGGATGACAATTTCCGTATTTGGTTCTCAGTTGTGTGAAAAATTTATTATACAACTTTGGTCAAGAACATCTGTTAAGAATTTTGCTTTCATCATTAATAAATTCTACTACTAAATTCTGACCTTTCCCTATCACAGACAGTCCCTCGTAATCTCTCTCACACTGTTCAATTCTGGGCTACGTAAGCAATGTTTTTGGGCTATACAAGCAATGTTTCACCTATTAAGTGCGGCTATTTTTTTCATTCCACAATGTTCTGTTGGCATCCAATGTGAATTGTCTTTGGGCACAAATAATGGTGTCAAACTGCACAGCAGACACCTTATAGTGAAAAGAATAATCTGATTCATCACCACACAACAGAATATGGGATACTGAGCCAATGATATGCATTTATAGATACACTTTTTAAAACACTCGCTGATGAGAGAGAGGGAGACAGTAGAGGAGCAGCATGGTACACATAGCTCTATGTCCTGTTTCAGAGGAGGCAGGAGGAGGGGGGCAGGATTTTGTGTAATTCCCACCTTCTGCGAAAGGAAGTGTGACCAGTGCTTTATCCCCCAACTCTCCAAAGATGAAATACTGCCAGGCTCAGACCTTGTGCAAAATTGATCTTACTGGAAAAATTAACAAGGACAGATGGTTCTATCATTCCTGTGAGGGAGTATGTCTACAACACTAACTGGGTTGACAACATGGGAGCAGTCAGTTGAGGAGGATCTCTTATAGCCACTTGCCACAGAAAGACCAACAGTTAAACAAGGTCTCACTTCTAGGCAGACGGCATTGGAGAGCAGATGCGTTGTGCAGCTGTCTCTGTAGGACCAGTCTCTGCTCATAATGCCAGTTCTGTGCACTTCCGAGGCCAAAGAACTGAAAAGAAGAAGGGACGGTATGATAGGACACCTATAATGACATCTGGAAATAATCTCTATGGTACTAGAGGGAGCTGTAGAGGGTAAAAACTGTAAAGGAAGACAGAGATTGGGATAAGTGGAGCAAATAACTGTGGGCGTAGGTTGCAAATGGTACTATGGGATGAAGAGGCTGGCACAAGACAGGAATACAGAACAGGATGCGTCAAACCAGTCAGAACACTGATGACTTATAAAGGAGACCGTATTTTCTTCAATTATTTTGACTAGTCATATAGACACAGTAAGTTGAAGAAATCAATCAGCCAAGAGCAGTTAATTAATCGCAGATGGACACTGACAAGAGGGTACCACTACAACCTCTGCGTAAACACGATTTTAACACCAATACAAGGAAATTTGACAAACGGGAACTCTTAACAACACAGTCTCGGTACAGGCTTGGGGCACTGCAGTACGCTTACTTGCTGCAAGCAGTCGTTTGAAACGAAAAAGTACCTTGTGCAAAAGGGAATTAACAATACAGCTCTGGCCACAATCTCTAGTTCACACGTAGCGCAAATGAAAATTATTAGAACAACTGTGCAGAAATGAATATTCAGAGAATGTAAGAAACTGTACCTTGACATTGTACTTGTCAGCCAGTGCGAGGATAGGCATAACCACACTGTGGTTGATGCGTATCTGGCCAGTATAGAAGTAACGCATGAAGCTAGCGAACACTGCTGCACAGGCCGGACTCTCCTGCAAGCGGACGCGACGCTCCTGTGACTCACTCCACTCCCGTTTCATCAGCATCACCTGGGCACAAGGTATTCAAAACCAAAAGTTAGTTACTCTGTACATGACACAACATCACGGCTAATATTACAAGAGGGTGGAAAGAATGCGCTCCTTATCAAGCAAAACAAATGGAAGCCATTAATACACAAATATCATTAAAGACAGTGTAAATTAAATACTAACTAAAGACAACAAGGTAATATGCTGCTGCTGATGATGATGAACTCAGTTGCCAGACTCTATTATTATCGTTGTTGTTGTTGTTGGTGTTGGTGGTGGTAGTGTTGTTGTGGTCTTCTGTCCGATGACTGCTTCGATGGAGCTTTTCATGCTATTCTACCTAGTGAAAGCCTCTTCATCCCTGCACAGCTATTGCAACCTACTTACACTTGAATCTTCTTACTCTAATTTATTGTTTTCCTCCCTCTACAATTTCTACCTTCCACACTTCCTTCCGTTACCAGATTGACAATTCCTGGATGTGTCCTATAAATGACCTTTTTTTAGTCAATTTGTGCCAAACATTTATTTTCCCCCCCAATTCGGTTAAGTACTTCAAAAGTTATTGGGCTGGTGCACAAGTTCATAACATTTTTCCTTAGTTATTCGAATTCATGGTGAACCTTCAGCTGTCCTTTATTTTGCACAATTCGCTTCACTACTAGTTTTGGTCAAATAACGTGTCACCAGCTGTTGATGAGGACTTTGCTTCTTCACGAAAACTATTGCACACAACTATTATTGTAATTTTTTTTACTACTATGAGTGGCTCAAAAGAGCACACTACTCTTATAAGGTATTCTTTCCAGCCATTTATGCCAGCTTATGTTTGAATGTGGTCATTTGATCAAAACTAGTAGTGAAGCGAATTGTGCAAAATAAATAACAGCTGTAGGTTAGGTTCACCAAGAATTTTAACAATTATTTGGTGGCTGAACATCCCTACCTGCAAACATACATAAATTTTTCCATAAGTTTAACAAATATTTCAGTCATCAGTACCATATTCTCCTTCACTATTTACAACAGTCCACCAATGCTGGGGTAATTCTTCAATTCTGCAACTGTAGAACTCAGTGGTTTTGTGTGGAGAACACGTCAAGCCATGTTCGGCATGCATTTTCATCCGGTAAAGTTCCTTAAAGGTTGTTTGACAGAGAGCGGAAAAGGTGAAAATATTAGGGCACAAGATCAGGTCAATAAAGTGGGTGCACAATGACTTCCCAATCCACCCCTGTTTAACATTCTTTGTCAGCCTAGCAGAGTGCGGGCGTGCATTATCGTAGAGTAGCATCATCCCACGCAGTCTTGCTGTTCGCTGTTCTTGGACTGCTTCTGCAAGACATCTCAGTTGTTGATAACAAATGTCAGCAGTGACGGTTACACCTTGGGAAGACAATTTGTTGATGTTCCACCAGATGCGTAACATTATCTTTTGTATATGCGTGCAGATCTTTGTATGGGGAGTTGCTGCTTTGTTTTGGCTCATCAGTCCTTTCTTTTCCTTATGTTAGCATAAAGACATTATTTCTCATCAAAAGTAACAATAAAGGACAGAAATAGCCAGTGTTGTTCATGAGCAATCTGCTGATTTCTGTCATTTTGGCTTAGAACACACAGTACCCATACACCCATTTTTTGAACCTTTCCCAACGAATGCAAATGTCGCACAATGGTGGAATAATCACAGTTCATCACATCTGTCAGTTCTTGGGTACAATGACTCGATCACTGTGGAGTAATCAGTTTAAACAATCTTCATCACACCCCAAAAGCCTTCCTGAATGTGGAGAGCTGCTAATGTCAAAACCATCCATCTTAAAACAAGAATACCATTTGCTTGCTGTGTTCTGTCCGATGGCATTATTGTCATGCATGACAAATGTTTCTGGCTGCATCTGCTGCTGTCACCCCTCTACTGGACTCAAACAGGTGGATATGGATGTTCTATCTCCAAATGACAACACATAAACTCAAACAGAGACTGGTACAAATAAAAACCCATAACAGAATACCAACAGGCAAAACAAAAATGCTACAAACTTATGCACCAACCTAGTATTTGATCTACCCAAGTAATTTTCAGCATTCTTCTGTGGCACCATATGTCAAAATCTTCTGGTGTCTCCTTGTCTAAACTGCTTTTCGCTCACATTTCGCTTCCATATAAAGCTACACTTCAGACAAATACCTTCAGAAAATATTTCCCAACATTTTATCTTTGATGTTAATAAATTTCTCTTTTTAAGAAATGCTTTACTTGTTATTGGCAGTCTACAATCTATATTCTCCCCACTCTGGCCATTATCTGAGCATTCCCCATGCGACTAGTGTGCACTGACAGGCTCCAATTTTAATCACAGTCGAAGAAATTACATTTGACATGCTGCAGTGGATTTGTCACGTAAATTAATTTTGATGGATGCCAGCAAAAAACAATGGAAACAATAGAACCTGTGGGATTTTACAAAAGAAGTCCAATTGCTTTTCAGATTGAATTCATTTCCACAGACCACCATTTTGTAATCAGGTGTGAATGCAATTTCAAAATTAATCAATTCCAAACAGACCACGAGTCAAGTTTGAATGTGAATATTCACTAAAAGAGAACTTCAAGTAAACAAAGACTTTATTAAAATAATTAAAATCATATACAAGCCACTGCACATCAGTTTGTAGCAAAAGCAGATGGAACATAGTTTTATATATATTAGTGGCTAACCACATCTACAAGAATTTCAATTAGAAAAGCGTCAGAACTACAGCTGTTGCAGCATACAAGCCAAATAGTAGACTATAAAGGAGATTGCTTATAAAAACAATGGTATGAGCCATCCTAGAATATTGCTCAAATGTAAGGGATGTGTATCAAATAGGACTAACAGGGAGTATTGAAAGTACACAAAGAAGAACAGCATGAATGATCATATATTTGCTTGCAACATGGGAGAACATCACACTGAAGCTGGAAAAACTCAACTTTTTGACACTTCGAAGATAGAAGCAAACTATCCCATGAAAGTGTACTTACAAAGTTCCAAGAAATAGAATTAAATGAGGAATTTTGGAATACACAGAGCCTTTAAAAAAGAATACACATATTACACAGTTATTATACTGTCAAAACTATCAATCGTTGTGCCACAGTTCAGTTATTGGAGAAACAAATACGCTGTGAAGTTTCTATTCATTGCCACTTCATGTCGGTTGTCTTCTGTTGTTTACTGTCAAAGGTTCCAAAACGGCTACTCCTCATCAGAAATCGTTGTGCTTTCTCAAGTTTGAAGTAATTCCAAGAGTACAGTGCAAAGCAGTTTCATGGTGAAGAACCAAACTGACCCTCCGAATGGATGGGACATTTGCAGATGGTATTGACCGTTTTTAGACACTAGATATGTACATAAAGGAAAGAGTCTGGGCTGCACTAGTGTTAATGACAAAAATGTTGCATTAATTCAAACCACTTTCCACTGTAGTCCTACAAAATCAACTTCTTGTGCCAGCTGGGAGATACAACTGGCTAAAACAACAATTTTGTGCGTTTTGAGATGTCGGTTTGTTATGAAGCCTCCCAAGTGACAGCTGTTACAAGCTCTAGGTCATAACGACAAGCACAAATGTGAGGCATTTTCTGACAAGCTTGAGTGCTACTGACAATTATAACACTTTCTCACACTGCATCATGTTCAGTGATGAAGTGACTGAGAACCTTGGTGGGAAATTAAACAAACACAATGTTCAAATTTCAGGTCTACAGAAACCCACATCCAGGCATTCAACGTGTACAAGTTTCATCCAAAGTCAATGCATTTTGTGCAATATCTCAAGCTCATTCTTCTTTGATGGAAACACGGTTAATGGTCAGCAGTATCTTGCTGTGTTAGAAAACTGGTTGTTTCTGGGGCTGAACGAGCACAACTTCGTTTTTCAACAAGACGGAGCGTGTGAATGAAACACTACTGAGCTGCTGGATTGGTCACCAAACACTCAGTGACTTAGCACTTCTCGGCTAGCCTCAACAGTTATCCGATTTGTTGGTGCTCTATGACTTCTTCCTGTGGAGTTTCATTAAGCGCAATGTTTATGTGCCAACACTACCACTGATCCTAGAAGAGTTGAAGAACCAGATCTGAACTGATATAGGTAACGTCAGTGACAATGGATGTGCTAACCCAAGTATGGGAAGAGTTCAAGAATCAAGGTGGTGATAGTGGGGGACATACTGAACATGTGTAACCTAAATTTGGGAGATTCGTAAATATGTGTTCCAAGTTTCATACTTGTACATCTCACAGTTTAATAAATACAAATGCAGATTGATAACTCATATAAAATAGCAAGGAAAAACATATGTTTCATAAAAAACTCACCCTACTTTTCGACAGTCTCCTCTGCAAGACATACACCTGGTTCACCAATTCTCCAGCTTTTTCATTCCACCAGAAAAATAGGTTCTGTGAAATACTCATTGACTGCAACTATCATTTGGTCATTTGATGAAAATTTCTTCCCAGTAAACCAAAGGGAACACGAAGTAAATTGGGTCCCAGTTTGGTGAACAGGGTGAATGCGGAACCATTTCAAAGCCCAGTTTGTGCACTTTTTCCATAGTTATCACTGATGTGTGAGGCGGAAAGAGAATGTTTTTGTGTGCATACACTGGTATTTCTCAGCCAACTCAAGTTTCAAACAATCTAACAATGATCAATCATGGTTCTGTCTTTTTCCAAATAATCTATCAAGATTATTCCTTGGGAACTGCAAAAAAACTGTGCCCTTCACATTACCAGCTGACAAAATGGTCTTTGCCTCCTTCGGTGCACTTTCACCAGCCTTTGTCCATTTGTTTTATCTGCCATTTTGACTGGTGTATAATGATAGATCCAGGTTTCATCAACAGTCACAAATCAACACAAGAAGTCTTGCTGATTGTGATTATGAAATGTACCAGATACGCTTTTGGCCAATTGTGAGCAATCGTGAGACACACCTCACACACATAAGATGCCTACAGTTTAAGTCCACCCATGTTTGAATTCATTAATCCGAAAGTAAATTGTCTTCAATGATGAAGCAGAGTAATTATGATCTTCATCCAATTCTGCTTTGATTTGTGTCGCAGTCCTACAATTCAAATGAAAATGTTTAACACCACCACAAAACACTGTTTTCTACGTTTTCAACTGCAGTTAACACAATAGCAAATTCAGACAGCTGTCAACAATGCACTGTCCATAATTGAAATCCTTGATACGATCCTTGGAATAATGAGGCTTACCAAACATTGAGGCACAATAAAAATGTTCCATTATTTCTTGGAACTGTACCATACTTATCAAGCCACACTAGTATATGCATTCAAAATACATATGTTCTTTTTGAAACACCCTGTACTATGAACCCTACGCATCATTCCCTTATCGATCACAAACACAAGATCAGACAAATTACAGCATGCAGGAGTTTAAATCATTCTTCCCATGCTCCATAATGAATGGAACTGGAAGAAGCCCTAATAACTGATACAGCGGGAATTAGCTTTTGCCACATATTTTGCAGTGGTTTGTGGAGAGTAGATGCAGTTATCTCCACCTCCATTAGCCATTGCAAGAAGTACCAAGTTAGTATATTAACTGAAAAATTGTCATAGAGCACCTTTAACTCTGATGCAGTTTTTCGTTTGGTGACATGTTTAAAAATTGAACATTAATTGTCAGCTGCTAGACCTTCACCAATAACTACGTACCTGGAAAACTTCACTGGATGCACACAGTATGAGCCTGTGAGCTGGATACTCAACTCCCGACACCACGAGAGTCACATCGCTCATGAGGTGCTCTGCGTACAGTGTCGACAACTTCTCCAGCACAGTGTTAGAGTTATCCACCTAAAGTATGAGAAAAGTGCACAAATATTAACACCACAAAATTACTTTCCAAGAACACAAGTAGGACACAACATTTATAGCAACAGAGTTTGTATCACATTACAATGGCATACAAGTTCAAAAATGTCACGTATGCTGAAATGAAACAGAAGTAGGCTGTTTCATAAAAAGTTAGCATTCTTCTGGATGATTTTTCTATAACTTTCGCCATTTCCTAAACCTCAACAGTTCTTTCCCTTCATGCTTCTTCCTTTTCCTTCAACCGTTCTGACAGGAGAAGGAGCCACTGGCTCCGAACACTTGTTTAATACCATAAATTTTGTACTTTCTCCTGCTGCCGCTTGGTGAGTAGATTTTTTTATCTATCCATATTTTATTGCCCATTTTGATGCAATAGTGATTTTTACTTAACCAGACAAGGTTTAATAATAAGACTGGTTTTCGAGAGAGAAATGATAGCAAACAACGATCTTACTGACAGATTTCATCCAAATTACTGATATATGCAAGGACTGGACAAAAATTAAAGTGATGGGAGCTCCAGATGGCCAAGCGTTTAGGGAAAAAATAGCATTTTTGGCATCGGTCGGGTGACACAACAGCCATTTATTTTATCACAGATTCCAGGCAGCAGTTGGAGGAGCAGAATGATAATTTGAGGGTCGTGGGATCAGGTCCCTGCATTGACAATTTTTTTTTAATTTCAATTTTTAAGTTACTTACAATGAAAATAAACCAAAATGCTCAATTATTTTATTTCTTAATATTTTCATAAACACACAAAAAGTTAAATTTGAGACAGCAAATCCCAATAAGGGATTTTATTTACAGTGTCCACAGTGACTGCAAATAACTTTCCAAGACAGGAGTATAATTAAAGCGTACATGACTTTACGTTCCATAACTTTAATTTTAACTTCTGAAGAGTGTTACACATAATTTGTGCCATCAGAGGGAACTTTGAGGAATGTATACCAAATTTGTTTTCTACAGAAACTTTAAAACAACCAAGCAATTGCAGAAATGCGTCATCTGTAACATGTGGAAGATGCTGAGATGATGACTGCTTCCCATTTTACAAAGATTGCAGCCCTAGAATGCATAAATAATCAACTATAGAATAATAAAAGGATCTAATCTTATATGTGAACTTATCATGTATGCCTCATAGTCTTTCCAGGACATCTTTTTTGTAGAATCCTCATGCATGATGAAACGACAATCCTTTCTTGGAAATTTATTTGCTAGCCCAATTTTTCATTTCCATTACCTTTTCATGTTTCTTATGAAAATAAGAAATACAATGCACTGAGCATTATTTCAGTGTATTGCAGCGAAAAGATGCAAAAATCGAAAATAAAAAGTCCAAATATGGACTCAATCCCATGATCTGCAGATTGCTATTCTGTACTTTCACTGTTATGCAAACTGCTACCTGGCAACCATGGTAACTTAAGTGGCTCATGCCTTGCCTGATGTGCACCAAAAAAATGATATTTTTTTTCTTAACATTTTGCAGTCTGGATCTCCCATTTCTGTCACTTTCATTTACAGCAAAGCCTTGCATATATACCATAAAATTGAATGAAACTGGTGATGAAGAATAGGCGTGGTCTCTTCGGTAAACAAAATAAATAGCTGGTCTGATAAATGGCACCTTGCTCTAAATGTACAAAAATGTAAGTTGATGAAGAAGAACAGCAAAAACAATCCCTTAATATTCAAATACAGCTACAATATGTACTGTTTGACACAGCCAGGTTTATTGAATATCTATGTGTAATGTTGCAAATGGATATGAAATGGAATGAGCACAAAGGTTGTTGTAGGTCAATTTCGTTTCATTGGGAGAATTTTAGGAAAGTATGGTTCACATCTGTAAAGGAGAGTACTTATAGAACAGTAATGGGAATAACGATGTGGACCAGATGAATGCCCAATGTGCAGGACATTTATAAATGGAAATTTGCCCAAAGCAGTGCATTTATAAAAAAAAGTACTTTTCAAACTTTTTTCTGCTACAATGTATAATTTACCAATTAAAATAATGGAATGGGAAGACACTTCTGATATTAAAGATTAATAAATGTTTACACTTGCCTTTATGGCTAAGAACAAGAGGAAAGTAATGAGTGACTGAGCCAGTGATTATATATTATTAAAAATATAAATTATAAATGCCCTGGTATTTTACACCATTAAGTGGGACCTATTATTGAGTACTACTCTAATGTTTGGGATCCCCACCAGGTCGGATTAAAAGGAAGACATCAAAGAAATTCAGAAGTGGGCTGCCAGATTTGTTTAGTGGTAGGTTTGATCAGCACCCAAGTATTACTGAGATGCTTCATGAACTTGTGGGACCTCTGGAGGGAAGACCACATTCTTTTCACATAAAACTATTGAGAAAATTTTTGAGAGCCAGCATTTGACACTGACTGCACTGCAATTCTACTGCTGGCAATATACTTTTTTGTAGGGATCACAAAGATGAGATACGAGATATTAAGACTTGCACAGAAGTGTATAGGCAGCCTTTTCCCCTCACTCTATTTTTGGATGTAGATATCTGGTAGGAAGATAAAAAATGAGGCAACTTTCCACAGAATAAGTGAAGAAGGAAATATGTGGGAGAGATATGTTACAAGAAGGGACAGGACACTAAGGCATTAGTTAAGACAACAGTGACAACAAGAAATAACTTCCTCGCTAATACAGGAATAGCTTTTTTTGGGGGGGGGGGGGGGGGGCAGCAAGTACTGTAGAGGAAGATAAATATTGGGATTCTTCAAGTAATAATTAAGGGCATTAGGAGTAAGTTCTACTCAGCAATGAGACTGACAAAGAAAAGGAAATGGGTCAGAAGATTGACACGAAAAAAGTCATCTTATCTCTAGTATTACTATTTAGCATTCCAATTGCTATTAGATGAATGCTGTCACATTTCATGACAAGAGGAAATAGTAGTGGATCACATCAAATCAGCCAGAAGAATAGTGACTCAAAGAAGAAGGAAAACGTCATAATTCTTACGAAAACCTGGAGGTGGAATGTGAAGCATTGTGTCATAAGAACAAACCCCCACAGACACATTGTTAGACATAGTTTTGCCTCTACACTTAACATGAAACAGTTAATGGTAGCCATGGTGAAAGTATGGAGAACTGTGTACTGCACATTAATGAAATTATTTCCAAATAATAGAATTTAAAGCAAAAAAAACATCACTAACATGTTTCAATACTTTCTTTGTAGTGCTCGAGAAGGTATGTGTATCTCAGAAAAGAATAACCTACTACAACAAAGTTTAAGCCCTACGGGGGTCTTTCTCCAGAAAATACTATTTATTAAACCAACAATCACACACTAGAAAAATTCTGGCGAGAAATGTCAGCTGCTGGAATTTTCTGTGACCTGTCTAACATAGTATATCACTAAAAATGTCACACACATGAGCAGAATTGCCAGCAATCTGGATTTAAGCAGAACTGTTCTGATTTTCCTCATGATAAAAAGACTACCCATTTAACTGTATCAGGATATGTAAAAATCCTGATTACATCAGAAATGAATATAACATAACACAGTCTGTTCATTATACTAAAGTTTAAATTAAGAGGCATTCTTGTAAATGTAACTGAAATAAAAATACAGCTTTTAGCGCAAAGAAAGCAAAGTTGGTAAACCAGCACATGTTGTTGTTAATGTACATTTTACACTTAACGAATCGTTTTTACAAGTGGTCTCATTGTCAGACAGTAACATAGTGAATTTCCAGTCCTGAAAAAGAAGTGAAAGCTGAGATTTAAAGCCAAGTTTAATAGAGGATGGTTCAAGGTTTACTCATGGTATAAAAAAGATAACTATAATGGTCACTGTATACAGTATATGCGGTCAAGGAAAAAAAAAAAAATTCCAGGATTTCTCAGTTAAAAATATGCTTTTTCCCTGGTGAAAATTCACTTTTTCCTGCAAGAAAGTACATTTTTCCCGTTTCAAGTGACAATATGCTTTCCCTCGACACTCTGAAGCTTATCAATCCATTGAATAGTGAAGCTTTTATATATCGACATTGAAATTCCTGGCACTTTAGGAAACGAAATCCAACAAGAAACAACATGTTTTGTAAAGATCTTTGATGCGTGATAAGATTTACAGTGCATATTTTCTTATTACGAAGAGGAGGGCAGAGGGGGGCAGAGGGGGGAGAGGGGGGAGAGGGGGGCAGAGGGGGGCAGAGGGGGGCAGAGGGGGGCAGAGGGGGGCAGAGGGGGGCAGAGGGGGGGAGAGGGGGGAGAGGGGGGAGAGGGGGGAGAGGGGGGAGAGGGGGGAGAGGGGGGAGAGGGGGGAGAGGGGGGAGAGGGGGGAGAGGGGGGAGAGGGGGGAGAGGGGGGAGAGGGGGGAGAGGGGGGAGAGGGGGGAGAGGGGGGAGAGGGGGGAGAGGGGGGAGAGGGGGGAGAGGGGGGAGAGGGGGGAGAGGGAGAGAGAGAGAGAGAGAGAGAGAGAGCACAAACGTGTGCGCGTGTGTGGACCCTTAAGGGAGAGGGGGGCAGGCTTCTCCTTAACCTGTAAAGTACTTCCCCCCCCCCCCCCCCCCTCTTTCAAAGTTCACCTTAGGGACAGAACAAACAGGCCTAGATGTATTCATCACAAAGAAAATTAATCAACACTCATTTAGCATTTACAGGAAAAACAACACAACAGACACAATCTTACATCAATCATCTAACCACCCATAGGCCCAAAAAGAATCTGCCCTCAGATACATGACGCAAAGATTAAACACAGTACCACTTGACAAACACAACTATAATAAGGAGTTGGACATACCAACAAAACTGAGAAAAGAAAAATACAAAAAAAGGAAACAAATGCACAAATCCAGAGATGGACATCACTTGCTACATGCACACATGCGCGAGCGTGCGCGCACACACACACACACACACACACACACACACACACACACACACAAAAATCACCACCACTGCAGAAAGAGAGAACAACACAGACACTTACCAGACAAGCTGGTACACACTCGCATACAGAAATAAACTGACACAGAACTGGGAACAGCCTCAAGAAACAAGAAATAAAAATAGCACACCAAAGCAACAACTCTTTACAGAAATGTCTAAAAAGGGAAAACAAATGGGTATCTACCAAAAATCTGACATTTACCAACTCCAGTGTAACAGCTGTGATGCTCTATATCTAGGACACACAAGCAGAACTTTCGAGAAAAGGTATAAACAACACAAAAGAGCATGGGAAATATGGCACCAGCCATTCATAATTTGCAGGACACCTCCGTCAAGAAAACCACCACCCTACCGCAATAGAAAAGGTCATGAAAGCAGTCAGACTCAGCAACAAGAAACATCTCCAACACCAACAAGAAAACTTACAAATTCAAAAAGCAATAATAGAGAACACAGACAAAAATCAGCAACCAGACGCTATTGAGAAGAAACACATAATAAATTAACAGACAAAAATCAGCAACCACACACTATTTAAACTAATAAAACCTGTGGCACAACACATAGCTGAACATCACACACTTGATGTCAATTGCTGCTTCACTACCAGAGCCACCTGGATCCTTCCCTCCACCAGCTGCTTTTCTGAACTGCACAGATGTAAATTAGCCTTACAACATGTTCTCCGTTCCCATAATTATCCCAGCCTCAGCCTATGGTAACACATTGTTCCCACAATCCCCACCCAACAGTTTCCACCCCCTCTGTCCTATTATCTCCTCCCCATCATTATCCCCCACCTTTTTTGTTTGCAGCCCTCTGCCGTCGCAGCCAAATGGCTTTCTCCGCTATTCTCCTTTTTCCCCTCCTCCCAGCCCCACAACCTCCTGATGCTACCTGGTCCGAGATGCTGGAGTTGGAGGACGCGCGTGTGTGTGTGTGTGTGTGTGTGTGTGTGTGTGTGTGTGTGTGTGTGTTGCTCAATTCCTACCTGGAGTTTCCACTGTTTGAGAAAAAAGGAACAACTTGTCACATGTTAATTTAGTGACTGAAATCAGAACCAATGACCCAAAAGGTTGGGAGAAACACAAGTATTTCAGTTACAGTAAACTTCCCGCCAGATTAAAACTGTGTGCCCGATCGAGACTCGAACTCGGGACCTTTGCCTTTCGCGGGCAAGTGCTCTACCATCTGAGCTACCGAAGCACGACTCACACCCCGTACTCCCAGCTTTACTTCTACCAGTATCTCGTCTCCTACCTTCCAAACTTTACAGAAGCTCTCCTGCGAACCTTGCAGAACTAGCACTCCTGAAAGAAAGGATACTGCGGAGACATGGCTTAGCCATAGCCTGGGGGATGTTTCCAGAATGAGATTTTCACTCTGCAGCGGAGTGTGCGCTGATATGAAACTTCCTGGCAGATTAAAACTGTGTGCCTGACCGAGACTCTAACTCGGAATCTTTGCCTTTCGCGGGCAAGTGCTCTACCATCTGAGCTACCGAAGCACGACTCGCGCCCAGTACTCACAGCTTTACTTCTGCCAGTTGTAACGCCGGAAATGCATATCCTCCTATTTCCATCTATTGCACTGCAAATTTTTTCCTTATTTTGTTACCTGAAGATATAACATTTCTGTGTCTTTATATATTGTAACTGTATATATGTATATATATATATATATATATATATATATATATATATATATATTTAAAAAGAAAGATGATGAGACTTACCCAACAAAAGCGCTGGCAGGTCAATAGACACACAAATAAACACAAACATACACACAAAACTCTAGCTTTCGCAACCAACGGTTGCCTCGTCAGGAAAGAGGGAAGGAGAAGGAAAGACAAAAGGATATGGGTTTTAAGGGAGAGGGTAAGGAGTCATTCCAATCCCGGGAGCGGAAAGACTTACCTTAGGGGGAAAAAAGGACAGGTATACACTCGCACACACACACATATCCATCCATACATACAAGACACAAGCAGACATGTCTGCTTGTGTCTTGTATGTATGGATGGATATGTGTGTGTGTGCGAGTGTATACCTGTCCTTTTTTCCCCCTAAGGTAAGTCTTTCCGCTCCCGGGATTGGAATGACTCCTTACCCTCTCCCTTAAAACCCATATCCTTTTGTCTTTCCTTCTCCTTCCCTCTTTCCTGACGAGGCAACCGTTGGTTGCGAAAGCTAGAGTTTTGTGTGTATGTTTGTGTTTATTTGTGTGTCTATTGACCTGCCAGCGCTTTTGTTGGGTAAGTCTCATCATCTTTCTTTTTAAATATATTTTTCCCACGTGGAATGTTTCCCTCTATTATATTCATATATATATATATATATGTTTCATATCAGCGCACACTCTGCTGCAGAGTGAAAATATCATTCAGTTACAGTACTTTACATAACCATGGATTATGAGCCAGTTGTGCTTACATTTATAATGTAAAAACAAGCAAATAACTCAAAAATAGAATTTTCTATCAGAGAGTAAAGTTGTATAACAAACTGCCCAAGGAGAGGGAAAAATATTACTAAAATACAACTGTTTAAAAATGCAGCTAAAAACATACTGCGCAACTTATGCATATTACACAATTACAAATTACTTAGAGGACTTGCAGTAATGGTCAGTAATGAAAGGGCATCTGCATCACCATATCACACCACAATACAAAAGCACAATGTAATGCTTTTACAAGAAAATCATGTTCCAAGATCTATAGTGCATGATAGTAATATCTAGTCATTCTCCTGAGCTTACCACATCACTAATCATGGGGGATGGGGGGAGGGTTTTTTTTTTGTTTGTGGTTTTAGGGCGCAAAACTTCTATGGTCATTAGCGCCTAGCCCGTGACTTAAGACAGTAAAAAACCGAAATTGAAAACCAGCAGCAATGGGAACAAAGTCATAAAATTGGAGAAACTAAAAATAAAAGGAATGCTTAAAAATCCACTACAGAAAGGGGGTGGTTGTCCCCAAAAAAGCTTCAAATGACTGACGTCATTTCACTGTCACTAATAAACTGGAGAACGCGGTCGGCTGAGCGCGTGTCATCTGCTAAAATCGACGATAGATCAGGCGAGAGCTGTAGACGGGAGCGTAACGGATTAAAATAGGGGCACTCAATTAAAAGGTGTCTAACCGTCCACAGCTGAGAGCAGTGGGGACAGAGTGGGGGAGGATCACCGCTTAAAAGATGTCGATGGCTAAAAAGACAGTGCCCTATCCGGAGTCTAGCTAAAATTACCTCCTCCCGACGACGCGTTCGGGAGGAAGAGGTCCAAGCGCAAGGAAGGGCTTTCACTTCCCGCAATAGTGCCGACCAATGCGCATGCCATAAATGAGCAACTTTGCGACATAAACCGCTCCGTAGATCGGTGAAGGGAAGAGACTGAATAACTGGCCGAGGAAGAGAGACTGCAGCCTTGGCCGCTATATCGGCCGCCTCATTCCCACAGATACCAGTGTGTCCCGGGAGCCAGAGGAACGCCACCGAGACGCCCCCCAGGTGGAGCAAGCGCAGACAGTCCTGAATCCGGTGGACCAGAGGGTGCACAGGGTAAAGAGCTTGGAGACTGAGGAGAGAGCTGAGAGAATCTGAGCAGATAACGTACTGTATCCGCTGATGGCGGCGGATGTAGTGGACAGCCTGGAGAACAGCGTAAAGCTCCGCAGTATAAACCGAACACTGGTCGGGAAGCCGAAAGCGATTTGGGGTGTCGCCAACAATATAGGCACTCCCTACACCTAACGATGTTTTCGAGCCGTCGGTGTAAATAAATGTGGCGTCCGTCATTTGTGCACATAGAGCAGCAAATGCCCGACGATAAACAAGTGTAGGGGTACCATCCTTTGGAAATTGACAAAGGTCACGGAGCAGGCAGATCCGGGGACAGAGCCAAGGCGGTGCTGTACCCCAAGTTGTCAAAAAGGTTTTAGGAAAGCGGAAGGAAAGAGAATGGAGCAGTTGACGGAAGCGGACTCCCGGGGTTAGTAGGGAGGAGGAGCGGCCTGCATACCCTACATCAAAGGAGACGTCGAAAAATATGTCATGGGCTGGATTAGCAGGCATGGAAGACAGATGGCTAGCATAACGACTCAGGAGGACTGCTCGCCGATTGGACAGCGGAGGTTCAGCAGTCTCAGCATAAAGGCTTTCCACAGGGCTAGTGTAAAAAGCTCCAGACACTAAACGTAATCCACGGTGGTGGATAGAGTCGAGACGCCGAAGAATAGACGGCCGAGCAGAGGAGTAGACTATGCTTCCATAATCCAATTTCGAGCGCACTAAGGCGCGATAGAGGCGGAGAAGGACCACTCGGTCCGCTCCCCAGGAGGTACCATTCAGGACACGGAGGGTGTTAAGCGATCGCAGACAGCGAGCCGAAAGATAGGAAACGTGGGAGGACCAGCACAGTTTTCTGTCAAACATAAGACCTAAGAATTTAGCGACATCTGAAAACGGAAGGTTGACAGGACCTAGATGTAAGGAGGGTGGAAGAAACTCCTTACGTCGCCAAAAATTAACACAAACGGTCTTACTGGGTGAGAAACGGAAGCCGGTTTCGATGCTCCACGAATGGAGGCGATCGAGACATCCTTGAAGACGCCGTTCAAGAAGGCTGGTCCGTTGAGAGCTGTAGTAGATCGCAAAATCGTCCACAAAGAGGGAGCCCGAGACATCAGGAAGGAGACAATCCATAATTGGATTGATGGCGATGGCAAACAGTACAACACTCAGCATGGATCCCTGGGGTACCCCGTTTTCTTGGGAGAAAGTACGGGAGAGAGTAGTGTTCACCCGCACCCTAAAAGTGCGCTCTGCCATAAATTCGCGAAGAAAAAGGGGCAGCCGGCCGCGAAAGCCCCAAGAGAACAGTGTGCGGAGGATGCCTGTCCTCCAACAGGTATCGTATGCTCTCTCCAGATCAAAAAATATTGCTACCGTTTGGCGTTTCCAGAGAAAATTGTTCATGATATAAGTGGAGAGAGCAACAAGATGGTCAACTGCAGAACGATGCTTCCGAAATCCACATTGGGCTGGTGTTAAAAGACTGCGGGATTCCAGCCACCAAGCTAAACGGTAATTCACCATACCCTCCAAAACCTTACAGACACTACTCGTGAGAGAAATGGGGCGATAGCTAGAGGGGAGATGTTTGTCCTTTCCAGGTTTCGGAACGGGAACGACAACAGCTTCCCGCCACCGTCTGGGAAAGGTACTGTCGGTCCAAATTCGATTATAAAGGCGAAGGAGGTAACGCAGACTATGGGTTGATAAATGAAGCAACATTTGGACATGGATACCATCCGGTCCTGGGGCGGAGGAGCGAGAAGAGAGGGCATGTTGGAGTTCCCGCATGGAGAAAACAGTATTGTAGCTTTCGTCATTTTGAGAGGAGAAAGCAAGATGTCGCTCTTCCGCTACACGTTTCTTCGGGAGAAACGCTGGCGGGTACTTTGAAGAGCTCGAAATCTCAGCAAAGTGCTGACCCAACGAGTTAGAAATTGCGACGGGGTCCACTAAGGTATCATGCGCGACAGTGAGCCCAGAGACCGGGGAGAAACCAGGCGCGCCTGAGAACCGTCGAAGCCAACTCCATACTTCCTAGGAGGGAGTGAAGGTGTTAAATGAGCTAATAAAGAATTTCCAGCTTGCCTTCTTGCTATCGCGGATGACGCGACGGCATCGCGCACGGAGCTGCTTATAGCGGATACAGTTGGCCAAAGTAGGATGGTGGCGGAAAACGCGAAGAGCACGTCGCCGCTCACGTATTGCGTCACGGCAAGCCTCGTTCCACCAAGGAACAGGGGGGCGCCGGGGCAATTCGGAGGTGCGTGGTATTGAACGTTCCGCAGCTGTAAGAATAACGTCGGTAATATGTGTGACCTCATCGTCGACGCTGGGAAAGCGACGGTCATCGAATGTCGCTAGAGACGAAAAAAGTGTCCAATCGGCTTGGGCAAATTTCCAGCGTCGCGAGCGCATGTATGGCAGTGGAGGCTGCAGTCTAAGGACACATGGAAAGTGGTCACTCGAGTGTGTATCATCAAGGGTGAACCATTCGAAGCGCCAAGCTAGCGGAACAGTACCGACTGCAAGGTCCAAATGAGATAAATGTGTCGTGGAGGCAGACAAAAATGTGGGGACCCCAGTGCTGAGGCAAACTAGATCCGCTTGGTGGAAGACGTCTAGCAATAGAGAGCCACGTGGACAAGGATGTGGAGATCCCCAAAGCGGGTGGTGGGCATTGAAGTCCCCAACCAGCAAATAGGGGTGTGGAAGCTGACCAAGAAGATGAAGTAGATCAGCTCGTGCCATTGGTGTGGACGATGGAATGTATACAGTACAAAGAGAGAACGTGTAACCGGAAAGGGAAAGACGGACGGCGACAGCTTGGAAGGAAGTGTGTAAGGGGATTGGGTGATAATGGAGAGTATCATGGAGAAGAATCATAAGTCCTCCATGGGCTGGAGAGCCTTCAACAGAGGGGAGATCATATCGGACGGACTGAAAATGAGGGAGAACAAAGCAGTCATGGGGACGCAGCTTTGTTTCCTGAAGACAGAAGATGACTGGCGAGTAGGATCGTAAGAGGATCGACATTTCATCCTGATTGGCTCGAATGCCGCGGATATTCCAGTGGATAATGGACATGGGGTGAACGGAAAATGGAGGAATGTGAACAAAGTTGCTGTCAACTCAAAGACTGCTCGGAGCTAGCGACCGACAGCATGGAATGGCATTCAGCCGAAGGCAGAAGATCCTGATCCATAAGTTGGTCAGGAGCAGCTCCTGCCACCAGCGATCGGCCGGTTGACCGGCCACCAGCAGTGCGCCTCGGCGACACAGAAGACGGCCGAGGGCGATTTCCGCCAGGTGGTGCTGTAGATGGGACACGCCTTGGCGGAGAAGGAGAGAAACTGGGTTTCTTTGTAGCCTTCTTGGAAGTATGATGTTTAGATGAAGGAGGAACCGATGGTTGTGAAGTTGCGGTACGTAAAAACTCTTCACGAGTATGCTCTTTTTTCGAAGACTTGGCGTCTGACTTTTGGGCTCGAGATTTAACAGAACCCGACGAAGGGTGAGCCATAGAGTGGGCAGGCGAAAGTGGTGAGGTTGAACGGGCGATCTTGGCGCTGTCCGATCGGACGACCGTGGTACTAAAGGTGAGGTCGCAAGTCTGCGTGGCCGCCTCCTTTGTTGGCCGAGGAGAAGCCAGGACAGTGCTGTATTTTCCTGTCTGAGGCACGGTGGGCTGTCGACTGGCGAATAATTTTCGAGCAGCAAAGGTCGACACCTTTTCCTTCACACCGATTTCCTGGATGAGCTTTTCGTCCTTAAAAACGGGGCAATCTCTAGAGGAAGCAGGGTGGTCACCCATACAGTTGATGCAGCGAGGGGATGGAGGTGGACAAGCACCCTCATGGGCATCCTTGCTACACGTAACACATTTGGCCGGATTAGAACAGGACTGGCTGGTGTGATTGAACCGCTGACATCGATAGCAACGCGTAGGGTTGGGGACGTAAGGGCGAACGGAAATTATCTCATAGCCTGCTTTGATTTTCGATGGGAGTTGAACTTTGTCAAATGTCAAGAAGACAGTGCGGGTTGGAATGATGTTCGTGTCAACCCGTTTCATAACTCTATGAACAGCCGTTAAGCCCTAGTCAGACAGGTAGTGCTGAATTTCTTCGTCAGACAATCCATTGAGGGAGCGTGTATAAACGACTCCACGCGAGGAATTTAAGGTACGGTGCGGTTCCACCCGGACAGGGAAGGTGTGGAGCAGAGAAGTACGCAGCAATTTTTGTGCCTGGAGGGCATTGTGTGTTTCTAACAACAGGGTGCCATTCCGTAATCTGGAACAAGACTTTACAGGACCTGCAATTGCGTCGACACCTTTCTGAATAATGAAAGGGTTGACCGTGGAGAAGTCGTGACCTTCGTCAGACCGAGAAACAACAAGGAAATGTCGCAACGATGGAAGAACCGTCTGTGGCTGAGACTCAGTATACTTACGTTTGTGAGCAGACATAGTGGAAGGTGAGGAAACCATTGCGGAAGAATCCCCCATGATTACCGGCGTCTCCAATGGCGCGCTCCTCCCTTGTGGGGGCCCTCTCTGAGGGCACTCCCGCCTTAGGTGATTGTTCACACCTCAGGTCACACCTCCCGACAAACGGACGGAGGGACCAATCGGCACTTTCGGAAGGTATCAGCTCGGGTAATCACCCCTCCCTGGGCCTGGCCGTTACCAGGGGGTACGTACGTGTCCTACCTGTCTACCCAGGGCGGGGAATTACGCGTTACCCTGTCACCGGCTACGCACAAAGGGCGTGGGTCGGCCTTCAGACACGCACAGGGAGGAAGAAAGAGAAAGGGAAAGGAAAGAAGAGAGGTCTCAAATGCCGCAGCGGAGAAAAGAGTAAAGAGAAGAGGTAAGGAAAGGAGAAGGACAAAGAAAGGAAGAAGACAGAAAAGCAAGGAAGGCGAAGAATGCAGTACATTTACGAGCGTCCGTCTCCGGACATAGGCACAAACCATACTCCCAGATGGGGAGAAAGGGAAGGAAAGAGCCAGAGGTGAGGGGAGGAGGGGTGAAGAGAGGGATGGGGAAGGATGCGGAAAGGGAAGGTATGCAGCCCGGAAAGGAAGGAATGCCACGGACACCCTGGGGGGGGGGGGGGAGGGGGGTGTATGCTGACTCAATTTTTCAGACTAAAGAAAGGACATGAAGACATGCTTGGGAGGCAGTTGCATGTCTGTCAGCCTGAAGTCAGTCTTTTGAACTGACTAGGGTAAGTGCAAGTGGCATAGCAGTATGTTCATGGTACAGGTGTCAACAGCAGACATCAACAGTATTTGCAGTGACAAACTTGGTTTCATATTATAAGTTATCTGGTGCAAACTGAGGACAATTAGGAGAACATTGTAAAATAGGAACCAAGTGAATAAGACAGTGCAGTTGTTCAGAAAATGACCTCATATGAGGACAGAGTTTGGTCTATCTGGCCACAGTAATTGAAATTTTCAGTGGTTATCCTATATATTTCAGGCAAAATGGTTCCTTCAGCAAGGTCTTAGCTGATCACCTGTTCTATCCTCATAAAAACATGCTTATATATACTATTTGTATGTGCAGTAAAACGACAAAAGTCATGGGATATCTCCTAATATTGTATCAGACCATCTTATACCCGTTATAGTGCACAAATTCGATGTGGCACAGACTCGTCAAGAAATAGGAAGTCCCCAGCAGAAATATAGACCCTTGCTGCCTCTATAGCTGTCCATAATTGCAAAAGTGTTGCCGGTGCAGGATTTTGTACGCAAGCTGACCTCTTGATTATTTCCCACAAATGTTCAATTGGTGGCCAAATCATTCGCTCTAACTACCCAGAATGTTCTTCAAACCGATCACGAACAATTGTGGCACAGTGTCACGGTACATTGTCGCCTATAAAAATTCTGTACGGTTTGGTGACACGAAGTCCATGAATGGCTGCAAACAGTCTCCAATTACCCCAATACAACCATTTCCAGTCAATTATCAATTCAGTTGGATCCATTCTAAGTAAATATGGCACACACCATTACGAAGTCACTACCAGCTTGCAACGTGCATTGTTAACAACTTGGGCCCTTGACTTCATGGGATCTGTGCCACACTCAAACCCTACCATCAGCTCTTACCAACTGAAAACAAGACTCACCTGACCCAGCCACAATTTCCCAGCCACCTAGGGTCCAACCGATATGGTCACCAGCCCAGGAAAGGCACTGCAGGCAACACCGTGCTGTCAGCAAAGGCACTGGCATCGGTCATCTGCTGCCGTAGCCTATTAATGCCACATTTTGCAGCACTGTCCTTGTGGACATGTTTGTCATACATTCCAAATTGATTCCTGCAGTTACTTCATTGTTAGCACTGACAACTCTACGCAAATGCCACTGCTCTCGCTTGTTAAGTGAAAGCAGTCGGCCACTGAATTATTTGTGGTCAGTGATGAGAGGTAACGCCTGAAATCTGGTATTCTCGGCACACTCTTGACACTGTGGACTGCAGACTATTGAATTCCCAAACAATTTCTGAAATGGGGTGTCCCATGCGTCTAGCTCCGACTGCCATTCCTCGTTCAAAGTCTGTTAATTCCCACCGTGTGGCCATAATCATGTCAGAAACTTTTTCAGATGAATCATCTGAGTACAAATGACAGCTCCGCCAATGCAGTTCCCCTTTTATGCCTTGTGTATGCGATACTACCACCATCTGCATATATGCATATCACTATACTATGGCCGGCCGAAGTGGCCATGCGGTTAAAGGCGCTGCAGTCTGGAACCACAAGACCGCTACGGTCGCAGGTTCGAATCCTGCCTCGGGCATGGATGTTTGTGATGTCCTTAGGTTAGTTAGGTTTAACTAGTTCTAAGTTCTAGGGGACTAATGACCTCAGCAGTTGAGTCCCATAGTGCTCAGAGCCATTTGAACCATTTTGAACTATACTATGACTCTTGTCCCCTCAGTGTATATTTTCATTGCACATGGTCCCATCACTGGGAGTTAATTCCTGTACGAATAAATAAATAAAAATATTTCATAAACTATTTTCGGATGAGTAGTGCGTTGTGTAATGAATTATTACTGTTGATAAGATGTAAAACAATGAAGCAAAATATACTGAGAGATGCAATCACATTTGACTAGAGATTAGGAGCCAATTTTGAGATTTCTAGCAAACATGTAAGTCAATCAAATGCTCGAAGTTTAGTGCTGTAACATTAGCAAACACAATTAGGAAAATTTGTATGGAAAATGCAGCAAACATTTACGCCCAGGGAGAATATATTCAGGTAATTACGTTAAAACATTCTTCAATTATCTGGTGAAACTGACATGCATTTCACAGACAACTTACTAATCATTGCATATGATGTACTTTTTGAAGTGTAAGTACTTCTCCACACTGCCATGTAATTAAACAAGACAATATTATGTTTTCAAATAAATAAAGAAATGACACAATGAATCCTTCAGTGACCACCCTACAATCATAAATATAATGCCTACTCACACATAGGCACATAAAATTGTCTTGTGTGCATGTCTTAATTCCACATAAGCAGAAATTTCATTTTTTTTTAAATTATCGATGTATTCCTTTGAAGACTTAACTGCACAGAGACTTTGTTTCTGAGTGACACACTATGAATTCAAGCATCACCTCTTCGCTCATTTTAAGAAGTAGAGCAGTGAACCACCTACATCTAGAACAAGGAATAAAGACAAACTGAAAACCAACAGTGCACACTAATACAATGTGCCTGGTTCATTAAGCTCTGTTACCATCTGAAATGTGAATATTGTCAAATCATCAATATTCAACCTCACAAGCACAGTATGTCTTGAAAATTACTGAGAATATTTTGGGACCATCAATATTTTTGTCATTGACAATGCAGCAATATGTTCCCTACAGTTGGTATGTTGAAGGTTTAAAAATATTATAGAAGATGTGAGGGCCAATTTGGAGAATTTTTTATCGAAGGACTGCACACATTTGTTTTTGAAATAATATCTGTCACTGTTACTTATTGTCATATATAAATGCATGGACACACACACACACACACACACACACACACACACACACACACACACACACACACACACAGAGAGAGAGAGAGAGAGAGAGAGAGAGAGAGAGAGAGAGAGAGGGGGGGGGGGGGAGGAGGAAGGGGCGGGAGGCAGAGGGGGGGAAGGGGCGGGAGGGAGGGACGGAGGGAGAGGAAGGAAGGGGCGGGAGGGAGGGACGGAGGGAGAGGAAGGAAGGGGCGGGGGGAGGGAGGGAGGGAGAGGAAGGAAGGGGCGGGGGGAGGGAGGGAGGGGCGGGGGGAGGGAGGAAGGGGCGGGGGGAGGGAGGAAGGGGCGGGGGGAGGGAGGAAGGGGCGGGGGGAGGGAGGAAGGGGCGGGGGGAGGGAGGAAGGGGCGGGGGGAGGGAGGAAGGGGTGGGGGGAGGGAGGGAGGGAGGGAGGGAGGGAGAGGAAGAGGTGGGGGGAGGGAGGGAGAGGGAGGAAGGGAGGGAGAGATGTGTAGGTAGGTTTTGGGCATGTGTGAACACTCTGCTAGAGACAGAATTATGGAACAGTGCTGAAGTCTCAGTAACGTCCAGGAATGATTTGAAAGTAGTCACACTTACTTCCACATCACCTGCTGCGAGGCCTTTGGAATTCGATGAACATGGATACCATGACCCAGTCTTCTTGGTCTTCAGCTGCTCCGGGGACCGAGACCGGAACATCCTGCCACGTGAACAATTATCCCTCTTATTCCCTTGCGGTATTAAGGATCCATATTGGACTCTATACCGTCTCATATTGGCAGTTTAAGACCTGCAGTATATAATCAATAAAATGTTAGCTGCTAACAGCATGCCCATATTAATGACCAATAACTTAGCATAAAGCTTAAGAATAAGTGTATACTGTCTGAAAATCTACCATGCAGCTTACTTTAAATTTCCCAGAATATATTTACGATAGTTTAATTAATAACCCATATTGGTGGTTTTTAAATTATTAGTAATGTATTCTGCTCCAGGAAGTAATATTCTTGATCACTTACGTATTTACATATATTATTACTAATTTTTTATAGTATTAGCTCAAGTGCAACAAGTGAAATAATGGGGTGGAGACAGAAAAGACTTGCAGGAAACTACAAAGAAGTAACAAATTCTTTACAGCAATAGCGTTTTCACATCAAGATTGCAGTAATAAACAGAAACTCCTCTATCAAGAAATCAAAGCAGTAATAGCTGGACAAACTAAAAAATTGTTCATCAGTAGATACATTAAGCGTAAAAAGAGTGCTTATGGTGTCAACGGCTGTTGTCTTGCATGCTAATGATAGTAACAACTTGTGTTATGTGATGTGTTATGGGAACTGAATACGACAAATTGCGAGTCAATTGTCAATATGAAATTACAATGCGCATTTATAATAATTCTCTATGATTCATAATAAAATTAGGTAGTATTTTGATCAATTACATCAGAATTTAATCACATCATTGCAAAACTGAAAATACAACGTATATGGAGTTACTGCAATGACGAACATATATCTTGGGCTACCCTACACATCCATATATTACAGCAATCTTATTTTCATGCTGAGATTCATTGGCTTCACAAACTGACAAGCAAATTTCCACTTTACAACCCAAAAATGGCTCGTCCTTACTACTGGTCAGTCTGTCAGCACATAGTTTTATTCCATTCAGTAGCTAAATACAAAAACCAGTAACCAACCTAAAAATCCAGTAAAAGTTATTTTGGCACTCTCCATATTGAAAACAAACTTAACTGATTCATATCTTCTGCCAAAAGCAGTCATTAGATACAGACTTACTCATTGACTACTGTACACTATAACCTGGTTGCCTGCTACCACCACCAGTGAATTGCCAATATCACCACACAACACAAGAACTGTAAGTACACTTTAGCCTAGATTAAATAAACACTTGGTACAGCTATTTACATTTCAGAACAATACCACTAACTACACTATTTCTGTGACAATTACCTCCTTACATTCCTGGGAGACAAAAAACTGCGTCACCAATAAGTACAACACACAACATACTTAAAATAAATCAACCGCATTTGCAGCATATAAACTGCTGTCTTACAAATTTTCACTCTGGATCTCTCCACTACTTCCGGAGCAACCAGCAATTAACGATTCATGAGAAGCAGGAACTCTGGAAAAAATTTCATTACTCACATTTTCACTACATTGTTATGTTCAGTAGTTCTGAATAGATTTCACTGACACCACTTCATTCACTGCATCTTCGCTGATGTTATTGCTATTGTCTCCATCCATTTCACTTCAGTGGATTTAATTCAAATGATTTGCTTAAATAGTTCTCGGTGAAGTACTCATGCAGTTCTTTAATAATTCTTCATGTTCCACAATTCTTGAATTTTACCCGCTGCATTTTATATTTTGTAACAAACTATTTACATAACTTTATGTCATCTGCCACTGTCAAATAGTGTGATCTGTGGTGTCAAAATTTGTGGATAAAAAACTTGGGTCAAGTTTGCTAAAATTCCTTTATTGTTTACCGTACTAGTTTCAGCTCAATGACAGATCTCAAATACATGGAATATCATATAAGAGATGAGCAATAGCAAAATACATTTAATATTCAAACTTCCATTACATGAAACATATCAATAAAAATTATTACTTAATTCTGTGTGTATCAGCCACCGGGCATTACTCATCACCAACACCACCATCTGTTGAGCTGAATAGTTCTTGTTGTCATGCACACATTGAAAAATTTTCTAGATCGTGATCAAAAATAAAAACATACCACTTATCCAAATATACTTTGAACGTCTTTATTTTTGTCACAACCTATGCATTTTTCAGCATGTACATGACAATAAGAGTGATTCAGCTCAACACATTATGACAATGTGTAATGTCTGGTGGCGGACAGACACACAATTAAGTAATAATTTTTATTGGTATGTATCAAATTATGTAAGTTTAAATATAAAATGAATTTCACAATTGTTCTCCTCTTATATGCTATTTTCTATATTTTTAATCTGAAGAGGCCTCCGCAATGAGGTGTAACTATCAATCAATAAAGGAATTTTAGTGACTGTGGTGCAAAAAAGAGACAGAGTTGCAACAAATATGGGTGTTTGTTTAGTAGCTGACCAGTTTTGGGCTACGCCCATTCTCAAACCAACCAACGTATAAAAGTAAAAATTACAGTTTATCTAAACACATGTTGCTTTAAATATGGATGCAAAGCATAAATGGACAGCACAACACAACACTACATACCAATGTTTGCCCTACAAAATGTCTGACAAAATAGCAGTAAACAAAATGCATACATATGCGTATGGTCCCAAGTAACATTTGTTAATGAATTATACTGGTCAAATTGGAAGCTACGAGGAAACCTAAGGAAGGGGGGAGGGGGCTCTTTGGGCTGTGATTATTTTATTTTGGGAAATATTGTTTCCATAGCAATTCACAGTCTTAAAAAACAAGCAGTGTATGAAACAGATTACATAACGTGTGTGGTACATACATACTCTTTGTAAACATGCTTATCTACACACACAAAATATGATGTAATACTAAGCCCTAACTTACAGATCCAAAGAGGGTAAGATCTACAAGCCATAAGGCATGAAAATGTCAATATGTCTTCATTGAATTACAATGCCGCATTGCTACATTGTAGCCTACATAGCGCTGCCATTCCATAGCACAGTTGTGGCAAAGATGCCAAACATGAGCGCAAACCGCAAACAAATGTTTAAACAAAGTTTAAAAAACACGCCATTAAAAGATATCTACAAGCCTAGTTATTTTTTTACACTTTTAGATTAAAAATGTACCTGTCTATGTCATGCATAAAGAGAGAGAGAACAGTAAGATCACATGCAGAAGTAATTACATGAAATAAAAAGTAATTATCTAAAACAGTAACATCTGAGCAATCAATACAATTCCCATGATAGGAAGGAGGAAGGGGGCTTAAAGGAAAGCAGGCGGTGGAAAGGAAAGCAAGAGCAGGCGGTGGAAAGGAAAGCAAAAGCAGGCGGTGGAAAGAAAAGCAAAAGCAGGCGGTGGAAAGGAAAGCAAAAGCAGGCGGTGGAAAGGAAAGCAAAAGCAGGCGGTGGAAAGGAAAGCAAAAGCAGGCGGTGGAAAGGAAAGCAGGCGGTGGGAACGAAGTGGATGAGCTGAAAGGGTTAGAATAGGGCAAGAAATGCTCGGGAGTGGAGGGGGGAGGGTATGTGCCCGTGGAGAGGGGGGGGGGGGGGTTGGCAGGAAAGCCGGAAAAGGTGACAAGAGTGAGTCTAAATTGAGGATTCTACCGAAGTAAGGTGTAACGTTTATTTACAAATGTGCTAAGCTATGAGTTACAATAAACATTTTACACAATTATATGGGGTGATTATAATTAAAGTTAAACTTTTTAGAAATAACACCACTGGTCAGAATGAGGTCAAATTGCAACAGAATATTATCGGAGAAGGGGGAAAACATAAGGCAGAAGAAAAAAAAAAAATAATGTGAAAATTGATCAATAGATGGTGCTGTATATGTCAGAATATGTAAATTAAAACACCTGCCATGTGCACGACACATTAAAGTTGGTATAAACACACTGAGTACATGGCTTTTCCTCCTTTTGCATTTGCGATGTTTCCCATAACTGTCTCAATGCATGATCATGCTGTATTTGTAAAGCTGTATTACAAGAATGATGACTGTGCAGAAGTTCTGGACACTGAAGGGTTTGAAAAAAGGCATTCGTATGATGACTGCCATGGGTCTAGAGAAAATGATTCAGAAATTCGAAAAGACGGGTTCTTTTGGTGTGCAACCTGGTAGAGGAAGGAAACGAATTGATTTGATGTTAGTGGAAGCAATCACCACAGCAATGCAGGAGGAGACGAGTGGTAGTGTGTAAATGTGTAGTGCACAGAGAACTGCCTAAACATTGGACATACCCGTGAGCACAGTGCATAAAATTCTATGAAACATCCTTCTTTGCTATCCATTCAAAATTAGCCATGTGCACAAGCTGCTTCCTACTGAGCTGCCAGCAAGAGAGACCTTTGCTTTAGAATTCCTTGCTCGCATGGAAGTGGACAATGATTGGCTGTGGAAGATTTTGTGGACAGACAAAGCCCACTTCCCTCTGACAGGATATGTCAATATACAGAACTGTCGAATATGGGCAACAGAAAATCCACAAGCAAGTCAACCAGTACCACTTCATCCTGAAAAGGCCACTGTGTGGTGCAGGTTTACGGCATCATTTATCATTGGGCCATACTTTTTAGAAAAACAGGTGCTTCTGGTCCTGTTACCTGTACCGACACTGGTAAGCTCTATGAGTGTATTTCGCACAACTACATGATTCCAGCTCTCCAACAGTGTGGATGGGATGGGATAATTTTGATGCAAGATGGCACACCTCTGCACATAGCAACTCCAGATAAGCAGCTGCTGTAGCGCCATTTCGGAAATGCTAGAATTATCAGCCACCATTTCCCTATAGCCTGGCTGTGCTGATCACCTGTCTTAATCCTTGTGACTTCAGGCTGTGGGGCTATTTGAAATATGTTGTGTTCAGTGTTCCGATTACAAACTTAGCTGCATTGAAGGTACACATTGCGCAACACATTCTGAATGTGACCCTAGAAACACTTCAATTAGTTGTGGAACATGCTGTTTCTCGATTTCAACTTTTTGCAGTGAACGGTGGACACCATATTGAACATGTTTTGCACCAGTCACATGGAATTTAATACTCCAATTTGATTGATGCTTTTTATGCAGTTTTTGGCCTAAGGACAATTAAAAACCAATGTGATTGATGCTTTTTATGCAGTCTTTGGCCTCAGAACAATTAAAATCTGATGTGAGTGATGCTTTTTATGTGATTTTTTACCTCAGGATAGTTCAATTTTTTTCCCATTTGATGTGAGATGACCTAGCCATGGTGGATGGGCTTGCATAGCTAACAGTATCACATCTACACACCCATGCACACTGAGTAATACAATCTGTTTAATGTCAGACGTACACCTTAGACATTGTTGTACGATTCATTTGTCTTTTTAGTCAACCACTATTAAATTATGATGCTTCCAGCACCATCTATAGCTGCATTTTGTAACTATTTATGTTTCTTCTGTCATACATTTTCCCCCTTCTCCGATAATATTCTGTTGCAATTTGACATCATTCTGACCAGTGGTGTTATTTCTACAGTAGTTTGAAAGTTTAACACTATACATAAAATTATTTTTAGAAAACCGGTGTACCATAAAATAAAATGACTGAACATAATGGCTGGAATTTAACACTGCCAAGCATGGGCTGCTCTCACTGTATACAGGACAAACATTTCAAACTATGTTGTAAATATCCACAACACTGTGCGAGTAAGAACAAAAATCTTTTCAAGAAGGTATAATCCTGCCAAAGATAAGACTTCACAGCTATATAATTAAGTGATTAAAGTAAATAGCAAAATTACAAATAAGGAAAGACACAGGGAGCAGAAAGGGGAGGCTAAAGTGCAAAAGATTTCTAAGATGAAGATATAGCCTATTAGGGTACAATAAGTATTCAAAACTAAACAAGATATAAATGAGCATAAATTACAATCTGAATACAATGAATACATCAAACTGAATAAAATAGTACACTGTAGCCACTGCTACACAATCTAACGTGCATAAGCCATTCTCAAGGCTAAAAACATGATGACAAGATGGGGAGGAAGGAAAGGTGAGAAAAGGACAAGTAGGAAGGCTGAGGAAATTGCTGCTGCAACTGGCAGGGGGTGCAAGGGGGGGAGGGGGGGGGGGGAAGCATTGGGGAGGGGGGGCGGGTAACAAGAAGGAAAAGTTTTAGAAAGGAGAATTGGGTGCAAAGGGTGATTGGCAGCAGGTGGTGTTTTTTTTTTTTTACGAACATTCGATATGCAAACCATAAGTGATCCGGCAGATGTCAATACAGTAATCGAATTATTGCCATACCCTCCCAGCATGGCATCGTCAACTGTGGCAGTCGTTTCCCATATTGTCTCTCGGAGTTCTGCTACATCACGTGGAGAGGTGATACATACACCAGATCTTTAATGTGTCCCCGCAGAAAAAAGGCACACGGAGTGAGAGCTGGTGATCAAGGAGGCCATTTCATGAAACAGCTCGCTCCGCACCTGAACTCAACGTGTTTGTATCTAGTGCTGACTGTCAGCAAATTACCTAACTACTCTGTGGCGGTATACATGAAAACAAGCTTTCAGGATTTCTCTTCAAAATGACATATGTATAATACCTGTACAATGTTTGGTTATTGTGCAGTAAATAATTGAAAGTGTTCCCAGACTTTATGTACACCCTGCATAATTGCAGAAGTATGGATTATAGCACATTCCTGGAGAGAGCAAAGGATCTGTTAAACAAAAAGTCTACAAGTTCATTTTTAACTTGGTTCCTTGGGAGCGTATCACCTACTACACAGGCCAAACAGGTAGAAATTTTATCATCTGTTATAAAGAGAATTTTAACCAGAACAATAAGGCCACATTCAATTAGCATCTCCTAAAGGGGCACCATTCCATGGATAGTATAGATAGTACTTTACAAGTCAAGCATATATGCAACAAGGGGGATGCAGACGGTTGTCAGTGACAATTAGAAATTTTACGAACAAAAGAAAAGAACCTGATAAAATTCTAAACGAACAAGTAGATTTTCAGTTTAACAGATTCTTTGCTCTCTTCATGAATGTGCTGTAATCCATTTTATTGTGATTATTTAGAATGTTTGTCTTCCACCCCCCTCTCCCCATGGGCTCCTCCTATTCCCCCTGTGTCCCCACTTTCAATACATCCCCTTTCCCAAAATTTTTCCTTCTCATTATGAACCCCCCTCCCCCCCAACTGCAACCCAATTTCCCCAGCCTTCCTGTTTCTGATTCTCCTTTCCCGTCCTTTCTTTAGGATCTCCCTTATCCTTTCTCTCTGCCCTCACTCCCTGCCGACTACACCTGCCTCCTTCCCATCACTATGCAACAACGCCCTTCCTCCCACAATGTATACCAGTTGCTACAGTGGGCTATTTTATTCAATTGTATTCGAATTGTAATTTATGCTCATTTATATTCTGTATATATACAGAAACCAGATGGCAGTTATAAGAGTCGTGCGGCATGAAAGGGAAGCAGTGGTTGGGAAGGGAGCGAGACAGGGTTGTAGCCTCTCCCCGATGTTATTCAATCTGTATATTGAGCAAGCAGTAAAGGAAACAAAAGAAAAATTCGGAGTAGGTATTAAAGTCCATGGAGAAGAAATAAAAACGTTGAGGTTCGCCAATGACATTGTAATTCTGTCAGAGACAGCAAAGGACTCGGAAGAACTGTTGAACGGAATGGACAGTGTCTTGAAAGGAGGATATAAGATGAACATCAACAAAAGCAAAACGAGATTAATGGAATGCAGTCTAATTAAGTCGGGTGATGCTGAAGGAATTAGATTAGGAAATGAGACACTTAAAGTAGTAAAGGAGTTTTGCTATTTGGAGAGCAAAATAACTGATGACGGTCGAAGTAGAGAGGATATAAAATGTAGACTGGCAATGGCATGGAAAGCGTTTCTAAAGAAGAGAAATTTGTTAACATTGAGTCTACATTTAAGTGTCAGGTAGTCGTTTCTGAAAGAATTTTTATGGTGTGTATGGAAGTGAAACATGGACGATAAATAGTTTAGACAAGAAGAGAATAGAAGCTTTCGAAATGTGGAGCTATAGAAGAATGCTGAAGATTAGATGGGTAGATCACATAACTAATGAGGAGGTATTGAATAGAATTGGGGAGAAGAGGAGTTTGTGGCACAACTTGACAAGAAGAAGGGACCGGTTGGTAGGTCATGTTCTGAGGCATCAAGGGATCACAAATTTAGCACTGAAAGGCAGCGTGGAGGGTAAAAATCGTAGAGGGAGACCAAGAGATGAATAGACTAAGCAGATTCAGAAGGATGTAGGCTGCAGTAGGTACTGGGAGATGAAGAAGCTTGCACAGGATAGGGTACATTGGAGAGCTTCATCAAACCAGTTTCAGAACTGAAGACCACATCAACAACACAATTTAATTATTTACTTTTAATCACTTACGGTGTAATGTGGGTGCCTCTTACTAAGTGTACTTTTGGCAAGACTATGCCTTCCAGAAACATTTGTGTGCTTACTCACTCAACATTGTGGGCATTCACAAGAATGTTTGTCGTATATGCCTTGAGAGCAACTTGTGCCTGAAAAAGGTACGTCCGAGTCATTATGTTTTGTCATTTTACTTCATGGTACGTATACAGTTTTTCCAAAAATATTTTTATGTATAATTGTGGAAAATATTTATGGTAATGCATGGTACATTTATCAGTGGATTGTGCATTTGGAAATAAACATTGCAGCTTACTTTGATAGAATCCTCAATTTAGACTCCCCCTTGCCACATTTTCCCATCTCCTTCCTCCCCCTCTCTTTCTGAGTTTCGCCCGCCACATTCAAACCCTTTCATCACACCCTGGGAATTGTATTGGCTACTCGGATGCTAGTGTTTGTATAATTACTGTTTATTTTATGTAATTAATTCTGCAGGTAATCTTATTGTTGTATCTCTCTCTATGCATGATACAGACTGGTCCATTTTTAATTCAAAAGTGTAAAAAATAACTATGATTGTGCATGTCTTTTAATGGCATGTTTTTTTAAACTTTGTTTAAACATTTGTTTGCGATCTATGCTCGTGTTTGGCAACTTTGCCACAACTGTGCTACGGAATGGCAATACTATGTAGGCTACAATATAGCAATGCTGCATTATAATTCTATGATGGCACTGACGTTTTCATGCCTTATGGCATGCAGGTCGTACCCTCTCTGTATCTGTAAGTTAGGGCTTAGTATTACATCGTATTTTGTGCATGTACATAAGCACACATACAAAATATATGTATGTGGCACATATTTTATGTAATAGTTTTGTATGCTGCTTGTTTTTCACGATTGTGAATTGCTTGTTGTTGAAGACTATGCATTGCTGTGGAAACAACCTTTCCCGAAATAAAAGAATCATGGCCCAAAGAGGGCACCATCTCCCCTAGGTTTCCTAGTAGCTTCCAACTTGACCATGGCTAGAAGAGGACACCATCTTCCCTAGGTTTTCTAGCGGCTTCTGACTTGACTAGTGTAATTTGTTAACAAACATTAGTTAGGATGATATGCATCTGCATGGATTCTGTTTACTGCTATTGTGATAGACATTTTAGCTGGCAAACATCGATCGGTATGTATTGGTTGTGATATGCTATCCATTTATGCTTTGCAGTCATTAAACAATGTGTTTGGATAAATTGTAATTTTGACTTTCGTACATAGGTTGCTTTAAGAATGGGCGTAGCTAGAAACCAGTCACTGACTAAATAAACATCCATTTTAGTTGCAAATCTAGGCATTTCTTTTTGCATAACAATCTAAAAATGAGTTGCTGTCCCACTCTACACAGCACACTGGAGTTATGCAGATTTTAGCAATCCTGACATGATCTTTATCCACAAATTTTACATATTTTTTCATGGTATCTATAACATGGGTGGCCGTGGTCTGGAAAATAAGAGTACCGTACTTGATACTGGCAATGGAGATACTAGGTTCAATGCTCAGCAGGTGAGAGAATGAATTCTAGACCTTCCAGGGTGGTCCCTGGTCCACCTTGACTGCTATCAAAATGAATACTGCCACTCTTTCCCAGGGAACGTAAGAGGCAGCTGGAGTGATGGACTCACCCCCTCCTCAAGTGCCGTGACATACAAAAGGCTGTGTTATGCACACACTCTGGCCAAATGCCAGTCCACAGGCTGAGTGCCACAGGCTTGGCTTCACTTCTTTTTATATATATACTTTGCATAAAGTTAGTACAAGAATCTTAAATTTTAGGCAGTCTCTTCAATGAAACATTTGTTAGTGCTGTTTACATTATGCATATTTATAAGAAATACTGACCCATCAATGTCAGGAGCATAAATTATCCGTACTACTGTACAATTACTAAGATTTTTTTAAGCACATTACTTAAGTCTACTATATCCATAACTACAGAAATAAGCACATTACTTAGTATGTTTTTTAACTACTGAAAGAAATGCTCAAATTCACTGATTACAGGTATGCTCAAGCTTCTAATCTTTAAAACATAAATGACCCATTTTCACAAATGCTGGTCTCAGAGCTTGTGAAAACTTTCACATACTTTTCAACATGCCGCCTCCTATGGCACATATTCCAACAATGGCAAGGCAATCTGGAAAGGTATGAACCGAAATTCCATGGACAAAGTTACAACTGTGGATGAAGCCTAGCTCCAATTGGCAAATGAAATTTGTGACATTTTCAAGGAAAATACTCTGGAATTTGCCTTCACTGGTCAACATAAGTGACAAGAAGGTAAACTTCAGTACGTCAATCAAAATGTCATTTTATTCAAGATATACCAAACATGAAGAAAATAAAGAAGAGATTTGGAATAAAAATTCTCCATCAGAGGCAGCAAGAGACTTGGGCTAGCACCTGAACAGAATGAAGAATGTCTTGAAAAGAAGTTATAATATGAATACCTATGCATGCAAAACAAAGGCTAAAGAATGCTGTCAAATTAAAATGAGTAAAGCTGGGGTAATAAGATCAAGAAATGAGAGACAAAATAGGACTGATCTGCAATTTTGGGCAACAATATAACAGATGGTGGAAGAACAGAGGATATAAAAATGCAGACTGGCAACAGCAAGAAAAGTATTTTTGAAAAAATGGAAATTTGTTAATGTCAAATATAAATTTTAGGAAGCCTTTTCTGAAGGGATTTGTTTGGAGTGTAGCCTTGTATGGATGTGAAACATGAATGATCAACTGTTCATAGAAGGTTATCAAGTGCTGACGATCAAAGGGTAGATCATATAACTGAGAAGGTGGTACTGAATAGAATGGGAGAGAAAAGATATTTGTTTCACAACTTGAATAAAAGGAGGGATTGGTTGGTAAGACATATTCTGAAACATCGAGAGAGACCAACTCAGTACTGGAGATAAGCACGGGCAAGACGGGGTGGGGGAGGGGAATTATAGAGGGAGACCAAGAGATGAATACCGTAACAAAGTTCAAAAGGATGAAGGTAGTAGTAGTTATTAAGAGAGGAAGACTTGTACAGCACAAACTAATATGGAGAGCTGCATCAAACCAGTCCTCAGACTGAGGATTACAATAACTACAATCACAGGTTGAATTTGAAAGGGGAGTTCAGCTAAACGCAAGGAGCCTTGATTTTGGAATGAGGATTTCCATTTAGTGTTTCTTTTGTATCGTGGAAAATCTGTCAACTGATCTCTTCACACATTTGCAGCTTTTCATGCCAAGGTCAACCTTGCAATAAGTCCGTAAAGATAATAATATTTTATTGCATTTTACAACTTAGTTTTTCTCAGATACTGCTTGAAGTTTGGTTATAACAGAGCAAATACACAAAAAATAAGGTTCGTGACTTTTTCTTCTTCTTCTTCTTCTTCGGTGGTTTGGAATTATGATTTTTTAATACTTTCAACAGAGATTTGCCTCACATTTTAGATAATGCTTTTCATCCATAGACGTGTCTAGTTTAATGGAGATTCTGTGTCCTACATGGTTTGTCTGAATTCCCCAATCCTGAGCCTTTCAATGTTACAGTATGACATTCCCTCATTCTCAAAACTGCAAATTGTAATCAAAATTTTACTCTTCTATTTTAGAAGTTTTTCTTTAGTTGATACAGCTTGGTTTTTCAACATTAACTAATACAAGGCACGTTACAGATGTTATCTCACCTCCAAAACAATATCACACCTTTTGTCACTTTCGTAACCGAATACTACGGTTAACACTTAACAAGCTCTACTGTATGATTAAATGATGATGGTGTCCTCTTGGGTAAAATATTCCGGAGGTAAAATAGTCCCCCATTCGGATCTCCGGGCGGGGACTACTCAGGAGGACGTCGTTATCAGGAGAAAGAAAACTGGCGTTCTATGGATCGCAGCGTGGAATGTCAGATCCCTTAATCAGGCAGGTAGGTTAGAAAATTTAAAAAGGGAAATGGATAGGTTAAAGTTAGATATAGTGGGAATTAGTGAAGTTCGGTGGCAGGAGGAACAAGACTTTTGGTCAGGTGATTACAGGGTTATAAATACAAAATCAAATAGGGGTAATGCAGGAGTAGGTTTAATAATGAATAAAAAAATAGGAGTGCGGGTTAGCTACTACAAACAGCATAGTGAACGCATTATTGTGGCCAAGATAGACACAAAGGCCATGCCTACTACAGTAGTACAAGTTTATATGCCAACTACCTCTGCAGATGATGAAGAAATAGATGAAATGTATGACGAGATAAAAGAAATTATTCAGGTAGTGAAGGGAGACGAAAATTTAATAGTCATGGGTGACTGGAATTCGTCAGTAGGCAAAGGGAGAGAAGGAAACATAGTAGGTGAATATGGATTGGCGGGAAGGAATGAAAGAGGAAGCCGCCTTGTAGAATTTTGCACAGAGCATAACTTAATCATAGCCAACACTTGGTTCAAGAATCATAAAAGAAGGTTGTATACCTGGAAGAATCCTGGAGATACTAAAAGGTATCAGATAGATTATATAATGGTAAGACAGAGAGTTAGGAACCAGGTTTTAAATTGTAAGACATTTCCTGGGGCAGATGTGGATTCTGACCACAATCTATTGGTTATGAACTGCAGAAACTGCAAAAAGGTGGGAATTTAAGGAGATGGGACCTGGATAAACTGAAAGAACCAGAGGTTGTAGTGAGTTTCAGGGAGAGCATAAGGGAACAACTGACAGGAATGGGGGAAAGAAATACAGTAGAAGAAGAATGGGTAGCTCTGAGGGATGAAGTAGTGAAGGCAGCAGAGGATCAAGTAGGTAAAAAGACGAGGGCTAATAGAAATCCTTGGGTAACAGAAGAAATATTGAATTTAATTGATGAAAGGAGAAAATATAAAAATGCAGTAAATGAAGCAGACAAAAAGGAATACAAACGTCTCAAAAATGATATCGACAGGAAGTGCAAAATGGCTAAGCAGGGATGGCTAGAGGACAAATGTAAGGATGTAGAGGCTTGTCTCACTAGGGATAAGATAGATACTGCCTACAGGAAAATTAAAGAGACCTTTGGAGAGAAGAGAACCACTTGTATGAATATCAAGAGCTCAGATGGCAACCCAGTTCTAAGCAAAGAAGGGAAGGCAGAAAGGTGGAAGGAGTATATAGAGGGTTTATACAAGGGCGATGTACTTGAGGACAATATTATGGAAATGGAAGAGGATGTAGATGAAGACGAAATGGGAGATAAGATACTGCGTGAAGAGTTTGACAGAGCACTGAAAGACCTGAGTCGAAACAAGGCCCCGGGAGAGCCAGTCATGACAAAACTCTACCATCTGGTGAGCACGATGTATGAGACAGGCGAAATACCCTCAGACTTCAAGAAGAATATAATAATTCCAATCCCAAAGAAAGCAGGTGTTGACAGATGTGAAAATTACCGAACTATCAGTTTAATAAGTCACAGCTGCAAAATACTAACGCGAATTCTTTACAGACGAATGGAAAAACTGGTAGAAGCCGACCTCGGGGAAGATCAGTTTGGATTCCGTAGAAATGTTGGAACACGTGAGGCAATACTGACCTTACGACTTATCTTAGAAGAAATATTAAGAAAAGGCAAACCTACGTTTCTAGCATTTGTAGACTTAGAGAAAGCTTTTGACAATGTTAACTGGTATACTGTCTTTCAAATTCTGAAGGTGGCAGGGGTAAAATACAGGGAGCGAAAGGCTATTTACAGTTTGTACAGAAACCAGATGGCAGTTATAAGAGTAGAGGGGCATGAAAGGGAAGCAGTGGTTGGGAAGGGAGTGAGACAGGGTTGTAGCCTCTCCCCGATGTTATTCAATCTGTATATTGAGCAAGCAGTAAAGGAAACAAAAGAAAAATTCGGAGTAGGTATTAAAATTCATGGAGAAGAAGTAAAAACTTTGAGGTTCGCCGATGACATTGTAATTCTGTCAGAGACAGCAAAGGACTTGGAAGAGCAGTTGAACGGAATGGACAGTGTCTTGAAAGGAGGATAGAAGATGAACATCAACAAAAGCAAAACGAGGATAATGGAATGTAGTCAAATTAAGTCGGGTGATGCTGAGGGAATTAGATTAGGAAATGAGACACTTAAAGTAGTAAAGGAGTTTTGCTATTTAGGGAGTAAAATAACCGATGATGGTCGAAGTAGAGAGGATATAAAATGTAGACAGGCAATGGCAAGGAAAGCGTTTCTCAAGAAGAGGAATTTGTTAACATCGAGTATAGATTTAAGTGTCAGGAAGTCGTTTCTGAAAGTATTTGTATGGAGTGTAGCCATGTATGGAAGTGAAACATGGACGATAACTAGTTTGGACAAGAAGAGAATAGAAGCTTTCGAAATGTGGTGCTACAGAAGAATGCTGAAGATAAGGTGGGTAGATCATGTAACTAATGAGGAGGTATTGAATAGGATTGGGGAGAAGAGAAGTTTGTGGCACAACTTGACTAGAAGAAGGGATCGGTTGGTAGGACATGTTTTGAGGCATCAAGGGATCACAAATTTAGCATTGGAGGGCAGTGTGGAGGGTAAAAATCGTAGAGGGAGACCAAGAGATGAATACACTAAGCAGATTCAGAAGGATGTAGGTTGCAGTAGATACTGGGAGATGAAGAAGCTTGCACAGGATAGAGTAGCATGGAGAGCTGCATCAAACCAGTCTCAGGACTGAAGACCACAACAACAACAACAACACTTAACAGTAAATGTTTTCACAATGAGTGGTGATCCATAGGAATATGGCAAACTTGAAAACTAGTTGACAGTATAACAGGCAGTAACTTGATAGAGGAAACAGCATTCCTATAGTTACAAACACACAATATCTCAGTGTCCATTTGGGGTTAATTATATTATTCTGAGTAATTTTCTCTTTCGTTATTTTTACATTCCCTTAAAATATCGTTTTACAGACTGGAGTTCAGCGCAAACATAAATCGTCACAACAATCGAAGTGTTCACATCATTCTAACGCAAGGCTAGGCTACTATTACTTGCAGTGTGGCAAATTTACGGCACACGGGAATTCATCCTTAACATTATACCAATTTACAAATACAAAATCCGAAATATTAATCACTTATGGAAAGTATATGTAAAGGGCTGACGACAGCAGGAAACTGTGTCAAACTAACTTATTCACGAAACGCCGGGAATTATAAATAAACTGTTACATGAAATACTAGATCCTCAAGGGAACAAAGTAATAAAAAAAAGCGACAGTGATTTTCCATACTATATTACTCAGAGGGTGATAACAGTTGCTATTATACACAAAAAATCACTCTGATTATTAGTTACAAGTATTTTGAAGTTTCTCATGTTCTAAAAATGTATTACACTGTCAATTTCACAATATTCCAGGCGAAGTATGAATTTCACTTAATTTAGAATCTGAAGTTTTCTTACGTAAAAATCTGACAGTCAAAAGAGGACCCGAAAAAAAAAAAAAAAATGCCCTATACATATACGAATAGCCGACGTAATTTATACTACGGTACCTTCCAAGTTGTTCAAACATAATTCACATATCGGAGACCAATGTTCCTAAACAAAAATACCATTCCAAGCACAATAATTACAAATCCATAGCAGTTTATCCTTTACTGGAGTCAGGCTCTGAACCAATCAATCGACAATAACATCAGTCGACATGAAGACGAATACACAAATACACTCAGCTGACAAGACTACACACTTCTAACACCAACCACTGGCAGCTTCACCAAAGATATTACTGCAGCACGAATTCACTTAAGAAAGACATTTCACTACTCTGCTATTAGAAATGATTATAGACATTGTAAGCATGAGCTGCATATTCCGAAAATGTGTATCATCATTGATAGCTTGACAGCTTTATAAACGCTCTGTTAAATAAAATATAGTGATTGGCGCTTAAGGAACAGACACGGTTTTATACAAAGTAGAGAACATGAAAAGTTTATTGTTGAAATGTGTGATATTGTTTTGGAGGTGAGATAACAACTGTAAGCTGCTTTGTATTAGTTAATGTTGAAAAACCAAGCTGTATCAACTAAAGAAAATTTTCAAAAATAGAAGAGTAAAATTTGATTACAATTTGCAGTTTTGAGAATGAGGGAAAGTCATACTGTAACTAAACAGTTGATCTGTTTCTGAATACAAATCAGGAACTCCACTTGAGGATATTTTTTCTTCGTATTGGTGGGAGAGCTTAGCAGCATTTGCATTGGAGGGTCAGGGAAAAAAAAACAATGTAAGTCTTTTTATGAACCTCGAGAAAAAGCGATTTTAATGTTGATCTCTGATTACATCAATATACAAGTATATCCAATAACTTTTATTTCATAAATTAATCATCTTGGTTACAATGAATTTGGAAACAGTGTTATTGACATCCACTCTATCTCCAGAATGAAGTAATTTGGCAACATGCAGTCAAACGTTATTCTGTGAGGGGAAAGAAACAGGTAAATGAAACGTCACAGACTCAATAATTCCATAATAACCACGACAACACCAATTAATGATTGTGATAATACAGCGATAATATATACATCGCATATTTTTAGCTGTGGGGTGGGTGACTGAGGACCTTCATAATAACAGGACGGCAAAACTTCATTAGGTCTTGCAAATCCTTGTAGTTGAGCCTCGGAACTGAAAGATGATCTAGAATAAAGAACCGAATTTTGCGAGTTAGATTATAGTGAACAGAAAATAACTGCAGAGCTATTGTGCACTATGCAAGCGAGGAATACTGACGTTAAACACATCGCAACGTCAGACTGCTGTCGCGGCGACCCTTTATTCCCCAACTCTCTCTCTCTCTCTCTCTCTCTCTCTCTCTCACACACACACACACACACCTTTTACTTTCCCCTCCTTGGGGAATTGTATGGAGGAGTTTGTAGCCTGCTGGCTTTTACTCCACAATGTGTGTTGTGTGTGTGTGTGTGTGGTGTGTGTGTGTGTGTGTGTGTGTGTGTGTGTGTGTGTGTGTGTATGTGTGTGTGTGTGATTATTTTTGAATGTTTGGCTGTTGTGTATTGTGGTGGTGCTCTGCTGGTTTCTTGTACTTGCCTGAGGTTGGCGAGATGTTGGGTATTTTAAGGATTAAGGATTGGTATTAGGACTTGGAGATTTTAGGATTTTTCTCTTCGACTTAGTCATCAAAGATCGTCATAGGGCGTTTGTGTTTATCACGGGACATGTCATACCGACCTAAGGAATGGATGAGGTTATTAACAGATCTGGAAGAGCTCTCGCAGAAAGTCCTTGCCAGATCTTGGAATCTTTCTTTGTGGAGGGGTATCTCGACAGCAGCGTGCAGATCGTCGGTGGGGATCCCATGGGTAGATGCAGTGCCCTCCTGAGGGCGCGGTTCTGCAGCCTCTGGAGTTTGTCCAGATCCTGCATCGCTTCGTATCCCCAGACAGGGCACGCATACTCCATTACTGGCTGTATGAGGGCCTGATAGACATTTACTCCTACAGAGCAGGGAAGGGAGCTGGTTGTGTTGAGGACTGGGTATAGGATGGACATTCTGGCACAGACTTCCTGTGGACCTCGTCTATGTGGGGTTTCCATGTTGGTCTCAAGTCCAAGGTTACGCCGAGATACTTGGCGGATCTGCGCCAGTGGAGTCGGGATCCACGTAGGTGCAGGTGAAGGGGAAGGGGCGTTAAGGGGGGCCCAAGTCTCCCAAGTCTCCGGGTGATCAGCATAGTCTGTGTCTTTTCAGGATTGATGGTGATACGGCAGTGATGGGCCCAGGTTTCTGTGTTATCAAAACCCTTTGTGGCCTATGAATGACCAGGTCCATATTCGCATTACGAGTGTAAAAGGCTGTGTCGTGAGGATACTGTGCGGTGTGCACCAGCGGGAGGGGGGGGGGATACAGTAGAGACTGTACAAAACGGGCCCCAGGACCGATCCCTGTGGCACCCCAGCACGAATACGCCTTTTGGTGGAGATGGTTCTTTCTATCTTGACAGATAGCTTTGGATTAACCTGACTATGATCCCAGGGAACCCCTGTGTGTATAACTTGTATAATAGCCCTTAATGCCATACTGAGTCGAAGGCTTTGGCTACATCAAGTAGCACTAGCCTGCAGTAGCCTCTGTGGTTGAAGCCCTCTGTGGCTGCGCCCACCAGTCTCATGATCTGTTGTGGTGCAGAGTGCTTCTGTCGGAATGTGAATTGGAAATCCAGCAGAACTCGCTGATTGGTGATGTGGTCTGGTATGGGAACAAGCAGGAGGCGTTCATAGATCTTGCTGAGAGTTCGCAAGAGGCTAATTGGCCTGTAGTGCTCCAGGAATAAAGGGTCTTTCCCTGATTTGTGTATCGTGGCCACTTCTGCTTGTTTCCAGTATGCTGGGAACTCACGGGTATGAGTAATCTCGTTGAAGACGTTCGCGAGGGGTTCGACAGCCGAGAGCAGGAGGTTTTTAACTAGCTGGTTGGTGACACTGTCTTGTCCTGGCACCTTTTTTTAAGAGGGGGACCTAATTACTTTTGCCACGTCTTTGGGGGCGAAAAGTGGGGGTTCGTTCTCTGGGTCCTCATCAGCATTGAGGAAGACAGCCAGCTGACGATGGACTACCTCTTCGTGTTCATTACCCTGGGGTTCTGCTGCTTGAAACTGCTTCTCTGTCGGCGAGGGCGTTGGCCTTTTCAGCATGGTTGCAGGCCAGATCCTGCTTGCCGTGCAGTGGCGGCGTCCTAATGCATCTTTTGGTGAATTGCTTGGTTGCTTGCCATAGAGTGTGATCGTCTACATTGAGGGCTGTGAGGCGGTTTTGTCATTGCTGGTTTCTGTGCTCATTGAGCGCTGCCTTCAGCTCTCTCTGTAAACGATTCAGCAGCCTCCTGGTGGCCTGATTTCTGGTGATCTTCCACTCTTTTGCCACTCTGTTCTTGTGTCGGATTTGAGCTATCAAATGTTCTAGGAGTTGTACTTGTGGGGGTGGACCGTCCCTTTGTGGGGGAGTGGCATCTTCCACTGCCTGCAAGATGGTACCTGTCAGGTCTTGTAGCACTTGTTCTACTGTTTTGCCAGTAAGTGGTGGAGCGTGAACGATATCAGAGGTGACAGTTTCTCGGTATCGCTCCCAGTTTGTACGTTTGTAAGACGTCTGGTACTGTGGGAGTGCTACCCATTCTCCCACGTCGACCTCTAGAATCACTGGATTGTGGTCAGAGGACATTCTGTTGATTGTCCTTGTGGCCACAAACCCCACGATCCTCCTAGTGAGGGCGACGTCTAACACATCCGGTTTACCTCCATTTTTTGGAAAATGTGTTGGCTCAACCAAACCCCATGTTTCGAAGTGGTTGTTGAGCCCTAGTTGTTGCAGTTTGGCGCCTGCTCTGGAGGTTACTCTAGAGTGCCAATTGGGGTGTTTGGCATTTAAGCCGCCTCCTATTATGAGTTTGCCTTCAATTTTCTCTAGAGCAGATATGTCTCCCTCATCTATCTCGTCTTGTGGGGGTCGGTAGATTGCAACAATTGTTAGGGGTTTGGTGGCGGTGGTTACTTCCACAGCCACTGCTTCGATTTTATTGGTAGCTGGTAAGAATACCTGGTGGTAGGGGATCCCTCTTTTGATGTATATCGCCACTCCTCCACCTTGGATTGGCCTGTTTTTACGGTAGCTAACGTAGTTGGGAACTGTCGCTTTTATTCCCGGTTTTTGCTGGGTTTCCCTCATCATGCATATGTCGATGGAGAACTCCTTCATGAGTTTTCTGAACTCGATCTCTTGATTAACAATGCCGTCTGTGTTAAAGATGCACATTGTCAGGCCTTGGATATTTGGTCCTCTATCCATGATGGGGTTTTGAAACTACTGAGAAAGTCACCGAGGGGAGCGACTGCTGGACTGCTGCCTGAAGGGCAACGAGGATCTGAGTGTTCTGCTTCTGGGCCTCCCTGACTTCCTTCATCATTTCCATGATGAGGTTCATTGTCTGGACCACAATGCCTAACAACTGATCTAAAGGGGTGGACTGACTGTGATGTTCCATAGGGCTTCCACTGTGTTGGTGGGCCTGGTAGTTGTTGTGTTTTTCCCGGTGTTCTTGCGTGTGGGTCTGGTGTTGTGGTGACTGGGCTTGCGCCTGTTTCTCGACGTTTCTGTGGCTCTTTGCTTGGGAGACCACTTCAGCATATGTTGCCCTTGGTGTGTCAGGTCTTGGTTTTACCCAAGTTTTGTCTGTATGTGTTGTCCTGTTTTGTCTCTCTGTGTGGTTTGACGGGGTGGTGGTGTCTTGTTTTCATATGTGTGGCGGAGGGAGGAGCAGATGGCCTTCGCACCCTTTGCCTTCTGTGTGTTTTTTGTGGACCTCGCAGCCTTGGTACCCTGCCATGTGGTTCTTCCAACACAGCACACACCTTGTCCATGTGTTTTATTGTGCATGTCCTGGTGCCGTGAGGTTCGGTGCATTTTCTGCAGCACATGGGCATCTGGCAATGGGCTGTTATGTGATCCAGTCCCTGACACCTGAAGCATTGCACCACCTTGTTCTTGCGGCAAAGTGGCTCCGTGGTGACAGGGACTGCCAAAACAGCTTTGATCTCGCGCCTGTTCTGGGGTATGCCCGACAGAATGACTTGAAATAATGGCCACTTACTCTCCGCCCCATTTTTGCCCATCTGCTCGACAGTTTTTACAACAAATCCCTGGACAGTCAGGTCTGTCTTGACTGCTTGGGGAGAGAGCCGTCTGGGGAGATCCCTTGTCTTGGTGGTGGGGAACTTGTAGTGTCTGTGAGGTTTTTTTTTATGGTGTTGTAGTCTTCTATGTTGTGTAGTGTGATCTTTATCTTGTCCCCCCCCTCCCTCCCCTCCCCCCCTTGGTTTCACTTTGAAGTCATCCCCCTTGAGTTGTGTTTTGATCATGTCGTGGAGTTCCTTGTAGTTATGGGGAAACTCCTATCAACTAGCCAATCAGATTTAACTGCGCGCCACCCAGCGACACTGTATGCAGCAACAGTGAGAGTTCATCTTTCACTTTTGCGTTCCGTTTTTCATTATGTGTTGGTAGTTAGGAGTTTTTCCTGTTACGAGATAATTCAATGAGGAACGGTTCATTACTCGGAGTTATTATGCACTATCACTCTGCTTAATAAATACACGCTATTCTAGCTGCAGCCAACATGTGGTGACACTGAAGTGAAATGTAAGCCGACACGAACTATGTCGCAACCATAATTAGACAAGAAAACACAAGGTGACAGATGAGCCAGCTATATCAAGATTAGCTGTGCCCTTACCTCCATTCAGGCTGCATAACCTTCTACTGTGGTTCTCACAAGTTGAAGTGAGGTTTTAATATGTTTTATCACGGCCTATTTAACAAAATTTACTCTAATAGTGGGTCACTTACATCACCACTGCGCCTTGGAAGTACAGAACGTCATAACTGCGACATTGGCGGCAAATTATTATGACGACTTCAAGACAGAATTAATTCAAAGTGTTGCAGGGGGACAGAATTCCTCAAGTCCTGAAGCAGGAGGATATTGGAGATTGCAAGCCGTCACAGAAACTTTCGCACTTGAGGAGCAAGGTGGATACCGCTATTGTTACAGATAATTTGCTGCACGCCATTTGGAGCAACCGCCTACGACCGCAAGTCAAGGCCATAGTACGAGGTGCATTCAAGTTCTAAGGCCTCCGATTTTTTTCTCAAGACTGGAAAGAGATAGAAACATGCATTTGTTTTAAAATGAGGCCGCATTCATTGTCAATACGTCCCAGAGATGGCAGCACCGTACGGCAGATGGAATTTTACTGCCAGCAGCGAGAATGAGAACTGTTTTAAATACTTAAAATGGCGACGTTTTCCTTACTTGAACAGCGTGCAATCATTCGTTTTCTGAATTTGCGTGGTGTGAGACCAATTGAAATTCATCGACAGTTGAAGGAGACATGTGGTGATGGAGTTATGGATTTGTCGAAAGTGCGTTCATGAGTGTGACAGTTTAATGAAGGCAGAACATCGTGTGACAACAAACCGAAACAACCTCGCGCTCGCACAAGCCGGTCTGACGACATGATCAAGAAAGTGGAGAGAATTGTTTTGGGGGATCGCCGAATGACTGTTGAACAGATCGCCTCCAGAGTTGGCATTTCTGTGGGTTCTGTGCACACAATCCTGCATGACGACCTGAAAATGCGAAAAGTGTCATCCAGGTGGGTGCCACAAATGCTGACGGACGACCACATGGCTGCCCGTGTGGCATGTTGCCAAGCAATGTTGACGTGCAATGACAGCATGAATGGGACTTTCTTTTCGTCGGTTGTGACAATGGATGAGACGTGGATGCCATTTTTCAATCCAGAAACAAAGCGCCAGTCAGCTCAATGGAGGCACACAGATTCACCACCACCAAAAAAATTTCGGGTAACCACCAGTGCTGAAAAAATGATGGTGTCCATGTTCTGGGACAGTGAGGGCGTAATCCTTACCCATTGCGTTCCAAAGGGCACTACGGTAACAGGTGCATCCTACGAAAATGTTTTGAAGAACAAATTCCTTCCTGCACTGCACTAAAAACGTCCGGGAAGGGCTGCGGGTGTGCTGTTTCACCGAGACAACGCACCCGCACATCGAGCTAACGTTACGCAACAGTTTCTTCGTGATAAATTTGAAGTGATTCCTCATGCTCTCTACTCACCTGACCTGGCTCCTAGTGACTTTTGGCTTTTTCCAACAATGAAAGACACTCTCCCTGGCCGCACATTCAACAGCCGTGCTGCTATTGCCTCAGCGATTTTCCACTGGTCAAAACAGACTCCTAAAGAAGCCTTCGCCGCTGCCATGGAATCATGGCGTCAGCGTTGTGAAAAATGTGTACGTCTGCAGGGCGATTACGTCGAGAAGTAACGCCAGTTTCATCGATTTCGGGTGAGTAGTTAATTAGAAAAAAAATCGGAGGCCTTAGAACTTGAATGCACCTCGTAATATCCCAAAATGAGATGCCATTGGATGACTTTGAAAAGATTGCGGATAGATTTGAAGAAGCCATCGCTCCTGCTCCATTTATTATAGCGCAGTAACACAGCTGTGCAGCAGTAGCTGTGCACGCCGATAACGACTTTCTAGCGACAAAGGTTGAGTCATTGAGTACACAGATCGGTAGTCTCGAAGCTGTACTGCGCCGTTTTCCTTCACAAATGGCAGCAGTAGCCGTTCGTAGGCGCAGCCGATTTCTTGTCAGCATCGCAGTGCCCGTTTGTCAGCGACAAGAATTCAGGGTAAAAATATTTGATGGATACTGGTTCTGTTTTAAGGAATCTAGCGAAAAGAATTGTATTTGGGACTGTGTTGCCTCTTCGTATGGGACTTCATGGTAGCCGACGTTTTGGAAGCAATAATAGGTGCTGATCTACATGCTTATTACCACCTACTGCCAGAGGTGGCGAATGCTCAGCTAGTTGCCAGTGTTACCGGCCTGACTACTATAAGGTTTCATCGCTGCACAGCAGTGCACAGCACCAAGTGAGTGTAATTAGGCTCTTCTATTACAGCAGTTCCCATCTCGACAGTGCTACACAATACGGTGCAGCATACAAAAACTATTGATGGTCTACCAGTATCACACAGACCTAGGTGTTCAGCGCCCGATCACTTGACTATTGCTAAAGCAGAATTCAACACCATGCTCGAAGAAGGCATTACCCGACCGGCAAGTGGCCCATGATCGTTTCCCTTACATCTAAGAATTGTCGAGCGTAGCGTTCAGGTAGAGATTTTAGCGCGCTAAACGCCGGAACTGCGCTAGACATGAACTTGGCTATAATTACGCCTTGCATTTTGGAACTACACTCCTGGAAATTGAAATAAGAACACCGTGAATTCATTGTCCCAGGAAGGGGAAACTTTATTGACACATTCCTGGGGTCAGATACATCACATGATCACACTGACAGAACCACAGGCACATAGACACAGGCAACAGAGCATGCACAATGTCGGCACTAGTACAGTGTATATCCACCTTTCGCAGCAATGCAGGCTGCTATTCTCCCATGGAGACGATCGTAGAGATGCTGGATGTAGTCCTGTGGAACGGCTTGCCATGCCATTTCCACCTGGCGCCTCAGTTGGACCAGCGTTCGTGCTGGACGTGCAGACCGCGTGAGACGACGCTTCATCCAGTCCCAAACATGCTCAATGGGGGACAGATCCGGAGATCTTGCTGGCCAGGGTAGTTGACTTACACACGTTGGGTGGCACGGGATACATGCGGACGTGCATTGTCCTGTTGGAACAGCAAGTTCCCTTGCCGGTCTAGGAATGGTAGAACGATGGGTTCGATGACGGTTTGGATGTACCGTGCACTATTCAGTGTCCCCTCGACGATCACCAGTGGTGTACGGCCAGTGTAGGAGATCGCTCCCCACACCATGATGCCGGGTGTTGGCCCTGTGTGCCTCGGTCGTATGCAGTCCTGATTGTGGCGCTCACCTGCACGGCGCCAAACACGCATACGACCATCATTGGCACCAAGGCAGAAGCGACTCTCATCGCTGAAGACGACACGTCTCCATTCGTCCCTCCATTCACGCCTGTCGCGACACCACTGGAGGCGGGCTGCACGATGTTGGGGCGTGAGCGGAAGACGGCCTAACGGTGTGCGGGACCGTAGCCCAGCTTCATGGAGACGGTTGCGAATGGTCCTCGCCGATACCCCAGGAGCAACAGTGTCCCTAATTTGCTGGGAAGTGGCGGTGCGGTCCCCTACGGCACTGCGTAGGATCCTACGGTCTTGGCGTGCATCCGTGCGTCGCTGCGGTCCGGTCCCAGGTCGACGGGCACGTGCACCTTCCGCCGACCACTGGCGACAACATCGATGTACTGTGGAGACCTCACGCCCCACGTGTTGAGCAATTCGGCGGTACGTCCACCCGGCCTCCCGCATGCCCACTATACGCCCTCGCTCAAAGTCCGTCAACTGCACATACGGTTCACGTCCACGCTGTCGCGGCATGCTACCAGTGTTAAAGACTGCGATGGAGCTCCGTATGCCACGGCAAACTGGCTGACACTGACGGTGGCGGGGCACAAATGCTGCGCAGCTAGCGCCATTCGACGGCGAACACCGCGGTTCCTGGTGTGTCCGCTGTGCCGTGCGTGTGATCATTGCTTGTACAGCCCTCTCGCAGTGTCCGGAGCAAGTATGGTAGGTCTGACACACCGGTGTCAATGTGTTCTTTTTTCCATTTCCAGGAGTGTATATTCAGTGTACTTGATTGTGCCAAAGCCTATACTCAAATCGCGTAGCAGAGGAAGACAAACCCAAAACACCGATTATCGTTCCCTTTCGGTTATCTGAGAGTAATTACACGCCTTTTGGCTTACAAAATGGCAATGATTTATTGATTCAGTCCTGTAAGGCCTGTGATTTTCTTTTGCTTACCTCTATGATATTCTTATATTTCGGCCATTGAGGAGCCACACCAACAGTGTCTTACTGAAGTGTTAAAACGTTTAGAGGAGTATGGTGTGGTCTTCAACACAGCTAAATGTGTGCTGAGGCAATTCGAGATTAATTTCCTTGGCCATCAGATATCTTCTATAGGCTCCCAAACATTATCAGGAAAGGTTAAAGCCACTCTGAAGATGCCAGTGCCAAACAGTGTAACAGAATTACGTTGGTTCCTAGGAATGTTACTTTTCTATTACCACAATCATGCGTATTCAGCAGGGCTACAGGAACCTTTAACTGCAGGGCTTACTGGCCCGAAGGTTACAGGGAATACTTTAGTTCAGTAGACTAATGCAGTCTGTTCAGCTATCGTCGCCATAAAAGAGGATATTACGAATGATTTATTTCTCTTACGCCCCAAGTTAAGATGCACCCTTGGAATTAGCGGCGGACACAGGTCAGACAGCTACGGTGCGATGTTACTACAATCGTGAGATGGCTCATGGCAGCAGCTTGCTTACTGTTCTCACAAAGTGCCACTATTACATCAGAAGTGCAGAGCCTATGACTGCAAACTTCTTGCCATGTACTTTCGGTCACAGATAGAACCAAGGGAATTCACCATCTACACGGATGATAAAGCACCAAATTATGCCTTCAGGACGAACAGCAACAACAGCTCACCCTGTCGGTATAACTACCTAGAATTGTTAGCTTAATTTAGCAGTGACATGAAGCATATTTCTGGAACTGATTTTGACTACTCATAACCTCTCATGCGTCAACAGTGTGTCAATTCATATCGATTTCACAGAACTCATGCAGGCACAAGAAGATGCCCAGGAGTTCCAGAGTTTCCTAAACAATGCTACGCCCGTGTTACAGTTGGAGCTCGTCAGTTTCCCTGGTGAAGATTTCAAACTCTATTGAGATGTCTCTCAGAGAAGAACTTATACTTTCCTGCTACCTGCATTTCGTACACAAGCCTTGGACAGCCTACACAACTTGTATCATCCTGGAGTCTGTACTGCATTTCGCCTGGAGTTGAAGTACTTTGTCTGGTCTCGGATAGAAAAAGACTGCCATGACTGGACACGTACATGTTTGCGATGGCAAGGTAGCGAAGTGCACGTGGCAGTCGGTGAATCCTCCAGCACAGCTTTACGTTTTGCGCTCGTCCACATTGACATTGTCAAACCATTACCTTTGTTGAATACCCAAAGAAACTTGCTTAGTATGATTGAGCAGTTTACTTGCTGGATGGAACCAGCACCAGTAGAAAATATTTGCGCAGAAACATTAGCCTCAACTGTCGTATCGACGAGGTAATCTAGGTTTGGTTGCCCACTGCTCATTACTACCGACAGTGGGCAACAATTTGAGTGACTTGTTTGCCCAGTTCGCAAAGTTCTGCAGATATGTGAATCATAAGACCAAAAGCTACCATACGGCGAGTAATAGCATGATCGAGCGATGGTACCTTTTCCTTAAAGCTGAGCTCTTGTGTCACTATGCTAACTGGACGACCATTCTAACGAGAGTTCCTCTTGGACTGCAGAACACGCACAAGCGAAACATGAACTCGTCGTTAGCGGAAATTGATTATGATGAAGTACTACGTCTCCCAGGAGCATTTATTGAAGCAAATTATCTGCAATCAACAATTCAAGACCAACCACACTTCATACATCGTCTCAGGGATCACATCGCTCACATTCGGCTCACAAAGCTTCCACACATGACACGCCAGCCTGTTACATGCATCACGATTTGGACAGTTGCTTTCACGTAATGCTATATATAGACGGTGCGAAATATTCATTGCATCGTCCTTATACTGTGCGTGCTACCTGCACCATGTTTTACTAAGAGGCGTGTGAACGCTGGACATTGCAGTGAACGGAAAGATCACAACCATTTCTCTCGATCGCGCCGCACATGCACACGTCTTCCAAACTGCACTACCAGTTGAAGCACCACGAAGACAACCTTATTTTCCAGTACCAGTACCTGAAACACAGCAGTAGACTGTGAGGATCTCCATTGTCTTGAAGTATGCTTTTAGCTTATACCAGACGGAACCTCCGCCTCTGGGTCAAGGGAAAAGCGGCTGGAAACTTGATTTTTGAGCTGCTAGCCAACAACCAGGTGCTCACTATACTAAACCAGTATTAGCATTTATGAGTATATAGTCCTGATTTTATTGACCCTTGTCTCAAGTGTCAAATTGAAAATTGCACATTTACAGCATTTTTCAAGACCTGTTTTTAATATGGCTACCATCTCTGATCTTCTTTGAACTCACACCATTAGAAAGAGCTCATTTTTTGCTACAAGGGACATTCAAAAGTAGAATGGTAATTTTCCAAATAAGGTTTTTAAACGCGCTTCAAAGATACCTTAGCTTTCGCGCATACCGCGTGCTTGACAGAATAGCTTTAATGAATGGCGTACAAAAATGAGCAAATAGTTGCGAACATAACAAAGCAGTAAGTTCACAAAAAGAACCAAGCATCATAAACTTGTTGGTGGAGTTCATGAAACCATTTTCATGGGTCTAAAATTCTCTTTAATGTTCTTCAGCACCTCTGATGGGTAAGTGTACCTCAAACCCACGGAACTGGCACTTGGAGCTGGCAAATTGCCGATTATCTGCTGCTCCGGGATCCAGCACGTGCCCTTCCTTAGGGGCCAGTGGAATGACCATGTGGATGCATGAAACTAAGGCATCTCGTTCTTCCAATGATGTGTCACAGATGTTTCCAATCCACCATTTTCTGTCATAAATGCAGGCTATGTATTGCCCAGATTGGATGCTGTCAATTGGAACACTCGAGAAGTATGCTGATTGATCAACACTTGCAATAAATAACACTATGTAATTGGAAAATCTACTAATATGTAACCGTTTTTCATCGATTGGTCTGAAGCAGTGGTTTTCTCTGGTCTCTGCAACCATGCAACCATTTTCAAATCTCCTTTTTTGCAAGGCCTTCCTTTGTGACAAAAAGGAATTTGATTCTTTGAAGTTGTTTGTCACAAAATCTGAATAGATCACTTGATGTTAGAATTTGATCTGAAGTTGACGTTGGAGACTTGCTCTTGCTGCTAATCGCTTTGTTGTGCCCCCAATACCATCACATGGAGACTTTCCATGGATTATGGCGAAGAAGTTCCATTCTGTACTGATACTAACGTCATTGTAGTACTGACGTAGATTCATGAAGTTCTTGAAATTTTTGTATAGGGCAGCTGATCCACCGCTGAAATAGCTGATGTGCTTCAGCATTGGAAAGTGGGTTCGCAGGTGATCAATTACCTTGGAGCAGAAAACATGAACTGCTACTGTATCATGTCGCAAGCAATCACTGATGATGTAGAAGCTAAGAGTCGATCTTTCCAGTCGAAGCCTTGTAATAAATAACAAAGGGATGTAAAGTGGCTTGACTATTTCCCCATGGAAGCCTTGTACAGCGTCCTGCACAATAAATGAATAATTTCTTAAAATCCATCAGAACAACCAGCTTTCCACATTCTAGATTTTCTTTGGTTTCTTTTAGGTAGTTGCTTTTATGATTTGCTATGTAATGATGGAATGAAAGATTCACAGTTTTGGTCACGATGTTTTGGATAAATTCTTCAATCGTTGACTGCTTTGTCTTCAGGTTATCTCGATCAGTGTGTATTCATTCCTTGTATTCAGTTGCTTCATCATTATCGTTCCCTTCAAATGCAGCTTCTACTACTCTTTCCAAGACTTCTAATCCAGGGCATTGATCACATATTCGGAGCATGCAATCTTTTGAATCCATATTGCAAACCGTTTTGGCTAACAAACTCTTGTAGTCATCCTTAATTGGAGTCGCTGCGAGCATCAACTTGAAATTTTGATGAGCTGCACAAACACAAACTGAGTGTGTTCCTGCAGAACCAACTGTGACGCGCCACTTTGGCCGTAGCTCACAAAATTGGGAGAAGGCGACTTTTGGTAAATTTTTTCTGCAATATTCTTAATAGGCTTCTTTCAAGTTACAAAGCAGCAGACGTTCCTGCACATGAACTTTCGGGCCAGCTGGTGTCCTTATGGCAACAAATTCCTTTTTTCCAGGGCAGTTTCGGTTGACTTTATCACTGTCATAGAATTTTGCAACATTTTCCTTAAAATCTTCTTGCAAAGCCTTTCCTCACTGTGGATCTGGTTTCGCCAGTATGCTTTTCTCTTCCTCCAGCTTTCTGGCAATTTTCACCATTCGCTCATACACATTGAATTCTTCCATCGTTTCTTTACTGCTCCAACTACTAGGGGCCAATTCATTGATAAACACTTTGTACGAAGAGCAGTCGTTGCATTTTTGACCTGGTTGCGGTCCTACGACATCATCTGCCCGTGAATTTCAGCAATTTTGTTGGCCACAACCATTTGAACTTGCCTTATCTTTCGTTTTGCATATCCACTGGAATCCGAGTTTGAAACGCGTTGAAATTTTAGTGGTGACACACCAATTGCTGTCAAGGTAGAGTTCAAGCTGTCCGAAGCAACTGTAGCATCATCTTCATCAGACTCTGATGATGGCAGTGGCTTGGCCTTTTTTGCATTGATGTCAAATCTACAAGTAGGGCAAAGCTTCTGTCCAGGTTAACAGCAACTGCTGTAAGTTATTTCAAAAAGTCGCCAGCTGCAATATCAACAGGACGCAGGCCTTTGTTGAACACATGATTCTTCTTTTGAAATGGATTGCAGCGTGATTTCTACAGATATTGAAACCTGGTCAGCTGTTCTGCTTTATGATGTAAACATATTTTGGCATCACAATCAAGCTGCAATCCAACTCGTCGAATCAGCAAATTCCGATCCTCCTCAGAGAGGTCACTAATTGACTTCAGAAGTCGTTTGTCCTTGGCGAACTTAGTTAAATGACACACTTGTTGATTTGTCAATGGTGCACTGCTCTAGGTCCGTATTTCCTATTGTTTGAAGCCATAACAAGATGTAACATCAGCAATGATTCAACAATGGATTGAAGGAACCAAGATGCAAGGTAAACATTCACTGGTAATAACCACAAGTGATACAATGATTGACAATTTGTATAGAAACATGAATGATACCCAAATCAAATTACATCTTATATAGTGTGAACATATAAAATGAGAATACTGGAGAAGATTCCAGAACATTAGAGAAAATTCCGGAAGTTTCTAGTGCCTTGTTACAGAACTGTTGTACCTGCATATAAGTTTCTGGAATCCATGCCTTGTTTTATAAAACAGTCATACCTGCATATCGAATGTCCAGAAATTTCTGGAACACGTGCCCTGTTATAAAACAGTCATACTTGCATATCAAATTTCCAGAAGTTTCTGGAACCCATATATGAAACAGTTGTACCTGCACATCAGAGGAGCAAAAGTATCATGGTGTAAATAATCTGTACTAACAAATCACATCACAAGTGTCTTGACATTTTCCAGCACACCCACTGCCAACATGGTAATACATGCGGTAAGTGTAACATCTTAGGTTTCTTTTAATCTATTTTAAACGCCTTATATGGAAAATTACCATTCCACTTTTTCAAGCCACTTGTAGCAAAAAATGTGATCTTTTCAGTGGTGTCAATAAAAAGAAGATCAGAGTTGATAGCAATACAGAAAACTGATCCTGAAAAGTGCTAGAAATTTTCAATTTCCAATTTGACACTTGAGACAAGGGTCAATAAAATCAGAACTATTTACTCATAAATGCTAATATTGGTGTAGTATAGTGAGCAGCTGATTGTTGGCTAGCAGCGCAAAAATCAAGGTTCCAGCTGCTTTTCCCTTATAGTAAAGGATGGTTAAAGTAAGGCCTGAACCTTACGCAATAAATTTTGCAAGGCAATTTCAGACCAAGTAGCAGAATGGATAGTCATGCCTAAGGAATTTGAATGCTTTAACTGGATTCAGCAACAAAAGTTGTACTGGGATACAAAAATTCAGAGTGATAGATATCACAGAAAATGCACAAAGTTATAACAAAGTTAACCAATTCTTCACACTCTGCACTTTGTGACTTGGTATAGGTCCACTAAGTTGGCCATAGTTCTGGAACCACTATAACAATTGAGCCAAAATTTTGCACATTGACCTAACACATACACATGTATGCAAAAACAAGTTTTGAATAGAATCTGAGATGATCGAGTGGGGACCATTTTTTATTCTAGGACACTTGACATGGAATGATCCTTCTTCCAGCTGTTCTTCCAGTAAAGCTACTTTTACTATGAAGGAGAACAGACATATAATCTGGACTAAATCTGGTTTATTGGGAAGACTGTAACTCAGACTCAGTTTACAACTCAGATTACGACTTAGCCGTTTCACAAGAAGATCTTGTCTGTCAAATTTCTGTCGTCAGACTCTTCTTTTTTCTTCGTTCGATATACATAATTCTACGTTGCTAAAAACTGTGGGACTTTGCCACAGAGGAGCTCCATTGCAGGAAGCACGGTGCTGCAGATTCTGAGCGACTGCTTGCGAGGGTTGAAACTTATGAAAAGGGTGTCTCTTGACACCGAACGATGCCCCTGGAGCACCCAACGCCAAAAAACCCCTAATCGTCTCAATACCTTAACTAACAATAATAACGGTGCCTAAAGTTAGCTGAATACCAATTATGAATGATTACTCAATTATACTAACTGCTAAGGGTAAAGCTGTTTCACAAAACCCGTGAAATACACTGACGGAAAAGAAATGGCTGTACCAAGAGATAATTACATAGAGTAATAAAATTTCGGGATTACAGTTGTCTAGGTATTATATTTAAGTGATTAACATTGCAAGATCACCAGTTAACGTATGAGCGATGCAAATGTGAAATGCTGGTACATTTATAACCAGTGTAACCGCCAGAGCGTTGAATGCAAGCGTGCAAGCGTGCTTACACTGTGTTGTACAGGTGCTGGATGTCAGTTTGTGGGATGGGGTTCCATAACTGTTGTATTTGGTAGGTCAAGACATGGTTGGTTAATGCCGTTTGGGGATGATGCTGGAGTTGTCAGCTTATGATGTCCGGTATGTGTTCAGTTGGAGACAGATCTGGTGACTGAGCAGGCAAAGGCAGCACGTCGCCAATCTGTAGAGCATGCTGGGTTACAACAGCAGTATGTGGGTGAGCATTAGCCTACTGGAACCCCCCCCCCCCCCCTCCCCTAGAATGAGAAGATGGCCACCTTGCACAAGAAATACCAAGAACAGATGAAAATATCACGGGAGCACAATTGCAGTGAGATTTCTACAGCTCACGAAACCTGCTTGACTCTAGGCCAGCAGTAAAGAAGCACCCTATATTCTATAGCAGTCGCTGTAACGCCAGACCACTGAGTCAGCCGATGCCTACTGTGCTATGATCCGTCTGCCGCGACCATACAGGTATAAAGGACGTGATGTAACAAACTCGAAGCCGACTGATACTCAGGCCTGCCTGGAGAGGGTGGTCAGAAGACTCGTTTCCACCTGTGCTACTGTGTAGAGCTGCAGAATTTTTACTTGATAATTCCGACTTGTATTCATGGTCATTCCACTCCTAAAGGTGATATGGTACAGGATGGAAATCATCAAAAAACGATTCATGGTCAAAACTTTAATGGCTCATAGGAGCGCAATTGAGCTGGACAGCTCATAATGACATGCAGACACAAAGATGAAGAGGGAAGAGTCATATACGATCAAAGATACACGATAGTGCTCCATTGGTCGATGGTCGCCATAGAGTCTCCCCTTCCCCTAGGAATTGCGGAGCACTGGCAGGTGCAGAGCAGGCGATGCCATCGACGACAAAATCTCACATCCACTCAGATCGACAAACTTGATGTCTCATGTGGAAGCATGGTAGGTCATTGGCCGGAGTGATGTCAAATGGGGACGATGATAGAGAGTCAGCTGTAAGAGAAAATTTTCGCTGAACTAAGATCCAGATCGGCATAGGATGGAAGCTCTAAAGAGTTCAGGAAGCGGATATGCATGATGGAAGTATCGTCTCAATGTGGTGGTGAGATGATGATACAAAGGCTGCCCACTCCTGATCTCAATATAGAGGTCGTTGACATTGACACCAGTGACATTAACAGTGAACACAGCGGGAGTCAGGAGTGTAGTGGCTTTAGGAGGGAGGGTGGTCGACACACAGTACTTCACTATTGCTGCACACATCAGTGAAAACACTGGGGGACAAGGTGGAAACCTCAAGGGGGTATGACTCACTGTCAGAGCATCATATGACTGAAAGACAAAGCTGAGGCTGTGGAAGGAGGAGAGGGATTGTCGGATGTGTCGAGAGGGACAGTAGGTGTGGAATGAGTAAGGTCAATGGAGAGTGAGCAGCTGGGTTTCAATAGATTCACCGAGACCATGTGACGTTTGCCATTAAGTATGTTGTCGAAGCTGTTCTGTCTATGAGTGAAGACTTTGTGAGGATCTGAGTAAGGAGGATGGAATGAAGCACAAACAGAGTCATCACAGAGCATCACATAATCATAAGTAGCTTGTTCTTTGTGGACAAAATCATGGGGTAGAGAAGGTGGCTGTCGAGGCGGCATAAGGATGTGCTTGATGGTTGTCTGTGTGTGATCAATAAGTTCCAGAAGCTCATCATTCTGTGGGGGAGTAACAGGGGCAAGGGTTCACCATACAGGATGTTTGTGAGTGACGCCTGCAGATCCTCCTTGTAAACAGTGTATATCCCTAAATGGTCCATGGTAGTGTTTCTGACCATGAACTGCCGTGGCACTTAAGTAAGTGTCACCTGAAGTGTGCCATTGTTCATGAGACCATTGCTCTGTGGGTGATAAGTAGTGTTGTGAAAATGTGAACAGCGTGCAGTTCGAAAAGCTTTGAGAAGAGAAAGGACTCAAATTGCGGCCCCAGTGAGTGGTAATTGAGGAAAGGCAACTGAAGTTGACAATCCAGGCGTTAATAAAAGCATGGGTAACCATTTAATTTGTAGTGTCGGAGCCGGCCGGAGTGGCCGTGCGGTTCTAGGCGCTACAGTCTGGAGCCGAGCGACCGCTACGGTCGCAGGTTCGAATCCTGCCTCGGGCATGGATGTGTGTGATGTCCTTAGGTTAGTTAGGTTTAATTAGTTCTAAGTTCTAGGCGACTGATGACCCCAGAAGTTAAGTCGCATAGTGCTCAGAGCCATTTTTGTAGTGTCGGAAAAGTGAATGGCTTCAGTCCACCACATAACTTGGCCAATGATAGAATACAGCGAAAACCATCTTGAGGCTATTGATCCCATAATGTCAGTACGAATGTGGTGTAGGTGACTCTTGGGGATGCTGAATTGTTCAAGAGGGGGCTGGGCAGGCCATCCCACTAGACTCCTCTGACATGGTAAAACGAAGCATTCTGCGATTATTTTCGTGGTAGCTTTGATACCCAGGTGGGGCTGTTTTGCAGGGATATGAAGATCGTCTGGTGTAGAGGGGCAAGCACGACTGGGCGGTGCATGCTTCCCAAGATGTCATGCATGATGGGTGTGGGGAACCCTAGAGGACGCTTCAGCGTTAAAGAGCATTTTGTGGCCATCAACATTTCAGCTACCTCAGCATTGTTTGCTGTGAGTGTGCCAACTCGTTCGTGACCAGTGGTTTCGAGATATTTATGTGGGACAAATAGCCCATGACAACGTAACTGGACCCGCATATGTACTGTAAATTTGTGGAATACTGGCAGATGAGGTCCATGTACCTGAGCCTTCGAGGAGGAATGTCCTTTCCAGGGTTATGGATGGTGTCAGCCAGCAGACAGTTGTTTGTACAGATGGTGAATTTGCGTCCCTCGAAATCATTGTGAAGGTGTTTGATTGCCTTATAGATGACAAACAGTTCTTGGTTGAATGTTGACCATGTACGCTCAGAAAAGAACTGAAGCGGCTCAGTTGCTTCACCAATATGCTCCTGCAGTACTGTGCCAATCGATGTGGCACTCATACCTGCGGTAACTGAGATGTGATCTTCAGCCACTGGGCGGGCCAGTGTGACAGCATGAGTGAGGGCGATCTCGGATAACTCGAAAGTTGTGATCATGTCGTTTGTCCATGGCACCATCCTACTGCCTGAGGTGTTCTTACCAATGAGGGTGTTCTCAATAAGAGGCCGTGGGTAGAGGTGCCATATGGGAGGCGGTGGCGGTAGAATTTTTGATACCGAGGAATCTATACAGTTTATGGTAGTTTGTAGGTAGAGACTGGTTGTGAATGAGCTCGACAAGGTCAGACATCAGTCGGATGCCGTCAAACAAAATGGTATAACTCAGGAAGGTTACACTGTCACACGTCAGTTGTGACTTTTCATGATTGATTTCGACGCTGTTGCGGTGCAGCGTCGCTTTGACCAGTATGTGCATAATCAGCAACGATAGGTGAAAAAACTAAAATTTCACTAGGGTAAGTGTATGCGAATGCAAGAGAGAGTCAATAAATCCCTGCCACGTTTGGGCCGCATTTTTGAGGCCATAAGGCATGAAGCAGAATTTCTTAATCTTGAAGGGGTGATCAGTGCGGTTTTTGGAATGTAATTAGCGAACATAGGTATTTGTGGTAAGCCTTGCAGCAGTCCAGAACACTAAGCACCCATACAGTGTTAAGCAATTGAGCAAAGTCTTGAATGTGAGAGACTGAGTAGTTATCTATGACAGTTCGAGAGGTAAGGACCCAGTAACCACCGCACAGACGAAACAAGTCATCATTCTTCTGGACAAGATGAATCAGGGAAGACCAGTTGCTGTCTGATGGGTGATTGACTGTGGCGTCGATTAATTTGCTGATGATTGACTTGGCATGTCATAACTTTTGGGGGTTAAAAGGCAGTGCGCCTTATGACGTGTGGATGGACCTTCTGTTGTATTAATTCTGTGGCGCATGCCATTAGAGATCGCTGCTACGAGTATGTAGTTGCAACTCACTTGAGGAGCAGCAGAGTCAGAGCACAAGGAGGGAGTAGTGTGATACATTGGGGAGACAAATGTAACTGACATTGGAGCCCTGAGACATCGATAGTGGTGAAGATAGAACAGACTTGATAGCAGCCACATCACTCGGTTGTGGAGAAGTTGTGTAAGAAAACTGGCATACTGTGCGAAGAGCCTGTGCTGATGCAGCGTCAAACTGTTGACATTGTGAGGCACTATGCGCCCGAAGAGTGTTGATGACGGAGTGTTTGAGTGAAAACTCGGCTAGAGAAATGCTGAGCTGGGTTGATAGCATAGAGCACTCGGGGACGGAGCGTGGGAGGGGTCTTGTGTAGGCAGCATGGAAGGGGCAGTGCCAAACGAGCCTGGAATTAGTGCGCCAGATGCTTGGTGTAGCAGTGAATGTAGGGAGAAAATCCGAAATATCTAAGGAAGTCGATGCTGAGCACCAGTTTGTCGACATCAACAACATGAAATGTCTGTGGGAAACACAGTTCAGATGTGAGATGGATGTGGAGATCCACAGTGCCGAGGACTTTGATGCAGGAGTTGTTGATTGTGCACAGTGTCAGCTTGGTAGCGAATATTGGCGCGTCCAGTGAGCGGTCTAGACGCCTAATGACATAAGAAAAGGGGAGGATGGGCCGTCCAGTTAGATACGTGGAGAAGGCTAACAGGATGTTTTGAAGCAGTATGGAACTCTGTCGGAAATATACGAACAGACAAGCAGGGCTTGGATAATTGCAATCTTTAATTGCTCGTTGGAGCAAAACCGAATGAATGACACACTAATCCTGTGCTTGTAAATACACCTATGGAGGGAGCTACGAGGCTAATTCAGAGATGCGAACAGAGCCAGAGCAAAACTACACAAGTCCCGGGCCTGACTTGCACGGAGCTCCCTCCTGGTGCGCTGTCAGAACTGAACTCCCCCCGCCGACCCCCCGCTACCGCCTTTATAGACAGCACAGACCCCTTCCACGTTGGCGTCTGGCCACCGCCCTTCCGGCCCTCGTATGTTGCCATATAAGGTCATCGCCAACGCTTGAGTTGCGCCACGCGCTTCGCCGTGTGACCCCACGTGATACCTCGTGATTCTACGTCACATTTCCGGCCAACGCCCATCCTGAGGCGCCATCTTTGTATCCTCAAAAGAAATTACTCGCTCTGGCTTCTGTTCTACCGCCTGTTAGGCGTTGCGTATTTTTAACATGTGACACCTGCCCCCTTAACGAAAAATTTAAGGGTGCTGCCCTCAGCGACTACAAATTCTTGTTCAAGTTTCTTACATGTTTTATTCATTCTTTATAATGGGGAGCATACACAGTTGTATTACTCTGACATGCATAAATGTTTACAGTTTTCCACAGGGATTTTTATAAATCAATATTCTCCTGTAAAAGAACACATTTACATTTCATACTTTACATCACTGTTACATTCTTATACATTCATTTCGCTTTACAATAGGACACATCACATATCATGATTCCACTTTTCTTCTATCGCAGTATAAGTATACATTTTCATTTTACAATTCACTTTTCTGGTTGGATGAGCATACACTTTTACTTTACAATCACTTTTACGATCAGCTTCACTATCAATTACAATAATTGTTGCACACTTCCTATCATGATTACAATTTTATTTCATGACAAAGGAAACACTGAATTTCTTTTTCTTGTTTTTATTTTCAGACTTTCTTCCGGTTTAACACTTTGATAGACACTACGTCAACACTTTCAGCGTTTGTCTGTTTTTACTCTTAGACAGGTAACATCACTGCGCACATGTCTAGCAGGCAGTACAGGTCTATCAAAAATCATCTCTTCACTGTCTTTCGATGTCCTCCTTGTAGGACGATATCTTACTACATCTCTATCTGGGCACTGATTTACGATAGTGTTTTTAACACATATTTTTCTGCAACAGTTATCACCCATAATTTTGAATACAACTTTAAAATAGTCATTTCAACATTTACAGTACTTGCATAGACAACAATAATTACCATTATCCCCACACCAGAGCCCGTTAAACTCCTGAAAGAAAACTGACTGAAAGAGAAAGTTCTGAATGCATTTCTCTCCTGATACTCAATTTCACTCTGCAACTCATCCAACTTATGTCCTGGAGCAGTTAGATCATCTAGCTGCCTAACTACAGGCTGTATCGGCAAATCTATCTTAAGTTCACCTATTTTTTCTTTGTTGTTTACTATGCAGCAATCTATTTCCATACTCAAGTTTGGCACAATGTCACTACTAGGTACATTTATTCGTATTATATGTTCAGATTGTATCACCATTTGAGCTGTAAATCCACGACATTTACGTAAAAAATTCAATTTCCCTTTATCTTGGTGCACGATATCTGTGGGTCTTCCTTCGTAATAGATGACGGTGATGCCCTCATCCATCGGGACAACAAACAGCCGTTCATTATTACTTAGTGGTGTCCACAGACTTTCACTCAGTACCATTAATTTTGCACGCAATCCTTCGGAACATCTCGCACTGGTTACAGCATCTTCGCCTCAAATCTCTCATGATCATACGTAAACAAGAGAATGAAAACCAGTTTGCATATTCTGAGGCTCTGGTTTACTGTTTTTCGCTGTAACTGCTCGTTATTTTTTCGCATATTGCCGTTTCGCGTCATCAGTTAGCAGTAGCTCTTTCTTATGGGCAATAAAGATAAATAAACCCCTTGTTTCGTCCACTTCTGACGGTAACGGTACTATTCGCTAGAGGTTGTACACATTGTCCTCTACTAGCGGGATATTCAGCACGTAACTTAAGATGTTTCCAGCTACGAAAACATCCAGATCAATAATTCTGATCAACTGATAACCGCTGTCGCCCAAAAGTGCGACAGGGAACTGCTTATTCTTGATGTCGTCTTTTATCAGTTCTAGATACTTGACGATCTCTACTGGATTGATCAGATGTGGCTCTAGAATGCCTTCCTTAGCGTTAACAATTGCTGATATTAACAGTCGTCTTCCCGCTCTAGCTCACTGAATATGCACGTGAGTTGTATTAACTGTTCATTAACAGTGATCAAAATAAGTGCTTTCTGCAGCCTTTTGTCAGTGCTGTTCTCAAATTCTACTATGTACCGGCTAAAGCTAGTCAAGGTAGCTTTACCTACAGTCACTTGCTCCTTCGAAAGACTGAGCAGCTGTTTCTGTTCTCCTTCTAAGATGTCTATCTTCACCTTGAAGTACGTAGCGTCATTTTCGTTTAGGGTTCCGATCAAAATTTTAGTGACCTCGCCCACAAAATTTAAGATCCCTCTTTTCTTTATGGTACTTGAGGACAATATTATGGAAATGGAAGAGGATGTAGATGAAGATGAAATGGGAGATACGATACTGCGTGAAGAGTTTGACAGAGCACTGAAAGACCTGATTCGAAACAAGGCCCCGGGAGTAGACAACGTTCCATTAGAACTACTGACGGCCTTGGGAGAGCCAGTCCTGACAAAACTCTACCATATGGTGAGCAAGATGTATGAGACAGGCGAAATACCCTCAGACTTCAAGAAGAATATAATAATTCCAATCCCAAAGAAAGCAGGGGTTGACAGATGTGAAAATTACCGAACAATCAGTTTAATAAGCCACAGCTGCAAAATACTAACGCGAATTCTTTACAGACGAATGGAAAAACTAGTAGAAGCCGACCTCGGGGAAGATCAGTTTGGATTCCGTATAAATATTGAAACACGTGAGGCAATACTGACTCTACGACTTATCTTAGAAGAAAGATCAAGGAAAGGCAAACCTGCGTTTCTAGCGTTTGTAGACTTAGAGAAAGCGTTTGGCAATGTTGACTGGAATACGCTCTTTCAAATTCTGAAGGTGGCAGGGGTAAAATACAGGGAGCGACAGGCTACTTACAATTTGTACAGAAATCAGATGGCAGTTATAACAGGCGCGGGACATGAAAGGGAAGCAGTGGATGGGAAGGGAGTGAGACAGGGTTGTAGCCTATCCCCGATGTTATTCAATCTTTATATTGAGCAAGCAGTGAAGGAAAAAAAAGAAAAATTCGGAGTAGGTATTAAAATCCATGGAGAAGTAATAAAAACTTTGAGGTTTGCCGATGACATTGTAATTCTGCCAGAGACAGCAAAGGACATGGAAGAGCAGTTGAACGGAATGGATGGTGTCTTGAAGGGAGGATATAAGATGAACATCAACAAAAGCAAAACGAGGATAATGGAATGTAGTCGAATTAAGTTGGGTGATGCTGAGGGAATTAGATTAGGAAATGAGACACTTAAAGTAGTAAAGGAGTTTTGCTATTTGGGGAGCAAAATAACTGATGATGGTCGAAGTAGAGAGGATATAAAATGTAGACTGGCAATGGCAAGGAAAGCGTTTCTGAAGAAGAGAAATTTGTTAACATCGAGTATAGATTTAAGTGTCAGGAAGTCATTTCTGAAAGTATTTGTGTGGAGTGTAGCCATGTATGGAAGTGAAACATGGACGATAAATAGTTCGGACAAGAACAGAATAGAAGCTTTCGAAATGTGGTGCTACAGAAGAATGCTGAAGATTAGATGGGTAGATCACATAACTAATGAGGCGGTATTGAATAGGATTGGGGAGAAGAGGAGTTTGTGGTACAACTTGACTAGAAGAAGGGATTGGTTGGTAGGACATGTTCTGAGGCATCAAGGGATCACCAATTTAGTATTAGAGGGTAGCGTGGAAGGTAAAAATCGTGGAGGGAGACCAAGAGAGGAATACACTAAGCAGATTCAAAAGGATGTAGGTTGCAGTAGGTACTGGGAGATGAAGAAGCTTGCACAGGATAGAGTAGCATGGAGAGCTGCATCAAACCAGTCTCAGGACTGAAGACCACAACAACAACAACGTTTCTTTATACGGGTTTCATGCCGTGCTAATTGTCCGATTAGTCCCTGCACCTTTTCAGTTTTTCGTATGTGCCAATTTGATGCAAATTCTGCACTTTTATACTCTGCTGCACTCATGTTCAGTAACGCTATAATCTCTCCGTACAATACGTAATTGCCCGCCTCGCGAGAACCTCGGTGTGCACAATTTTTTCTTTCAGTTCCATCAAGCTGAAATAACTCACAACTTTCCAAGTTACTCTGTAAAGTTTCACTTCCCCCATGCTATCGTAATACAGCTCGAATGTTCGACCCGATAGCTGAGTGGTCAGAGCGACGGAATGGAATGCTAAGGGGCCCGGTTTCTACTGCCGGCTGGGTGGGAGATTTTCTCCGCTCGGCGACTGGGTGTTGTGTTGTCCTCATCATCATCATGATCTCATCCCCATCGAAAGGCAAGTCGCCGAAATGGCGACAGCTAAAAAGACTTGCACCAGGCGACCGGTCTCCGCGACGGGAGGCCCTAGCTGCACGACATTTCACAGTCCAGGTGACGTCTGGAATTTCGTTACGTGCGTATGTGGTGTTGTAGGTTGGCAGGAGAGCCAACACCGTGTTACTAGAGGAAGCCGAAAGGCATGTGTTTTAGCTCATGCAGGCTGGCGTTAGGTCTGGAACAGGACAAGGAAATTAGAATTTAGAAAAAACGGACGTAGCTGGTGGAATATTTAACTTTAATCCATCAATGGTGAACGTCGCTCTTGACGGTACATTATGCACAGTATCAATAGTAACTGGTAATGGCGCCTTGCTAGGTCGTAGAAAATGACGTAGCTGAAGGCTATGCTAACTATCGTCTCGGCAAATGAGAGCGTATTTTGTCAGTGAATCATCGCTAGCAAAGTCGGTTGTACAACTGGGGCGAGTCCTTAGAAGTCTCTCTAGACTAGACCTGCCGTGTGGCGGCGCTCGGTCTGCAATCACTGATAGTGGCGACACGCGGGTCCGACGTATACTAACGGACCGCGGCCGATTTAAAGGCTACCACCTAGCAAGTGTGGTGTCTGGCGGTGACACCACATATGGTTCTTGTCTATTGTGCTCAATTACTGTGAGCATGAGAGTACCGCCGGTGATGCAGTACGGGGCCGACATCTGGAATTAGAAAAGCTGCTTCAGTCTATTGGCGTGAAACGTAAGATACTTGTTTCGTTTCAGGCAGGTTACTACATTAGGCCCCTTTGTTCGCACAACTGTGTACGGACCTCGCTATTGCGTATCTAACTTATGCGATCTGCCTCTTCGTACGCTCTCATCAAACAACAGAACCTTATCCCCACAACGAAATTCCTTGGCATTCTGCGATCTGTCACAGTAATCCTCATTCTTCATTTTAGTTTGCGCATTATGCTCTCTCGCACACCGGTACATTTCTTGCATGCGCTCCTTTAGCTCTGCCACATAATCGACAAAATTGTGCCTCATTCCAGCCGGATCAAACTGTAGCATCCCTGGAATATTACATGTTTTTCCAAAGAACAGGCCATGTGGCGAATATCCTGTCGCACTGTGCGGCGTCGTATTATATACAAAAGCCGCAAATGGAACCCAACTGTTCCAATTTGTCTGCGATCTATTCACATAATGCCGCAAAATCTCCGTTAACGTTCGGTGCGTCCTTTCTAACGCTCCGTTCGTTTGGGGTGGTAGCTGGTGGTCTGAATCTTTTAAATACGCAGCAATTTACAGACTCATGAAGTTATTTCTCATGTCAATTAACAATAGAGACGGTATCCCATACCGCAGTATAATCTGCGCGCTACTGTATCGGCATCTTTCCTGTGAATCGGTTCAGCTACGATAAACTTTGTCGTCGCATCTTGAAACGTTGGAGTATACTTGCTTCCGCTGTCTGTCTGATTTAATGGAGCTACTATATCAATATCACACCTTGAGAAAACATATTCAGGTGATTTCTAGAGACATCTTTATGTTTTTCCGAGTGAACTTGTTGTTTTGACAACTTTCACACTTTCGTACGTATTCCTCTATATCTTTCTTCATACCGTTCCACACACGGTACTTCTTTATTCGCTCGTACGTCCTTCCTATGCCCTGGTGTCCTCCAGTGAGAGAATCGTGAAACTGTTTTAATATCGCGGCTTTTTCGCCTTCACTTATTTCTTCCGCCATTATCGGCTCAGCTGTCTCTCGTTTCCTGATACACTTTTCTATATCGCTCATACAGTTTTCACACTCCCGAATATAATCTTTCACAGTCAGCCGCCCGGGATGGCCGAGCGGTTCTAGGTGCTTCAGTCCGGAACCGCGCTTCCGCTACGATCGCAGGTTCGAATCCTGCCTCGGGCATGGATGTGTGTGATGTCCTTAGGTTAGTTAGGCTTAAGTAGTTCTAAGTTCTAGGGGACTGATGACCTCAGATGTTAAGTGCCATAGTGCTCAGAGCCATTTGAACCATTTGAACTACAATCCTCAGTCCATCTGTTTTGTGTCCTGTGTCCTTGTCGGCCATGACTGCTGCCTGTTCGCGTGCGTCAACAGCCCCGCTATCTTCGCCTGACTCGCGCTATAGCTTCCACATCTGCCGTATCCTGACCCAGACTACTGTTGCCTTCCGCTCACGCACCTGCCGCCCTTACCTCTCTTACTCGCGAGACCGCATCGCTGACTTGGTTCCGTTTGCCACTCATGATAATCATACTCTTCCAGCTTCAGCCTAGACTCCATCAGTCTGGGTGAAGAATCTGATATACTACCTATCCATGTTAGAGGCCTATGGTCAGTACGTGTCACGAACTTTCTGCCAAATACGTACGTTCTAAAATATTTCACGACCCAACAAATGGCGATCTCCCTTTCAGTCGTACTGTACCCTCTTTCCGCCTTGTTTAGCGCCCTCGAGGCATAGGCAACATGTAAGGCACTTCCAATTTTTCCCTGACTCAACAGAGCTCCGATGCTTGGTTGGCTAGCGTCAGTCGTAATAATGAAGTCCTTTTCAAAGTCCGAATACTGTAGTATAGACTGACTTACGAGCTTCTCATTCGAATACTGAAAAGCATTCTCTTGCTCAACACACCGGATGCAAGGCACTTCTTTCTATTAATAATTCGTGTAGCAGTTTCGCGATTTTGCTGAAGTTGCTTATAAAACGTGGCAACGGACTTGCCGCAGTGGATACACTGGTTCCCGTCAGATCATCGAAGTTAAGCGCTGTCGGGCGTGGCCGGCGCTTGGATGAGTGACCATCCGGGCCACCATGCGCTGTTGCCATTTTTCGGGGTGCACTGAGCCTCGTGATGCCAATTGAGATACTACTCGACCGAATAGTAGCGGCTCCGTTTACAGAAAACCGTCATAACGACCGGGAGAGCGGTGTGCTGCCCACACGCCCCTCCTATCCGCATCCTCAACTGAGGATGACACGGCGGTCGGATGGTCCCGATTGGCCACTTGTGGCCTGAAGACGGAGTGCTTCTAAAACGTCGCTAGTATCCCACAAGTCCTAGAAACGCCTTTGCTTTGTTGTTCTGGGCTGTGGATACTCCTTTATTGTCTTGACCTCTGGGTCTGGCCCTTAAACCCTCAGCTGATATAATATTGCTCAAGTAGCACACTTCTTTTCGCAAAAACTCACACATGACCTCCGGTAGTTTTAAATTGTGAAGTCTTAGTCTTTCATATATTTCTGCCATACGCACATTGTGTTCTTCTAAAGAGGAGCCGAATGAGACCACGTCTTCCAAGTAGATGAATAGCTTATCGCCTTGCACCCTATCACAACAGAGTTCATCAGTCTCTGGAACGTACTTGGAGCTGTTTTCATGGGCATTCTTCTGCACTTCTAATACCCACAAGGAGTGCTGAAAGCCGTATTTTCTCGATCCTCTTCGTCTAATAAAACCTGATAATAGATCTTCGCTAAATCCAGGGTCGAGAAGTACTTCGCTTTTCCAAGACCATCAAGAATTTCGTCTATTCTTGGTAACGGATAATTTGAATTTAGGGTGATCTCATTCAGTCGCCTGTAGTGAGCGACTATTCGCCACTTCTGTTTCCCACTGGCATCTTTCTCTTTAGGCAGATTTATTAACGGAAAGCTCCACCCACTATTACTTGGTACTACGCACATCAAAAAAAGTTTACCCTCACCTCGGTTCCGTGAGTTCCGGAACCTGTACAGAAAATTGGAATGGGGATCAACATAAACATCATTTTCGCCATTTTTATTCCTCATGAAACCCACACATAGCATGTTGTACCATCATACAGCGAGATCTTCAGAGGTGATGGTCCAGATTGCTGTACACACTGGTACCTTTCATATACAGTAGCACGTCCTCTTGCATTGATGCATGCCTGTATTCATCGTGGCATGCTATCCACAAGTTCATCAAGGCACTGTTGGTCCAGATTTTCCCACTAATCAACAGCGATTCGGCGTAGACCACTTAGAGTGGTTGTGGTTGGTGGGTCTGTCCCAGGGGTTGTCGATAGGGTTCATGTCTGGAGAACATGATGGTCACACTAGTCGACCAATGTCGTTATCCTGAAGGAAGTCATTCACAAGATGTGCACCACTGGGGCGCGGATTGTCGTCCATGAAGACGAATGCCTCGCCAATATGCTGCCGATATGGTTGCACTATCGCTCAGAGGATGGCATTCACGTATCGCACAGCCGTTATGACGCATTCCATGACCACCATCGGCGTACGTAGGCCCCACATAATGCCACTCCAAAAACAGCAGGAAACCTCCACCTTGCTGCACTAGCTGGACAGTGTGTCTAAGGCATTCAGCCTGACCAGGTTGCCTCCAAACACGTCCAAACACGATAGTATGGTTGAAGGCATATGCAATACTCATCAGTGAAGACAACGTGATGCCAATACTGAGCGATCCATTTGGCGTGTTGTACCGCGCTGCATGACGTCCTGAAGTTGAGCATCGTGCAGCCTATTGTGCACAGTTTGAGTAGTAACACCACGTCCTGTGGCTGTACGAAAAGCATTATTCAACATGTTGGTGTTGCTGTCAGGGTTCCTCTGAGTCATAATCCGTAGGTAGCTGTCATCCACTGCAGTAGTAGCGCTTGGGCGGCCTGAGTGAGGCAAGTCATCGACAGTTCCTTTCACTCTGTATCTCCTCCACGTCCAAACAAAATCGTTTTGGTTCACTCCGAGACACCTGAACACCTCCCTTGTTTAGAGCCCTTCCTGGCACAAAGTAACAATGCAGATGCGATCGAACCACAGTATTGACCGTCTAGGCATGGTTGAACTACAGATAACACGAGCCGTGTACCTCCTTCCTGATAGAATGACTAGAACTGATCGGCCGTCGGACCCCCTCCATCTAATAGGGGCTGCTTATGCTTGGTTGTTTACATCTAGGTGGGTTTAGTGACATATCTGAACAGTCAAAGGGACTATGTCTGTGATACAATATCCACAGTCAACGTCTATCTTCAGTAGTTTTGGAAACCGGGGTAATAGAAAACTTTTTTTGATGCTTGTATATAGGGGACGACGACAGTCTTCACGTTTTGCTGTAAATAGGGGGGGGGGAGGCATTCATAGTATGAATATAGTGACGAGTTCCCTGCACGCCTCCACTTAAGGCGTTGATACTCCAACGTTCCTTGTGTGTTGAACGCCTTGCAGCTGACAACCTGGTAGGCTTATGGTTAGACCTCACTCACTAACCTCTATTTTCGGAACTTGTTGGTCTGGAGTACCTCTAGTCTGTCTGGAAACGCTGTTAGTCCTGTTGTTAAAGCTCCGAAATTCTCTGATGCGGCAGAAACAACTCTGCTTGATGATGATGGAATTTGTTTCTTAATTCCGTTTTTCTTGAGCTAACACGGATTTCTATTGCCCTACCTCGTACTATTTGGTGTTGGTGGTAGCGGTGTCACATTTTGAAGCACTGATCTTAACGAAAATGTTCTCTCTGCTATTGAGGTGTGCTATCGAATCAAGTCCGTTTTCTGTGAGAAGCCTGTTTTTGTTGGTCCTAACTAACTTTGCTCTGCACTCCTACAGCCAAATCTGATGATAGTTGGTTATGACATAGAAAGTCGGAGCCAATAATCGTGTGTGGAGGTACCTGCATGCCATATAGCGACTTGCGTATCTCCCATAGTCACGGTCTTGGAAGCAATAAATTCACGTCGTCTAATGTTAGCAGGATTCATCGTCTGTGGGCTAGCTAATGGCCGCTACAGTGCAGTGTCCCATGATGCCTCGCGCTCCACGAAGCTGTCTCCATTCGAGTACGTGAGAGGTCGCACTTTTCTGGAACCACACAACTGCTGAAACGCGACGGCGGCCTCCATAGAGAGAGAAAGATGGCGGTGGTTCTGGTGCATAACATTAGCTACCTGCAAAATAGCATGAATATCTGCCAGTTGTAGAGAGGTGTCAATAGGCTCTTGCTCGTGAGAAAATAACGTGGCTTGTAATGAAGGCGGTAGTTTCTGGCATCCAAATCCTGCATAATGTGTGGTCGCGAAAAATTAACTGCACTTTGCAAATGCTGCTATAGTTATGATGGGTTTCTATGTCCCAGCACTACTTCATAAAGCACCTGGCGGATTTTTCTCTAGAGCTTGGGCCAAACGTGACAACAACAGGAGTTTAATAGTCTCAAACTCGTTTGATGACAGTGGAGAAGCAATTAAGTCACTTTCGAGATGTGAATGTTCACCTAAGTTGTTGGGAGCAGCAACAACCTTGCATATATCGTCTTGAAAACCATAACCATGTAGCATTAGTTCTATGATATTAAACAAAGTCTGAGGTTGAACCAGTTGGAATGTTGGAAGTTTATGCACCACATCCATTTTAATTGTATGGCCACTCAGCTTCTGTTGAATTTGTTAGGTTTTGCACATTACGTGTGGCGAAGGTCCTGGGCATAAGCCCGGCAAGGATAAGCACCTGGTGCACAAAATATGCCGGTGTGCTGTGAAAACCGGCGCTGTGTCAAGGTTGACGTGCGCTACACTCGCGTTATGAGGCTGTATAACGGTCTGCTCAACTAGCATGGTTGAGAGGTTATGTACTGGGGCACAAGCAAAGTTTTTGAGCACTGTACTCGTTCCGTTGGGCGATCTGCGTTACACGCAGCAAGCACGAACGACGGGTTGTAGACCAGTGTGGTAGAGAAATCATTATAGCCGAAGCCCAATTCCCACGAATGAGTGGCAGTTGGAAGAAATGGAAGGTTATGCACTGGCGTGGTAGCAACCATCACAGTGGAGTCTGACCGTCTTGTTCCATCCATTGTGAACGAAATGATGACTGAATGAAGTTCCTTGTCAGCTGCTGTATTGCAGATGGAATAGCTAATAGCTTGGTTGCTTCTGGTGAAGCAAGTTCGCTGCAGTAGACCGTTGTTCATTGTAGTAAAATAAAGTTTCAATCTTGAAAGAACGAACAATCCACAATTTTGGGGTCATCATTGTAGTTAACAACTCATTGAGGGTCACTAATAAGCAGTCGACACCCCGAATTTAGCACAAGAACTACTTTATTGCTACTTGGTACCCATAACATAACTTGATTTGCTCGCCAGAATCCCGTACATCGTCTAGCGTAAACCAAAGAGGTCTCCTTTTTCTTCACCTTGTTTGGAAAGAACCTGCAGTTTCCCCTTTTAATCTGTCCTTTAGGGATCGATTTCTTTTGCTATGGAATGTTTATTTCGGCATGTTGCCACGAACAGAATAAACATATTCCTCCCATTTTAAGAACAGTTTTAATCTTATTTCTAGAAAATTAAATTAATATTTTCTACTAGATATAAATCAACAGAAATATTTGCTTTATATTTCTTGTGGGTATGATAAACAAATAGTAGGTAGCCTGTTTGGAGTGTAATTATCAATAAAAATCACTCACTGTAGACAAAGAAATACTTTTATGACAATAATGTTGTTGTTCAAAGAATATTCTGTCCAAAACAATATGCAAATCTATGAAAGGAAAAATTATTGGTAAGGATTTGATGTAGGAATCTAACGGTATGTACATTTTAAAAACATTAACTTAATTGCTTGCAGAGTGTGTATGTAGAATTCAGTTTAGTTTTGAAATGATGAGACATTTCAGTAAATATAGGCTTGCATACTTCCATTTTACAGCTACTAGCTTGATATTTGTTTAATTTTGACCCTTAGGTTCATTATTTAAGCATTAAATGACGATGCTGTTATTTAATATGGATCTCTTTCCTTGTAGGTCATAGAGGCCACAGAATATACGCAACCACAGAATGAAATATTTCGTATCACAAAAAAACGGAATGTGAAAGCAAATTGGTCACTACTTTCTGGCTGTTTTTACAGGGCACGTGCTGTTTAACTTGTTCAGTATAAAATCTGAAGAAAAACTATGGAACTACTATTTCAATGCGTTTTCAATGCCGTTTTTGTCTATACTTCTGTAAATTATTAGTTCTGACATCGTTTCCAGTCTATTTTCACGCCACACACTTATTTTTACCAGCACATTTTCCTGAGAAACACTTTATCTGAAAATGATCATTACAAGTCATATTATTGGCACAGGTTCACAAGAATTACTTATGCAGTGTATTTTATTAGTCACTACATGGAATGAAATAATTCAGAGCATTGAAATTGAGCGTATGTAAATAAAGAATACTGCATTCACAGAGCAGATGGACTTTTTCTAAATCTATCACTGTGTTCTTTGGCCAGTATTCCCTGTGTGCACTGTGCCCCATTTCTTCACATATGACTGTGACTGACAAGGGAACCACCCCATCGCACCCCCCTCAGATTTAGTTATAAGTTGACACAGTGGATAGGCCTTGAAAAACTGAACACAGATCAATCGAGAAAACAGGAAGAAGTTGTGTGGAACTATGAAAAAAATAAGCAAAATATACAAACTGAGTAGTCCATGTGCAAGATAAGAAACATCAAGGACAACCTGTGTTCAGGTGCGCCATGGTCTCGTGGTTAGCGTGAGCAGCTGCAGAACGAAAGGTCCTAGGTTCAAACGTTCCCTCGAGTAAAATATTTTAATTTTTTATTTTCATACAATTATGCGACACACATGCCGTCACCAGTGTCGTATAGAATATATCAGACGTGTTTTCCTGTGGAGGAATCGGTTGACTTAAGACCTTGCTATCAAATGTTATCGGTTCCCATTGGAGACGCACGTCCTTTCGTCTACTAATCGCACGGTTTTGCGGTACGGTCGCAAAACACAGACACTAAACTTATTACAGTGAACAGAGACGTCAATGAACGAACGGACAGATCATAACTTTGCGAAAAAAAGAAGTAAATTTTTCACTCGAGGGAAGATTTGAACCTAGGACCTCTCGTTGCGCAGCTGCTCACGCTAACCACGGGACCACGGCGCTCCTTAGCCTACGCTGTCCGTGAAGTTGCTTATGATGCGCATGGACTACTCAGTTTGTATATTTTGCTTATTTTTTTCATAGTTCCACACAACTTCTTCCTGTTTTCTCGATTGATCTGTGTTCAGTTTTTCAAGGCCTATCCGGTGTGCCAACTTATAACTAAATCTGAGGGGGGTGCGATGGGGAGGTTCCCTTGTGAGTAACACTGCAATACTGAAAATATGTGTTTTCACCCTTTTGTAAGCATTCCTCTCTAATCGCTCATCCTTTGTCACCATTAACAATGGCAACACTCACACCTTCCATCCCACTGCATGCAACCCCCAAGGCTCTGTTCTCTCTCCTCTCCTCTACACAGACAATATGCCCAAACCCAGTCCACCTTCTTCAGTATACTGATGACGCCACATTCCTAGCTCTCTGTCCTACACTACAGAAATCCCAACGAGCCCTCCAATTCCAACTCAATCAATTTACTACCTGGTGTAACGAGTGGCTACCCAAGGTCAACCCTAGGAATTAATTACACTACACACCACCTGCACCTTCCATCTCCATGACTTCTGCCTTACCATTTATACGAGGGCTATCTACAAAGTACATTACGTTTTGGAATTAAAAATAAATAAAGTATTGGAAATTTTTTTATTATATACAGATGAAAACCACACTTAAATACTACTTTTCTACATAGTTACCATTTAAATTAAGGCACTTATCGTAGCGATGGACGAGCTTGGAAATTCCTTCGTCGTAAAATTCGGCCGCCTGCGCCTTCAACCACGTGGTTACCTCTTCTTGAAGCTGTGCTGCATAGCCAACCACTTCTTCACTGCTGGGAATAAGTGGAAGTCGTTCGGTGCCAGGTCGAGACTGTACAGTGGATGAGGAAACAACTCCCACTTACAAGATTCGAGAACTTCACGAGTGGCATTTGCCGTGTGGGACCGGGCGTTGTCGTGAATCAGCAAGATCTTTGAGCCCAACTTTCCCCTGCGCTTGTTTTGTATTGCTCTTCTGAGGTTGTGCAGAGTTTGGGGATAACTTTGAGAGTTTATTGTAGTGCCTCTCCAAATCTGTGTAGAATGAGATATTCACTCTGCAGCGGAGTGTGCGCTGATGTGAAACTTCCTGTCAGATTAAAACTGTGTGCCGGAACGATACTCGAACTCGGGACCTTTGCCTTTCACGGGCAAGTGCTCTACCAACTGAGCTACCCAAGCACGACTCTCGGCCCGTCCTCACAGCTTTACTTCTGCCAGTTCCTCGTCTCCTACCTTCCAAACTTTACAGAAGCTCTCCTGCGAACCTTGCAGAACTAGCACTCCTGAAAGAAAGCTGTAAAGCCGGAAATATTACGGTACTTAAGTGTGTAAAACTGATTTACGGCATGTGACGCTGTTTTTACAAGCGGACATTGAGCCCAGTGACGTGAATGAGGGGATCAGTCCAGCTGACGTTAACTGCACAACAGAAGCAAAATTAACTGACGACCAAATCACTGAGGCTGTAACTCGTCAACTAATGAGAACAAGAAAGACGATTACGATGAAGAAGACCATGAACCTTCGGATAGAGTGCCACATACAGATGCTAAAAATGCATCTGTTATAGTCCATCAATACATGGGAAGAAAAGCTGAACGTCTACCCCAATAAACATTTTGTGGATTAGGAAACGGCGGAACATTGAGGCAAAGTCGAGATGTCGCCTGCTAACTAAAATAAAATAACAGATTTTTCTCGCCCTCCTTAAGAACAAAATATTTTTTTCCGTTTGATTTCTCGTGTTTTAAACAGTAAAGAGCAAATCAGTTGTCTGTCAGCGTAGTACTGCTAATATGGAATGCACAGACGTTAAACTTCCACTCACAGTAACAATATCTTAACGTACTGTAAACAGGGGCAACAGTCTGGATGATTGACTGATCTGACCTTGTAACACTAACCAAAACGGCCTTGCTGTGCTGGTACTGCGAACGGCTGAAAGCAAGGGGAAACTACGGCCGTAATTTTTCCCGAAAGCATGCAGCTTCACTGTATGGTTAAATGATGATGGCATTCTCTTGGGTAAAATATTCAGGAGGTAAAATAGTCCCCCATTCGGATCTCCGGGAGGGGACTACTCAAGAGGACGTCGTTATCAGGAGAAAGAAAACTGGCGTTCTACGGATCGGAGCGTGGAATTGACATCGAGCAGGTAGGTTAGAAAATTTAAAAAGGGAAATGGGTAGGTTAAATTTAGATATAGTGGGAATTAGTGAAGTTCGGTGGCAGGAGGAACAAGACTTTGGTCAGGTGAATACAGGGTTATAAATACAAAATCAAATAGGGGTAATGCAGGAGTAGGTTTAATAATGAATAAAAAAATAGGAGTGCGGGTAAGCTACTACAAATAGCGTAGTGAACGCATTATTGTGGCCAAGATAGACACGAAGCCCACGCCTACTACAGTAGTACAAGTTTATATGCCAACAAGCTCCGCAGATGACGAAGAAATTGAAGAATTGTATGATGAGAGAAAAGAAATTATTCAGATAGTGAAGGGAGACGAAAATTTAATAGTCATGGGTGACTGGAATTCGGTAGTAGGAAAAGGGAGAGAAGGAAACGTATTAGGTGAATATGGATTGAGGGGAAGGAATGAAAGAGAAAGCCACCTGGTGCAATTTTGCACAGAGCACACCTTAATCATAGCTAACACTTGGTTCAAGAATCATAAAAGAAGGTTGTATACATGGAAGAACCCTGGAGATACTAAAAGGTATCAGATAGATTATACACTCCTGGAAATTGAAATAAGAACACCGTGAATTCATTGTCCCAGGAAAGGGAAACTTTATTGACACATTCCTGGGGTCAGATACAACACATGATCACACTGACAGAACCACAGGCACATAGACACAGGCAACAGAGCATGCACAATTTCGGCACTAGTACAGTGTATATCCACCTTTCGCAGCAATGCAGGCTGCTATTCTCCCATGGAGACGATCGTAGAATTGCTGGATGTAGTCCTGTGGAACGGCTTGCCATGCCATTTCCACCTGGCGCCTCAGTTGGACCAGCGTTCGTGCTGGACGTGCAGACCGCGTGAGACGACGCTTCATCCAGTCCCAAACATGCTCAATAGGGGACAGATCCGGAGATCTTGCTGGCCAGGGTAGTTGACTTACACCTTCTAGAGCACGTTGGGTGGCACGGGATACATGCGGACGTGCATTGTCCTGTTGGAACAGCAAGTTCCCTTGCCGGTCTAGGAATGGTAGAACGATAGGTTCGATGACGGTTTGGATGTACCGTGCACTATTCAGTGTCCCCTCGACGATCACCAGTGGTGTACGGCCAGTGTAGGAGATCGCTTCCCACACCATGATGCCGGGTGTTGGCCTTGTGTGCCTCGGTCGTATGCAGTCCTGATTGTGGCGCTCACCTGCACGGCGCCAAACACGCATACGACCATCATTGGCACCAAGGCAGAAGCGACTCTCATCGCTGAAGACGACACGTCTCCATTCGTCCCTCCATTCACGCCTGTCGCGACACCACTGGAGGCGGGCTGCACGATGTTGGGGCGTGAGCGGAAGACGGCCTAACGGTGTGCGGGACCGTAGCCCAGCTTCATGGAGACTGTTGCGAATGGTCCTCGCCGATACCCCAGGAGCAACAGTGTCCCTAATTTGCTGGGATGTGGCGGTGCGGTCCCCTACGGCACTGCGTAGGATCCTACGGTCTTGGCGTGCATCCGTGCGTCGCTGCGGTCCGGTCCCAGGTCGACGGACACGTGCACCTTCCGCCGACCACTGGCGACAACATCGATGTACTGTGGAGACCTCACGCCCCACGTGTTGAGCAATTCGGCGGTACGTCCACCCGGCCTCCCGCATGCCCACTATACGCCCTCGCTCAAAGTCCGTCAACTGCACATACGGTTCACGTCCACGCTGTCGCGGCATGCTACCAGTGTTAAAGACTGCGATGGAGCTCCGTATGCCACGGCAAACTGGCTGACACTGACGGCGGCGGTGCACAAATGCTGCGCAGCTAGCGCCATTCGACGGCCAACACCGCGGTTCTTGGTGTGTCCGCTGTGCCGTGCGTGTGATCATTGCTTGTACAGCCCTCTCGCAGTGTCCGGAGCAAGTATGGTGGGTCTGACACACCGGTGTCAATGTGTTCTTTTTTCCATTTCCAGGAGTGTATAATGGTAAGACAGAGATTTAGGAACCAGGTTTTAAATTGTAAGACATTTCCAGGGGCAGATGTGGACTATGACCACAATCTATTGGTTATGAACTGTAGATTAAAACTGAAGAAACTGCAAAAAGGTGGCAATTTATGGAGATGGGACCTGGATAAACTGACTAAACCAGAGGTTGTACAGAGTTTCAGGAAGAGCATAAGGGAACAATTGACAGGAATGGGGGAAAGAAATACAGAAGAAGAAGAATGGGTAGCTTTTAGGGATGAAGTAGTGAAGGCAGCAGAGGATATAGTAGGTAAAAAGACGAGGGCTACTAGAAATACAGGAAAAAAGGAATACAAACGTCTCAAAAATGAGATCGACAGGAGGTGCAAAATGGCTAAGCAGGGATGGCTAGAGGACAAATGTAAGGATGTAGAGACATATCTCACCAGGGGTAAGATAGATACTGCCTACAGGAAAATTAAAGAGACCTTTGGAGAAAAGAGAACCCCTTGTATGAATATAAAGAGCTCAGATGGAAACCCAGTTCTAAGCAAAGAAGGGAAAGCAGAAAGGTGGAAGGAGTATATAGAGGGTCTATACAAGGGCGATGTACTTGAGGACAATATTATGGAAATGGAAGAGGAGGTAGATGAAGATGAAATGGGAGATGTGATACTGCGTGAAGAGTTTGACAGGGCACTGAAAGACTTGGGTCGAAACAAGGCCCCAGGAGTAGACAACATTCCATTAGAGCTACTGACACCCATGGAAGAGCCAGTCCTGACAAAACTCTACCATCTGGTGAGCAAAATGTATGAGACAGGCGAAATGCCCTCAGACTTCAAGAAGAATATAATAATTCCAATCCCAAAGAAATCAGGTGTTGACAGACGTGAAAATTACCGAACAATCAGTTTAATAAGCCACAGCTGCAAAATACTAACGCGAATTCTTTACAGACGAATGGAAAGACTGGTAGAAGCCGACCTCGGGGAAGATCAGTTTGGATTCCGTAGAAATATTGGAACACGTGAGGCAATACTGACCCTACGACTTATCTTAGAAGCTAGATTAAGGAAAGGCAAACCTACGTTTCTAGCTTTTGTAGACAGAGAAAGCTTTTGGCAACGTTGACTGGCATACTCTCTTTCAAATTCTGAAGGTGGCAGGGGTAAAATACAGGGAGCGGAAGACTATTTACAATTTGTACAGAAACCAGATGGCAGTTACAAGAGTCGAGGGACACGAAAGGGAAGCAGTGGTTGGGAAGGGAGTGAGACAGGGTTGTAGCCTCTCCCCGATGTTATTCAATCTGTATATTGAGCAAGCAGTGAAGGAAACCAAAGAAAAATTCGGAGTAGGTATTAAAATCCATGGAGAAGAAATAAAAACTTTGAGGTTCACCGATGACATTGTAATTCTGTCAGAGACAGCAAAGGACATGGAAGAGCAGTTGAACGGAATGGACAGTGTCTTGAAAGGAGGATATAAGATGAACATCAACAAAAGCAAAACGAGGATAATGGAATGTAGTCGAATTAAGTTGGGTGATGCTGAGGGAATTAGAGTAGGAAATGAGACACTTAAAATAGTAAAGGAGTTTTGCTATTTGGGAAGCAAAATAACTGATGATGGTCGAAGTAGAGAGGATATAAAATGTAGACTGGCAATGGCAAGGAAAGCGTTTCTGAAGAAGATAAATTTGTTAACACGAGTATAGATTTAAGTGTCAGGAAGTCGTTTCTGTAAGTATTTGTATGGAGTGTAGCCGTGTATGGAAGTGAAACATGGACGATAAATAGTTTAGACAAGAAGAGAATAGAAGCTTTCGAAATTGTGGTGCTACAGAAGAATGCTGAAGATTAGATGGGTAGATCACATAACTAATGAGGAGGTATTGAATAGAGTTGGAGAGAAGAGAAATTTTTCTCACAACTTGACTAGAAGAAGGGATCGGTTGGTAGGACATGTTCTGAGGCATCAAGGGATCACCAATTTAGTCCTGGAGGGCAGCGTGGAAGGTAAAAATCGTAGAGGGAGACCAAGAGGTGAATACACTAAGCAGATTCAGAAGGATGTAGGTTGCAGTAGTTACTGGGAGGTGAAGAAGCTTGCACAGGATAGAGTAGCATGGAGAGCTGCATCAAACCAGTCTTAGGACTGAAGACCACAACAACAACACTGTAAACACGTACCTTACGATACAGACACTATTGTACATTATATTTCCTTGTAAGATTATTTAGTGTGTCAACGGTTTGTTTTCGTTTTGTTACTGTTTTAACATAAAACAATATCTCAGACAGTACTTCCAATTGAAAATTAAAGTTGTACTGTACTGTATTGTGATGTTACGGGTCAATAAAAGTGTTCCTCTGATAATCCGACAGTTTTTGGCTTCCGACGGTGCTCCTAGTTCAGCAGGGGACGGATTAGCGATGTTCTACTGTATGGAGAGCATGGAGAGCTGCATCAAACCAGTCACAGATCTGAAGTCCACGACAACAACTCTATTTTACTTCGTACACGTTAAATAAAACACTTTTGGTTATTAATGATGTTCTTTAGGTAGTGTCAGAGTCAACAGAAAAGGTCTTCCAGAAATAATGAAGAAAAACGACAATTTATCATGAGGCGAGTTCAAGGCCCAGATGAAAGTTTCAGTCGTTGCGGCAGAGTGGCAAGACACAAAAACAGTAACTTCTGTCTGTAACAACACCTCCTAAGGATGTACCATTCGTTTCAAGAAAAGTAAGAGGTGATTCCATGTGCAGTATAGCTTGTCCAAAGGCCCAGATGAAAGTTTCAGTCGTTGCGGCAGAGTGGCAAGACACAAAAACAGTAACAGTTGTGTCTGTAACAACACCTCCTAAGGATGTACCATTCGTTTCAAGAAAAGTAAGAGGTGATTCCATGTGCAGTATAGCTTGTCCAAAGGCCCAGATGAAAGTTTCAGTCGTTGCGGCAGAGTGGCAAGACACAAAAACAGTAACAGTTCTGTCTGTAACAACACCTCCTAAGGATGTACCATTCGTTTCAAGAAATGTAAGAGGTGATTCCATGTGCAGTATAGCTTGTCCAAAGGCCCAGATGAAAGTTTCAGTCGTTGCGGCAGAGTGGCAAGACACAAAAACAGTAACAGTTGTGTCTGTAACAACACCTCCTAAGGATGTACCATTCGTTTCAAGAAAAGTAAGAGGTGATTCCATGTGCGGTATAGCTTGTCCAAAGGCCCAGATGAAAGTTTCTGTCGTTGCGGCAGAGTGGCAAGACACAAAAACAGTAACAGTTGTGTCTGTAACAACACCTCCTAAGAATGTACCATTCGTTTCAAGAAAAGTAAGAGGTGATTCCATGTGCGGTATAGCTTGTCCAAAGGCCCAGATGAAAGTTTCAGTCGTTGCGGCAGAGTGGCAAGACACAAAAACAGTAACAGTTGTGTCTGTAACAACACCTCCTAAGGATGTACCATTCGTTTCAAGAAAAGTAAGAGGTGATTCCATGTGCGGTATAGCTTGTCCAAAGGCCCAGATGAAAGTTTCAGTCGTTGCGGCAGAGTGGCAAGACACAAAAACAGTAACAGTTGTGTCTGTAACAACACCTCCTAAGGATGTACCATTCGTTTCAAGAAAAGTAAGAGGTGATTCCATGTGCAGCATAGCTTGTCCAAATGCCGTAAGTTTGTACAATAGCGTAATGGGCGGTGTGGATCTCTCTGATGAGAGGCGAGAGAGGTGCTGCTATGGGGCTGAACGGCGATCTCGAAAATAGTGGCACCGAGTTTTTTTCTTGTTTTTATAATACACGCAGGATACATAGGAAATGGAGAGCAGCTTTTAACATTCCGTTTACAGTTAGCAAGAGAATACTGCCAGAATTCTCATCAAGAAACGACATGGGTGTCCACCTACATTCATTAAAAAAAAATTAAAAAAAGCAGTGGTGTTCCTGACTTTCAAATGTCAAGTGTAGGTGTTATCGTTTGTGCAGTACAAGAAAAGAAGGAAAAAGTACAAGAATAATATGCTTAAACTGCACTGTCGCTATGTGAGTAGATCGATGTTCCATAAAATCTTGTAATTAAATTTTTGTCAATATTTTGTGAATAAAAGGTAATGTAGAAGTCTTGTATCCCTCATACGTTGTTTTGCAGTGTCAGATTTTATAACAAACAATTCCTAAAAAGTTTGATGATATCACCTCACACTCAGTGGGGAGCCATCTTCCCACACAAATTTCCAAAACAAATGGGTGCCTAAAAAGATTTTTCGTATTTGAATGGTATGACATATGTGCTTCATAGCAAGTCATCGAACAAACTGTCACCTGTAGTAACCTCTGAAAAATGTGCCCACGAAAATGTTAAAATTTTCTTCCTATCGTGTAGCACACGTAAGTTATGCAGCCATTTTCTGAAACTTTTGGACACGGGGAGAAACGTGTTTTGCGCTGATTGGCTGAAAGGCGTGACAACGTACTTCTCTGATGCAGCAGTTGCAACTGATGACGTCACGTCATCAGCTTCATAGGAAGTTACTCGGCGTGGCCGCTCAAGAGTAGGAAGGTGAACGGCTGCATTGTTTGCTGCAAAAAGCCAATGAAATTAATTTAAAAAAAAAACAGGATGGTATGAAGAAGCCATGTTGGTCGTAGACTGTGACGACGCTCAGTGGCGGTAGGAAACAATGGCACAACAGCAGTGAAGAGCAAACTGTTGTACCGGCGTGCATCACACTAATTTCAGTGTGCTAATTGGCTTCAGTGCCTAGGAGACTAAATTATTAAAATACTGTACCATTACCAGTGAATTTTAATTGCCTCGATCGTGGTCCATCAATCTGTTAGTTTAAAGTTTATGTGAAAAGCTACCTGCACTGGGTAATTCATTGGCAGATTCAGATGTCTTCGACTATTTGCTATACCAACTGAATTTGCTATGTTTTACCAAAAATGACTGATTATGACAACACTACTTTTCTTTTTTTATAGTACATTCCATCCACCACCTGGGAGCGGTCATTAGCTGGAAATCAACTCAAAAGGTGATGTGGAATTATTCTGTTTTCTTCCCAGTGCCGTGTTACCACATTTAAATCGTCCACAGTTAACGTTTATGGAAAACAAGTTACCGTTAGCAAGAATTCATCATTCTACTGTGTAACGAGTGAGTCAGTGGAAATTACATCCTTTATTTTCCTTTTTTTTTTTTTTAACTGTGACACAACGGACTTCTACCTCAGTTTCTCGTTTTAAATTTTTTTTCGAGAGGATTTTATTACACTACGTTGATGCTTGTTGCAGCGATTCTTACTACTCTTGCAAGCATTACACAGTGGATCTACTAATATTCTGAGAGACTGCAGGGTATTCTCACTTCTGATTCGGTTTTATGCCTCTTCATGTTCTTAGGGAATATGATCTTTATTTCGATTCGACTTCATACATCATGATGAAATGATGGGCTGTAGTTAACGCTCTTGCTTGTGTGCTCTAGGGAAGTAATAACGGTAAGCTTCACCTGCGTACAAAGGAGTAGCGTGCCAATTTAAACGACTGCAGTAAGAGAGCAGCCGGCTGCGGTGGCCAAGTGATTCTAGGCACTTCAGTCCAGAACTGCACGACTGTTACGGTCGCAGGTTCACATCCTGCCTAGGGCATGGATGTGTGTGATGTCCTTAGGTTGGTTAGGTTTAAGTTGTTCTAAGTTCTAGGGGACTGATAAATAATGTCGTGTGACGAGGGCCTCCCGTCGGGTAGACTGCTCGCCTAGTGCAAGTCTTTTGATGTGACGCCATTTCGGCGACCTGCGCGTCCATAGGGGTGAAATAATGATGTTTAGGACAACACAACACCCAGTACCTGAGCGAAGAAAATATCCGACCCAGCCGGGAATCGAACCCGGGTCCTTAGGATTGACAGTCTGTTGCGCTGACCACTTGTTTTTTTTGTGTGTAATCTCATTTTGTTCGTTTCCGTTCGTTGCATCTGCTCGAAGCATTTCAGTTCGACGCTGATACATTAACTCAGTTTTTTTTAATTACAGAGGGCAGCTAACCCTCTGATAACACTTTGTTCTATATTGTTCGCTGTATTTGTTCAGGGCGGACGTCCGATGACACCCGCTCAGTTTGTTCGATATACACTCCTGGAAATGGAAAAAAGAACACCGTGAATTCATTGTCCCAGGAAGGGGAAACTTTATTGACACATTCCTGGGGTCAGATACAACACATGATCACACTGACAGAACCACAGGCACATAGACACAGGCAACAGAGCATGCACAATGTCGGCACTAGTACAGTGTATATCCACCTTTCGCAGCAATGCAGGCTGCTATTCTCCCATGGAGACGATCGTAGAGATGCTGGATGTAGTCCTGTGGAACGGCTTGCCGTGCCATTTCCACCTGGCGCCTCAGTTGGGCCAGCGTTCGTGCTGGACGTGCAGACCGCGTGAGACGACGCTTCATCCAGTCCCAAACATGCTCAATGGGGGACAGATCCGGAGATCTTGCTGGCCAGGGTAGTTGACTTACACCTTCTAGAGCACGTTGGGTGGCACGGGATACATGCGGACGTGCATTGTCCTGTTGGAACAGCAAGTTCCCTTGCCGGTCTAGGAATGGTAGAACGATGGGTTCGATGACGGTTTGGATGTACCGTGCACTATTCAGTGTCCCCTCGACGATCACCAGTGGTGTACGGCCAGTGTAGGAGATCGCTCCCCACACCACGATGCCGGGTGTTGGCCCTGTGTGCCTCGGTCGTATGCAGTCCTGATTGTGGCGCTCACCTGCACGGCGCCAAACACGCATACGACCATCATTGGCACCAAGGCAGAAGCGACTCTCATCGCTGAAGACGACACGTCTCCATTCGTCCCTCCATTCACGCCTGTCACGACACCACTGGAGGCGGGCTGCACGATGTTGGGGCGTGAGCGGAAGACGGCCTAACGGTGTGCGGGACCGTAGCCCAGCTTCATGGAGACGGTTGCGAATGGTCCTCGCCGATACCCCAGGAGCAACAGTGTCCCTAATTTGCTGGGAAGTGGCGGTGCGGTCCCCTACGGCACTGCGTAGGATCCTACGGTCTTGGGGTGCATCCGTGCGTCGCTGCGGTCCGGTCCCAGGTCGACGGGCACGTGCACCTTCCGCCGACCACTGGCGACAACATCGATGTACTGTGGAGACCTCACGCCCCACGTGTTGAGCAATTCGGCGGTACGTCCACCCGGCCTCCCGCATGCCCACTATACGCCCTCGCTCAAAGTCCGTCAACTGCACATACGGTTCACGTCCACGCTGTCGCGGCATGCTACCAGTGTTAAAGACTGCGGTGGAGCTCCGTATGCCACGGCAAACAGGCTGACACTGACGGCGGCGGTGCACAAATGCTGCGCAGCTAGCGCCATTCGACGGCCAACACCGCGGTTCCTGGTGTGTCCGCTGTGCCGTGCGTGTGATCATTGCTTGTACAGCCCTCTCGCAGTGTCCGGAGCAAGTATGGTGGGTCTGACACACCGGTGTCAATGTGTTCTTTTTTCCATTTCCAGGAGTGTAGTTAGTTGCGTTTGGTCTGGGCGGACGTCACAAGACATCCGTTCAAGTTGATCGTTGATTCCTTGACTCAGTTTTTTTTTTTATTACAGAGAGCCTCTGGCCGAACACGCTGAGCTACCGTGCTAGCGACCACTCAGCTACTGGGGGCGGACTAGGGGACTGATGACCTCAGATGTTAAGTCACATACTGCTCAGAGCTAGTAAAAGAGTGCGGCGACGATGGGCCGAGGGAAGCGCGTTCTTTCTGCGGAACCTGGGAGGAAACATTTTCGGACGACCGAGTTCCGCGGACTCATTGTGCAGGCACGTTGGTTGGCGCCGGTCGGGAGGCAGCCGCATCCAGACTAGCGCCGAGAAATCGGCTCTGCAATGGCCAGCGCATTGAAGACCGGCTATAAAGCATAGGATGGGCCCTTGTTAGGCAGAAAGCCGACAAAACAATTGTGAGCGTTCTGCGAATTTCAGTGGGACAGGCCACTGGCGCCCAGATGTCCAGAGTCTGTTACAAAACATGTTAGTGAAAGCACGAGGCTTTTAGTGAGTTTATGACCATTCTTTGGAAACTTTGAAATGGACGCAACAGGGGAGATAACAAGCTTTTTCTGCAGGGGTGTGGTTCCATCCTGGTCATGATGTTTTCAAACGACACGGTGTAAACGCGCGGGAAAGAGGCTGCGAAGCTGAATCTTTTTTCCTTATCTCTCAGTTAACTTTAAAGTCTCTGACTGGTCAAATCGGTGTATGCAGAGCAATGGCCGCTCTCCCAGCTTCGAATGCCAGGCTCCAGCTCGTGGTTGGCTTGTGCTAAAATGGGGGAATTCTGAGATGTAAATGTGCTTTGCTACCGAGCTGAGGAGGAAACGGACAGAAAGAGAAGAGATCTCACTCTCATACTGGTCCTTCGCTAGTAAAGAACTGCAGGTCTCTACCTAAACGGTGAGACTTGTGTCCTTTGCTGGTGTGCCACTTGGAGCCTGTGCCAGTCACCTTCTGAATCGTCAGAGGTACTGCTTCTAGCATCACGCACACAACGAGTGATGCGTGGGTGTAGTTATTTGTCTTGAGTCGGCCGTCTAAACATTTGATATATTCTGTCACGCATAGTCGTGGCATCGAGTCAAACTTGTTTGGCAGACCAGCAAAAGGGGCCACCTGCACACTGAAATCCACCGAGGTTTCAGAGGGCCATAGGAAATTACCTACGTTCCGAATTAACCGAACGCGAGACCATACATTGCATTTTTCGGGCACGCGACATTAATAACAGATTGCGGCCGTCCATGACTTCAGTAGACGAACACATCGTGGAGTGCCGTCCTGACCAGCAGGAGGGTAAGCTATTCGCTGCTACAGTGTAGGGCTCCAATATATGTTTCTCAGCACCCTGTTCTTTCGAACCATATTTTTCTTTTTGAAATGGTAGAGTATAGATGATTGGTTGTGGGGTAGTTGTGCCATGCCCCAGATTCACGTGTATGTAGTCAGATAGAGCGATTAGTGTTCTGGTTAGTGTCGTGTGTTGACCCCCAGATGATCACTTTGTCCGCCATAGACCCCACGTTAGGGAAAGCGTTTGTCAAATAAAAATGTTTGTGTGATGTTTCTTTAGACATTTTTGTTGTCTTGTGATGTTAAAGATGAATAAATCTATTGTCTTTTAGATCACAACTTCTCCCTAAGTTCTGGTTAACAGCACCTTCCCTTTTTATCATTAAAGTCTAGATTTTAAACATAAGTAGAAGGATTTCAATTCATCAAGAAACATGTGCATCGTTTGTGTGCTGCTTTATAGGTCTGTTGATGTATTTTGTTGCGCTGATTTTGATGACGTGGTGACTTCAGTTTTAATTTTCGTAACGTGGCTGCGATGATTGTTAAAATGTGAAATGTTAATGATAATCTATACTGTTTATTAGAAGTAGGAATACCACATTTGCTCCCAGATGGCTGAAATTTTGTTACCTCATTCAGGATTACCGGTAGACAACCATTTTAATGAAACCTGCAGCTAGCAGAAACGACAACTATCCATTGTTGTTGTTGTTTGTTGTTGCGGTCTTCAGTCCTGAGACTGGTTTGATGCAGATCTCCACGCTACTCTATCCTGTGCAACCTTCTTCATCTCCCAGTACTTAATGCAACCTACATCCTTCTGAATTTGCTTAGTGTATTCATCTCTTGGGCTCCCTCTACGATTTTTACCCTCCACGCTACCCTCCAATGCTAAATTTGTGATCCCTTGATGCCTCAGAACATGTCTACCAACCGGTCCCTTCTTCTTGTCAAGTTGTGCCACAAATTCCTCTTCTCCCCAATTCTATTCAATTCCTCCTCATTAGTTATGTGATCTACCCATCTAATCTTCAGCATTCTTCTGTAGCACCACATTTCGAAGGCTTCTATTCTCTTCTTGTCCAAACTATTTATCGTCCATGTTTCACTTCCATACATGGCTACACTCCATACAAATACTTTCAGAAACGACTTCCTGACACTTAAATCTATACTCGGTGTTAACAAATTTCTCTTCTTCAGAAACGCTTTCCTTGCCATTGCCAGTCTACTTTTTATATCCTCTCTACTTCGACCATCATCAGTTATTTTGTTCCCCAAATAGCAAAACTCCTTTACTACTTTAAGTGTCTCATTTCCTAATCTAATTCCCTCAGCATCATCCAACTTTATTCGACTACATTCTATGATCCTCGTCCGCCGCTCGTGGTCTCGCGGTAGCGTTCTCGCTTCCCGAGCACAGGGTCCCGGGTTCGATTTCCGGCGGGGTTAGGAATTTTCACCTGCCTCGAGATGACTGGGTGTTTGTGTTGTCCTCATCATTTCATCATCATCCAGGAAAGTGGCGAAATTGGACTGAGCAAAGATTGGATAATTGTACGGACGCTGATAACCACGCAGTTGAGCGCCCCACAAACCAAACATCATCATCATATGATCCTCGTTTTGCTTTTGTTGATGTTCATCTTATAGCCTCCTTTCAAGACACTGTCCATTCCGTTCAACTGCTCTTCCAAGTCCTTTGCTGTCTCTGACAGAATTACAATGTCATCGGCGGACCTCAAAGTTTTTATTCCTTCTCCATGGATTTTAATACCTACTCCGAATTTTTCTTTCGTTTCCTTTATTGCTTGCTCAATATACTGATTGAATAACATCGGGGAGAGGCTACAACCCTGTCTCACTCCCTTCCCAACCACTGCTTCCTTTTCATGCCCCTCGACTCTTGTAACTGCCATCTGGTTTCTGTACAAATTGTAAATAGCCTTCCGCTCCCTGTATTTTACCCCTGCCACCTTTAGAATTTGAAAGAGCGTATTCCAGTCAACATTGCCAAAAGCTTTCTCTAACTTTACAAATGCTAGAAACGTTTGCCTTTCTTTAATATTTCTTCTAAGATAAGTCGTAAGGTCAGTATTGCCTCACGTGTTCCAATATTTCTACGGAATCCAAACTGATCTTCCCCGAGGTCGACTTCTACCAGATTTTCCATTCGTCTGTAAAGAATTCGCGTTAGTATTTTGCAGCTGTGACTTATTAAACCGATAGTTCGGTAATTTTCACATTTGTCAACACCTGCTTTCTTTGGGATTGGAATTATTATATTCTTCTTGAAGTCTGAGGGTATTTCGCCTGTCTCATACATCTTGCTCACCAGATGGTAGAGTTTTGTCAGGACTGGCTCTCCCAAGGCCATCAGTAGTTCTAATGGAATGTTGTATACTCCCAGGGCCTTTTTTCGACTCAAGTCTTTCAGTGCTTTGTCAAACTCTTCACGCAGTATCGTATCTCCCATTTCATCTTCATCTACATCCTCTTCCATTTCCATAATATTGTCCTCAAGAACATCGCCCTCGTATAAACCCTATATATACTCGTTACATCTTTCTGCTTTCCCTTCTTTGCCTAGAACTGGGTTTCCATCAAAGCTCTTGATATTCATGCAAGTGTTTTCCAAAGGTTGCCCGTGGGAAGTATATATCTTACCCCTAGTGCGATAAGCCTCTACATCCCTATATTTTTCCTCTAGCCATCCCTGCTTAGCAGTTTTGCACTTCAAGTCGATCTCATTTTTGAGACGTTGGTATTCCTTTTTGCCTGCTTCATTTTCTCCTTTCATCAATTGAATGTATCTTTTGTTACCCAAGAATTTACCCCCAATCCGTATTCACCTACTATGTTTCCTTCTCTCCCTTTTCCTACTGTCGAATTCCAGTCACCCATGACTATTAAACATTCGTCTCCCTTCACTACCTGAATAATTTGTTTTATCTCATCATACATTACATCAATCTCTTTCTCATCTGCGGAGCTAGTTGGCATATAAACTTGTACTACTGTAGTAGGCATGGGCTTCGTGTCTATCTTGGCCACAATAATGCGTTCACTATGCTGGTTGTAGTAGCTTACCCGCACTCCTATTTTTTTTATTCATTATTAAACCCACTCCTGCATTACCCCTATTTGATTTTGTATTTATAACCCTGTATTCACCTGACCAAATGTCTTGTTCCTCCTGCCACCGAACTTCACTAATTCCCTCTATATCTAACTTTAACCTATCCATTTCCCTTTTTAAATTTTCTAATCTACCTGCCCGACTAAGGGATCTGACATTCCACGCTCCTATCCGTAGAACGCCAGTTTTCTTCCTCCTGATAACGACGTCCTCCTGAGTAGTCCCCGCCCAGAGATCCGAATGGGGGACTATTTTACATCTGGAATATTTTACCCAAGAGGACGCCATCATCATTTAATCATACATTAAAGCTGCATGCCCTCGAGAAAAATTAAGGCTGTAGTTTCCCCTTGCTTTCAGCCGTTTGCAGTACCAGCACAGCAAGGCCGTTTTGGTTAGTGTTACAAGGCCAGATCAGTCAATCATCCAGACTGTTGCCCCTGCAACTACTGAAAAGGCTGCTGCCCCTCTTTAGGAACCACACGTTTGTCTGGCCTCTCAACAGATACCCCTCCGTTGTGGTTGCACCTACAGTACGGCCATCTGTATCGCTGAGGCATGCAAGCCTCCCCACCAACGGCAATGTCCATGGTTCATGGATCCATTACTGATTTGCTTCATAGTTGCGCTAACTGTAGTTCGCTAATTTAGGGCTTATTTTCATTGAAATTCTCCATGCACATCCGACGTTACCTAAATGTGACCATTCCAGGACTTTGGACTGGTAGAGGAGGAGCAGAAGATGAACTTCATGGCCAAGTCTCCAGACCTCACACCTTGCGTCTTTTATCTGTGGGGTTACGTAAAAGAGCGCGTTTGTATCCCTCCTATGCCTGACACTCTTGATTCTTGAAAGTCTGCAACATCGCATTGTTGAAGCTGTGAATTCGATAACGAGAGACCAGCTGCTTCGTGTGTGGGCGGAAATGAGCCATCGCTTTGATACTTGTCGTATAACACATGGCGCTCACATTGAAAGCATAAAGAATTGAACTTCTCTGTTTTCGGGCAGGTTGGAGTTGTGTTTGTACCTTTTGTAGTTTGAAAGTAATAAATGTTTGAAACGTGTTGCTTCCTTTCGAACAGCCCTGTATTTTCTGAATATTTTAATACAGTTTTCAGTAAAAAATAATAAACGCCATATGTTTCAATTATTCCATCCCATTTTTCCTTTATGAAAATTACGAACTATAAAAACTGAAGAATCCTAAAAATAAAAGAGAAAATTCCAGTTGTAAGTTGTGTGTGTGTGCGCTTGTACGTGTGATACAGATTTTATGACACACTTATTTCAAACTGTATCATGCAGTCTTTTGCCGCGCGGGAATAGCCGTGCGGTCTGGGGCGCTGCAGTCATGGACTGTGCGGCTGGTCCCTGCGGAGGCTCGAGTCCTCCCTCGGGTATGGGTGTGCGTGTTGGTCCTTAGGATAATTTACGTTAAGTAGTGTGTAAGCTTAGGGACTGATGACTTGCGGTTCCAGACTGCAGCGCCTTTAACCGCACGGCCACTTCGGCCGGCGAACTGATGACCTTAGCAGTTAAGTCCCATAAGATGTCACACACATTTGAACATTTTTTGCAGCCTTTTGTGTGTGGTTGTGTGTATGTGTGTGACTGTGTGCGTGAAAAGACAATTTAAAAAAAATCCTAATTGGCATGTAGATGTATCCGAGGATGTTGCAAGCTCCAGCAAGGACAACGTACATATACTGCCAGAGATTCATTATCTGTGGAAACATGTTTCGATGTTTTATCGGCTTGGAATTATTCAGGGATTGCTGTTTATAGCATTTACAAAAGTTTCATTTCTACAACAGCAACAATAATGGTATTCTAAAATAGATTTGCTTTTGTTAATAACTAACATGAGTAAGAGATCGCCGATGTGGAAAAGAGAGTAGTACGCTGTCTGCTTCAGAAGTTTTGTCTCCGACGGAAGTTAAATTAGATCATCGACAAATTCGAAACTGAGAAACATGTGCTGAGGAGAGAAAATTACACTTTAAAAATAAGTAACACTGTTCTGCAAGGATTCGAAGTGTGTTCTGGAAGTAAGTGCATGTGCTTCTTCTACTTCCACAAGACTACTCTGTATTTCGCAATTAAGGTGCCTGGCACAGGGTTCGTCAAAACACCTTTCTCTACCATTCCACTCTCAAACAGCGCACGAGAAAAACGAACACTTCAATCTTCCCGTGCGAGCTATGTTTCCTCTTATTTTATTACCATGATGATTTCTCCCTATGTAGGTGGATGTCAAAAAAATATTTTCTGGTTTGGAGGAGAAAGTTCTGATTGAAATTTCATGATATGACACACTGCAACAAAAGACATCTTCGTTTTAGTGGCTGTCGCCCCAATTCGCGTATCATATCCGTGGCACCCTGCTCCCTATTTCTCGATGACACAAAACGAGCTTCTCTTCTTTGAATTTTTTCGATGTCCTCCGTCAATCCTACGTGATGCGGATCCCACAGCACACAGCAACATTCTAGAAGGAGGTGGACAAGCGCAGTGTAAGAAGTCCTTTAGTAGACCTGTTGCATTTTCTAAATGTTGCCAGCAAGCATTTGCTTCTTTTTCCCCACAACATTACTTATTTTCATTTATTTATTTTTATTTCATATATCATGTTCCATAGCACCAAATTCAGGAACAAGTCTACATGTTCATGGTACTAGGCAGTACCTGAAATTATAACAGAGGAGTAATAAGAGATAAAATGAAACTTATATCAATCATATGCAGATGACAACCCGTAAAAATAAACATAATTTACAACATAACACAGGAATTAGCTTAATTTTTAATTTTTTCAAGAGTTCCTGGACAGAATAAAAGGTCATGAGGAAGGTCTTCAGTTTAGACTTGAAAGTGCGTGGATTACTGTTAAGATTTTTGAATTTTTTTGGCAGCTTACTGAAAATGGATGCAGCAGAATGTTGCACGCCTTTGTGAGCAAGAGTCAAGGAGCTGCGTTCCAAAACATATTGGATTTCAGCCTAGTATTAAGCTCGTTGGAATAAGCTGATATTGTCAACAACAAATACGTGAAATAAATTATGTATTGAGAGGCCAGTGTCAGAATTCCGAGAGTAGTGAAGAGGGATCGACAACACCTATAGTTAGAACCGTTCGTTTACGAGTCAAAAATACCCTTTTTGAACTGGAGGTGTCACCCCAAAAAGTAGTACAATGCGTCATAAGCGAATGAAAATAAGCAAAGTAGACTATTTTTCGTGTTGAACTGTCACTTATTTCAGATACTGATCTAACGATTAATAAAGCACCATTTAGATCCTGGACATGGGCTTACCACGACAGTTTACCATCCATCTGAAGCCCTAGAAATTTGAATTGTTCACTCTCACTAATGGTATGTCCGTTGTGTGTAATCAAAACGCCATTTTTATAGAATTGTGTGTTAGAAACTGTAAAAGCTGAGTCTTACTGTGACTTAGCATCAATTTATTTTCCTAAAGCCATTAAGTTATGTCCTGAACTGCATCATTTGATACTGTGTCAGTATTGCAAACAGCATCCTTCACTACCAAGCTGGTGTCATCAGCAAACAGAAAAATTTTAGATTCCCCTGTAATACGAGAAGGCTTATCGTTTACGTAAACAAGAAACAGTGGCGCACCAGCACAGATCCCTGGGGCACCCCTCACTTAAATGTGCTCCGTTGGTATTGCACAAAGCAGCTGTTCTCAGTCCTGCGGAAAATGACCTTCTGCTGTCAGTTCTTAAAGTAAGAGGTGAACTAATTGTTCACCTATTCCATAATAGACCAACTTATGCAGTAATATTTTGTGATCAACACACCAAACGCTTTAGTCAGATCATTTCGCAACCATTTATTTAATCCATCCAGAGCCTCACAGATAAAAGAGAATAATTCTTTTCAGTTGTTAAACCTCTCCTAAAACCAAATCTATACATTTTACAGCAAATTATGTGAATTAGAATGATCAATTATTCTTGAATATGAAGACTTTTCAATAACTTTAGCAAACACATATGGCACAGAAATAGGTCTAAAATTGTCGATGTCATCCTTCCTTCTTTTTTAAAAAGCTGTTTCTCTATTGAGTACTCTAATCTGTCAGGAACTGACCATTCCGAAAGGAAATGTTTCAGATATGGCTAAGTACTGGGCTAACATATGCAGAACAGTACTTTAGCATTCTGCTACATATCCCGTCATATCAATGAGAGTCCTTAGTGATTTAATTATTGACTTATCTCCCCCTTGTCAGTATCACAGATGAGTATTTCAGGTAACACTCTCGCAAAGCTATGTCATCGTTCCAATTTAAGTTATTTGTAACTGTAATACCTAAGTATTTAGTTGAATTTACAGCCATTAGAATGGTGTGATTTATCGTGTAACCGACATTTGGCGGATTCCTTTTAGTACTCATGTGGGTGATTTCACACTTTTCATTATTCAGAGTCAAGTGTCAGTTTTCTGCTACAATAGAGCAACAAATTAGACAGTGAAACTTCCTGGCGGATTAAAACTGTGTGCCGGACCGAGACTCGAACTCAGGACTTTTGCCTTTCGCGTGCAAGTGCTCTACCTACTGAGCTACCCAAGCACGACTCACGCCCCTTTCTCACAGCTTGAGTTCTGCTAGTACCTCGTCTCCTACTTTCCAAACTTCACAGAAGCTCTCCTGCGAACCCTGCAGAACTAGCACTCCTGGAAGAAAGGATATTGCGGATACATGGCTTAGCCACAGCCTGGGGGATGTTTCCAGAATAAGTTTCACTCTGCTGTGGAGTGTGCGATGATATGAAACTTCCTGGCAGATTAAAACTGTGTGGCGGACCGATACTCGAACTCAGGACCTTTGCCTTTCCCGGGCAAGTGCTCTTGCCCGCAAAAGGCTAAGGTCCCAAGTTCGAGTCTTGGTCCGGCACACAGTTTAATCAGCCACGAAGTTTCATATCAGCGCACACTCCGCTGCAGAGAGAAAATCTCATTCTGGAAATTAGACAGTGTTTCACACCAAGTCAGATTCGATCTTACATTGACATTTCCTTGCGTTCAGTCTCAGTGAAACTTCTTCTGGATTCAGCTTACATCACCGCTAATGGCTGATCAAAATCTCCAGAGGTGAGCTTTCTTCTCCTACAACTGACTGGTCCAGTAAAATAAAGCAGTTTTAAGTGGCATTTTGCAGTTTTCATGGGCGACATGTTGCTCAGTGTGACGTAGTGATTCAAAAGATAATTTTTACAATAATGTCATAGTTTGCCAAAATGCATCACAAAGTCGTTTCTCTCAATGTAAGACCTAGAACCTTCATGAGAATAGGCAACTGAACACAGAAGTTAAAAAAGGAAACAGAAAAACTTGCCGCGAAGAGAAATCTTCGCTGGGTTGCGTCATAATCCTCCTGAGCTGCAGTTAGTATTTATGAATGCAGAAAGATCTTCTAGCTCGTAATATTAAGTCTTTGAAGGGGGTTATTATTACAACATAGAAGTGTTTATTTACTATAATTTTAGATCTGGGCGATGCTTAATAATGTGCATCGGCAGTTAACAACATGCAATGAATGCCTGTGGTCTTATTCAATATGGTGATAAAGCTATTCTGGCAGTCATTCAGGGACCGGCCGCTGTGGCCGAGCGGTTCTAGGCGCTTCAGTCTAGAAGCGCGCGACTCCTACGTTCGCATGTTCGAATCCTGCCTCGGGCATGGATGTGTGTGATGTCCTTAGGTTATTTAGGTTTAAGTAGTTCTGAGTTCTAGGGGACTGGTGAGTTCCATAGTGCTCAGAGCCATTTGAAGTCATTCAGGGAATGGGACGCAAGCAACCGCGAACTGTGGCGCACGTGTTGTCTGTGCCCGAGGTCACACTTGGGTCATTCCAGTGACATTGAGAAGAGTCTCAACGAATTCGCAATTTGCATCATTGTCCCCAGAACTGATCGTGACCCCTTGGTTGTGACTCAAGTGTGAACTAGAGACTTCGAAAGTTCTGTTACGAACTACGCTACAACTTCCTAGATTTGCACCACATGGTTGAGAAATGTTGGGACCCCTAGATTTTGCACCATATGGTTGAGAACTTTGGGCCCCTAAATGATTGAGGTGTGGACTAAAGCCGGACAGAGTGGCCGAGCGGCTAAAGGCGCTACAGTCTGGAACCGCACGACCGCTACGGTCGCAGGTTCGAATCCTGCCTCGGGCATGGATGTGTGTGATGTCCTTAGGTTAGTTAGGTTTAAGTAGTTCTAAGTTCTAGGGGACTTATGACCACAGCAGTTGAGTCCCATAGTGCTCAGAGCCATTTGAACCATTTTTTTTTGTGGACTAAACATCAGAGGCTGATGTATAGCTGGCTCACTGTGTGTGTGGCGCTCGCAAGAGTTTTTTAGATTAGGCGATTTCTTATCCAATCCAGATAACGATAATTGTAGAAAACACAAAAGAATCAGTTTAACATCGAAAGAAATGCCTCCCACGAGAGAGAGTATTAATATCCTAGAGATTAACTGGCGAAGAACTGGCAACAAATTGCCAGCCTTTGAAGCGCTCCTGAAAGTCTGTGAAGCTCACGTAGTACTAGCGACAGACAGGTGGTTGAAACTGAAACTGACAGCAGTGAGATTTTTGGGAAAAATTTAACTGTATATCGAAGGGAGAGGCTAATGGGAAATGGAGGCAGTATGCTTATTACAGCAGACAAGAAACTGAAATCCACCGAGATTGAAATTGAAGCTGCATGTGAGTTTGCTTGGGCAAGACTCAGTATTAGGGGTGGTCATAAAATTGTAATTGGATCTTTCTATCGCCCACTAGACTCATCTCCTGATGTAACCGACAACCTTAGAGAAAACCATAGGTCACTTATATGTAAGTTCCCTAATCATACTGTCATCATCGATGGAGATGTTAATCATCCAACAATCAATTGGGAAAATTGCAGTTTTGTTGGTGGTGTGTGTTATAAGACATCCTGTAAAACATTAATAAATGCCTTTTCTGAAAACTACGTAGAACAGATTGTTCGGAACCCCACTTATGATGGAAACACACTGGATCCCATGGGAACAACCGAGCGAGGTGGCGCAGTGGTTAGCACACTGGACTCGCATTCGGGAGGACGACGGTTCAATCCCGTCTCCGGACATCCTGATTTAGGTTTTCCGTGATTTCCCTAAATCGTTTCAGGCAAATGCCGGGATGGTTCCTTTGAAAGGGCACGGCCGATTTCCTTCCCAATCCTTCCCTAACCCGAGCTTGCGCTCCGTCTCTAATGACCTCGTTGTCGACGGGACGTTAAACACTAACCACCACCACCACCATGGGAACAAATAGGCCTGAACATCTTTGAGTATGTCTACATCGAAACTAGTATCAATGACCATGATGTGGTTGTGGCAGTAATGACAACCAAACCACAAAGGGGAACTAAAACAAGCAAAAAGTTATACATATTCAGTAAACTAGATAAAAAATCCATAGTTCATATTTCAGTGAGGAACTTGGAACTCTCAGGAGTATATAGAGGAACTACGGCTCGCGTTTAAAAAAATAGTTCATCATGCCCTGGATAGAAATGTATTCAGTAGGACAGTTCATAACAGGAGGGAAACTCCATGGTACACAATCACTGTAAAGATGAAACAGAGACTGCTGCATTATAGGTGTAGAGCAAAGCATAGGCCTATAGTCAGGGATATACTTTTTGTGGCGGGGTTCGTAGCGACAAACACTTCGCTGTAGAAACGGCTTACGAAGTCACCGCCACGCTTTTAATAGCGGGCCGACCGGTCCGCTGGAACAGTGAACAGAAAGATGAAAACCCAAACACTCTGATTACATAAAAGTCGGTACTTATCTTTATTAACGAAGATACAGAAACACAGTAGTGAACTCCGTGTCTACAGAAATCTGTCTAGTTCGAGTCGGAGCGGCTAGGTCAGCGTCGGCTGACGAGAAACAACAACTCTGCTGCGATGAACACACAACTGACTAGCAAGTACACAAATCGGTGGCGAGTATACAACTGAGCGGCGAATACAGAACTGTCCTAGCGCTCGCGACTCCAGCGCTTAAGAAGCCAGAAGCCAGCGGTGGCGCGCGCAGACTTGCGGCGATTTCCTGTATCGCTGGCGCTGCTTATGTGGACGGCGTCCGGACTTTGATGCTGCCAACCTTTCGGCAGCGGGCTCGGTTGGCATTACTGGCTAGGATATAACAATACTGAGTGATACGAATCTGACTGTCAAGAGGGCAATGCGTAAAGCCTTCAGTGTCTACCACAGCGGAATATTGTCAAATAATCTTGCAGCAAGGCCAAAGAAATTCTGGTCGTATGTAAAGGCTGTCAGTAGCACCAAAGTTAGTGCCCAGCCCTAACGAATGAGATAGGAAGTCAAATAGAGCGTAACAAAGTATAAGCTTTGCTGTGTTCTCAAATGTTCCATTACAAACGAAAACCGTAGAGAATTACCGGGATTTAACCTCATACAACCGAAAAGATGAGTGAAATCGGCATCAGCGTCGGTGGTGTTCAGAAATAGCTGAAATTATTAAAATCGGACAAAACTGGATGGCCCAGTGGAATCACTAACAGATTCTGTACTGAATCTGCAGCTGAGCTAACTCCTCTTCTAACTGCAATCTCTCGTTGATCGAACCAAAAAGCTACCGTCCAATATCTTTGATGTCTATTTATTGTAGAACATATTATGAGCTCAAATATAATGAGGTATCTTGAACGGAATGACCTTCTCCATGCCAACAAGCACGGATTTCGGTAACATCAATCGCGTGAAATCCAATTCGCACTTTTCTCATATGAAAACTGAAAGCTTTGGATCAAGACAGTCAGGTAGATGCAGTATTTCTTGAATTCCGAAAAACATTTGACTCAGTACCACATCCATGCTTATTGTCAAAAGTTCGATCATATGGGTATCAAGTGAAATTTGTGACTGAATTGAGGACTTTTTGTTAGGGAGGATACAGCATTTTATCTTGGATGGAGTCATTTTAAGATTTTTAGAAGTAACTTCGGATGTCCCAAGGAATGTTTGGGACACTTGCTGTTCATGATGTATATGAATGACCTTGTGGACAGTCTTAATAATAACTTCACATTTTTTGAGGATGATGAAGTTATCTACAATTAAGTACGGTCTGAAAGAAGCTGCGTAAATATTCACTCAGATGTGATAAGATTTGAACATGGTGCAGAGATTGACAACTTCTTTTAAATGTACAGAAATGTAAAATTATGCACTTCAGAAAATGAAAAAACGTAGTACTATGTCAGTATAACATCAATGACTCACAGTTGGAATCGGCAAATTCGTACATGTACCTGAGTGTAACACTTTGTAGGAATGTGAAATGGAATGGTCATATGGGCTCAAGCGGGAGTAAAGGAGGTGGCACACTTCAGTTTATTGGTAAAATACTGGGGGAGTGCAATCAGTACACAAAAGAGACTGCTTGAACTATCTCATGTGACCCACTCTAGAATACTGCTCAAGTGTGTGGGACCCATACCAAATTGGACTAATAGGAGATATTGAATGTATGTGGAGAAGACTGGTACGCATGATTAGAAGTTTGTTTGACCCTTGGGAAAATGTTACAGAGATGCCGAATAAACTGAACTGGCAGACTCTTGAAGGTAGATATAAACTATCCCAAGAAAGTCTATTAAAAAGTTTTAAGAAGCGGCGTTAAATGATGACTCTGAGAATATGTTACAACCCCCAACATATCGCTCACACAGCGATTGTGAGGACAAGATTAGAATAATTACAGCACTCACAGAAGTATTCACACAATCATTCTTCCCGCACTCCATACGTGAATGCAGGCCTGGATCTAAGGGAGGAGAATGGGGGGGAGGGGGAGGGCAAACCGGATATCTGCCCTTGGCGACAATTTCATGGGGCTCCAAATTCATATTCTTGAAGAAAGAAACTCCTTGTTTTACAATGCGCCTAACATCCAGCACACGTTTGTCTATAGATTATTCATATGATTTTGAAACGCATCCCTGTTGGTTTTTTAATATTTTTGAACAAATTCTATTTGAATGAATGATAAGTTGATTTTTGAGTGCGTGCATAGTGCACGTGATACTTCTACCAGGGGAATCCCCATCGCATCTAGTAGTAAATGTTCTATAGAGAGAACGGGGCGGGGCTATACGAGTTGAAGGGAATAAACCCGAACGGGTGAATGCCAATCGTAGCTTGTTTACGTAGTTGACTTGGTGTGCGCATGATCAGCATTGTTATAATTATTAGCGAAATCCATAGATTCAGGCTACCAGAGTGGAAATAAACGACTAACGGGAATAACAGGTAATAAAGATTACATATTATCTTCTCGGTGTATCGAAGAAAGTCAAATTGTGACAGAAAATTTTTGCCAGATCGCTACACTAGTAAGGGAAACTTGTACAGTCCCCGGTTAGCAGCCGCGTAAGTTCTATTCTCGGAATAGCGCGGGAAACGCGTTGTACGAACACATAATAACTCCTAACCAGAGAATTAACTTGGGATAATTAAAATGGTGATTCTGGCGTGGATGGTGAAGTTAACCAGGGAATAAGCTTTGACAATGGCAGGAATAGTTACAGAATTAGTGATCACAGGATTGTTTGTCAGAACGAAGAAGGAGAAGAAATGGGGATGTCACACAAATTATGTGGAAGAATATGACGATTCCTAATATACCTAAAAATTTCGTACTACTACTTTTCGATCTCTTGCTTGAGAAACCAGAGCACATGAATGAAATGTGAAACTATTTCCTAACATAAAACTTTTTACTTGTGGGAGGCTTAATAGGCATTTGATATTGGCACTTCGTGAGTTATATTCTGTTGTGTTATAAAAATGACCATTTGTGCCAAAAGAGTTTCTCTTATTCGGCGTGTGTTAACAATTGCTGCAAGATTAGAAAGGTCTGTTTCGTTTTATCTAGCAGACAGTGGCAAAATAGATGTAATCAAATCGAGAAACCAAACCAGACTTGCGTACTGCTCGTATTAAGAGCTTATACAGTACGGTATTTGATAACTACATTTTGATTTTTCATGTAGCAAAACGTTTGACGAAGTTTGAAGAGATAATAGATTCTTTCGCAGAAAGGAAAGCGCACCGTGTAACGATGTAGCAAGATTAGAGGAAAAAAAATACTGGGAGCTTAGAATTGAAGAAGTGTGTACTGTCTTGCTTGTCTCTTGTCTTCACTGGTTTTATATTTCCTATATCTAATTTTATGTCACATAAAAGAGAAAGTTATTAGGAAATAGGCAATAAAGAGTGCAGATTTTCTAAAGAGTTCTTATTCTCCCAGTTACAAATAATCGTAGATGTCAAACCGGCCGACTGGGAGCAGGAGAGGCATCACAGGTCATTTTACTTTCCATTGTCTTGAATATAGGTTTGATGGTTTCCATTAAAAAATATACAAGTTTGAATTCCACAGAGCGAAATACAGTGATTTGCGATAGAAGAATGCTGTCTGAAGAGGCTTGGCACTGCAGTTTGGAAGACCAAATAACGTGTCTTACATTTCCTCGAACATATATGTTTTATACATAAACTCTGCAGAAATATGTACGCTAAAAATGAACATTTTTGAAAATAGTTTATTTATATTTTTGACGTCCTATCTGAAACGCTCGAGTGACGGGTCGGGGGAGGGGGGCAATAGAATTAAGTGCGCCAAAATTTTGTGCGCATTCGCGAGTTTTGTCATACTGATACCGAGTAAACGTCCGTGTTTGGTGCCAAAGGCGATCGGATATGTTTTGTTTATTTTAGTAATTGTTCATTTCAGATGCTGGGCTTACCTACCAGTTAACAACTGTTTGATTTACTATGGAAATTAGAAACATATAATTAGCAGTTGTAAGAGAAAAGACGGCACAGAAAAGCTCTTACACTGTAATAAATACCGTATGTAAATGAAGCTACATCACCTCCTGTGGTTAGTTTTTCGGTAAAGATTGAGGCGTTGCGCCTTACATTGTGCCTATTGAGATCAGAACAGCGGTTAACAGACGTGCACGCAGGACAGGTGGCGTCAGATGCCCGAGTCTAAGTAGTTTCTACGCGATCTGGTAGATGTCACTAGCTGAGCTGCAGTCAAAATAATGTCACCTTTATTGGCAGTTCTGTTTGTCTAATTTTCTAATTGTTTATTAATTACTGCTATGATTGTGCTTATTTATGAGAGTGAATGAAGAAGTGCGTGTGAAACAATGATTTGTATAAAGTTTTTATACTGTACATTGAAGTAGCTGGTCTCGCGATAAATGTTCTAGTATGACGTGTGTGCTAATTGTTCGTACTGGGGAATTTGTTACAAACTATTTCGTCAGTTAATAATACTGGGTTAATTAGATTATGATTTTGGTAAAGTAGTTTAGTTGAGAGGGAATTAATTTTATGTTTTCGGGTTTTCAAAATTTATTTATGGTAATTTACTGTACTAATTCAGCGAGAAATTTTGATTGATTCAGTACCTATACATGTGCGGGATTGAATAGGTTTGATACTGCTTTCCGATTGTCTGTGATGTTTCTCTGCCAATCAGAAATTACCGTATTCGGGCGTGTTTTGAGGACTTGAAACTTCTTTTGTGTAGAGAGATGAGTAGAGTCGGGGCTTGTATCTCATCGTAATTAGACCTGTTGATAGGTGCTCCGGTGGAAATGAATAATATTGTGATATTTCGGTACCAAAATGTGTGAGAAGTGCCGCAAAGTGTGGAAGTGAGTTCAGTTTGATGCACGGAGTGAAATTCAGAACTTTTGGTCACATTTTAAATAACTAAATTCCGCGTGGCGTGTTGTTTACTCGCAAACGTGAACATTTTGTTACGTGAGAATGACTATAGTAGCATTTGACCGAGCTATTCTGAAAGAAACAACCTGTTTGTAAACTGTCAGTGAACTTTACCATGGTTATGATTGATGTGTGCGTGTGGACTTCTCAGACTTTGTACAGCTTAGGGTAAGGCTTGGTTGTGAGTGGGTGTACTCATGCTTACTGTAATAGAGTGATATTTTATGCACATAAATACATCCATTTAACTATTCCTCCTACTGACAAAACAACTTTTAGTGCGACTTATGTTTACGAGGTGTACAGCTGTTTTTGCTATAGATTTTTCCCGATGAGAACTCCACTTCTGTAACTTCAAGGAGGCGAGTCTGTGAGAAGAGATTCATCACTACTGCCATAAATGGTGCATCAGCTGGGAAAGTATAAAAAGCTGTAGAGAAGAGATCTGCGGTGGAGAATAAATGTGAAAATGAGCAGTATTGAACACTGATCAAAAAGCAGGATAGAACAGTGTGTGACAAAGTGGAAAGGCAGGACACCGTAAGGAGAACTGTAATCCTACGGCAGGAAGAAGAAGGACATTGTAGATGCTACAGAAGAAGCAGCGTGGAGTTATCAGATGGAATGGCGGATGCAGTGACAGCCGCTATCTCAACAACTGCACTGTTGGCTATAGATGGGAGCCCACGAATTGGTATACTATAGGTGCAGGATGGACCCACAGTTACAGCATGCCAAGACTACAGATGACAAATAGAGATAAGTTTCTGTTGCTTCTTGTATCAGAAGACTGTTGAAAATGGAAGGGAATGATAATTCTATAGTTGTAAAGGAAGAGGACGTGATTCAGTTTGATGGAAATTCCAGTCAGACAAGCACTAAAAGGTGGGGAAATGTGGGTGAATTAGAAATTAATGACGTTTCAGTTCCTAAGTTTCGGCAGTTATCTACAATGTTGGGAGAGGAACAAAATGGTTTACCAGATGTAACTAGGGGAGAGGAAACCAGCTCTTAGATTGAGGGATTTGGTGATGCTGATTTATTTGATATGAGTCAGGGTGACCTAAATGAACAGAAGACGAAAGAGGCAGAGGCCAAACTTGATATGTTGCAAGTAAAACAAACTGAACAGGAGCATGTAAATGAGATGTTCACAGCATTAATGCCTAGCATCAGTGAAGCAAATAAAAATGTAGATCTTAAGCATAATTTTAATAGGAAAATTGATCAGCAGTCCAGTACTGTAGATGATTAACCAGTGAGCTTAATTAGCACTCAAGTGCTATAAATGGTTTAGCTAGTCGGCTTAAACAGCAGTCAGGTATTATTAGTGATTTAGCTGGTGAACTTAATCAGTTCAAAGTTGAAATTGGCACTAAGTTAAAATACCAGGCTTCTGATCTAAAGGAAATGTGGCGAAAAAAATTGAAGGGCTTTGATGAAAAAGTCGAATTTAAAGTTTCTCAAGTTGAGGAAAGTTGCAAGAAACCCTCAGATAGTGTAAGAAAGGAATTAACAGAGATTTTACAAAGGGTAGCTAGTGAAAACAAGCAAAGAATGGGTCAGATCCAAGAAAATGGCCATAAAGTAGAGCATAAAACAGCTAAAGTTCTAGGTGTATATGAAAGAGAGCAAACAATTTTCAATGGTAAAATCCACGAAGAAGGCGAAAATTGTTTATAAGCTGTAAAGGTTGTGTCTGAGAGCGTAGAGGAAGTAGAAACTAATGTGTGTGTGTGTGTTAGTGTTTTTTTTTTAACGTCCCGTCGACAACGAGGTCATTAGAGACGGAGCGCAAGCTCGGGTTAGGGAAGGATGGGGAAGGCAATCGGCCGTACCCTTTCAAAGGAACCATCCCGGCATTTGCCTGAAACAATTTAGGGAAATCACGGAAAACCTAAATCAGGATGGCTGGAGACGGAATTTAACCGTCGTCCTCTCGAATGCGAGTCCAGTGTAGAAACTAATGTGGGTCATTTGACTTTTCAGGTGGTGGTGGTAGCAAATCAACTGCATGATCATAGCAAGAGACTAGCTCAAGTAGAAAAAAATATACAAATAGGTCAGTACTAACAATGGGGGCGGTAATTTGATAACAGATTCGACTGAGGTATCTTACATTACTAATGGACAGTTATTACGTTTTGATCCTGCTGGACATGTGCCTCGAAGGAATTTTTAAATGATTTTGCAAATGTGTTACCAAGATTGTGGAGTGTTAAGTAAAAGATCGGTTTTATTTCGTCAACATTTATGGAGAAAGCTAGGACCAGGAGAGTGAATGCTAGTGCATGCTACGATACTTTGGAAAAGTTTAATGATGCATTTTTCACAGGATACTGGGTAAACAAAATCACATGGAACTGCAAAATATTTCCTGAGTTGGGAAAAGTTTAATCCCAGAAAGTAACATGTGAAATGATTTTCTTTAAAGTGGGTAGCCAATTTATCATATCTCACCAACAAATGGGAGCCAGAGCAGATCATAATGAAGTTAGATGGGAAGCTGCCTACGAACTAGCATAAAAAGTAATTGCTTTTTTTCTTTATTGTATTTCAGTTTTCCATCAGGGGCTAGCTGGCAGCAGCATAGGCGCAGCTCTTCAACTGAGAGACATTAGGTAAAACCGAGAGACATTAAGTATATAACAGGAAGACATTTAAAACAACACAGAGGAGAAAGTGTGGCGGAACGTAGATATAAAAAGCGGGAGCATAATGGAAGACAGCATACAAAAGGGGGTGACTGTAAAAATGGAGATAAAAATCTGAGAAAGTATTTTACACAAAAATCCACTCACTGTAAAGATTAAAAGAACACAAGGTGAAGTACAGCTGGAGCATAAAAGTTGCAGAATGATTAAAACAGCCACACGAAGGGCAGCATAGCACAGAACAATCATGGACAGCAAACTATGTACGATTAAAACCACAGCATTTGACATCACTGTGGAACGGCACCGAACACAATGTTGATGTATCACACTGATAATGAAGAACAAACTGGGGGGACCTGCCAGGGGTACAAGGGTGAAGGGAAGAAAGGCGGGGGGAGTGGTGCTAGAGGGGGGAGAGATGGGGTGAAGGGTGCACTGAAGGGAGCCAGGGAGGGAAGGATGTGAAAGGAAAACAGCCATGGAGGGAGTGCAGAGACTCAGGTGGGGAAAGGGGAAAAACCGCTCTGGAGGATGGAGGGGTGGGGAAAGGGGGCCCCTGGAGAGGGGAGGGAGGAACTAGGCCAGGCTACAGTTGGTAGGAAGGGTAGAAATCATGGCAAAGTTCATCATCCAGGAGGGATGCCACTGGCAAAGGAAGTATACAACATTTTTATTTGCAGATACAGTAATTGTTATAAAAATAAGGCTGTACCATTTGGACTACATACAAGTGTTTGTGTTTTTGTGAGAGCTATGTCAAAAGTTATGGGGGACGAAAGATTGAGAAAAATAACTGTTTATGTTCACAATGTTTTGATTTCGGCTGTAACCTGGGGGGAATATCATGTGCTTTAGACAAGGGTTTGGGTGCAGTTGAGAATGAGGGGATGAAATTAAGGTTGGATAACACTGAATTTGTAAAAAGTGAACTGAAATTTTTGGGACATGTCATTAGTGAGGAGAAAAATGAGGATATATGCGAATTTAAAGTTCCCACCAACAGAAAAGAATTGGAATATATGGTCTATTCAGATGTTATTGTCGTTTTGTACTGGGAAAGTTGTTTAGTGCTCTATGTTTCAGAAATCTGTTAAAGAAAATCTGTTAAAGAAAGATGTCAACTGCAGAGAGTCAAACAACATTCGAGGAACTGAGTAAAGCTTTATGTAACTGTGAAATACTTCAACATCCAGACTTCACTAAGTCTCTTTATTAGTGACAGAGACATGTGATTATGGAATTTCTGTAGAATTGTTTCAAGTGAATAGGGAAAGAGGGGCCTCACAAAAGTAAAGCTTTCGTTAGAAGATCTTTACAGCAATCAGAGAGGAATTATTGTATTTCAGAACGGGAGGCTTTGGTTATTATATCTGGTTTGCAAAAATTTCATGAAGCGATTGTGTATAGTGATCATAGAGCATTGACGTTTTTGAAAACTTGTAAAATGAAGCACCCACAAATAATTAAGTGGGCTTTATACATTCGGGAGTATGATATTGTCATTAAGTACTTAAAGGATCTGAAAATGTAGTTGATGAAACACTAACTAGAATTGTAAATGAAGGGGGTGAGAATGAGAATCTATTGTTGTTCAAAGAGGGTGTTTATATTTTTGCTACAATTATCAAAGTAAATGAGGAAGATCGAATGAAGAGGGTTTGTAAGATCTAAGGCGAGAACAGAATATGGATGATAACCCGAAGTTAGATAAAAATCAGTTGGGAAACCAGAATATTCCAAGGTAGCAGAAAATTATAAATTGCGTAAAGGCACTGAAATCCAATGCAAAATATGTTTTCCTGAGCAACATGTAGATTGTTAATTGACTAAGTATGCAAAAGGTTTGGTGACAGCGGGGCAAGGAAATGTATCGCCAAGTTAAGTGAGACTGTTATCTTTAAAATCATGTTGAGATGTGTACAGAAATGAGTGCTCCATTGCAGCACTGCACGGTCCACATCCCTGTCCTACTATTCCTCCCCCTGACCACCCAGTCACCACTCCCATCATGCACTGGTGCTGCTGCTCGCATTGTGGCTACAATTAATTTAGTCTGTAGTCGGGTGTGTGTTTTTGGAACACTCTTTTTGTTGTGCCTGTATGCGACTCAGCATCTCCGCCGTATGGTGAGTAGCAACTTTCCGTTTTATAATATTAGTGTAAATTAATTTAAGCAGCATACTGGCTTCATTTAAAGTAACGCCTACGGGGTACTCTCCAGGTGAAAGTATGAATAATGCATACCGTGAAACTCCCGCAGTGTTCAATAACAGCTGTTTCTGCTGGTACTAAAGATGAATTAGTTCACAGGCCCAGAAAGGAAAAATTAACGAGTAACATAAATTTGCTGCAAGGAAAGAACTGATATTTACAAAAGAAAATAGCTTTATTGTCATATGAAGCTGAAAGGAGCGGCAGTTAAGAACTTGTATATGTGATCAGTCATTAATTTGAAAGGTCATATGATAAGTGGTTTTGGATTTGTCTCACCGTATATCATTATCGACTTCTTTCCTTTGATTTCAATTGAGCGCCGAGCTCAACTCTTCAACAATCTCCATTTATTCTCAGGTTAATTAGGCAAATCGCGCGTACGGAATTAGCCCTACAAAAATAGTTTCAGTTTCAGAATCAACAAATTGCAACCCTCCTGAAATAGAATCACGCGCTTTGATAAATTGTCAAATAAACCATCATTGTTACGACAAAAGTCATTGGGTGGAAAGTAATCTTCTCATAAAAGATTGCGAAACGCGGGCGCTTATAGCAATTTTATTAATAAAATGTAAGTAGGTAATAAATATAGCTGATAAGATATTTTTACCCTTTATTATTTTCCTGTGAAACTTAACTGAGACGTAAAAATCAGCTAGTGTAGGTGCTGCTACTAGGCGGAGCGCCATTTAATCAGCACATCTCAACGTCACGGATAGATGGCAGCATCGTTCCACACGAGAAAGATACACCATTCCCCCGAGTACGCTCTGATTGCTCAGCGACGTGTTACGTCACGTACGTATGGAAAGCTAACTGTAGATTTTAGTCACTAAACCTTACCGCTGATAATTTTATAGTTTTACGTTCTACTTTAGTTAAGACATATTTAGAGAATATTGTGATAGAGATGACGAAACTTACTTCATAATGTTGACGCGGAAAATTTAACTCAAAGTTGCTGAAAACGACGCAGTCCAGAGAAAAATTATTTTCGTTGCATCTCATTTGGCTCATGCGTTCCCCCATACAAATCAATTATCTGTTTTCGATTGCGGAAGATCTTGATGTTTTTTTCGATTGCGGAAGATCTTGATGTTACCATATGTAGCAAATCACTCATGTGATGGAGAAGCAAGCCCACATTACGACAGTACACTAATCGATTCTTGTTTAATTACTAATTTTGCATCGATACGGCGTTTTGTTGTTGTAATTCCTAACGAACTGTCGATGTTTTTACATCTGAATGCGATGTGTCCTGTCAAGCATTTTAAGGCATCGTGAGTGAAGTATACATAGGACTTCGCTGAATCACTAAGATCGCAGTCTAGAAGCAAATCTTTGTCTGAAGTATCGTAAGGTGACGTGTCAGTTACTTTGTTGCGCAACTCACTAGAAATAAATTTCTCGAATACGTCCATTATTTCTTCTGCAATGCGCCCTGCAATGGAAGACTCAAGGGTCAAAGTTATATTTGTCGCATTGCCAGTCAGTATTAATAGGCTAATTCTATTTTTAACGTCGGAGGGCATTAGATTATTATAAAATGCACGAAGGCCACGAATTCTAGAAACGAAAGTTTCGAGACAATCTTGACTCAGTCTGCCATTCACGATGTAACTTGCCCCAGGAGTTTTCACATCTGTGAAAAGTCAAAGAAAAGCGAGCAGGCGACGAATTTATCCTTGGTGAAACAAACAGTATAGTTTTGACCTCCTTATTCGTATTCTCAACAGAAGGAACAGGTGTTTTCAGAGGTATACATTGTTTCTTAACTTTCTTCAAAGCTGTAATTTTTTGCTCAGTAAAGTGTTCCTGCTCTTCGCAATAGCCAATTCTTTCTCCAAATCCTTAATTTCTTGCTCTTTGCTTATAACGATCGGATAAGAAGGAATTTCTGTGTTAACTGACCTGTCCAGTTTTCACAAGCTGCGACACTGTCGCGAATAAAACATTGACCCGTATATACAATAAGTTTCATTTAATTTACGTCTATGGTCCCAACCTTTTTGTTAACAGATTACCGGTTTCGGTCTATAATGACTATCATCAGATCTGTTTTATAAAAACAGAGTCCTAATGTACTGCAGCCATAGTGACATCGTCAAATGTTAAATGTAGAATCAGCACCAGCATCGTCAAATATATATAAATAACATGATATGCACGAGTGATAGTAGTGCTACTGACAACATCTGAGTGGATTACTGAATTTGAAGTCGTTGAGGACTGGTCGGATATCCAATTCATCCAAAACATCTTGGTGGGCATGAAGAACAGCCAAGTTGTTCAATCGCTTCTGTCCCATCGTTGATCGGAAATATGACTTCCGGCGTCTAAGGACGCTAAATGACAGTTCTGCTGTTGCTGTCATGATTGGAACTACTTGGAGAAGCTTAATGCACTTCACTGCTTCACATAACATTTCTCCAACTGCAGGCTCTTGTGTAATGTACTTTCTTACATCACGCGTGTTTTTTAAGAGCAGTGGTTTTTTATTAGCGATATCAGCTAACATATTGAAGTATAAGCGCAGTCTCCCAATGTCTAGGTCACTTTTGAAAATCTCAGTTGATTTTTCCATTTTTTTTTTGTTTACTAAAAGCAAGCACTTTTGTTCAACTGCAATGACCTGTGTGAGTCAAGTTGAAGTAAACTGCTCAGTAATGCAAGATTTCACCGTTTCACAATCTTCAGTGTAAATAGCTTTGTAGTGTTCCTTTGGGGTTTTGAAAGTGTGCGGTGACCTGGCTTCATTGTTTTCATACTTATTTTGGTATACTTCGATTCCGAGAAAGCGAAGTATCATCAACTTCTGAAGGTTTTTCTTTTAAACACAATTCCCAAAAGTGTTTAAAACTGCCATTGCCTTCCAATCAATATACAAATCAAGCCCTCATATATTTTTTTCCAGATTAGCAACACTTAGATGAGGACATTGAAGTTTTTCATTCACATCCTCTACTGGGTTCATTGCATGGCAATAAAAACGTAAAAAGAAATAAGTCTTGAATCGTAACGTTGACTCAAGGTAGTCTGCACATTTGTAACCTGCATCTGTTTTGTCCTCTGCAGAATACGTTTCAAAACCTTTAGAAGTTCTTCAAAGTTTTTCAATATTCTCAAGATACTAGGAGCTTGCATAGTCCATCGAATCGGGCAAAGGGGTCATAGACCAGCTTGGTCGCTGGCACTCTCATAGCGTATGCTTCTAGAAAGTTACATCCTTTTGTTGGATTCACTTATGGTGTTTATTAAGTCCTTGGCCAAAGCCATAATATCCCTCATAGACCTAAGATGGCGGAGACTGTCTAGAACTGCCAAGCCAAAACTGTGAGCAGTGCAGTGCACATAACGTGCCTTTGGTTGTATATCCAAAACGAACTTACCTGTCATATTTGAGGCACTTAAGTTATCCGCTGACAGATCAAGACGGGCAAAAAAGTCTTTTAAAATAATAAACAGAGTTTGTGATTCATTGTTAGGCGTCTCATATAAATCAATGAAGTCTTCATTGACGATTGAGGAATCATTGACAGTGTGAATACGAAATGACACTTGCTCGTGAATCGAAGAATCACTTGTTTCGTCAACCATAATAGGAAAATGTTCAGTCTTCTTGACTGAAGCCAATACCTTTCTCAACACAGACTTTCCTAGTTGATAAATGATCTCATTTTGAATATCGTGGGACATCCACTTATACCCTGAACCCCTAACCAATCTTTAAACTCAGGTATGTAATTCTTTCGGAGTTCCAACCATTGAAAAAAAATTGAGTTTACATCTTCGTGCCCTCTAATTGCTGGTCCTTGTTGGCATAGAAACTGCACAGTAGTAAAAATTGTCTCAAGGGCTAAACGGCCTTTATTCATATCACTATCTAACTGTTCATTCAATTGGGAGGCCACACTTCGGTCAGTGACAGAATTTTCTTTGAGAACACCTTCTTTATGTGTAAACGTATTTTCATGAAGACGGAATTTTTCCGAACACTTTTTTCCAGTTAGAAAACCCTACAGAAGTAAATGCGATTTTTGAAGAAATCTGTAATAGATTTTTAATATCTGCATCTTTGTAGGTTTTGAAAAAAACTTTTTCGTTATATGCTTCATATTCTAGCCATGTATGTTTGATCAACCAAGACTTCTGAAATGATCTTCCCCTACCGGATTGTCCAGGTTTCGACTGTGAATGGTTCTTGCCTGAAAATGACGAAGCAATTGACGACACAATAATTGTTGGAGGTTGACTAGCAGTATCATAAACTACCAAGCACGCCATTTTGGTAACAAATTTATCCATTGCAATACACTAAGAGACTACAGTAAATGAATAAAATATAGTCACATAAAATAGTCCACTAGACACTTAAGTCGGAACACTACACACATCTGCAGTTCGCACTGAATGAAACTATCCACACTGAATGACTGTGACAGGAGTGTGGGCTTTATATAGCCGCAGCGTCACAATGTCTCGAAGAGTCAAGGCGACAGGAGGTAGAGGGTTCCACGCGCTTCTGCTCCAGTCCTTTTGATGTTTACCTAAAGCTTTGCACGCTGGAACAAATTGTAAGTGTTCCCGCAGCACCGTAACACTATCATGATTCACACCACTCGTTTTCAGTTAACCTGCTTACTACTGTAATAATTATTTGTTTTAACTCATTACTGAATGTTTTTTAAAAGGTAAAGGTAAAAAAAAATCCAACATAATTTTGTGATTTTACAAAGCATAATATAGCTAATAATTTTCTTACATTACAGGGCGGGGGCTCCACCTTCTACATCCCCCCCCCCCCCAAACGAATTTTTGAGGGAGCTTGGGCCCCATCAGGCCCCACGGAGTCAGCGCCTGTGGTTGTAGATATAGAGAAGGTAATTTACTCAGAAAAACTTTCCATAGAAATTTTATTGTAAAGCACACAAAATTAAGGAAAGACACAGTGAATAGATGAGATAAACTTTGGCAGGCAAGAACTGCTTTCGCTCAGATACATGGAAAATGAACTGTAGTATTACAGTGGCATATTTAGTGCAGTTTTCTGTTATCCCAAGATGTCTGAGTTGGAAATTTGAGGGAGAGGGGAGATTACATTGAACCTGTCATGTGTATGGTGCACATTTTGTTGCAGTGCTGGGATGATGTCATCCTGATTTAAAAATGAGGGGCCTAGAAGTGAAATTCTTATCAGTTTTAATATTTAAAAATAAACATGCCTGAAAAAGGAAGCTGAATTAGGGCTTTCAAATAAATAGCAAAAATTTTCTTGTTTCACACATTTGATGTAACTGACACTTAAAAGCACACGATTAGTAGCTCGTGTTGACACTTATAAGTGTCACCCAAAGTGAACATGCTGAAGATCTTAAAGTAACAAAGTAGTTGTTGAAATTCTGATATTAATGGATAACAGTAGGAGCCACAGCAATGAAATAATGTAAATTACTTAAACCTGGTATTGAACAAATCTACATAACTTTGAAGACAGTCGTTACACACACTTCTTAGTCACTGCTTTGTGTGCTATAACTTATACAGCAACCTGGGGCACATGTCACATCGTACTTGTTTCGCTAGATCATGTCTAGGTTTACAAGATCCACATTTCAGAATTCTGGTAAATCGTAGTCCTACCTCCTGTGGAAAGTGTGGGTTGATAGCTCTCTCTTCAGATATGGTCTCATCAACTGCCATTGTAGGGATGTGAAGCAAAAATGTGGTTCTTCAATTTTCTGTCAGTGTTGAATATATCACTAATGTATTTACCACAGAAATATTCATGATAGTATGTGAGGCCATCTTCTGGAACCCCTGCTGGGTGGAGTTAGTTGTGCACATTACATCCACTGCATCAATTTCTTCTTAGGTAGTATCAAAGTACTCTATTATCTCAGGTTTGTTTGTTGTGATGCTCAATGAAGCAGCATTATGCCTTGAAGACACTAAACTAACAGCCTTTTTCAATTTTTGGCTGAAAGATGCAGGTGAGTAATATGACCAAAAACAAAGCAGTTTTAAATTTAGCTGCCAGGAACTCCATTCGAATCTTTCTTTTTATTATTAATTTTTACATTAGTGGTCTTTTTGTATGCTCTTATCCGTCTGACAAGTACATCTGCTTTGCTCAATAAGGATATTTATAGATTAAAAAATTGGTGACATTGCAGCCTGCGAACTTAGTTAATACACAGATTAGAGTTAAATCTGCAGATATGTGTGATACTACATGTGTCAGATCTGTATATTTTTCTTATATCCACTCTGTTATTACCTATGGAATAATATTTTGAGGAGTCAACAGTAAAAATATTCAAATAGTTTTCAAAATACAGAAAAGTGCAATTCGTATAATAACCAAGAGTGGCAGTAGGGCTCACTGCCTTTGAACATTTCCAAAAGCTGGAAATCCTAACTGTTCCCTGTGAATACATTTTTTAAAGTATTATGTATGTAAAAAAAATATTGACTGCTATATGAAAAAATCTTTAGTACACAGCTATGAAACTAGAAACCAATACAATCTGCACCTAGAGAGGAAAAATAAAGTTAAAACTCAGCAGAGCTTGTTCTCCAATGCCGTTAAATTATATAATAAATTACCCCGAAAAATAAAAGATGTTGACACAATCGGACAGTTCAAAACAAAACTAAATTTTTTTTTATTAAATACAGGGCTATTACAAATGATTGAAGCGATTTCACAGCTCTACAATAACTTTATTATTTGAGATATTTTCACAATGCTTTGCACACACATACAGAAACTCAAAAAGTTTTTTTAGGCATTCACAAATGTTCGATATGTGCCCCTTTAGTGATTCGGCAGACATCAAGCCGATAATCAACTTCCTCCCACACTCGGGGCAGCATGTCCCCATCGATGAGTTCGAAAGCATCATTGATGCGAGCTCGCAGTTCTGGCACGTTTCTTGGTAGAGGAGGTTTAAACACTGAATCTTTCACATAACCCCACAGAAAGAAATCGCATTGGGTTAAGTTGGGAGAGCGTGGAGGCCATGACATGAATTGCTGATCATGATCTCCACCACGACCGATCCATCGGTTTTCCAATCTCCTGTTTAAGAAATGCCGAACATCATGATGGAAGTGCGGTGGACCACCATCCTGTTGAAAGATGAAGTCGGCGCTGTCGGTCTCCAGTTGTGGCATGAGCCAATTTTCCAGCATGTCCAGATACACGTGTCCTGTAACGTTTTTTTCGCAGAAGAAAAAGGAGCCGTAAACTTTAAACCGTGAGATTGCACAAAACACGTTAACTTTTGGTGAATTGCAAATTTGCTGCACGAATGCGTGAGGATTCTCTACCGCCCAGATTCGCACATTGTGTCTGTTCACTTCACCATTAAGAAAAAATGTTGCTTCATCACTGAAAACAAGTTTCCCACTGAACGCATCCTCTTCCATGAGCTGTTGCAACCCCGCCGAAAATTCAAAGCGTTTGACTTTGTCATCGGGTGTCAGGGCTTGTAGCAATTGTAAACGGTAAGGCTTCTGCTTTAGCCTTTTCCGTAAGATTTTCCAAACCGTCGGCTGTGGTACGTTTAGCTCCCTGCTTGCTTTATTCGTCGACTTCCGCGGGCTACGCGTGAAACTTGCCCGCACGCGTTCAACCGTTTCTTCGCTCACTGCAGGCCGACCCGTTGATTTCCCCTTACAGAGGCATCCGGAAGCTTTAAACTGCGCATACCATCGCCGAATGGAGTTAGCAGTTGGTGGATCTTTGTTGAACTTCGTCCAGAAGTGTCGTTGCACTGTTATGACTGACTGATGTGAGTGCATTTCAAGCACGACATACGCTTTCTCTGCTCCTGTCGCCATTTTGTCTCACTGTTCTGGCGGCAGAAACCTGAAGTGCGGCTTCAGCCGAACAAAACTTTATGAGTTCTTCTACGTATCTGTAGTGTGTCGTGACCATATGTCAATGAATGGAGCTACAGTGAATTTATAAAATCGCTTCAATAATTTGTAATAGCCCTGTAAAAGTTATTACGCAGTAACGGACTATCTGAATTAAAACATGTAGTGTAATTAAAGTAGCCTGCATTGTAATACATGAGGAAATAATTATAATGTGAAATCCAGAATTGTACAGTACTATAAGAAAATTACAAATTACATAAGGATATAAAACTAATTTAAGATACCTCAAAAATATGTGTAAATACTAATTTTATGTGTATAATTGTAGGTATATTGTATTGTATATGATTTTGCTGACGAAATCCACACAATGTAAATTGTTACATGGATTAATAAAGAAATCAATCAATCAATCAATGAGACATTACTGATATGTAATACAGGGTACACAGGGCTTTGTACTTGGATGCCTTCTTTTGTTGATTTATGTAAATGACAAGATACTGCTTCCCAAATTCAAAGACAGTTCTGCATGCTGATGCTACATCCATTGCGTGCAAGCATAAAGCTCTTGAGCAATTACAAACACTATGAAACTGTATTAAAAATGAAATAATTCTGTATTTCAATGAAAATCATCCCACTGTCAGCACAAGATAACAGCAATAATGGATTTTAAATCCCACAAGACAGATTTTGAAATTCAGATGTGCTGTGGAACTGATATTGCCATCAAAGAATAGTATATAAAAATCCTGGGAATAACTATACTGGGATATGTACTTTCACTCTCCGGCAAGAAAACTGCCTTAAATATATTTGCGATAAATATGCAGAGAAAATACTGAAACAATACCCATGTTTTGTGGTTTACTTATACTATGACAATGTATTCTAGTATAATGTGTAGAACGGAAGTATGAGATGCCAAACACAAGCAAATCTTCATAAGATTTTAAAGTTACAGAAGAAGGCTGTAAGAATAATTTGTGGTACAAAACTCTCATGCTGCGTTCTATTCCACAAAGTTGGGATATTAACTGGTATAAACATGGACACTGATCAGGCAGAACATCAGCCAGAAGATAATTCCAGGGAGAAGGGTGATGAGCTCTGATGCCACATTCACTTACTTCCCAGATGTGTTCGATCGAGTTCAGATTTGGCTAGTTAGGTAGCCAGCACATCAATTGGAACTCACCACTGTGTTCCTCAAACAACTCCATCACAGTCCTGGTGTTGTGACATGACACATTATCTTGCTGAAAACTGCCTCTGACATCGGGAAACACAATTGTCATGAAGGGGTGTACATGTGCAACCAGTGTACGATACACCTAGGTCATTAAAGTGCCTTGCACGAGCTCCACTGGACCCATGGATGTCCATGTGAATGTTCCCAGAGCATAATGGAGCTGCCACCAGCTTGTCTTCATCCAGCAGTATAGGTATCAAGCAGCTGTTCCCCTGGAGTATGACAGATTCACCCCCCCCCTCTTGCCCCCATCTGCATGATGAAGAAAGTGTTGGGATTCATGTATTGCTCTGCCAGTGCACCATTGTCCAATGCTGATGGTCACGTGCCCATTTCAGTCGCACTTGCCAATGTTCTGTTGTCGACATTGGCATATGCACGGATCATTAGCTGCGGATGTCCACCATTCGGCATATTCGATGCACTGTGTGTTCAGACACTCTGCCCAGCATTACAGTCTGATGTTCATTCCACCACAGTCTGTCACCTGACCTGTTTTTCTGGTCTGCCCGGCCTACAACGTCTGACATCTGTACTGAGGGGTGGCCACCCCACCCCATGACACCTGGACCTGGTTTTCCCATGTGTTGAAGACACTCACCACATCACTCCTCGAACATCCAACAAGTTGTGCAGTTTCTGAAATGCTCATGTTGAATCTCGAGGTCATCACAATCTGCCCTTAGTAAAACTCAGACAGACCATGTGCCTTCCCCATTCTACACGTGGACAGCACACACAGCATGCTCACTGATATTACAATGCACGTGTGTACATCTGACTACTGACTAGTAGTCATTCCTCACCAGGTGCCACTGGTATTGCCTGGATGGGTTTATATCAATAGTAGGTCAGTGATCATAATGTTCTGGCTGATCAGTGTATATTTTTAAACTGATTATGTAGCCCTGAGTACTTAATGTATACTTTGACCTGAACAAACACAATACCAGAAAGTTAGATCAGTTTCGTCTCATAAGCCACTGAACTGCACTTTATGAGAGGAACCTACTACATGTAGGATTAAGGCTTGTCAATTCATTACAGAGTTCAGTCACATCACTTCCCACTACAAAATGTAAAACCAAACTAGAAAGAATGTTGAACGCCAATCCACATTAACCACTAGGCAATTTAGCATAGGCTTCATTACGTATGTTTAGCATTATTTAATGTAAATGCTATATCATCCAGTTTAAACTTATTTCTTACATAATTAATCTAAAATAGTTCTAAGTTGAAATCAAACAATGGAAACTCCAAGTTGGAATATCAACAATGTAAGGAAAAGGAAGACAGCTGCTCACCATAAGGATGACACTTTCAATTGCAGACAGGCACAACAATTTTTAAATTTTTTTAAAATTTTTTTTTACTTTTTTAAAAGAAGGCTTTGGTGCAAAGTGTCTTTTCATTATGACTAACCTGTCTGTAACTCAATGTGTCATATTTACAATGATTAGTAATTTATCTTTTCCTTATATTGCTGATACAGATCTTCCTTCAAATCAAGCCTGCTTGTAGACCTGTGCCTTACTGTATCACAGTTTGTTGTAAAAACGTACATATGTGTAGCCATTTGTTATGAACTGATGAATTCAGCAAAATGGTCCTTGTAACATATGATGTTGAATAAAGATTTGTCATTATAATAATAATTATTGCTATTGACGGAAACCAATTACACTATCACATTTCTAAGTGATGAAACCATTTTGAAAAACCACTATAGGTTGTCTATTTTATTATGCAAGGTGCCTTTATTGCATTACCGGCCAATTTCAGTCTTTTGCCAGTTTCAAGTATATGATGTTGGTGATGTGTGTGTCACAATCTGTAACCAGTTTCATGCTATGTGGACACAGATACAGCAGCTTTTGTATGTAGAAACATTACTATCAGCAAGCTTCCTGGTCCTCATAAATTCATGTAACAACTGAATGTGTACTTTTTCATCCTCATACATTAACATATCTGTTCACTTACTTTCATTTCTTTATGAGAATGTAACACCATTTCAGTCTAGGAGAGAAATCTCTGAAGCAGTAGGCTGTAAACATAACCAACCTGTTTGACAATGGAGCAAACTGACTGAAAGATACTGAGATTGCAGTGCCACAGTGTTAAAAACATCAAACTAAATAGAAAACAAAATTCCCTGTTGTCCACAAGACACCACTGTACTAGTCAGAGATAAAATAGTTTAGGCCTGATGACTTGGCAGGCATTTGTCAAAACAATAAAATACAAGAAGTTAATTGGGGCAGTGAAATAAAAGAACCAAGTAAAAGTAAAGAGAAAGTATAATTGGCATAAAGATGCATTTATACAGGAAATAAATTTTGTCTAATAATTGGAATATATTTTTGAATCTCATGTATTCTAGAAACCACTGAACTTTCAGGTTAAGTCAATAATATATTTGTCTAAGTAAACACTGGCAGAATGTTGCACATACATTTTCAATAAAAATGTTCTGGATACCAGAATCTTATAAAAGTCCTTCCACCTCACTAAATACAGTGATAAACTGCAATGTGAGAATTTAAATGACTATTTTGAGAGTGATCTTAACCACAGCATTAACTCATTCCATAGAATTTCTGTGAGTGCTGTGACTAAACCCTTGTTAGTATTTCAATGGCTTGTGTGAATCATCTGCTATGTATTTTTAAATACACTAAAGATAGCAAAACATTTTAAAGTGATTGAATTAAAAAAGGTAAAAACTGAAACAATGGCAGGATCATGAAACAGAACAAATAAAGATGGGTTTTCTAACAGCAAGGTACCATTGTTTCTGAGTTGGGAGTATTTTTATTTATTTCTTTTTTTAATAATCTTACAAGGAAATGGGATGGAATGTAAAATTTTAATGGGGAAATCACCAGCATTGGTGTAGATACTTGACTAAATGTTAAACAAGCAATAACATGTAACTGATGACAAAATATTGTAAATGGAATACACAAATTCTTTTGAGATGCAAGATATTTAATTATACTGATATACAGTTTCTAAGGCCTGTTTGGTTAAATTTTCAAACTGAAGTCACACAAGAGATCCACAACGATTATATGAGTAACTGGGCATGTTCCTATTATCGTTTTACATTGCTAATAATAAAGAGTCCAATTGTTCAAAATTATTAAGGCTTTCGTGGCCACTTGTTGACAAACTGCCTATTGGCTTCTGTCTCGGGTTCTTCGGCCGCCGTTCATCTAATGATTTTTCTGCGTGACATCCTTCGTAGAAAAATCATTAGATGAACGTCGGCCGAAGAACCCGAAACAGAAGCCAGTAGGCAGTTAGTCCAATTGTTATTGAAATATTCTTATTAATGCATTTTAGTCAATGCCCATCTTCAGAATATCTATCAAAAAGCATCACAGATGCCACAAAAGCACAAATTATGTCTGATTACTTCCAGTAGGACCTTGCCTAGTAAGGTGGCGTGGGTCTCCCGCGTCACTCCCCTATGCTCTGTAAAGAAGTATGGGACTCATCATCATCATATTAAGAGCAAACATATGGGTTCATCAACAAACAAGTTTACATACCACAGAAAAACCTTATTTCAGAATATCATATCAAGTATTATCTACTGTAACACTGGTGCTCTGTTGACAATGCTATGCCACTACAAAATTAACTACCACAACATACAACTAGGTAGCATGATTGTAGGGGTGCTGAGATCTTGTGTTAAATTTTGATGGACAGTTGTTAACAAAATCTACTATAAAACCATAAAGTGACTGTAAATCATGGTAAAGGGTTTTCCTTTATGAAAATGAGAATCATAAAAGTGCAAAAGATCACATTCAAACAAAAGTTCATCATTAATACATATTTTATGGTCAAAGGAAAACGTAAACAGGAAATAAACTAAAGCTATGGGTGGAAGGGTGGGTTGGGACAAGGAAGCATTTGAATCAAGGGCAGAAGGGAATGGTACCCTCATCTGATTGTGGAACCAGAGGCCAAACAGACATCATTTTACTGTTTCTGATACTGGTGACTACAAATGCCAAGACTAACAGGTAAAGTAGATGTTAATTTATAATGACTGGTATTGACAGTCATTAGGTTCTGGGTGCAGTATTAAAGTTTTTGTGAAACCTGTCTGGCCCATCATTTTGCAGTCGGGTGAAGGCTTTCTTTCTCTCCTCGTGTTTGGAAATTGTTTACTGTTTTGTATAGTTAGTGACTCGTTTTTTATTTTCATGGAGTATTACTGAAATTATGTATTTGATGCATATTCAGCCAAGCATCAGATTGTTTATAATGTTTGCATTCTTTGAGATACTATGTAATATATGTATTGGCTATCTAACAAATTACAGATGAACCTGGGGTTACTATTAATTCGTTTAATACACTGCTATAAAAATTGCAGTTATGAATTAGGATATGTGGTCCACTGTCGTATCATAATGTTGTGATACAATATCCTACGGTTTTGAACACCTCTTCGCCCTTAATGCTCACCATCACCCCTTTATTTCCTATTTAGCTTAGTTCTTTCCTTGCCCATGGCTGCTCACCTTTACATTACTCATAAAAAATCTAACCCACCTCCACCTCTACCCCAATGCATATTCTGCCCGTGTAATTAGGTCAAATCTGTCAAGGAAACCAAGACATGATACCATTCAATTGAGCCATGTGGTCTAACACACAGAATGACTCCCATTCTGTGGGGCAACAATAAGTAGAACCTAAACTGGCCAAGGAATCATACCAGCCTTCTGGCTAACCAGGAAAATTAAAGAAACATGATCTCTCAAAAATACTCTCCACCTCAGAGTGTGAGGGATTTATAATATTCCTTGCAAATGTGGCATCTGTCATGTAGGACAGTCTATACAGACTGTTGCTAATTGCTGTGTTGAACATTGCCACCTTAAGTACAGAAACACTAAAAACAGCAATTTCTGTGAATGGTCTAATTAATAAACACAAGATTGTTCATACAGACAAGGATTCTGGCCCATAATTCCAACTGTTGTGTATATGTGATTAGGGAAGCAGTAGAAATTATACTGTATAGTCACAACTTCAAGAGACACTGGTAACACACTTAGCAAATAATTTATTTGCTATTGTTTTTAGTCTTAGCTAGATACAAGAACAGATCAAATGTCACACGTAAGTTAATATATATGAATATAAAACATAATATTTTAACACAATTACGAATGAGGTGGTATAACTAAAACAATGCATGGAAACATGCTCTTGAGAAAGAATAATTTTACAAGGAAGAGAACTTTTTTTGTAACTAGACAATTGAAAACATTTAGAGAACTGGCACTGGCTACAGACTTCACAACAGTCGATGACGGTGTCTCGAATATTGGTGTTTGGTTTGGGCGGCCAAAATACAGCCCTGGCTATGGGTTTATCCGTGTGATGATATCAAAAATTATGTTAGTAGTTGTGGTCCTATGCAGCACTACTTTCGGCTTGGAAACGACCTCCTCATCAGGCTTCAGGGTGTGAAGGCCCAAGGGATGTCTACCGGCCGATGTGTCTTCCTCCGACTTATATGGCGTCAGGTGGACGCACTATGGAGGGATATGTGATCAGCACACTGCTATCCTGTCGGCTTAGAAATCCACGTATGAAGGAACAAGTTGCAGTGTCTAGACCTAGCTGTGGTAATCCGTGTAGAATTCTGTCACCTTCGGAATCCAACAGACCATGTTCAACTTCATATTGACCTAGAAACTGTGTACCCAATCCAGACAACCCCAGTTGTCACCTCTGTGTCCTGCTGCACAACTGAGATAATCACAATATGTGCTCAACACCAGCAGGACTTATTATCGAAACACCGAGATAGGCACTGGATAAACACACTGCAGTCAGGTTAATTAGATTTTTATTGCTAGGAATATGCCCCATTCATAGTTGCTTTAGTCCTATTTTAGTCATACAAGGTGCATAGCTTAAGTACTGAACTAGTCTTTTAATATAGATAAAGTACTGAATGGCTTTCAAGAGCTGTAAGCCCCATCCTAATCTGGTTGCTTTCTCCAAAAATTAACTATGCCACGAAGTGGTAATTGAGGGGAAGACGCAATGGCGACCAGGCAAACTGCTGAATGCGCCCTACCTCACCAGTCAAGCTCTTCACATCGTCTCTCAGCACGTCTGCTACTCCCAAGGCTCCAGAAGCTATTATATATGTCGACGTCCGAGCAACAAGTAAAGTGTAAAGTGGAAGATAGTGGCTGTGTCGGCTGGAGAGTGAATTCAAGTCTCTCTGTTTACTCAGCACTCAAGTGGATACATCCTTCTGTGCGACGTCAAGGATCGTCTCATCAGTCATCCAGAAACCAACCTTTACTCCATCCTCTCGAAGCAGCCTCTGTCATTATTCTTCAAAATACTAGCAGCGTCCTTTCTTTTCAGACTCTCCGCATGAAGTTTTTTTATGTCTGTGCGCTCAACAACTTTGCTGTCACTGTCAGAGAAGGGATCTCGTCCGTCAGTGGTGGCAGACATTGAGAGTTATGTCCAGTAAAACTCAAATAAAGTTTCAAAAAATCTCCTACTCTTGCTGTTTCCAACCAATAGTGCTCCATGGTCTGGAGGAAGGCAGATAATCTCTACCACTCCATCGAACAATTTCCAAACAGAGATGCCAACACATAGGCATGCCCAAGAGTGTGTGCTCTACAAAAATAACACTAAGGTCCAACCCGAACGCTAAAATTTAATCCGAATGCTATTTTGTAGTGCCCCTCCTGAGGTACCGAAGATACATGTGCTGGCCTGTGGGAGGCGACACTAAGCTAGAAATTCATTATCTTTGTAAAAGGCTTCTTTGAACAATGCTGATGCCTTTTCGACAGAAAAAGCGCTGCCTTGTATCTCACTCAGAGAGGGTGGGGTGAGGGATATGAATGGACTAGTATGTCAGTCTGACTACATGAAGCTGTAGCCCAGCCTCTCACTCAGAACATTTTTATGGGAGCCTGCTCCCTTTAACATTCATATCTCATGCTAACCAGCTCTCAGATTGCCAACTGTGTAGTCCCCTTACCGTACTCACAAGAGACAAACAAACACCGCCTGAACAGACCTTGAAGGCCCAAAGCTACTGACCGGCGGCCATGTCATCCTCAGCCCATAGGCATCACCAGATGTGGATAAAGAGGGGGCATGGGGTCAGCACACCGTTTTCCAGGGAGTTGTTCAGTTTTCGTAACCGGTGCCGCTCCTCCTTAATCAAGTAGCTCCTCAATTGGCCGTGAAAAGGCTGAGTGCATCTTTTCTGCCAACAGCACTCGGCAGAGCCAGCTGGTGACCCATAATCAAAAGAAAGGTGAATAGAAACTAACAATGTGACTTTACTGGAGGTACGGAATCTTGATTTCAATTGTTATGCAGTGTCAGTTATAGACAAGTTGATCAACGGAAACGAACAAGAAATTCTGAGGAAACTGGTCACGTGACACAGGCCTGCCCACTATATATTCACATTCACATTTCATCTCATAGGGACTCTCCTTTCCGTTCCCTCCCCACATTGCTGTATCCCTTTCCCCTTCCCCTCTTCATTCTCTGCCTGCCTTTCCCCTCGAAACTATGGCTTCACCGATATCGCTAAATACTACTCCCTTCTTGTCTCCCAGCATCCACTACTACTCCTTCGATACTACACATCAATCTATACTATGCATTAGGAAATTCTCATTGAACTGCAAGTACATACTATTTTATACTAAATAAAAATCATGACATGTTTAAAACAGATGTGCAGTAAATCAGACAGAATAATAAAAGAACGACATGTGTTCCAAACAAACAAGAAGTTGCAAAACAATCAATAGACAGGTGTCCAAAATTAAAGCGACAAACGCAAATATTGCAAGGCTGCATTTATTTTGCCACAAAACAGTTTAAACAGGTGATAGTAAAGTATAATCAGCGTAAAGAATACAGAACCTAAACAACCGCAACGGGCGTAACGGCGGACAAAAAGTTCTTAGTTTTTTCCGACTTAACGGATTTGCTCACACATTCCGACAACTGGTTAATGTGCTCAATATGGGGTGTGACTACCTCTGGTAGCAGCATTACAGGCCTGACAAAGATGGGGCATACTGTTAATAATGTCATCAGTCTCATGTTGGGGCAATAACGCCCATTCTTTCTGCAGAGCTGCATGCAGGCATGGAGAGTGCTTGGTGGATGCTGACGTGATGCAAGCCTTCTCACTAGTGCATCCTTGACGAGCTCCGTGGGATTCATACCGGGAGAGAGCCACGCCCTGTGTGCATATCTTCCGTTTCCAAGAAAACATCAACCAGCAGTGCTCTGTGGGATCGAGCATTATCTCCATCATTACGAACTCTGGGCCCACAGAACTCCGCGACAATAGCAAACAACGTCCCAAGATCTCGTCACGATACCTTACAACAGTTAAACCTTGCAGATTTAACAGTAAAGTTTCATGAAGGGTTGTTCGAGTGGTCAACATAATGCGTGCCCACAGCATTAGGGATCCTCCTCGACATCAGTCTCTTTCCAAGACGTTTGGGTCCCCAAATAGTGTTCCACGTTCCCTTCAGATGCGAATCCATCAATAATCAGTCCCCAGCATAAATCAGGACTCATCTGTGAAAACAACTTTGGCCCACTGTTCGATCGCTCAGGTGGCATGTTAGATGACTCCACTGTAGACGTTCCCTTCTCTGAAGATGCGCCAGAGGCACACATACAGTAGGTCTCCGACAACTTTATTGTCCTTTAGACACTCTGCCGAAGCCTTCAGCACACCGCTTGCCTCGCTACAACACGTCCATGGACACAGCGAACTCAAATACCAGTTGTCGTGCAGTATTAAGGCGGTACCGTCGTGCCCTTCCAGCCAAATAAAGGTCCTCTCTTCTGGACACACGTGGTCTGTCCTGCTTTTGTCTTTGGGGTACAGTTTCGGTCTCTATCCACTGCCGCCACATCCGAGTAACACAGAACGATTCACACTAAGCCATCGGGTCACATACGTTTGCGAGACTGTTCTGCATCCTTTCTTTCTCTGGCCCTCCTCCACAGAGAGTCTGGCAGGCATCTCCTCTGTGCCATACTGCACCGTATGAGACTCTGTACACAGCGATTCTGGATATGGGGTTACCCGGCAAACGCTAACTCGTTTCATAGTTGGAGCGACATCATCGCTGGCGTGGTTGTCGGTTGACCAGAATGCCATCTACCGTGCAGAAAATGATTGTACGGACATCTGGGTGACAGTCTGTAGGCTTATATTGTGAATTAGAAACGGGACGGGGAAATAGTGGTTTCTTGCTTTAACTTTGGGCGCCAGTGTATTATGATTGTGTTATTGTATTTGGGTGTGCAAGTACAAATTTTTAAATTTAAAAAAAAAGGCATGCTAATCGAAATTACAAAAATGGTTACTAAAGCTCTCGATGACTGCTCATAAACAAACAATGACGTCAGCCATGCCAACATCGAATTTAAGTGATGCAGATATAATATTTTTTCTCCCAAAATTGTTCTGAAGTGCTCAAAAATTGCGACACTGTTGATAGCATGTGTTAGAATTACTTAATAATGTGTGTCTTTATAATCGTCCCTGAAAAGTACAGAAAGAAAAGTACAAAATACAACAATCAGTTCACTGTTGTTAAGTAATACATTGTTCGTCATATGCATTGTTTCTTCGGAAGGCTCGATACACAAGAAGATATGGATACTAGATTTCTAGTGCTTACAGTCTCAGTAGGTCTTCTCACAGAAAAGTGACACGATTCACCGGTCCGAATTAGTAGTTTGTCCGAATGGTACACTTGATTATTGTTAGTGTATCAACTAGCATGAAGTATATGTTAATAGTCATGTCAAAAACTAGTCCTTTTCCACATTACTAACTCTGTTCAGCTTCATAAACTTCGGAAATTCCGTGCTTTATGATTTCACTAGTCATCATGCCATGGCCATCAAAGTGCCACGACACAGAAAAAATTATTTGAGGTTTCGTGACTGTAATTAAAAATGATCATTCGCCCGCAAACACATAATGAAAGAAAATAATGTCGTTAGTAGCAGTACTTTTTTAGTCTGTGAATAACATGAGTCTGAATTTAAGTGCACAACGAGAGTTCATGTTAATCCACAAATGTGTAACTTAAAACATGTGTAGCCCACAATGTTTATGGAAAGTTCCTTCTGTAAACCTCCCACACAGGTTGGCTGATGACGCAGGTGGAATGAAAGCCTGGCTGAAAGTTCACATAGCCAATGGGCTTCAATGACCGTCACTACATCGCCTAATGCTCTGCAGAACATGTGGGTTAGTGACTACCATAAGAAGGTTAAGCGCTCATTAATTCCTTGTAGCTGCGTCTTGGTTCTGTTGGAATGAGCGAGCAGGCAGGCAGGCAGAAAACCCGGCCTCCAAGGGGATACTTGTCTACCTGTGGGTGAAGCTGGCATGTGCGGAGATGAAAACGGATTCCTCCCTCTGGCCGCAACTGGATTGGAAAGTGGCAGGCCTCGTTCAGCAGGAAGCCTTGTTCACAACTCGACTGTGATCAAGGCTGCACATCTTCTGCCAGGGCCCTTTGCGTCTGCCCAGACGCACACTGTGAGTTTCCGCATGATCGCAGGTCTCTTGTTGGACGCACAAACCATCAAATATATTACACCATGATGTGGAGTCGCACATAAAACCGTTATAGGTGACGCTCGTATTTACGTAAGAAAAGACGATTCGAACGAAAACTTCGAAATTGCAATACTATTATGGCTCTGTGGCCTAAAATATTTTACCACTGAATAAGTACCGTGGCTCTTAGACCTTCAGAACTGCAATCAAATATTATGGTTCTTAGGCTTTCAGACACATTAGGAATTGCTTATAAGGACCTATAAACGTGAAAAAATTACGTTAACATGTTCAGACTTCTTGACCTCATAATAGTGCCAAAAATCTGCCGAATAAAAACAAAACAGCTTTACAATAATCTACAAACACTGACCAAGTCCACTGGAAGAAAACTGTTTATTAGCGCAATTAACAATAGTGAGTGGTTGGTTGGTTGGTTTGTGGGGCATGAAGGGACCAGACTACAAAGGCCATCGGTCCCACAATAGTTAGTGGACATGCAAGAAGGGTATATAGCACGCAGTTTTTTGGTAGCTTTCCGAAGTATTTGTGGATGCTAAATGGAATATCCTCTACACATAGTGCACAGACATGCTTGTAAATTTATTGGCTTGCCCCACAATCAACTCCTCTTATGGTATCGTAAGTGAGCATACTCGCTGGTTTACATGGAGCGTGTATATTTCTCTCTCTCTCTCTCTCTCTCTCTCTCTCTCTTTCTCTCTCTATCTCTCATGTAGCTACTTAATCATCCTTCAGTTACTCTGTTTACAATCTAAATTTCGTTGTACAGTTCTGAAACACAAGGATCATGAACATAACGTGAGTTCATAAAGCATTAAGGTTTCTAGTCCGATGATCGTAACTGCAAAGTTCGTTGTGTATATTCTATATGCCATACCTGTACTGTGCTCTATATTACCTCTATTTTGTACTTTTACCAATTCCTAGCATTCATGGGTGGTATTATTGCTCTAAAACCTCTTAATTGTCTTAACGTATTTTGTAAACCCTCATCACCAGTTTTGGAGAGACTTCGTTGCTGCTGCTGTGGAGGCCGAGTTGCTGCTGTGGTTACGGTAGGTCGAGTTGTTGAGTTCGTGGAACGGCTTCTGGTGCAGTACACGGCTAAGACAATTTCTCTCTGCCACTATTACACAGTTATGCTCCAGGGTCGCGTAAAACGTTAAGACAACGAAGGTTCGACAACACTGCAACAAATTAGTAACAAAGTTACACGAATGAGTTAAAAAGGTTTACTTATCTTTGTGACTAGTTGAATAATGAAATCTGCAACACTGCTAGTAATATAACACAAAAAACCCTGAATGGCTAAGTGCAAATAATCGTTGGTAAACTTCACAGTACATGAGAAAAGCAATTACAACTGTCTGTTCACTTGTAGGAGCTCACTAAACGACGCTTCCTGCCTAGGTCAGCCCTGGACGATGACCTATAACCAAGTGGGCGAGAGGTGCTATTTTATCTTCTGAGTAGGCTTCTGTCCGCTGTCGTCCGGTCATGAGCGGATTGTAATGTGTGTGTGAAATCTTATGGGACTTAAATGCTAAGGTCATCAGTCCCTAAGCTTACACACTACTTAACCTAAATCGTCCTAAGGACAAACACACACACTCAGGCCCGAGGGAGGACTCGAACCTCCGCCAGGACCAGCCGCACGGTCCAGGACTGTCAAAGGTAGCAAGAATACGCTGCTGCAGTGTCTCCCATATCTGGAATGGGTTCTGTATACACGATACTTTCGAGATGGCGCCATAACCAGAAATCGCACAGGTTGAGATCCGGTGAACGAGCAGGCCACGCAGCTCGACCCCTTCGTCTGATTCATCGACCAGGGAAGACACGATTGAGATGCGTCCGGACATTAACGGCGAAGTGTGGTGTAGCAGCCACATAACCCTTCGAATCATCAATGGCACTTCTTGCAGCAGGGAGGGCAAAGTCACCCGCGAGAAACGCCGATAGTTCTGGCCTGTTAGTCGACGTGGAAGGCAGACTGGTCCCAAAGTACGGTCGCCAATTACCCAGGCCCACACATTCCGGCTGCACCGATGATTCGCTGTCACCATACCAGGGGGATTCTCCATACTGTCCCACAGAAGACCGTTATGAAAGTTGAAGACACCACTCTGCGTAAATGTACTCATCTGTGAATAGGATAGATGACGCAAATCCCGGAATCGCGGTTGCCTGGTGAAGAAACCAGTGACAAAACTTCTCCCGATGTGAAAATTCTGGCGCCAGTAAGCCCTACACACTCTCTAAGTGATGCTATGGAGAATGTCTGGCTTACTATGTACTGGCGGGTCAACTACCTGGTACTGACATGGCGCGCGCCTTCTACAGTGCTAATCACATTTTCCTCCAACATCGGTGTCCGAACATTCTGGGTACGTCCTTCATGATTTCCTGCTTCCCGAAACGACCCTGTCTCAGACAAATGACAAAACACTGTTGCAAACATTGAATCTGCTGTTATTGTCGGCGGGGTAGGTCTGCTGATATAACCTTGCTCCCCGAAGCCCGTTGCCGTGTGTCTTTCATTAAGTAATCACGACATCGGCAAGCTCTCGATTCGAATATGGAACCATTGTGTGCAATGTTGTATCACATTCACTACAAGGTGAGTCAGCAAGAGAATTGAATCGGACTCAACATTACCAATTACTATGGCTGGAGAGGGCTCTGGGGCATGACGTATGAGGTACAGTACCACCCTCTGGGAGGAAACCATGAATACCATAACTGCGGCTGCATGGTACAGCGTGTTCTAGACCAGTCTCTGTAGAAAAGTATGACTGAATAAACAGTCTCTAGCGCTGACACCGCACATTTCCGTGATAAGTTCGCTAGACCTTTTTTGCTGTGTATCCCCTCATCGATCAGTCCCTAGAGTTTTTACACGGTGTAGGAAACCATTAGGCGTGTAGCCATTTGGAAGCACGCTGGGACGAGCTGCCATCGTACAGGGGAGCAGGGAGAGGCTCTACAGGCAGACTGAAGGATCACCCCTGGGGGAATTCTCAGAAGAGCGCGCTGGATGGGCCATAGGGCACTGCCACTCGCTTGACCAGACCTTCATTCGAGGTGCTGCAGCTGGATGATATGGTCACCACAGGTGGTGTAGAAATGAACTCCCAAAATGTAAGGCGCCCACCAACGATTTTTATGATTTTCTTTTTTACAGTTAGAAGGTGGGAATAAGAGAAATGTGATTTTAGCACAGTCCAGAAAACGCACTACAGTGGACAAAACGGAGAAAACTATATTTCCTTACAACACACTAGACAACATCTAAAAAACAGAGTGAGAGACAGCAGCTAGGGACCTCGTTGTAAGTGTGGAATGCTGCCGGACACTGGGCCTGTGAAAACTAAATGTTTATGCAATATGACAACATTAGAACTGCCAGGATTGGCAACTATTAATAAACTGGAAAGTAGGGGGAGAAACAAGACTGTGCTGCTGGGATCTCACTTCACTGGCCACTCAGATACAGAGGGTGAAATGCCTTTTTTTATCTCTTTGAAGTCAGTACCGCCACTAGACTTTTTTATTTATTAAAAAATAAAAGAAATAAAAAACAATCTAATGGCGGTACTGACTTTAAAGAAATATATTATGACTGTGGCCCCACATCATGGAAAAAAAAAGTTTTAGAGGGTGAAATGTCTTTTTTCAGCTTTAAGTTGTAGTAAGCGTATTACTATTTAAGCGCATGAAGAAAAACTCAGGGAAGGGGATCAGCATCTTTTAAGGCACAGTTTTAATGGGAGACACTCAGAATATTTGTAGTCCAGCTAATCCCAGCAAAATAAAGAAAGTAAAATGCAGAAACATGATATGTCCTTTTAAGAGCCAGTCGGTACCAAATCTCTTCTTTGAATTTCTTCTTCGATTCACCATCAGGAACTATCTCCTCCAATGACCTTCGCCACCAGTCAGGGTACGTCTCTCGAAAGATGAGTTGAGGGACTTAGAAAGTGTTGTGTTGGCAGAAGAGCCAACACCGTGTTACGAGAGGAGTCCGAAATGCACGCGTTTTAGCTCACCCACGCAGGCTGGCGTGAGGAGGGAAGGACTATACTGACGTGAGGTCTGGAACATGACAAGGAATTAGAATTCAGAAAGCGGACGTAATTAGTTTGATACTTAACTTTAATCCATTAATGATGAACGTCGCTCTTCACGGTACATGATTCACAATATTATCAGTTCAGAATACATTCTTGAAGAATATGGCGCCTTGCTAGGTCGTAGCAAATGACGTAGCTGAAGGCTATGCTAAACTGTCGTCTCTGCCAATGAGAACGTATGTAGACAGTGAACCATCGCTAGCAAAGTCGGCTGTACAACTGCGAGTCTCTCTAGACCTGCCGTGTGGCGGCACTCGGTCTGCAATCACTGATAGTGGCGACACGCGGGTCCGACGTATACTAGCGGACCGCGGCCGATTTAAAGGCTACCACCTAACAAGTGTGGTGTCTGGCGGTGACACCGCACCATGAACATGTAGACTTGTTCCTCAATTTGGCGCTATGGAACATGATATATGAAATAAAAATAAATAAATAAAATTAAGCAATATTATGGGGAAAGATTATGACAGAAAGATTTTGGACAAATTGAATCTTAGATTTTGGACAAATTGAATCTTAGCTGCCACTTAGCTACAGACAGAGATGGTGAGATCAAGCCACAACAGTGAGATGGCGCGTTGCTACAGTAAAGTCATTTTTTACAGAATTTCAGTTAACTCAAGATTCACTCTGAAGGCTTTCATTCACATTCGAATGACCAATTTGCCTCCATAGATGTAATGTATTCCCTTCTCTAGTACTGCCCGTCTTTTATACTCAGATCATGACAATCATTGTACATCTTCGTTATTGTCATTGTTCTATGTTTGTATGTGTTATTAGAATCTTATGCCAGTCACTTTAGTCAGATGTGATAAGGTGTTACTGAAGAAACAGTATTGCTCGTCAGGTGTTTTATGAGTAATTTTAATGCGATAAATCTAATTAATTGTGACTTTTGTTCCGCTTAATAGATATTGAATTCCTAATTCTTTTTGGAGGACATTTGATTAATTCATATCCGATAAAATGGCCAGTTAGAATACAACCAGACTACACAGCCTGACCATCGCCGCGTATTTAAAGCGACGTCTGCTCACGACCTCCTGACACTGCAGTTATACACTCCTGGAAATGGAAAAAGAACACATTGACACCGGTGTGTCAGACCCACCATACTTGCTCCGGACACTGCGAGAGGGCTGTACAAGCAATGATCACACGCACGGCACAGCGGACACACCAGGAACCGCGGTGTTGGCCGTCGAATGGCGCTAGCTGCGCAGCATTTGTGCACCGCCGCCGTCAGTGTCAGCCAGTTCGCCGTGGCATACGGAGCTCCATCGCAGTCTTTAACACTGGTAGCATGCCGCGACAGCGTGGACGTGAACCGTATGTGCAGTTGACGGACTTTGAGCGAGGGCGTATAGTGGGCATGCGGGAGGCCGGGTGGACGTACCGCCGAATTGCTCAACACGTGGGGCGTGAGGTCTCCACAGTACATCGATGTTGTCGCCAGTGGTCGGCGGAAGGTGCACGTGCCCGTCGACCTGGGACCGGACCGCAGCGACGCACGGATGCACGCCAAGACCGTAGGATCCTACGCAGTGCCGTAGGGGACCGCACCGCCACTTCCCAGCAAATTAGGGACACTGTTGCTCCTGGGGTATCGGCGAGGACCATTCGCAACCGTCTCCATGAAGCTGGGCTACGGTCCCGCACACCGTTAGGCCGTCTTCCGCTCACGCCCCAACATCGTGCAGCCCGCCTCCAGTGGTGTCGCGACAGGCGTGAATGGAGGGACGAATGGAGACGTGTCGTCTTCAGCGATGAGAGTCGCTTCTGCCTTGGTGCCAATGATGGTCGTATGCGTGTTTGGCGCCGTGCAGGTGAGCGCCACAATCAGGACTGCATACGACCGAGGCACACAGGGCCAACACCCGGCATCATGGTGTGGGGAGCGATCTCCTACACTGGCCGTACACCACTGGTGATCGTCGAGGGGACACTGAATAGTGCACGGTACATCCAAACCGTCATCGAACCCATCGTTCTACCATTCCTAGACCGGCAAGGGAACTTGCTGTTCCAACAGGACAATGCACGTCCGCATGTATCCCGTGCCACCCAACGTGCTCTGGAAGGTGTAAGTCAACTACCCTGGCCAGCAAGATCTCCGGATCTGTCCCCCATTGAGCATGTTTGGCACTGGATGAAGCGTCGTCTCACGCGGTCTGCACGTCCAGCACGAACGCTGGTCCAACTGAGGCGCCAGGTGGAAATGGCATGGCAAGCCGTTCCACAGGACTACATCCAGCATCTCTACGATCGTCTCCATGGGAGAATAGCAGCCTGCATTGCTGCGAAAGGTGGATATACACTGTACTAGTGCCGACATTGTGCATGCTCTGTTGCCTGTGTCTATGTGCCTGTGGTTCTGTCAGTGTGATCATGTGATGTATCTGACCCCAGGAATGTGTCAATAAAGTTTCCCCTTCCTGGGACAATGAATTCACGGTGTTCTTATTTCAATTTCCAGGAGTGTATATGTGAAATTTTAATCTGATAGGAGGACTTCTGTTGCGGCCTAAAAGATACTAAACCTCAAATTACCTTTAATTTTGTGGCGTATGATCAGATGCCCCCCATGAACCATGGACCTTGCCGTTGGTGGGGAGGCTTGCGTGCCTCAGCGATACAGATGGCCGTACCGTAGGTGCAACCACAACGGAGGGGTATCTGTTGAGAGGCCAGACAAACATGTGGTTCCTGAAGAGGGGCAGCAGCCTTTTCAGTAGTTGCAAGGGCAACAGTCTGGATGATTGACTGATCTGGCCTTGTAACATTAACCAAAACAGCCTTGCTGTGCTGGTACTGCGAATGGCTGAAAGCAAGGGGAAACTACAGCCGTAATTTTTCCCGAGGACATGCAGCTCTACTGTATGATTAAATGATGATGGCGTCCTCTCGGGTAAAATATTCCGGAGGTAAAATAGTCCCCCATTCGGATCTCCGGGCGGGGACTACTCAGGAGGACGTCGTTATCAGGAGAAAGAAAACTGGCGTTCTACGGATCGGAGCGTGGAATGTCAGATCCCTTAATCGGGCATGTAGGTTAGAAAATTTAAAAAGGGAAATGGATAGGTTAAAGTTAGATATAGTGGGAATTAGTGAAGTTCGGTGGCAGGAGGAACAAGACTTTTGGTCAGGTGATTACAGGGTTATAAATACAAAATCAAATAGGGGTAATGCAGGAGTAGGTTTAATAATGAATAAAAAAATAGGAGTGCGGGTAAGCTACTACAAACAGCATAGTGAACGCATTATTGTGGCCAAGATAGACACAAAGCCCATGCCTACTACAGTAGTACAAGTTTATATGCCAACTACCTCTGCAGATGATGAAGAAATTGATGAAATGTATGACGAGATAAAAGTAATTATTCAGGTAGTGAAGGGAGACGAAAATTTAATAGTCATGGGTGACTAGAATTCGTCAGTAGGTAAAGGGAGAGAAGGAAACATAGTAGGTGAATATGGATTCGGAGGAAGGAATGAAAGAGGAAGCCGCCATGTAGAATTTTGCACAGAGCATAACTTAATCATAGCCAACACTTGGTTCAAGAATCATAAAAGAAGGTTGTATACCTGGAAAAATCCTGGAGATACTAAAAGGTATCAGATAGATTATATAATGGTAAGACAGAGATTTAGGAACCAGGTTTTAAATTGTAAGACATTTCCTGGGGCAGATGTGGATTCTGACCACAATCTATTGGTTATGAACTGCAGATTGAAACTGAAGAAACTGCAAAAAGGTGGGAATTTAAGTAGATGAGACCTGGATAAACTGAAAGAACCAGAGGTTGTAGAGAGTTTCAGGGAGAGCATAAGGGAACAACTGACAGGAATGGGGGAAAGAAATACAGTAGAAGAAGAATGGGTAGCTCTGAGGGATGAAGTAGTGAAGGCAGCAGAGGATCAAGTAGGTAAAAAGACGAGGTCTAATAGAAATCCTTGGGTAACAGAAGAAATATTGAATTTAATTGATGAAAGGAGAAAATATAAAAATGTAGTAAATGAAGCAGGCAAAAAGGAATACAAACGTCTCAAAAATGATATCGACAGGAAGTGCAAAATGGCTAAGCTGGGATGGCTAGAGGACAAATGTAAGGATGTAGAGGCTTGTCTCACCAGGGGTAAGATAGATACTGCCTACAGGAAAATTAAAGAGACCTTTGGAGAGAAGAGAACCACTTGTATGAATATCAAGAGCTCAGATGGCAACCCAGTTCTAAGCAAAGAAGGGAAGGCAGAAAGGTGGAAGGAGTATATAGAGGGTTTATACAAGGGCGATGTACTTGAGGACAATATTATGGAAATGGAAGAGGATGTAGATGAAGACGAAATGGGAGATAAGATACTGCGTGAAGAGTTTGACAGAGCACTGAAAGACCTGAGTCGAAACAAGGCCCCCGGAGTAGACAACATTCCATTTGAACTACTGATGGCCTCGGGAGGGCCAGTCATGACAAAACTCTTCCATCTGGTGAGCACGATGTATGAGACAGGCGAAATACCCTCAGACTTCAAGAAGAATATAATAATTCCAATCCCAAAGAAAGCAGGTGTTGACAGATGTGAAAATTACCGAACTATCAGTTTAATAAGTCACAGCTGCAAAATACTAACGCGAATTCTTTACAGACGAATGGAAAAACTGGTAGAAGCCGACCTCGGGGAAGATCAGTTTGGATTCCGTAGAAATGTTGGAACACGTGAGGCAATACTGACCTTACGACTTATCTTAGAAGAAAGATTAAGAAAAGGCAAACCTACGTTTCTAGCATTTGTAGACTTAGAGAAAGCTTTTGACAATGTTAACTGGAATACTCTCTTTCAAATTCTGAAGGTGGCAGGGGTAAAATACAGGGAGCGAAAGGCTATTTACAGTTTGTACAGAAACCAGATGGCAGTTATAAGAGTCGAGGGGCATGAAAGGGAAGCAGTGGTTGGGAAAGGAGTAAGACAGGGTTGTAGCCTCTCCCCGATGTTATTCAATCTGTATATTGAGCAAGCAGTAAAGGAAACAAAAGAAAAATTCGGAGTAGGTATTAAAATTCAAGGAGAAGAAGTAAAAACTTTGAGGGTCGCCGATGACATTGTAATTCTGTCAGGGATAGCAAAGGACTTGGAAGAGCAGTTGAACGGAATGGACAGTGTCTTGAAAGGAGGATATAAGATGAACCTCAACAAAAGCAAAACGAGGATAATGGAATGTAGTCAAATTAAGTCTGGTGATGCTGAGGGAATTAGATTAGGAAATGAGACACTTAAAGTAGTAAAGGAGTTTTGCTATTTAGGGAGTAAAATAACTGATGATGGTCGAAGTAGAGAGGATATAAAATGTAGACTGGCAATGGCAAGGAAAGCGTTTCTGAAGAAGAGAAATTTGTTAACATCGAGTATAGATTTAAGTGTCAGGAAGTCGTTTCTGAAAGTATTTGTATGGAGTGTAGCCATGTATGGAAGTGAAACATGGACGATAACCAGTTTGGACAAGAAGAGAATAGAAGCTTTCGAAATGTGGTGCTACAGAAGAATGCTGAAGATAAGGTGGGTAGATCACGTAACTAATGATGAGGTATTGAATAGGATTGGGGAGAAGAGAAGTTTGTGGCAGAACTTGACTAGAAGAAGGGATCGGTTGGTAGGACATGTTTTGAGGCATCAAGGGATCACAAATTTAGCATTGGAGGGCAGTGTGGAGGGTAAAAATCGTAGAGGGAGACCAAGAGATGAATACACTAAGCAGATTCAGAAGGATGTAGGTTGCAGTAGATACTGGGAGATGAAGAAGCTTGCACAAGTTAGAGTAGCATGGAGTGCTGCATCAAACCAATCTCAGGACTGAAGACCACAACAACAACACCATGATCAGATGCGTTCTTTTTTTCCTTCAGTAATGTGTAGTTCGTATATGTTCATTGTTGTCCGGCTGAAGAACCCTCATTGAACTTCTGGAGGAGATTTTACTTATATTTTGTACATTATATTCCGTGTGTTAGGAGCGGATCGAATTCTAGAGTCTACGTGAAGGCTGACAAATTTTATGATAAGCTGATTAGTTTTCTTTAACGTCAGGTGCTTTTAAAGTTTTGCAGTTGTGTTCGGCAGTACCGAAGTTTCCTAGAGCGAGACTGAGAAGTTTAGCGTGGATGAACGAGGTAAAGACGGAAACTGCAGAAACATTAGAAATATTAGACAGCGGTTTTGAGATGGAGCGCCAAAAGAAAATATTCGGGAAGTACAGGGTGATTATAATTAAAATTCAACTTTCAAACCGCTGTAGAAATAACACCACTGGTCAGAATGACGTCAAATTGCAACGGAATATTATCGGAGAAGGGGGAAAAGGTGTGTCAGAAGAAAAATATATAGTTACAAAATCTAGCAAGAGATGGTGCTGTAAGCATCATAATTTAACAACAAGTGACAACAAGTGGCAAATGAATCATACAACAATGCCTAAGGTGTCGGTTTGTCGTTAAACTACTTTGTGTGCGTGGGTGTACAGCTATGATACTGTTTAGTTACGTAAGCCCATCCACCACGCAAGGTCATATTACATTGGATGGGAAAAATCGGTTTTTAATTGTCTTGAGGCCAAAAGCCGCATAAAAAACATCAGATTCATCGGCTTTTAATTGTCCTGAGGCCAAAAGCCGTATAAAAAGCATCAATCAAATCGGATTACCCATTTCCGTGTAACTGGCGCGAAACATGTTCGCCGGCCGTTGTGGCCGACCGGTTCTAGGCACTTCAGTCTGGAACCGCGCGACCGCTACGATCGCATATTCGAATTCTGCCTCGGGCATGGATGTGAGTGATGTCCTTAGGTTAGTTCTGTTTAAGTAGTTCTATGCTCTAGGGGACTGATGACCTCAAAAGTTAAGTCCCATAGTGCTCAGAGCCATTTGAATCATTTTTGAAACATGTTCAATATGATGTCCACTGTCTCCTGATACAAGTTGAAATCGAGAAACAGCATGTTCCACAACTGATCGAAGTGTTTCTGGGGTCACGTTCAGAATGTGTTGCGCAATGTGTGCCTTCCATGCAGTTAAGTTTGCAATCGGAACACTGAACACAACATCTTTCAGATATCCCCACAGCCAGAAGTCACACGGATTATGATCAGGTGATCGGGATGAGCGTAGTGTAGGGAAATGGTGGCTGACAATTCTAGCATTTCCGAAATGGCGCTTCAGCAGCTGCTTAACTTTACTTGCAATGTGCGGAGGTGCGCCATCTTGCATAAAAATAATCAAATGGCTCTGAGCACTATGGGACTTAACTTCTGAGGTCATCAGTCCCCTAGAGCTTAGACCTACTTAAACATAACTAACCTAAAGACATCACTCACATCCATGCGTCATCTATCCTATTCACAGATGAGTACATTTACGCAGAGTGGTGTCTTCAACTTTCATAACGGTCTTCTGTGGGACAGTATGGAGAATCCCTCTGGTATGGTGACAGCGAATTATCGGTGCAGCCGGAATGTGTGGGCCTGGGTAATTGGCGACCGTACTTTGGGACCAGTCTGCCTTCCACGTCGACTAACAGGCCAGAAGTATCGGCGTTTCTCGCGGGTGACTTTGCCCTCCCTGCTGCAAGAAGTGCCATTGATGATTCGAAGGGTTATGTGGCTGCTACACCACACTTCGCCGTTAATGTCCGGACGCATCTCAATCGTGTCTTCCCTGGTCGATGAATCAGACGAAGGGGTCGAGCTGCGTGGCCTGCTCGTTCACCGGATCTCAACCTGTGCGATTTCTGGTTATGGCGCCATCTCGAAAGTATCGTGTATACAGAACCCATTCCAGATATGGGAGACACTGCAGCAGCGTATTTTTGCTACCTTTGACACTGTTCGGATGCAGCCTGGCCGATGTGAATGCGTGGGATAGAACATGCTACGCGCATGCGCATACGTTGAGGCCAATGGAAACCATTTTCAACACATACTGCAACTATGGCTACAAGATACAGCGCGCATTAGACCGCAATCTCTGTAGCAATGTTTGACTAAATAAATGGTCTCTAGCAGGGAAACCATGCATTTCCGGACATTAGTTCATTGGGCTTTTTTGTTGCGTATCCTCTCATCGATCAGTCCCTAGAGTTTTTACACTGCAGAAGCAATCGCTCTGCATACACTATTACAATCTGAATAAAAATGGATATTAAGATAATTAGCTACGAAAAACTAATACAAATTTCATTTCTCGGTGTTGCTTAACTATTCTGATCTAATGGGTCCTTCTATTACGGTTTTATACGAGTTATGGACCAGTTTTGGAAATATCAGGGCCGTACAGAGCCAAGAAGAGAATTAATGATAACATTGCGGAAACTGAGACCATGAGGAGCCAAAGGTTGAAAGGTAAACGACACATTTCTTACCTTAAGAAACTTGTTGAGTCTTAAATAAACAGGTCCACAGCTGTCGGCGTGATGAGAAGAAGAGAGAGGTAACGATGAGTAATGTGTCGACGACTTTCCAGCGAGGTTTAAGCTGCTGAGGCAGTATTTAAACAGTTACAGTAATGAGTGCATTGGATGAGATGTTGGATTTATTTGCGCAATAACGAGGTCTAAAACGTTAATGCTGCTGTTTAAAGGCAGTAGTAATATGCACAGTGTTGTTATTATTGGCTGTCTAAGGGAGCCGAGGTAATAGTGTTTTGCAAGACACGACGTAGTGCCAACCTTACGTTGTTGTAGTTGTGTCTATGCCAGAAGCATAGTTGTAATTGCTTTTCCTATGTACTGTGAAGTTATTTGCACTTAGCCATTCAGGGTTTTTTTGTGTTATATTACTAGCAGTGTTGCAGATTTCATTATTCAACTAGTCACAAAGATAAGTAAACCTTTTTAACTCATTCGTGTAACTTTGTTACTAATTTGTTGCAGTGTTGTCGAACCTTCGTTGTCTTAACGTTTTACGCGACCCTGGAGCATAACTGTGTAATAGTGGCAGAGAGAAATTGTCTTAGCCGTGTACTGCACCAGAAGCCGTTCCACGAACTCAACAACTCGACCTACCGTAACCACAGCAGCAACTCGGCCTCCACAGCAGCAGCAACGAAGTCTCTCCAAAACTGGTGATGAGGGTTTACAAAATACGTTAAGACAATTAAGAGGTTTTAGAGCAATAATACCACCCATGAATGCTAGGAATTGGTAAAAGTACAAAATAGAGGTAATATAGAGCACAGTACAGGTATGGCAGATAGAATATACACAACGAACTTTGCAGTTACGATCATCGGATTAGAAACCCTAATGCTTTGTGAACTCACGTTACGTTCATGATCCTTGTGTTTCAGAACTGTACAACGAAATTTAGATTGTAAACAGAGTAACTGAAGAATGATTAAGTAGCTACATGAGAGATAGAGAGAGAGAGAGAGAGAGAGAGAGAGATAGAGAGAGAGAGAGAAATATACACGCTCCATGTAAACCAGCGAGTATGCTCACCTACGATACCATAAGAGGAGTTGATTGTGGGGCAAGCCAATAAATTTACAAGCATGTCTGTGCACTATGTGTAGAAGATATTCCATTTAGCATCCACAAATACTTCGGAAAGCTACCAAAAAACTGCGTGCTATATACCCTTCTTGCATGTCCACTAACTATTGTGGGACCGATGGCGTTTGTAGTCTGGTCCCTTCATGCCCCACAAACCAACCAACCAACCACTCACTATTGTTAATTGCGCTAATAAACAGTTTTCTTCCAGTGGACTTGGTCAGTGTTTGTAGATTATTGTAAAGCTGTTTTGTTTTTACTCGGCAGATTTTTGGCACTATTATGAGGTCAAGAAGTCTGAACATGTTAACGGAATTTTTTCATGTTTATAGGTCCTTATAAGCAATTCCTAGTGTGTCTGAAAGCCTAAGAACCACAATATTTGATTACAGTTCTGAAGGTCTAAGATCCACGGTACTTATTCAGTTTTAAAATATTTTAGGCCACAGAGCCATAATAGTATTGCAATTTCGAAGTTTTCGTTCGAATCGTCTTTTCTTACGTAATACGAGCGTCACCTATAACGGTTTTATGTGCGACTCCACGTCATGGTGTAATATACACTCCTGGAAATTGAAATAAGAACACCGTGAAGGGGAAACTTTATTGACACATTCCTGGGGTCAGATACATCACATGATCACACTGACAGAACCACAGGCACATAGACACAGGCAACAGAGCATGCACAATGTCGGCACTAGTACAGTGTATATCCACCTTTCGCAGCAATGCAGGCTGCTATTCTCCCATGGAGACGATCGTAGAGATGCTGGATGTAGTCCTGTGGAACGGCTTGCCATGCCATTTCCACCTGGCGCCTCAGTTGGACCAGCGTTCGTGCTGGACGTGCAGACCGCGTGAGACGACGCTTCATCCAGTGCCAAACATGCTCAATGGGGGACAGATCCGGAGATCTGCTGGCCAGGGTAGTTGACTTACACCTTCTAGAGCACGTTGGGTGGCACGGGATACATGCGGACGTGCATTGTCCTGTTGGAACAGCAAGTTCCCTTGCCGGTCTAGGAATGGTAGAACGATGGGTTCGATGACGGTTTGGATGTACCGTGCACTATTCAGTGTCCCCTCGACGATCACCAATGGTGTACGGCCAGTGTAGGAGATCGCTCCCCACACCATGATGCCGGGTGTTGGCCCTGTGTGCATCGGTCGTATGCAGTCCTGATTGTGGCGCTCACCTGCACGGTGCCAAACACGCATACGACCATCATTGGCACCAAGGCAGAAGCGACTCTCATCGCTGAAGACGACACGTCTCCATTCGTCCCTCCATTCATGCCTGTCGCGACACCACTGGAGGCGGGCTGCACGATGTTGGGGCGTGAGCGGAAGACGGCCTAACGGTGTGCGGGACTGTAGCCCAGCTTCATGGAGACGGTTGCGAATGGTCCTCGCCGATACCCCAGGAGCAACAGTGTCCCTAATTTGCTGGGTAGTGGCGGTGCGGTCCCCTACGGCACTGTGTAGGATCCTACGGTCTTGGCGTGCATCCGTGCGTCGCTGCGGTCTGGTCCCAGGTCGACGGGCACGTGCACCTTCCGCCGACCACTGGCGACAACATCGATGTACTGTGGAGACCTCACGCCCCACGTGTTGAGCAATTCGGCGGTACGTCCACCCGGCCTCCCGCATACCCACTATACGCCCTCGCTCAAAGTCCGTCAACTGCACATACGGTTCACGTCCAAGCTGTCGCGGCATGCTACCAGTGTTAAAGACTGCGATGGAGCTCCGTATGCCACGGCGAACTGGCTGACACTGACGGCGGCGGTGCACAAATGCTGCGCAGCTAGCGCCATTCGACGGCCAACACCGCGGTTCCTGGTGTGTCCGCTGTGCCGTGCGTGTGATCATTGCTTGTACAGCCCTCACTCAGTGTCCGGAGCAAGTATGGTGGGTCTGACACACCGGTGTCAATGTGTTCTTTTTTCCATTTCCAGGAGTGTATTTGATGGTTTGTGCGTCCAACAAGAGACCTGCGATCATGCGGAAACTCACAGTGTGCGTCTGGGCAGACGCAGAGGGCCCTGGCAGAAGATGTGCAGCCTTGATCACCGTCGAGTTGTGAACAAGGCTTCCTGCTGAACGAGGCCTGCCACTTTCCAATCCAGTTGCGGCCAGAGGGAGGAATCCGTTTTCATCTCCGCACATGCCAGCTTCACCCACAGGTAGACAAGTATCCCCTTGGAGGCCGGGTTTTCTGCCTGCCTGCCTGCTCGCTCATTCCAACAGAACCAAGACGCAGCCACAAGGGATTAATGAGTGCTTAACATTCTTATGGTAGTCACTAACCCACATGTTCTACAGAGCATTAGGCGATGTAGTGACGGTTATTGAAGCCCATTGGCAATGTGAACTTTCAGCCAGGCTTTCATTCCACCTGTGTCATCAGCCAACCTGTGTGGGAGGTTTACAGAAGGAACTTTCCATAAACATTGTGGGCTACACATGTTTTAAGTTACACATTTGTGGATTAACATGAACTCTCGTTGTGCACTTAAATTCAGACTCATGTTATTCACAGACTAAAAGAGTACTGCTACTAACGACATTATTTTCTTTCATTATGTGTTTGCAGGCGAATGAACATTTTTAATTACAGTCATGAAACCTCAAATAATTTTTTCTGTGTCATGGCACTTTGATGGCCATGGCATGATGACTAGTGAAATCATAAAGCACGGAATTTCCGAAGTTTATGAAGCTGAACAGAGTTAGTAATGTGGAAAAGGACTAGTTTTTGACATGACTATTAACATATACTTCATGCTAGTTGATACACTAACAATAATGAAGTTTACCATTTGGATAAACTACTAATTCGGACCCGTGAATCATGTCACTTTTCTGTGTGAAGACCTACTGAGATTGTAAGCACTAGAAATGTAGTATCCATATCTTCTTGTGTATCGAGCCTTCCGAAGAAACAATGCATATGACGAACAATGTATTACTTAACAACAGTGAACTGATTGTTGTATTTTGTACTTTTCTTTCTGTACTTTTCAGGGACGATTATAAAGACACACATTATTAAGTAATTCTAACACATGCTATCAACAGTGTCGCAATTTTTGGCACTTCAGAACAATTTTGGGAGAAAAAATATTATATTTGCATCACTTAAACTCGATGTTGGCTTGGCTGACGTCATTGTTTGTTTATGAGCAGTCATCGAGAGCTTTATTAACCATTTTTGTAATTTCGATTAGCATGCCTTTTTTTTTGAGAATTTAAAAATTTGTACTTGCACACCCAAATACAATAACGCAAACATAATACACTGACGCCCAAAATTAAAACAAGAAACCACTATTTCCCCGTCCCGTTTCTAATTCACAATATAATCCTACAGACTGTCAACCAGATGTCCGTACAATCGTGTTCTGCACGGTAGATGGCATTCTGGTCAACCGACAACCACGCCAGCGATGATGTCGCTCCACCTATGAAACGAGTTAGCGTTTGCCGGGTAACCCCATATGCACAATCGCTGTGTACAGAGTCTCAGACGGTGCAGTATGGCACAGAGAAGATGCCTGCCAGACTCTCTGTGGAGGAGGGCCAGAGAAAGAAAGGATGCAGAACAGTCTCGCAAATGTATGTGACCCGATGGCTTAGTGTGAATCGTTCTGTGTTACTCGGATGTGGCGGCAGTGGATAGAGACCGAAACTATACCCCAAAGACAAGAGCAGGGCCGACCAAGTGTGACTTCAGAAGAGAGGACATTTATTTGGCTGTAAGGGCACGACGGTACCGCCTTAGTACTGCACGACAACTGGCATTTGAGTTCGCTGTGTCCATGGGCGTGTTGTAGCGAGGCAAGCGGTGTGCTGAAGGCTTCGGCAGAGTGTACTTTATTGTCGGAGACCTACTGTATGTGTGCCTCTGGCGCATCTGCAGAGAAGGAAACGTCTAGAGTGGAGTCATCTAACATGCCACCTGAGCGATCGAACAGTGGGCCAAAGTTGTTTTCACAGATGAGTCCCGATTTAGTCTGGGGACTGATTATTGATGGGAACGTGGAACACTATTTGGGGACCCAAACGTCTTGGAAAGAGACTGATGTCGAGGAGTATCCCTAATGCTGTGGGCACGCATTATGTTGACCACTCGAACAACCCTTCATGAAACTTTACTGTTAAATCTGCAAGGTTTAACTGTTGTAAGGAATCGAGACGACATCTTGGGACGTTGTTTGCTATTGTCGCGGAGTTCTGTGGGCCCAGAGTTCGTAATGATGGAGATAATGCTCGATCCCACACAACACTGCTGGTTGATGTTTTCTTGGAAACGGAAGATAGGCACACAGGGCGTGGCTCTCCCTCGATATGAATCCAACGGAGCTTGTCAAGGTTGCACTAGTGAGAAGGCTTGCATCACGTCAGCATCCACCAAGCACTCTCCATGCCTGCATGCAGCTCTGCAGAAAGAATGGGCGTTATTGCCCCAACATGAGACTGATGACATCATTAACAGTATGCCCCATCTTTGTCAGGCCTGTAATGCTACCAGAGGTAGTCACACCCCATATTGACCACATTAACCAGTTGTCGGAATGTGTGAGCAACTAAGTACTTTTTGTCCACCGTTACGCCCGTTGCAGTTGTTTAGGTTCTGTATTCTTTACACTGTTTATACTTTAATATCACCTGTTTAAACAGTTTTGTGGCAAAATAAATGCAGCCTTGCAATATTTGTGTTTGTCGCCTTAATTTTGGACACCTGTTTTTTAATCGTTTTGCAACTTCTTGTTTGTTTTGAACACATGTCATTCTTTTATGATTCTATCTGATTTACTGCACATCTGTGTTAAACATGTCATGATTTTATTTAGTATAAAATAGTATGTACTTTCAGTTCAATGAGAATTTCCTAATGCATAGTATAGATTGATGTGTAGTATCGAAGGAGTAGTAGTGGATGCTGGGAGACAAGAAGGGAGTAGTATTTAGCGATATCGGTGAAGCCATAGTTTCAAGGGGAAAAGGCAGGCAGAGAATGAAGAGGGGAAGGGGAAAGGGATAGAGCAATGTGGGGAGGGAAGGGACAGGGGAGTCCCTATGAGATGAAATGTGAATGTGAATATATAGTGGGCAGGCCTGAATCACGTGACCAGTTTCCTCAGAATTTCTTATTCGTTTCCGTTGATCAACTTGTCTATAACCGACACTGCATAACAATTGAAATCCTACCGTACCTCCAGTAAAGTCACATTGTTAGTTTCTGTTCACCTCTCTTTTGATTATAGGTCACCAGCTGGGTCTGCCGAGTGCTGTTGGCAGGAAAGATGCACTCAGCCTTTTTATGGCCAATTGAGGAGCTACTTGATTAAGGAGGAGCGGCACCAGTTACGGAAACTGAACAACTCCCTGGAAAACGGTGTGCTGACCCCATGCCCCCTCTTTATTCACATCTGGTGATGCCTATGGGCTGAGGATGACATGGCCGCCGGTCAGTAGCTTTGGGCCTTCAAGGTCTGTTCAGGCGGTGTTTGTTTGTCCCTTGTGAGTTTGGTAAGGGGACTACACAGTTGGGAATCTAAGAGCTGGTTAGCATGAGATATGAATGTTAAAGGGAGCAGGCTCCCATAGAAATGTTCAGAGTGAGAGGCTGGCTTACAGCTTCATGAGGTCAGACTGACATACTAGTCCGATCCCTTCTCTGACAGTGACAGCAAAGTTGTTGAGCGCACAGACATAGAAAACTTCTTGCGGAGAGTCTGAAGAGAAAGGACGCTGCTAGTATTTTGAAGAATAATGACAGAGGCTGCTTGGAGAGGATGGAGTAAAGGCTGGTTTCTGGATGACTGATGAGACGATCCTTGAGGTCGCACAGAAGGATGTATCCACTTGAGTGCTGAGTAAACAGAGAGACTTGAATTCACTCTCCAGCCGAAACAGCCACTATCTTCCACATTACACTTTACTTGTTGCTCGGACGTCGACATATATAATAGCTTCTGGAGCCTTGGGAGTAGCAGACGTGCTGAGAGACGATGTGAAGGGCTTGATTGGTGAGGTAGGGCGCATTCAGCAGTTTGCTTGGTCGCCATTGCGTCTTCCCCTCAATTACCACTTCGTAGCATAGTTAATTTTTGAAGAAAGCAACCAGATTAGGATGGGGCTTATGGCTCTTGAAAGCCATTCAGTACTTTGTCTATGTTAAGAGACTAGCTCAGTACTTAAGCTATGCACCTTGAATGACTAGAATAGGACTAAAGTAACTATGAATGGGGCATATTCCTAGCAATAAAAATCTAATTAACCTGATTCAGTGTGTTTATCCAGTGACTATCCCAGTGTTTCGATAATAAGTCCTGCTGGTGTTGAGCACATACTGTGATTATCTCAGTTGTGCAGCAGGACACAGAGGTGACAACTGGGGTTGTCTGGATTGGGTACACAGTTTCTAAGTCAATATGAAGCTGAACATGGTCTGTTGGATTCCGAAGGTGACAGAATTCTACACGCATTACTACTGCTAGGTCTAGACGCTGATGAGTAGGTCGTTTCCAAGCCGAAAGTAGTGCCGTATAGGACCACAACAACTAACATAATTTTTGAGATCATCACACGGATAAACCCATAGCCAGGGCTGTATTTTGGCTGCCCAAACCAAACACCAATATTCGAGACACCGTCATCGACTGTTGTGAAGTCTGTAACCTTGTAAGTAGGATGTTTATGTTTTCTTTATGTAAGTAGGCTGTTTATGTTTTCTTATTGGCAACGTTACGTAGCGCTCTATATGAAAATCACTGGCTGTGCTGTGTGCAGTCTGTGGCTAGTTTGCATTGTTGTCTGCCATTGTAGTGTTGGGCAGCGGCAGCTGGATGTGAACACCGCGTAGCGTTGCGCAGTTAGAGGTGAGCCGCCAGCAGTGGTGGATGTGTGGAAGGAAATGGCGGAGTTTTGAAATTACATATATTATGACTTGTGATGACTATTAAGGTAAATACATTGTTTGTTCTCTATTAAAATCTTTCATTTGCTAACTATCCCTATCAGTAGTTAGTGACTTCCGTAGTTTGAATCTTTTATTTAGCTGGCAGTAGTGGCGCTCGCTGTATTGCAGTAGGCTCGCTGTATTGCAGTAGTTCGAGAAACGAAGATTTTTGGTGAGGTAAGTGATTTGTGAAACGTATAGGTTAATGTTAGTCAGGGCCATTCCTTTGTAGGGATTTCTGAAAGTCAGAATGCGTTGCGCTAAAAAAATATTGTGTGTCAGTTAAAGCACAGTCTTGTATAATTGTTCTAAGGGGACGTTTCATATGTCGACCCTTAGCCAAGGATATCTCACTGGAATCTTCTGATTTTTTTCTTGTAGTTTGTGTAATTAGTGTAGCTATTGTTTATTGCTAGCGCGTAATTGTAGAGAGAATCTCCTTTGTAATTGCAGCCTTTCATTGTTGTGCAGTAAAACAGTTGTGGCATGCATGTAGATTTGCACGAAGTATTTCGAAGCTACGTTTGCAATTAACTAGATATTATTTTCAGTGCTATGTTAATGTGTTCCCCTATTTTTGCTCTTCAAATTGTGTTTTTCTGTGTTGTCGTGTGAAATATTGTGACAATAATGGCGTGTATAAAACGTAACACTAGGCTCCAAAGTAAACTGAGAAATGACAGTGAAGACGAAAGCAGTGTGTTAACGCCACCATGTAATGAATTAACTAATATTCAAAGTAGTAATTTGGTAACTGTGCATAGGGAAATGGAGCGGGCGTCAAATAATGGTGTAGACAGTGAAACAGGTAGTAAACAGGGAAGCATTATCGATCGATCGGTCGGCAACAGCTCGCCTCAGGAATTGGGAATGACAGAACACAATATTGCAAATACTGTAGACTCAGGTTTTGGGTTCTCTCTCAAATGAGTCAAGACACATTTTCTGCTTGTCAAAATGTGAATGTTGCTGGTGCAAATGCACTGCCGAAAAGCGTAGAGGAACAGATTCCAGACACTAATGCATTGTTATTACAATTAATGCAACAAATGGGACAAAATCTTCAAAAGTTAGACACAATGGAACAAAATCAGAGACAAACACAGCAAAAGCTTCAGAAGTTAGACACAATGGAACAACACCAGAGACAAACACAGCAACAATTAGACACAATGGAACAACACCAGAGACAAACACAGCAACAGTTAGACACAATGGAACAAAAGCTTCAAAAGTTAGACTCAGTGGAACATAAGCTTGAACAAACACGTGAAGATTTAACTACTGAGTTACATAACATTGAATCGAAATGTCAAAAAGTCTGTAATGACGTAAAAACACAAATTTGTGAGCATTTTCAACCTATTTTTTCGCGGCATGAAAATGCATTACAGAATCACGAAGCAGCCATAAAAGAACTTCACACTATTGTTCATGAAAATCATGAGACCTTGCAAGCTAAAATTGACTCAGTTGCATCTACCGATTTTGTTACGCAACTTTCAAAAACTCAACAAAACTAAAAAGACACAGTAGATACTCTGAAAATTGGTTCAGAAAGACACATGGAGGAAATTAGTTCATTATCATAGAAAGTAGTTGAACTTTCAGATCAGCTAAATAATTTATCTACGAAGGTAGATGATAATCTGAATGACACAAAACCAGTAGTCTTTAATGACACAGAAGAGTGCGAACAAATTAGGAAATTCTAACAAAATCAGAATCAAATTAATACGCAACAACAAAGAGCAATCCGGGAAGTACAAGATCAGCTGACACAGGTAATACAAGAATTACGTATGAAACGTCCCCTTAGAACAATTTATACAAGAGTGTGCTTAAACTGACACACAATATTTTTTAGCGCAACGCAATCTGACTATCAAAGATCCCTGCAGAAGAATGGCCCTGAGTAACATTAAACTATACCTTTCAGAAATCACTTACCTCACAAAAATCTTCATTACTCGAACTACTGCAATACAGCGAGCGCCACTACTGCCAGCTAAATAAAAGATTCAAACTACGGAAGGCACTAACTACTGATAGGGATAGTTAGCAAATGAAAGATATTAATAGAGAACAAACAATGTATTTACCTTAATAGTCATCACAAGTCATAATATATGTAATTTCAAAACTCCGCCATTTCCTTCCACACATCCACCACTGCTGGCGGCTCACCTCTTAACTGCGCAACGCTACGCGCTGTTCACATCCAGCTGCCGCTGCCCAACACTACAATGGCAGACAACAATGCAAACTAGCCACAGACTGCACACAGCACAGCCAGTGATTTTCATACAGAGCGCTACGTAACGTTGCCAATAAGAAAACATGAACAGCCTACTTACATAGCCCCCATGCTCCCCACAAAAGATTTTACAAATTGTTTTGGCCAGTGGCCAATAATGATTTGATAAAATTTTTCATAATTACAATAACAAAGATATCAAATGCACACACTTATTAATACAATGGTGGTCAAAAGCTAAAATTTTCTCACAGTCCATAAAGACAGTCCTGATCATTCATCATAAGAGAAAACCTGCAGTTTGTTTTCTCAAAGTCTGAGCAGTAAAAGACAATGCACACAGAAGTAGTGGATTTCCATGCAGTCGTGAAGAAGTAGTGTTGTCCTTCCAACGGAAAGACTGTGCTGACTCTTGACATGCAGACAGGTAATGGGCCACAACAGAGCAAACCCACCGCAGAGTCAGTCGAAGTTGATGAATATTGGTAGGTAGGTCATCACAGAAGAGACCCACTGTAGTCCTGGTTGAGATTGTGGTATTGGTGGGCCACCAGAGGCGCAGACCCACTGCAGTCCTTGTAGAAATAATGGTATTGGTGGGCCATAGAAATAATGGTATTGGTGGGCCACCAGAGGTGCAGACCCACTGCAGTCCTTGTAGAGATAATGGTATTGGTGAGTCATCAAAGGTGTAGACCCACTGTAGTCCTTGTAGAGATGGCTAGCAGCCATCCGTTGGGACTGTGCAGGTGCACAATCACCATTGAAGAGTCTTGCGGATAATAGAGCAAGTCCATAACCACCACTTGTGCACTCACAAAGTTTTTTGGAAGTGTCCTTAGAACCAGCAATGCTGTTATCCAGTCCCTTGCTGAATTATTAGCACACGTGCAAACACTAACAGTCCCTACTTCTCACATATTGTCCATATACTATGACCAACAGAAACGTGTGCAGTGAAATGTAACGTACAAGTTACTTAATTAGATGAACTGGTGTCAATTACAATTTTATAACATAAAAATACAATAACAAAGGTACAAAATACATCATTAAAGAACATAACAATACAGATAACATTTGTAGTAATAGGGGCTTTACAAAAGAATAGAAATAAACATATACATCAGTGTTACAGGAATTATAAGTACATACATAAAAGATCAGAATAACTTTCGAAACATCAACTTCACACATGAGCAACAAAACAGAATAAATAATGTCTAACATCTTTACAAAGTAAATAACATATTATTAATGCCAATTATATTTGAGGATAACAGTATTCCTCATCATAGTGAATGTAGCTTAATATTAAAAGAAGAAAAAATTCTATGAAACTACACAGAGACAGGAAGAAAACCAATACACAAGGGTACACAAACACATAGTGGGATAACACAAAAGGAAAGGACAGGGTTTGTTTTACTGCAGTATTTTGCATGGAGATCTCCCTTCGTTCATCATTATTCCCAAAAATCCTATCTAAGCCTGCTTTCTGTATTCTGTTCACATCCTCTGTCAAAAATAGTTTTTCTCCACTGTACAGTATCCTTTTTTTTGCCCAAACCATTTTCATATAGCTTCTCAATACATTTCTTCCAAGTCATCATAGTTAGTTTCTTATATAGTCTACCCCTCTTAAGCTAACATAAATCTACTGAGCTCAGATATATATACCAAGGGACGAGGCAATGCAGCATCACATAAAACAATTAATATAAACATTAATAAAAAAAACGCAGATTTGCGAAGCAAGCAGCATTAAGAAATTAGCAAAGCAATTGTAATATTACAACTAATATAAGGCAATGTGCAGCAAACAATAAAAATAAATCATTAGTAAAACTGGCTTAACAGAATAATACAAAGTCAAATTCAATAACACTATGCCTGGCAAACAGCAGCACCTTATACCTAAACATGACATAGCTCAAGCAGAAAAAATATTACAGTAAAAACAACAATGCAGATAAGGGAAATGTATATTCACATCTTAATGTCTATGTAATTAAAGTGGTGCACCACAAAAACTAATTCTACAAAAAATTACCAAGTACTCGAAAAGAAAATTATATATGCTTATTGTTCTTTCCATTCCAAAAGCTCCTTTTTCGAAGAATGTGGATCACAAAATAATTATTTAATAGATCTGTTGACAGAAAGTGTTCACATTAGCAAATGCATCTAAGTTTATTTTATAAAACTAATGCTGCAACACAGCTGGAAACCAGATATTAAATGAAATAAGCAATTATGCAAACCAAAGCATAAAAATATCATTCAGTAGTCATGTGACATTTCATAAGTTAGTAGAAATTCTGTCAACTCTCGTAGAAAGACGCTTGTCATAATTAGGTGTGCAGATGTAAGTATCTTTCCAAGTAATGAGGGTGTCGCATTTGCAATGTTTTCTCTAAAGGAATGTCAATGGCGAGGATAATAGCCTCCTTTTTTATCACCTAATGGCTTCCTTTTGTCAGACGACTACCTCTCAGCTGGGCGCCCAAAACGCATTATGTCAAGGTCACTTACCTTTCTTACTGAAATATTTATGACAGCAGTTTCCGCTACAGTGGCAGTCTCATATAAAAAAATTCACAAGTCGAGAATTTGCGTTGCAAATGTGTAGAAACAAAATCCTATGAATATAACAGTGTTCAAAAAGTTTTCGTTGGCATTGTGATACATTCGCACATTTACACACATTTCCTAACTCTTAAAGTACGATTCTTGGTTTCCAACATCCTTATTCACAAGTCAGAGTCCCTAACCGCTATTCATTACTCCTTACCTTATTACACATATATATATATATTCGTCGACACGTCAATCTTGCGACGTCACTTCAATATTTCATCCTAATAAATACATAGCATAATCAAATTCCTCATATAGCATCAGCTTATTGATCATAAACATACCTCAAGAGCATAATACACATCGTCGTCATAATAATAACATCATAACAGATCAATCACATCTCAAAATCGTCGTAGCTTTCTGAATATTTTAAAACCTACAAAAAATTCTCTTCTCATTTCAAAAGTGTCATCTACCTCAAACGTACTTTAAAAATCATGATCTCATACCAAATACATCATTCAAAGCTCTCATAGTATCACAATGGTTCCGAAAAAATATGAAGAGTTCACAAAGTACAGACAAAATACAATTTTGTAAGTGTGAAGTTATACAACGGTGTAATTACGTAAACATCTGTCACTGATGTAGTAAAAAAAATGTTTATCTCTCAGTTAAATGATCAGATAGCTGTGTGATTTATGTATTAGAGAAATGTGGTACCGATGTGTGAAGTTGTATAAGCAAATACCATATTAGCTAGGGCTCCTTGTGCTTGCCACACACATGGTACACAAAGTAAGCGTGTACCCCCCTGAGGATTAATGTAATTATACCCTCAGGTGTTACAGATTACAAGAATGGAATGAAATGTATTACGGAAAACCTTTGTATCATTGTACTTCAAATATCTTTGAAAATAAATGTTTTTAGTACAAAATTAATCACTCAAATACGTGTCCTGTAGCGCTAAATGTGCGTCTTGCTGTAAGATAATCTCTGTGGAAGTGTCGTAGTTATCGTCCTCCAAAAGCTAAGTTCTGCAGAAGTCAATGTACTGACCTCATGATAAACAAAAGTGAAATGCTTTGCGTATAGATATCATACTTATTACGCTTATTGCCGTGATGAAGAAAGTACTGTGCTGTAACGTATTGTTGTGCTACAGAAAAGGCTGTCTCCTTGTAGCTATACCACAAAAGTTACTACTAAAACATGTCTTACTTTCCAGAATAATACAGAAAAACTGTGCAGATATAAAACAGAAACACCGCAAAAGCAACATTGTAAATTGTCACTCATTAGTAGCGTCGTGATAAAATCGTGTAGCTGTCACATAAACTAACCATTGTCTCATCTGGTATCTCACAGAAAGTACTTTAAATCCGGAATGTATTTTCAAGTAAACCAAAATGTTGCATTAGAATCTCATTAGCAGTACTGGTAAATGTTCGAAGTATGTGAGCCTTATAGTCGTTACGTAATCGTGCAACTAACAAGCAAGAATGCACACACACAATAACACTGTGTCGTCTGTTCACAATAACAATGCATTCGTAATTTCTGTTTAATTAAGTTCTCTTGGTTCTTGACTGGATATTTAACTTCAAACATTGTTGCATGTTAACAGTTTCTCAGTGTGACAAATTGTACAAGTAGCGTGAAATGAAAATTGCAAAGACTAAGTTAAAAAGCAGATTACCTGTCAATAAATGGTTTTACATGTGAAATGTGGTGTAAACCTTTACTCTTCCTAGTACGCAGAGTTTCAACTTCAACGCAATTATCATGTGGTATACGTCGGATTCTGTAAGGTCCATTGTAAAGTAGAAAGAATTTGTGACTCAAGTGTTTCTTCTTATGTGACAATGAATGAGCTTTAATGAGAACTTTCTGACCAATACATAATTTCTTTGCATTTGCTTTACCGTGTAGTTTTCTCCTTTTGTCTGCTGCAGATTTTATATTTTTAAGAGCCAAATCAATTATGTCTTTGTGTCGAAGTTTACGTGTATTCGGGAAAGGTACAAGCTCTCTGATTCTGTTCGGAGGTTCTACATTCTTCAGTACAAGAGTAGGTGGTAAAGCAGTGGAATCATGAGGCATTTCATTCAGCACATTTTGAAATAAGTGTAAATATCTGTCCCAATGCTGATGCCTTCTGTGACAATAAAGTCTGCAAAGCTTATTGATTTCTTTCATAATCCGTTCAGACGGGTTACAATGTGGTGAATACAATGAAATAAAAACAGGTTTGATTTTATGATTCCGAAGCATGCGTGACCAAAAAGCAGATCTGAATTGCGGTCCGTTATCTGAAATGACTTTATTAACGTGTCCAACTTCACGTAAGAAATTTTTAACAAAGGCGTTGGATACAGACCGTCCAGTGGCTTTACATAACGGAGTGAAAGAAACAAATTTTGAAGTAAGTTCAACAGCGACTAGAACGTACGAAAATCCATTCGATGTTCTGACAAGCGGTCCCAAGAGATCAACAGCAGCAAATTCTTTTAATTTAGAAGGAATAATAGGAAACAACGGAGCACGATGTGAGATAGTAGATGGTTTCGCCTTTTGACAAAGTTTACAAATAGACAAGACTCTTCGAATTCGCTTTTCCATATTGTTAAAATAACAAGTCATTCGAAGAATATGATAACATTTTCGTGGGCCAAAATGTGCGTAGCTGAAATGAATGTACCAAATGAGCTTATTAACAAAATCGTCTGGAATGCAAAGTACCCATAGCTTGTCATCAACAGTGCAGCGTTTGAAGAGTATGTTGTTTCTAACGAGGTAATAATGCCGAATCTGAGTGTGTGTCTTTTCATGCCATTTACTTTTGATGTCTTTCCAAATCGGATCTTTATCTTGTTCATGACCAATGTCCTTTAAAGATGTGGTGATGAAGTTTTCAAAGGCGACTTTCTGAATGTAAAGAATACTGAAATTTTTCTCGAGGTTGCCTTCTGTGTTACTTTTCTCAAGCCCAGCAGGTGCGCGTGACAGCGCGTCCGCAACAATGTTCTCCTTGCCGGGAATGTAGACTATTGTGAAGCGGAATTCTTGCAGAAACAATGTCCAACGTTTTAACCTATCATGATTTAATTTTGAAGACATAAGAAATTGTAATGCACGATGATCACTGTATACTTTTACGTGCTTACCAGAAAGAAAGAAACGGAATTTGTTAAATGCCCAAACGATAGCTAAAGCTTCTAATTCAGTAACGGAATAATTTTTTTCAGATTTTGTTAGCACTCGGCTAGCAAAAGCAATGGTTTTCTGAACAGTAGTGTCATTTTCTGTGGCTTCTTGAAATAAATGAGCACCAAGACCGACTTTAGAAGAATCCGTGCTAAGGCAGAAATCTTGTGACAGATCTGGATGAGCTAGTATTGGCGCGTGAAGTAACGCTTCTTTCAAAGAACTGAATTCCAACTGTGCTTGTTCGTCCCAGTTCCAAATAGTATTTTTTCCAGTGCGAGAACAAAGTTTTGGTGTAACTAGAATTTGCATATTCAGAAAACGACGGTAAAAATTTACGAGACCTAGAAAACTGCGGACATGTCTTTTTGTGGATGGAACTGGAATGGCTCTGATTGCTTCTAACTTTTCAGGATCCGGCTGAATGCCTTCAGAAGAAATAATATGTCCCAAAAACCTCACCTTTGACCTACCGAATTCAGACTTTTCCAAGTTAACTGTAATTCCAGATTCTGCAAAAATACGTAACAAACTGTTGAGGATGCGATTGTGTTGTTCCCATGAAGCTTCTGCTATCAGAATATCGTCCACATATAAGGTGATGTGACGTTTTAAGAACTCAGGTAATATGGAATTTAACCCACGAATGAATGCTGCCGAAGAAATGTTCAAACCAAAAGGAAGTTTCCGAAACTGATAACAAACGCCGAAACAAAGGAAAGCTGTGTATTTTCTACATTCTGGATGAAGTTCGATCTGATAAAAGCTGGATCTGAGATCAATGGAAGACAACATTTTTACACCATTAAAATTTTGAAGAAGTTCTTCCATCGTCTGCGGCCTGTCTGTTTCAGGAATGATGATAGTATTGATTTGTCTCGAATCTAAAACAAGCCTGATCGATCCATTTTTCTTCTCAACAACATGTAATGGGTTGTTGTATGAGCTTACTGCAGGCTCAATAATGCCCTCATTAAGCATAGATTGTTTTTCTGTTCTAACACGGTCCGTATAATGCGCCGGAATTACGTATGGTCTAACACAAAATTTAGTATGCTCACGAACACGAAATTGGTATTGAAATCCCTTGATTGTTCCTGTTTTGTGAGTAAAAACTGTGGAATGTGCTTGTAAAATCTCAAAAAGGTCCTGCCTATCAGTGTCATTACAATTCGCAATTGTTTGAATTTTATTCTGAATTAACTCATTAATTTCAAATATGCCATCGATGTATCCCTGTCAGTACTTGCAGAGTGATTGTTAGTGTCTAGTTCTGTAGAAAATTCCGAACTGTTGTCTAACAGAAGGTAAAGCCGATTAATTTCCTCATCATGGTTTGAGAGCCAGTCTTCAAATTTCAAAGCTATTGACTTACCTTCTTTCTCTAAACTTATTTCAGCATCGTGAAAGCTTAAGATTGCTTTGTATTCATTCAAAAAGTCTACTCCCAGTATAATTTCCGTTGACAATAATGGAACAATAAGAAAGTTCATAGAGAAACTGTGGCTTTGACAAAAGAATTCTAAGTTGGTTTGTTGGTGTACATCTACACTTTTTCCAAAGATTGCACCTTGTAATTTAATCTTACGTAACGGAAGTGTGGGGCAATCGTTCGATTTGTTGCATTTGCTAAAAGCTGTTTCACTAATTACTGAAATGGGACTGCCAGAGTCAAGTACTGCCATAAATTTTACGTCATTTACAGTAATGTGAATCACAGGATATGCAATGTTGTTATGTTTTACGTCGTGTTCCTGGAGTAAGATGTCCCTAATGTCTTCCATTTTTACGTAATTACTAGCTACGGCAGCTGCGTCGTCAGTTTCATAAGTACGTTTTGTGGCTGCCAGCGGTGTGAGTCATTGCCTATTGTCTCTTTGTTGGCGCGCGTCGTTATTGGGATTAGGAGACCTAACTTCCACAAATTCACGTTGTCAAGAGTGCTCTGCTCTGTTTGAATCCCGCCAGTTCTGATGCAATTCAGGTCTGTCGTTACGATCATATCGTCTGTCGTCATGTCGGTAGATTCCATAGTTTCTTTCTTGTCGGTCACGTGGTGGAGAATTTCTCCCTGAATCGTAACTGCGCGCTGGACCGTTGCGTCTGAAGTTATTCTGTCTCCCGTGATAATAATAGTTCTGGTTGCCAAATTGTCTGTTTCTATGATTGTCTCTGTCATATTCATTACTACGGAAATGCGATCTTTCTCTGTAACTATTACTCTGCCAGTGGTTGTCATACGGGTGGTGTCTGTTTTGGTCACAATTTACGTTGTAAGAATAGGCTTGTCGTGGCCATTTATTGTTTCTGTCGTCACGGAATTGTGACGGATGTGACCTGTAGTGATTGTTTTCCTGTTTTCGCATCCCGCGGCTGTCTGTGTCAATTTCTAATTCTTGTAAGACTCCCTGAAAAGCTTCAATGTCGTCTTTGCAACGTCCTGCCAAAGTGTTTCATCATCATGATGCTATGTTTTACTCAGTCTTGTGTAGCTTGTGACCAATATGCTGAGAGTAAGGCATGGTAAAATTCTCCTTCACTGTGGCAATCGTGAATGACCGATCGCATTCTTACAGCTGGTTCATTCTCTAAGTAGCCACCCATAATTTCTAATCTGTGTTCTAATGACCAGTTGGGAGGAAAACAATGAGAGAATTGATGGAGCCACGCTTGTGGATGAATGTAGTTGGCAGAATTCTTAAACGTTTTGAATTTACGTGTAGTAATGAACAGCTTATAGTCAAAATCATCATGTCGGCGGGTCGCATGTCGGTCATTGTTACGTCGTGTCGGCGGTTCCATCTCAAAATTCGGTGCACATTGCCAATTTCTTTCATAACTTCCGAAATGCCCTCTGTTATTATTTTGTGGCTGTTCCGTATTTCTATGTCCCTCTTCCCGTATTGGGGAGTGAGTGTCCTCTGAAATACGTGTAAGTAGGCTGTTCATGTTTTCTTATTGGCAACGTTACGTAGCGCTCTGTATGAAAATCACTGGCTGTGCTGTGTGCAGTCTGTGGCTAGTTTGCATTGTTGTCTGCCATTGTAGTGTTGGGCAGCGGCAGCTGGATGTGAACAGCGCGTAGCGTTGCGCAGTTAGAGGTGAGCCGCCAGCAGTGGTGGATGTGTGGAAGGAAATGGCGGAGTTTTGAAATTACATATATTATGACTTGTGATGACTATTAAGGTAAATACATTGTTTGTTCTCTATTAATATCTTTCATTTGCTAACTATCCCTATCAGTAGTTAGTGCCTTCCGTAGTTTGAATCTTTTATTTAGCTGGCAGTAGTGGCGCTCGCTGTATTGCAGTAGTTCGAGTAATGAAGATTTTTGTGAGGTAAGTGATTTCTGAAAGGTATAGTTTAATGTTACTCAGGGCCATTCTTTTGCAGGGATCTTTGATAGTCAGATTGCGTTGCGCTAAAAAATATTGTGTGTCAGTTTAAGCACAGTCTTGTATAAATTGTTCTAAGGGGACGTTTCATATGTCGACCCTGCCAGGATACCTCACTGAAATGTTCTGATTTTTTCTTGTAGTTTGTGTAATTAGTGTAGCTTTTGTTTATTGCTAGCGCGTAATTATAGAGAGAATTTCCTTGGTAGTTGTGGTTTTTCATTGTTGCACAGTAAAACAGTTGTGGCATGCATGTAGATTTGCACCAAGTATTTCGCAGCTGCAATTAACTAGATATTATTTTCAGTGCTATGTTAATGTGTTCCCTTATTTTTGCTCTTCAAATTGTGTTTTTCTGTGTTATCGTGTGAAATATTGTCACAATAATGGCGTGTGAAAAACGTAACACTAGGCTCCAAAGTAAACTGAGAAATAATAGTGACGACGAGCGTAGCTTATCAGCACCACTGTGTAGTGAATTAAGAGACATTCCAAGTAGTAATTTGGTAATTGTGCATAGGGAAATGGAGCGGGCGGCAAATAATGGTGTAGACAGTGAAACAGGTTGTGAACGGGGAAGCATTATTGATCGATCGGTCGGCAACAGCTCGCCTCAGGAATCCGAAATGACAGGACACAATTTTACAAATACTGTAGATTCAGGTTTTGCGTCCTCACCGTTTTCTCAAATAAGTCAAGACACATTTTCATCTTGTCAAAATGTGAATGTTGCCGGTGCAAATGCACTGCCGAAAAGCCTAGAAGAACAGATTCCAGACACTAATGCATTGTTATTACAACTAATGCAACAAATGGAACAAAATCAGAGACAAACACAGCAAAAGCTTCAAAAGTTAGACACAATGGAACAAAATCTTCAAAAGTTAGACACAATGGAACAACACCAGAGACAAACACAGCAACAGTTAGACGCAATGGAACAAAATCTTCAAAAGTTAGACACCACGCTTGAACAAACACGTGAAGATTTAACTACTGAGTTACATAACATTGAATCGAAATGTCAAAATGTAATGACGTAAAAACACAAATTTGTGAGCATTTCCAACCTATTTTTTTGCGTCATGGAAATGCATTACAGAATCACGAAGCAGCCATAAAAGAACTGCAAACTATTGTTCATGAAAATCATGAGACCTTGCAAGCTAAAATGGACTCAGTTGCATCTACCAATTCGGTTACGCAACTTGCAAAAACTCAGGAAAACTTAAAGGACACAGTAGATACTCTGAAAATTGGTTCAGAAAGACACATGGAGGACATTAGTTCATTATCAGAGAAAGTAGTTGAATTTTCGGATCAGCTAAATAATTAATCTGTGAAGGTAGATGATAATCTGAATGACACAAAACCGGTAGTCTTTAATGACACAGAAGAGTGCGAACAAATTAGCAAACTGAAACAAAATCTGAATCAAATTAATACGCAACACCAAAGATAAATCCGGGAAGTACAAGATCAGCTGACAAAGGTAATACAAGAATTACGTATTTCAGAGGACACTCACGCTCCAATACGGGAAGAGGGACATAGAAATACGGAACAGCCACAAAATAATAACACAGGGCATTGCGGAAGTTATGAAAGAAATTGGGAATGTGCACCGAATTTTGAGATCGAACCGCCGACACGACGTAACAATGGCCGACATGCTACTCGCCGACACGATGATTTTCACTATAAGCTGTTCATTACTACACATAAATTCCACAGTGAAGGAGAATTTTACCATGCCTTCCTCTCAGCATATTGGTCACAAGCTACACAAGATCATGATGATGAAACACTTTGAACAATCTGAATTTTCCAGTCTTGTGAAATATTTTGAAGACATGTTGGACAAGAATCAGTACCTGTCAAACCCATACAGCCCCTCAGAACTCATCCGCATTTGCTTAATCAAATTACCTGAACATTTACAGCATATTGTTTTGGCAGGACGTTGCAAAGACGACATTGAAGCTTTTCAGGGACTCTTACAAGAATTAGAAATTGACACAGACAGTCGCAGGATGCGAAAACAGGAAAACAATCACTACAGGGCACATACGTCACAATTCCGTGACGACAGAAACAATAACTGGACACGACAATTCTATTCTTACAACGTATATCGTGACCAAAAGAGACACCACCCGTATGACAACCACTGGCAGAGTAATAGTTACAGAGAGAGATCGCATTTCCGTAGTAATGAATATGACAGAGACACTCATAGAAACAGACAATATGGAAACCAAAACAATTTGTAAAATTTTTTGTGGGGAGCATGGGGGCTATGTAAGTAGGCTGTTTACGTTTTCTTTATGTAAGTAGGCTGTTTATGCTTTCTTATTGGCAACGTTACGTAGCGCTCTATATGAAAATCACTGGCTGTGCTGTGTGCAGTCTGTGGCTAGTTTGCATTGTTGTCTGCCATTGTAGTGTTGGGCAGCGGCAGCAGGATGTGAACAGCGCGTAGCGTTGCGCAGTTAGAGGTGAGCCGCCAGCAGTGGTGGATGTGTGGAAGGAAATGGCGGAGTTTTGAAATTACATATGTTATGACTTTTGATGATATTAAGGTAAATACATTGTTTGTTCTCTATTAAAATCTTTCATTTGCTAACTATCCCTATCAGTAGATAGTGACTTCCGTAGTTTGAATCTTTTATTTAGCTGGCAGTAGCGGCGCTCGCTGTATTGCAGTAGGCTCGCTGTATTGCAGTAGTTCGACTAACGAAGATGTTTGGTGAGGTGTAGGTTAATGTTAGTCAGGGCCATTCCTTTGTAGGGATTTCTGAAAGTCAGATTGCGTTGCACTAAAAAAATATTGTGTGTCAGTTTAAGCACAGTCTTGTATAATTGTTCTAAGGGGACGTTTCAACCTCACCGCAAAAATATTGAAAGTCAATAACCTCCCAGCAAGAATATGAAAGTCAATGTTACGTGAAACGTTACCTTCCCACAAAACTGTATAATAATAAATGAGCTAAACGTAACCTCCTTGCAAAATTAAAGAATAATAATGGCCCAAATGTAAACTCCCCACAGTAATAAAAGTCAATGATAATAAAAATGTGCAAAAATGTTAAGTCCCCACAAAATTAAATCTAAAATGAACCTTCGGCCCTGTGCAATAATTAAACCTGAATAGAGAAACCGAAATTCTTACCTCAGTAAAACTGCATCACTATCTGCTCTTGTTTTTCGGCACAGCTCCGTGCAATGCTGGCCCATGTTTAATTTTGATTCTTGGAGGGAATGCATGGGAAATATTATTTAACTAGAAATGAATCTTTTTTTTTGTTTAAAACAGTTACTTTAAAAGAAAATTATTATTGGGGCAATTCTTGAACAAATTAATTACAATTAACATATGTTATTAGCTGAGCGCAATGCTGCTTCATTACCTTCGATAACAATATACATCGTCCAGAACCGTGACCAGAGACCCATGTCGACGCCCGCCGACTATTCACACACAACTACTGTTCCTGCCGGCTCGCTACACGCAACTACAGTCATCTCACGCGCGCTTACTACTCTCGAACTGAAACTGAACTCTCGCGCGGTCAAGCGCAGACTAGCATCGATAACTAACTCTCTGGTCAGAGATTCTGTCATGCCTCGCCATCGCTAGTAATGAATACATATGGAACGTACGCGTTTCAAGTCTGTAGCCAGTGCCAGTTCTCTAAATGTTTTCAATTGTCTAGTTACAAAAAAAGTCTTCTTCCCTGCAGAGGCAACCGTTTGAGTTCACGGAGAATTTCCGTAATACTCCAGTTTTGAGCGAAACTAGCAGTAATAAAATGAGCAGCAGGCCTATGAACTGCTTCATGTGTTCCTTTATCCGACCTGGTGGGTACCTGAAACATTCTGAAGAATGGGTCACACGAGGGTTCTGCATGCAGTCCCCTCTTTGGAGGAGCCACACTTTCCCACAGTTCTCCCAACAAATCTATTTGGCATTCACCTTCCCTAGACCAGACCTCACGTCCTCATTCCATTTCATTTCACTTTGCGCGGAGGTATTTAACAGTGGCGACTGCGTCGAGCAGCACAGTACTAATATTTACATTACTATATTTTCTTCTCATCCAGATTAACTAACATTTTTTCCAAATTTAGACCAAGTTTCCATTCATCACACCAAATTTTTACTGCACCTAAGTAAACTTGTATCCTCTATAGTTATTCAACGACTCGGTGATTGCTACTCCCTGTGTCTATGACATCATATTTAGAGGAAGATGGGCATTCATATCTCATTACATTGGCAGCTGCTGAAGACACCATCGTCTCCGATGAAGATTAGAGATTAGGTTAGATTAGTACTTGTTCCATAGATCATGAATACGACACTTCGTAATGATGTGGAACGAATCCCCTTTTTTATGCAGTGGTATAACAATGGCATACTTCAGTCTATCTGGGAAAATATCCTGCTTCAGAGAGCTATTACCTATATGGCTAAGAATCCCACTTATTTCTTGGGAACAAGCTTTTATTATCCTGCTGGAAATGCCATCAATTCCATGTGAGCTATTATTCTTGAGAGAGTTTATTATCTTCCTACTTTCAGATGGAGAGGTGGGTGGAATTTCAATTGTATCAAATGGTGTTTGTAAGGCCTCTTCAATTAACTGCCTTGCTTCTTCTAATGAACATTTAAATCCTATTTTCTCTACAACATTAAAGAAATGACTATTCAAAATATTTTCGCCGTCCAGGACAACGTAGAATGTTTTCTACAATACAAATCGTAAGTTGGCCTATGGGGTACAGATGTAGACTCAGCAGCATAAAATCCCGTCGTTGAGAAGAGAGTTGCTAAGCTCGGTGTTTTAAACTGCCTTACCTGCATGGTACTCATACCGTCACGCAAGGCGGTAGAGACCTCCTCCTCTGCCAAGGCGTCTGGTATTATCACGTCAGGGTTGAGCCCAACGATGGTGGTCAAGACAGTGCGGAGGACTGCCAGAGCCGCCGGGGGGGTGGACCTCGTTAGTCGCCCCTCGAGTCCTCGCCAGACGCTAGCTCAGGTAGATACCACCCTCGTGGAAGGCCTCCAGGAACCCCTCCAGCAGCTGGAACCCAGCACACGCTCTCACTGAGCGTCCTATCCAACTGTAACTGGCAGAACATGGAGATCACGCCATCTGCACGATAGAAACCAGAGTGTCCAGCTTCATGGTCCATCATATAGCAACAAGCATCCTAAGTTCGAATGATCTGGAACTGTGTAGCATAAGGTTCTATTCGGTCTGCACTGATAAGCCAAAACATTATGACCACTACCCACTGTCAGTCTGAACGCAGCCTGGTGACATTGCAGTCACCTGACACGCTATGAACATGTAAGGGGAACAGAGATGGACGAGCGGAGAGACGGGCTGCAAGTGGGGGAATCCATTGAGATAGGTGACCTATGAACGAGTATCTTGAAAACTGGAAAGCGGGACGAATGTTCATATGCTACTGTAATGAGCATCTACGGAAAGAGATTATGACCACTACCCATCGTGAGACTGAGTGCGGCATGGTCATTTTGCAGTCACATGACGAGTTATGAATATGTAAGCAGAACAGAGACGGACTAGTGGAGAGACGGGTTGCAAGTGGGGGAATCCATTGAGATAGGTGACCTGTGAACGAGTATCTTGAAAACTGCAAGGCTGGACGAATGTTCATATGCTACTGTCATGAGTATCTACGGAAAGAGATTATGACTACTACCCACCGTGAGACGGAACGCAGCCTGGTGACATTGCAGTCACCTGACACGCTACGAACATGTAAGGGGAACAGAGATGGACGAGCGGAGAGACGGGCTGCAAGTGGGGGAAATCCATTGAGATAGGTGACCTGTGAACGAGTATCATGAAAGCTGCAAGGCTGGACGAATGTTCATATGCTACTGTCATGAGCATCTACAGAAAGAGATTATGACCACTACCCACCGTGAGACTGAATGCGGCATGGTGACATTGCAGCCACATGACGCATTATGAATATGTAAGCGGAACAGAGATGGACTAGCGGAGAGACGGGCTGCAAGTGGGGGAATCCATTGAGATAGGTGACCTGTGAACGAGTATCTCGAAAACTGCAAAGCTGGACGAATGTTCATATGCTACTGCCATGAGCATCTACAGAAAGAGATAGGACAGTGAAATTACCACTAGTCATTAAATGGGAAGACGACTCTTCACAGAATGTTCAGAGCCAACTTGTATATCTCCGTGCGATAGGTCTGGTCCCACACTCGCTGCGTCAACCTGACAACCCTTTCCACGACGTCCCGGAGCACCCCCCCCCCTTTCCCCCCCAAGACCTCGTCCCGTTACTCTTCGCGTAGGCCCCAGAGGGCGCTGCTTACCGCCCTGACCGTGGCAGGAAAGATAAACCACCAGAGTGGCACTATCGATATGAGCCGCCACTGCTCAACGGGGCCATCGGGAGTCGACAGTAGATCAATGGAAACGTGTCGGCTGTTCAGGTAAACCATATTTTAGATCGTTGGTCGTCTCCACAAACGCCGTCATCGAGGTGAACGGGGCTCGAACGTGCAGCGTGCCACGGACGCAGCCAGGTGGGAGCAGTATCATCCTATGGGAGACATTCTCCTGCGCTTGCATGGGGCCTGTGGCAGTAACCGAAGACACGCTGACAGCTTGCAACCACCTGCATCCCTTCATGCTTGATGTCTTCCCTGACGGCGATATCTTCCAGCAGTGTAACTGTCCGTGTCTCGTAGGCCAGAACCGTGCTACATTGGTTTCAGGAGCATTATAGTGAACTCACGTTAATGTCTTGGCGTCCAAATTCGCCTAATGTAAACCATATAGAAACCATATGGGTCTCTATTGGGTGGCATCACCGCGTACGCAAATCAGCAGATCATTATTTACTCAAATTATATGACCTGTACGTAGACATCTAATGTCACATACTTTCACAAACAGACCAGTTAACTGTTAGGTTCAAAAATGGCTCTGAGCACTATGGGACTCAACTGCTGTGGTCATAAGTCCCCTAGAACTTAGAACTACTTAAACCTAACTAACCTAAGGACATCACACACATCCATGCCCGAGGCAGGATTCGAAACTGCGACCGTAGCGGTCGTGCGGTTCCAGACTGTAGCGCCTTTAACCGCTCGGCTACTCCGGCCGGCTAAACTGTTAGGTCCCTGATGTGTAGAGTCAGTGATGTATTTCGTTCCAAGAAGTAAAAACAAGCTATTAAGCAGGTTGTCATAGCGTTTTTGCTCTTCAGTGTGTCTTCGGTCTATTGTGGTGAGTAGCTTATAACACTTGTCATCGAGATGAGAATGATTATTTTGTGGAGTAAAGAGTTTCACTCGTTTTCATTTGAAATACCGTCTTAACATGCTAGACAGTAACAGCATCGTTGAACGGTATGAGTCCTCAAATGTATGATACTGAAATAGTGATCGTAAACAGCGTACTACCTGTGTAGGATGTGAATAAAATGTTCCTTAAAGTGCATTCACAGCAAAAAACAGTTTCTTTTCATATTCTGCTTGTGTATTTTACACATTTCTTTTAAGCCTTTTACAAACAACGGAAGATTGTTATGTCAACTTAGAGTACCTTGCGTGGACAATAAGTATCCAATGCAGCTGCCGTTAAAGTATGCGTTATACCTAGGCATACTGTAAAATATAAACTTTCTTGGGCATCAGTGTGAGACTGAGTACTTTTATTCTGCTACTTAGGACGTGGTCAAATAAACTTACGTTTGAAGTCCAATTTTAAGTCCACACCTACGAACGACATGTGAAGTGTGGTTGTAGCGAGTCAGGATGTGCAAGAGCCAGAAGCACCCTGAAATCCGGGTTTCGCAGGACAGAGCAAAGGGGACAATGCCAATTACTGTTAGTTATACAAGAACACACACACACAACTTTATTCCTCGAACCAATGCACAGTTTTTTCTTTAAACAACAAAGATCAATTCACGGCTGAGGGCCCGAGTAACTTCTCCAAAATAAGTTTAAATGATTCCTACTAAAACACAAGGATTTGGAGTAACGGCTGAAAGCCTTTCTTAAGTAAAATTACAGTCCCTTCTCGGCTAAAGGCCAAAATAATATTTCAGATCAGCTAAGGAAATTCTATAGACGCTAAGCATTTACAAATTCAAGTTAATTCTTAGGCTGAAACCGCAATAAAAAAAATTCTTTACATAATAAAGAGAGGCTTCAAAGATAAGTCTTTACACAGTACAACAGAAAAATGTCTTAAGAAAATTTGAAGTATTTTGTTGGCTGAAGGTCCAGACAATTACTCAAGAATAATTAAAAACAACCTTAAGATAAACATTTACGGAACACGGCTGAAGGCCGATTGAAGAATTCAAGATAATTAAAGAGAAACCTTACCGACAAGGATTTACATATTAAGACAACAGGTTGTGAAGCAAACGCGTCTGAAGGTCTAAATACAGAGCAACAACAATTTTAAAAGAAACACGGCTGAAAGCCTAATCTTAAAGTTGTCATGAAGTTCGGCTGAAGTCCATATACTAAACATAAAACAGACAATATTAATACACGGCTGAAGGCCTGGCACAGTACCTGCGACCAAACAAAATGACAATCACAAACAACGAACAGTGGTGCTCAGAAGTGTTCCAAAGGTCGGTCTGGTGAGGAAACTCATACAACAGTTTAGGTGAGACTGCCGGCCAAGCGTAACACTAAACAACCGGGTGGCAACACGACCTAGGGATGGCTGAAGAACCAACCAACAACCTAATCAATTCCCTCTGTTGCAACCGACCAACTGCCTACTCCAGCACGCAGACAGCATTCATCTGCTCATTGGAAATCACAGAAGCTACACACAGTTCCACGTAACACACTTGCACAAGAACTCGAACAATCGTAAAAGCAATCAGTGTGTAATAACGAATGAATTCGACACATAGTGTTTCCACAAGCGGTCGGCGAGCAAATACACGTCATCCGATGAGACGACCAACCGAACGACCTTACAACGGTCGTCCCGCTCCAATCTCCTTCCGTCGGACAGTTCATGTTTGTCGGCGAGTACTGGCTGTCCGCGCCTCACTTGCGCTCCGACCCCGACTGCTGCTCCTGCCCCAACTTCACTGCTACTGAGTCCCAACCGAGCTCCCAACTGAACTCCAGACGCATGACGACCCGGAAATGCTCGCGGTGCACTTATCGATAAGCGCTGCTACTGCCACTCACGGGCAAGGAAACCAGCAACCTAGTGACGATAGTAAACCGAATTAAAAGAAAAACGAGGCGACAGAACCATAAAAACAAGATGACGAGCAATAAATGGCATGAGCGCGAGCCGCGCACGGCACACACCCTTGAAGATGTCCTCTGAAAACAGAGATGAATCGTTGTGTTTCCACGAGAAATTCATCCGACGACGGAATAATAGCCCAGAACATTTTAGTAAGTTTTACCTGGGCTGGTTAACTCACCTCAGAGTGGAATGTGGGGTTGATGAGTTTGCGGTGCGTCTTCCACTGGTGGCCATTGATGGAGAGTAAGCCATCGCCCATAAAGGTCCGTATGGCGTGGCACAAGAAGGGGTCACGGTCTACCATCTTGGATGTCAGCATGATGTGTTGAACATCGTCTGGGTGCACCACCATCTGCACCAGCACTGGGCCAAAGAAGAACCTGCCATCAGAATAACAAGAGTGCCTACATGTTCACGGATTGCCAGAAAAACAACTGTATGATAATACAGAATCCTGAGTTGATGGTCTAGCCTATTCGTTTAAGTGCAGTAGAACATTTCTGTCTACTCGTTTTGAGGGCACGTCGTGCCTACTGCATGGTCGCACAGAGAAGGAGTTACAGAGTTGTCTGGCAGAGACCTGCAAGAGCAAATGGCGACACTTATGTTATGAAATCAGGGATTCAGTAAGAGTTACAAACAAGACAAGAGTCGCCTTCTGCTTACAAAATTAACCAAAGTATCCAATCCACATAAGACCTGGCCACTATCTATGTACAAGAGCCCCTCTTGTATCAAAAACTGACTTGAGATGTAATTTTCCTCTGATCATCTTTACATGCTCTTTGTTGGGAAAACCCTCTGAAAAAGTGAAAACCGTTTTACAATGTGATAGTGATGCCAGCCCAATGTCTTCACGGCCAGATGACATTTGTTGTCATATATGCCTGAACATATGTGAAATGAGTAGAAACTTTAAATATTGCCGACAGGTTTCAGATAACAGTTAAAGAGTTAATAGACAAGTATTGAGACAGAAGTTTGAGTTACCACAAAGACTAGATATCTGTTCTTATGCAGTGGTTAGGAGAGCATTTGGAAATTTTAGCTGATAGTATTGCACAGTTTTGTGCCATAGAAATACTTTGGAGTTGGGCCAAGTGAGAAATGACGTGTCAGACATGAAAGCAATAGATTTATTCAATTGTAGCTCCACCTACTGGGGATGAAGTAAAGTTCGAGTGGTCCTTGTCTTTTCATAAAGTGGCTCATTTTACACTGTGGAAAGAGGTGGCTCGACTTTCCTTGAGATATCTTCTTGTGGTAACAATTCATGACACGTTTTTACAACAGCAACAAATTGTAGGCGATGTGAATTGGCGTTTCACGCAACTGATAGGTGCTGGACTCCTTTCTGCCCTTACATACTGCAGAGAAATTGGCTACTCAAGTACCACTCGCTGCCTACCATGGGAAAAACTGAAATGGGGCATGGGAGGATTTCAATGTTTTTAAAGCTTTGACAATTTCTCCAAGGACTAGTAACGTAGGAGTCGTGGGTTAGCGACGACAGAGAATACAAGCAGAGTGTTGCATTTTCTCGGTTTCGTTTTCGTGCCCAGATCTATTCTGCAAACCACTATCTTTTCTATCGAAACACGACCAGCTTTGTTAATGCCATTCTGTATTCCCATGAGTGAAGAGTATAGATTGAGGATAAACTGCAAAAAGACAGAACTAATAAGAAGTAGCAGAATACTGAGAAACTAAATATCAAAACTGGTTATCATATAATAGACGAAGTAATTCTCCTACCTTGGAAGGAAAATAACCCACGATGGGCGAAGCAAGAAGGACATAAAATGCATACTATCACTGGCAAAGAGAGCATTCCTGGTCAAGAGAAGTCTATCAGTATCAAACACAGGACTCAAGGTAAGGGAGAAATTTTCGAGAATGTGTATGTGGAGTACAGAATTTTTTGTTGTGAATCATGGTCTGTGAGAATGTCAGAACAGAAGAGAATCGAAGCGTTTGAGATGAGGTGCTACAGAAGGAGACTGTAAATAGGATGGGCTGATAAGGTAAGGAATGACAGGGTTGTTCACGAACTGGTGAAGAGAGGAAAATATGGAAAGCACTGAGAAGATAAAGGCCCAGAATGATAGGACATCTTTTAAGGCACCAGTGAATGACTTCCATGGTACTAGAGAAAGCTGCAGAGGGTAAAACCCGTAGATGAAGACAGTGACATGATTACATCCAGGAGTTATTTGATGATATAGGATGCCGAAGCTACTCTGAGATGAAGAGGTTGCCGCAGCATAGGATTTCATTGCAGGCTGCATCAAAGAAGTCAGAAGACTAAAAGTAAAAATATAATAATATAAAAATAAAAAGTTTACAGTACAGGTTTTCTACTTACGTGATACAATAGTTTCATATGAATTTGAATGCTTTTATTATAAAACTGATGGAGTATTCATCGAAAGCAAGTCATGAATAAGCTTCAAGAACTTAGCTTATGCAAACATCTTCCAGATACGCGAGCACCCACAAGTGTTGTGGAATTTACACTCTCAATTATTGTGATTTCCCGCGTCCGGCCATCCTGATTTAGGTTTTCCGTGATTTCCCTAAATCGCTCCAGGCAAATGCTGGGATGGTTCCCTTGAAAGGGCACGGCCGAGTTCCTTCCCCATCCTTCCCTTATCCGATGAGACTGATGACCTCGCTGTTTTTTCTCTTCCACCAAACAACCCAACCAACCCGATTATTGTGATTGACAACTGTTTTTTCGTTTAGTATTATACTGATACTAATATGTGTTAATCTGTATTCTACAATCTACTGAAAGACACCATTGATACACTATGGGCTCTATGGACAATTATAAAACATTTCAATTATACAAAATGTGTACGTACCTTTTTGTAATAAGTATGTACTTGAATGCACTAGTACATAATGTTCATTATTTTATTTTGGTGATGGAGCACAGTTAAAAGCCTCCTTTGCTTGTTATACCCTCTGACTTTTGGAGTTTTAAGTCATCCATTATACACTCCTGGAAATGGAAAAAAGAACACATTGACACCGGTGTGTCAGACCCACCATACTTGCTCCGGACACTGCGAGAGGGCTGTACAAGCAATGATCACACGCACGGCATAGCGGACACACCAGGAACCGCGGTGTTGGCCGTCGAATGGCGCTAGCTGCGCAGCATTTGTGCACCGCCGCCGTCAGTGTCAGCCAGTTTGCCGTGGCATACGGAGCTCCATCGCAGTCTTTAACACTGGTAGCATGCCGCGACAGCGTGGACGTGAACCGTATGTGCAGTTGACGGACTTTGAGCGAGGGCGTATAGTGGGCATGCGGGAGGCCGGGTGGACGTACCGCCGAATTGCTCAACACGTGGGGCGTGAGGTCTCCACAGTACATCGATGTTGTCGCCAGTGGTCGGCGGAAGGTGCACGTGCCCGTCGACCTGGGACCGGACCGCAGCGACGCACGGATGCACGCCAAGACCGTAGGATCCTACGCAGTGCCGTAGGGGACCGCACCGCCTCTTCCCAGCAAATTAGGGACACTGTTGCTCCTGGGGTATCGGCGAGGACCATTCGCAACCGTCTCCATGAAGCTGGGCTACGGTCCCGCACACCGTTAGGCCGTCTTCCGCTCACGCCCCAACATCGTGCAGCCCGCCTCCAGTGGTGTCGCGACAGGCGTGAATGGAGGGACGAATGGAGACGTGTCGTCTTCAGCGATGAGAGTCGCTTCTGCCTTGGTGCCAATGATGGTCGTATGCGTGTTTGGCGCCGTGCAGGTGAGCGCCACAATCAGGACTGCATACGACCGAGGCACACAGGGCCAACACCCGGCATCATGGTGTGGGGAGCGATCTCCTACACTGGCCGTACACCACTGGTGATCGTCGAGGGGACACTGAATAGCGCACGGTACATCCAAACCGTCATCGAACCCATCGTTCTACCATTCCTAGACTGGCAAGGGAACTTGCTGTTCCAACAGGACAATGCACGTCCGCATGTATCCCGTGTCACCCAACGTGCTCTAGAAGGTGTAAGTCAACTACCCTGGCCAGCAAGATCTCCGGATCTGTCCCCCATTGAGCATGTTTGGGACTGGATGAAGCGTCGTCTCACGCGGTCTGCACGTCCAGCACGAACGCTGGTCCAACTGAGGCGCCAGGTGGAAATGGCATGGCAAGCCGTTCCACAGGACTACATCCAGCATCTCTACGATCGTCTCCATGGGAGAATAGCAGCCTGCATTGCTGCGAAAGGTGGATATACACTGTACTAGTGCCGACATTGTGCATGCTCTGTTGCCTGTGTCTATGTGCCTGTGGTTCTGTCAGTGTGATCATGTGATGTATCTGACCCCAGGAATGTGTCAATAAAGTTTCCCCTTCCTGGGACAATGAATTCACGGTGTTCTTATTTCAATTTCCAGGAGTGTATGTGTAAACACTGTTCTGTAACGCTGCATGGTCCTATGCTATTGCCACTGACATGTCATATTTAGTGAAGACTTAAGATATTAGATCATCATTTTAACAATTGCTTAAAGTTATTAGAAGGTACCTCACCAATTGCCAAACGTGTGTATGTAAACAAGAGTTGTAGAATGTAAATGGTGCCTTATGAAAAGGAAGTTGGTGGGAATATTGAAACCATGCCACCTGGACAAGGAATGTGAACAAATAGAACAAATTATCCATCTCTGATTCCGCCATTAGAATAATCCCGGTAAAAGCAAGCATAGGGACTATGTAGCGCAGAGCGTGAGGGAAGGGGAGCATATCTGGCAACAATGCAGTCTGCGTTCAGATGCCCAAAACCAACCTACTGACAACAGTGTCAGATGTTCTCACTGTGAAGGACCCACGGAAGCAAGTACTCGTGTGAGATACCATGGAAACTGACTGCTCATTTGACAATTACAACTAAATTAAATAAAAATAAAAATATGATACTCTTATTGCTACATATTCACTGTCTGATACGTTGGTAGACTGTAGGTATTTTATTTAGTTATATCAAATTACTGTGTGAAACACGTACCTGTTTTACATATAACTATGATTCTGTATATAATAAAATTCGATGATATAAACATATTTCTCAAGTCTCTATGCTAGTAAAACGAAGTTGAGCATTTCAGCTTTTGCTTTGCTACCCTCAGTTTCAGTTCCTGTTTCATTCTCTAGGGACTTGACACACATTTTGGTGCCACTAACAGCCCTTACATATGACCACAGTTTCTGTGGATTTTGTCAACTATCATTTGACAGTATTCTGCTACTGTAGTCATTGAAGGTAACATACATTGCTCTCTTGACAGCCAAGCGGTTTCGGTCAGCAACTCTCTATCTTTAGCTCTATGCTATGTTATACATCTTATACGCTGTAGTCTCTGTTCCTTTAGAAGTTTTTTTTTACAGTGACTGTGTATGTTACACCAGAGCCAAGGTAGCCCCTGAGGGCCGGCAACACATATTACACCGCAGAGGACGAGGTTGTCTATGCCCTAGACGTACGAAAAACACCATAGTAAACACCGGATATTTACACACAAGATAATGGAAACAGACATTCCGAGCACTACTTCCAGCAGGGGGAGCTCGAGCCATGGCCCGCAGAAATTATCACTACGCCAAAACCTGACTGGCTGGAGACAGCTATTAAGGAGCTAGAACCATCTCCGAAGTTCAGTTCACGCCGGATGCCGACCTCGTGTACTGCGACCATGGAAGATTACATCCACGTCTCTGAATTGGACTGTTACTGTGTGTGTGTGTGTGTTAACACGAACCTTTTGTGGGAAATTATAAGTGAACTTTTATTTGCCTCAATTAGGAGACTTGCACTGGCATAGTTATTGTTACCTTACGTTTTTGGTTCAGTCGTCAACCTTGTGAACTTACATCAATAAAAGTTGTGTTTGTAAAAAATTCCGAATTGTCAGTCAGAACACAAGTGGCGACTAGCTGGTGCCTGCGTGTGTCTTCCCCATGGGGGAAGTTATCCTTCAGTAGAAGATCCAAAGTGTGCACGACTTACTGCAAGGGTTTCAACAGTTTTGCAAAAACACTCAGGATACACAGGAACGTTTGTTTACGGAACTCTTGCAAAAAGCGCCCGGTTCTGCCGCCCCCGCCGTTTCCCACTTTCAACGAGGATGCTGAAGACTGGGAAACATACGAGAAGCGGCTCCAGCAGCATTTTCAAATCCACCAGGTTCTCCAGAAGGCTGCTCGTCGTTCCTACGTTTTGTCTTGGAACCAGTCCAAAGTGTATGTTCTCTTGACGAAACACCAACGGCGACCTCTGGATTCTTTGACTTTCTCCCAGATTTGTGAGGTTCTTGCAGCTAACTACTGACAATGGTTCCACGTGTTGGCTGCCCATGTGTCGCAAGAAGGCTGGACAATCATATTGCCAGTGGGCACCGGAACTGCAAGGTCTCAGCCGGAAATGTCACTTCAGCACACGAGTCACCAAAGAATCCTACACGGACGAGATGCTCCACGGCCACCTCATTCAGGCTGCCCCTGATGTGGCTTTCCGGCGCGACGCCCTCAGACGACGATCCAACTCTGGACCAGATCATTGATCTAGCATTCAAGTATGAAGTCTGTACAGTGGCCAACAAGCATTTGGAATCCTGGGCGGAAGTGGCAGCCCTCCGCGACCACGACCTCTCAGAGCCCGTCGCATCGCTGGTGGAGTTCGAAGACGTTGCCGCCGTCAGTTCCGATGACCGGCGCCGGCCATCCTGTTCTGCACAGCGTCGACAGGGCAGCCACGCTGTCCAGGAATATGCACCATTGGAAGGCTCTGTGGGTCCAGCACAGACCGTCAGTGCATGTAGGCCCCTGCGCCCTCGCCAGCGCCACAAGCCCCTCCTGCTGCCGTGTTGCCTGGGATGCTTTAAGAACCATGCATGGGAAGACTGCCCTGACAGGTGAGCGTATTGTGCATTGTGTACCCATAACGGACATGTCAGTTCGGTCAGCCGATCTTTGCAGCCCCATCCTCATCCGGCCAATGACCGTAAGGCGGCTATACCCATGGATGTCAACCAGGTGCAGTCTTCGGAATCTTTCAAACTGATGATCGACGTTCACGTCAATGGTTGGCTGCTGCAGATGCAGGTGGATACCGGAGCAGCGGTCTCACTGATCAACTATTCCTCTAATAGTTGGGGCGCCTCCCCCCCGCCCCCAATGTCCAAACCTCAGCGCCTCCTTACTTATAATAAGCAAGCGATCCCCCTCTTGGGTCAGTTCATGGCTTCCGTCATATATAAATCAGTTCGCCTGGAAGTTACCTTCCTTGTGGTCAACAATGCGGCCACAGTGGATCTCTTCGAGTTGGATGCCTTCTGGGCCTTTGGCTACTCCATTGATGACAATGTTCATCTGGTGTCTTCCCAGGTTCCGTTTCCAGCAGTCGATACCTTGTGCACGGAATTCCAGGACCTCTTCTTGCCGGGCATCGGCTATTCTCAAGATTTTCATGCGTTGCTCCAGCTGAAACTGTCTGCCCGCACGACGTACTTCCGAGCCCAGCAGGTTCCCCACGCCCTCCAGCAGCCTCTTCAACAAGAAATGGACTGCCTCACAATGGTGGGAGTCGTCGCTCCAGTCCGTTACAGTTCGTGGGCGACACCCTTGGTCGTCCTCAAGAAACCAGGTGGGCGTCTTCGAGCTTGTGGCTACTTCGAGGCTACGCTTAACCCTCAGCTACAGGTTGATGACTGTACCCTCCCGCATCCTGAGGACCTGTTCTCCAAGTTCGCAGGGGGAAAATTTTTTTCGAAGATCGATCCTGCCAAGGTCTACCTCCAAATACCTTTAGATGAGCCTTCTACTCACTTGGCTGTTGTCAACATACCGTTTGGGCTGTTCTGGTTGAACTGCCTCATGTATGGCATCGCTAGTGCACCAGCCATCTTTCAGCGTTACTTGGAACAGCTCTTGCGGGATGTGCCAGGTTGTATAAACTACCTTGAGGACATCGTCGTCACCGGCCGTACCGCAGATGAACATCTCAGTCATCTGCGACAATTGTTCCTGCACCTGCGGATTGCGGGCCTAAAATGAACCTTTCTAAATGGTCCTTTTTCAACCTGCTATCTCCTACCTGGGTCACATCATTTCCCGCGATGGCAAATCGCCTACCTCCTACCACATTGCCTCTATAACGGCCCTTCCTCGTCCGCGCGACGTCCACGTTGCGGAATTTCCTGGGTAAAGTTGCTTACTATCGAAAGTTCATTCCCTCAGCCGCCCACATTGCGGCGCCCCTCCATCACCTATGCTGAAAGAACGTACCTTTCCATTAGTCCCCAGTTTGTGAATCGAAATTGGAAACCTTAAAGCGAAGGTAGCACTCTGAGGCCTGTCTCATGCCAAATAACCCCTCTCTTCCTCTCCTCTTGGCTACGGACGCCTCAGACTATGGTGTTGGGGCTGTCCTTTTGCACCGTCTACCGGATGGATTGGAACGCCTGTTGGTGTACATATCTAAATCCCTTACAGAGGCCCAATGCAAATATTCTCAAATTGAGAAGGAGGCCCTAGCCATCGCGTTTGCCTGTACCAAATTCTTTCCATACCTTTACGGTACGTCTTTTCGCTTAATCACTGACCATAAGCCCCTCGTGGCCTTATTTTCCCCGACAGCCCAGTTACCCATGAAGACTTCACACCGCCTGCAGTGGTAGGCCCTATTTCTTTCACATTTTAGGTACACCATCCATTTCTGGCCCACCTCCCAGCATGCCAATGCCGATGCCTTGTCTCCCCTCTGGCCAGGATTTGGCATTCGATTCGTCGGATCTGGTTCGAGCACGGGGCTCACAACCCGAACCACATTTCACTGTTAAGCACTAATGAAGGACTGGGTACTTTACTTCGATTGCACATAATTCATTAAGGTCAATCCAACACATTTATTTCAAATAACATAAATTAAGGTACATTTGAATCTGTCTGACATTAAACAGAAATAAAACAAACAAAAAAAATTCAATATCAGCTGATTTAGTGCGTGAAGCGCGAATTAAGCCAATAACAAGGTAAACTAAACAATTCTCCGTAATTCAAAAGAAAGAGAAAAACAAAATTGATTCAATATACCCCACTGACAAATATCCAAAAAACCTTACAATACTACTCACAAGAATACACTGGAGTGGGGATCAGTTATTCACCCAACAGAACACTTCAACATGAGTTCAACAACACAGCTGCGTGCTCCAGAAAACTGCAAGACATTAAATACACTTCATTTGAGGAATAACAAATACTCATTAACATTACGCCACTCCTGTTTGAACTGCACTGTCCCAAAGAACCAGGCGCTATTCTGAAAGAACAATTTTTTTATATACTTAAATTAAAGCATTAAGGATTCCAAAAGATGTCAATCGACCCCCCCCCCCCTCCTTTCAGTTGAGGCACAAATCTTTCCCCTTTCTAGGAGGAGGCTGAGCCAGAAACACAGAATGCCACGAAAACACAGTTTTGCTGTGAAATCCTACAGGACACCCGGAAGCACTATGCTCACCACAAACTGTAGACATTCCGGCCGAGCATCCGCTTGCGGTGGCTGCCAGGAGGACGAAGCAACCGACAGGCCCACGCCGTGCTTCTCACACAGGCACCTCAATTTGTACAGACATCTAGGCCAACACCAACTCCGGACTCCCCTCTCACTGCGAGGCTTGGCACAGTTTATATGAAATGCCTTCCAGGCAACCAGTAACCGCCGCAGGAGTTTCACGATTAGCAAACAGCCCCAGAGTAACAGACATCACACATGTGCTTACGTCCGAGCCACAACTCCGCCAGTCTCACCGGCCGCCCCAAACCGACTGCCTCTCGCCGTCCTGCGCGCCCCAGCCGGAAACGCAAAGATGCTCATCGCCGGGGACGCGCCAAAGATAACAAGCCGATCGCTGATGATCGACCAGCGATCTGGCTCAGGATCTCATAATTTTTCAGGTCTATGTCGACATACAGAATGCGTTAGCTGCATTCCCAGTCACAGCTGAGAGGGTGGCTGCAACGACGACCCGAAATCCGCAGCTCCACCTGTTGCCCCACTACGTTCTCCGCGGCTCTCGCACCCAGGCTGACCTCCGATTCTTCTTCTCCATCCGCCATCAACTGGTGGCCGTCAATGGGGTGTTCCACCGTGCGGAAAATTACGCCACTCCACGAGTCATCGTACCAATTTCCCTGCGGTCCTGCATTCTCCATGTACAGGGTGATTCAAAAAGAATACCACAACTTTAGGAATTTAAAACTCTGCAACGACAAAAGGCAGAGTTAAGCACTATCTGTCGGCGAATTAAGGGAGCTATAAAGTTTCATTTAGTTGTACATTTGTTCGCTTGAGGCGCTGTTGACTAGGCGTCAGCGTCAGTTGATGCTAAGATGGCGACCGCTCAACAGAAAGCTTTTTGTGTTATTGAGTACGGCAGAAGTGAATCGACGAGAATCCGCGGGAAACAACTCAGTATGAACGTGACTCGCCTAAGGTGAACGTTTTCTGTGCCATTTCAGCCAATAAAGTTTTTGGGCCCTTTTTCTTCGAAGGACTACAGTATCTGGAGATGTTAGAGAATTGGCTGTTCCCTCAGCTCGAACAAGAAGCACAACAATTCATATTTCAGCAGGATGGAGCGCCACCACATTGGCACTTATCTGTCCATAACTACCTGAACGTCAACTACCCAAGGCGATGGATCGGCCGCCAGGCAGCCCGTGACAGAGCACTTCATCACTGGCCTCCAAGAAGCCCTGATCTTACCCCCTGCGATTTTTTCTTATGGGGCTATGTTAAGGATATGGTGTTTCGGCCACCTCTCCCAGCCACCATTGATGATTTGAAACGAGAAATAACAGCAGCTATCCAAACTGTTACGCCTGATATACTACAGAGAGTGTGGAACGAGTTGGAGTATTGGGTTGATATTGCTCGAGTGTCTGGAGGGGGCCAAATTGAACATCTCTGAACTTGTTTTTGAGTGAAAAAAAACTTTTTTAAATACTCTTTGTAATGATGTATAACAGAAGGTTATATTATGTTTCTTTCATTAAATACACATTTTTAAAGTTATGGTATTCTTTTTGAATCACCCTGTATTACATCAAGGTTACTGGGGTATTGCCCGGACGAAAACCGCCGCACGTTGCCATGTCTTCTGGGTAGGCATGATAGCGGACGTGGAGCGCATGGTTCACGGTTGTCAGCACTGTACCCAGCCATTCCCACACTGCGCCGGTTCTTCCAATTCTGGCTGGCCGCTTCCCTCCCACGGGAACGCATCCATGTGGCTTTTGCGGGACCCTTCCTCGGCACTTACTGGTTACTCGTCACAGGTGACTACTCCCACTTCCCTTTCATTATCCGATTCTTCTCTATCACCACAGAGAATATCATCATGACCCTGTCAAAAATATTTTCCATTAAAGGCCTTCCCTTCACCTTGGTATCAGACAACGACACGCAATTTCGTAGTCAAGAGTTCGCCAACTTCTTCACGATAATGGTATCCACTACATCTTTACCCCTCCTTTCCATCCCTAATCCAGTGGAGATGCGGAGTGCCTTGTTCACACTTTTAAAACTCAGATGAAGAAGTACACGGAGGACCGTTCTCTGGAAGAAGCTCTTACGTTATTTCTCAGTACCTACATGGCCACGCCAGAGTCCAGCCAAATCACTCCATGGTCGCCAGGCCTGCTCCATCTCCTGCTGATAGACCAACTTTCTCAACACATTGGTAGTTTCCAAATTGTGCACGTAATGTATTTACTGGGAAACAGTCACATATTAATTGTATGTATTTATTTAATACACATCTAACCGACCCAGGATTGCGGTTTTCGATTTGTAATTTTATCAGCTTTTGGAATGTGGTTTCTGGTGTTAATCATATGGATCTAAAAATCTACGTTGATTCATTGGATACGAGACAGTTGCCAGTCAAATATTTACTAAGGAAAATCGCCAAACATCCTTATGTTTAGAGAAGTTATTTTGCTTAGATAACCAGTTTCGGCATCTCATTAAGCCATCATCAGGTCCTTGCATATTAAAAGCGAGTATAATGTAGAGTATACCAAGGTATGCAAGAAGCCACTTTACAGAAAATAAAGAGTAATAGTAAATGTCCTTTAAACCTACAGAATTCAATTTTCAGCTTGAAGACAAGTACCTGTGCACATTTAGCACAACACAGCAGAATATTTACACATAGTGGTCAGCATTGAAATTATTTTGACATCACAGAGTTATAACAGATATGCCAAACATTACAAAAAACCAGAAATAGTCAATATACAAACTCAGAAGCATAATCAAATAAAACTTGTCTACTTTCTTGCCTCCTTTTCATTATTTATTTATTTTTCATTTTACCCATTTTTTAAATATAAAAACCTACATAATTCTTATAGGCGAGAAAGAGCCTAGGTCTTACGAAAACCTATCCTTAATCAGAGTAAAACGTCTTGTTGTAACCTATGAAGTACACAACTGTGTGCAAAGATATCACCTATGTATGATCACGACTAATGACGGAATTAGTTGGCACAACATCAAAAATGTAACGAGATGCAGAACCTAATGGTTACATACCAAACCAAGACAAAAAGAAGAATAAAATATGACTTGGTGTCCCTCACATCAATTAATAGGTGGGAAAATGTTGGAGTGAAACGAACAACTACCTCATCCCTTAACTAAGGAGAGTTCTCCAAAATCTCAATTGACTATTTAATTACTATTTCCTTGTGAATATAAGGCGTCATACTATCGACCTATTTATAAAACGACGCACCCACCATCCAAATAGGAACTGACACTTAGCAAGCTGTTTCGCAGCGTGGGGATGTAACAAGTTAAAAGTGAAAACCAACCAGTCACCAAAGTATAAGCCCACTAATTAAGCAACATAATGACGCAAAAAGGGGCAACAACTGTGAGCGAAAAGCAGTTGTTAAATGGCCTCATAGTATAAACCAGTCATGGTATGGAACAATACTAAATCAATACCTGTCAAATAATGAGGAAAACCAAGGCTATAAAACAAGTAATATATTAGCAAAAGCTTACATACCCCAGAAGCCCCGAGCTACAGAGCAAAACTTGTGATACGCAACAGTAGCTCATAACATACTCAACTCATTGCTGTCATCAGGTCGACATCAATCCAAAATCAGTAAAAATCACAAAATACGCATATATGGTAAGAACATCATAAAATTCACTATAAGGTGTATAATGAAGTAAGGGTTGAAAAGCTGGAACTATACTAAACCAACCAAACACAACTCATAAGATGCAATCAAACACCATATAGCTCATATGTGACTTGGGGAATGTTGAAGCCTAAAAATGTCACCAGCTAAAAATGGTATGCAAACGAGTTACTTTCAACAAATCAAACCATAAGAATAGCAACATCTCCACGATCCTAAGTATCAAGAAGACATCACTATCATAAGGAAAATCCCATCATACATGCGTATAAGGTTACAAAAGGCAAAAACAAAAAACAAAAAATGGTTCAAATGACTCTTAGCGCTACGGGACTTAACTGCTGAGGTCATCAGTCCCTTAGAACTTAGAACTACTTAAACCTAACTAACCTAAGGACAACACACACATCCACGCCGGAGGCAGGATTCGAACCTTCGACCGTAGCGGTCGCGCGGCTCCAGACTGTAGCGCCTAGAACCCCTCGGCCACTCAGGCCGGCGGCAAAAACAAGATCAATAACAAAAACGTGATACATACCAGTAGTATGAGCATTGTAAAGTGAGATCCAGTGAGTTGCAAGTGTTACCTTGGTATACCTGTACTTGTGTACTCTCTTTTTAAATCAAGTTCTTATATCTTTGACCATTATGTTTCCGGTATCCTACACTTATCTCCAGCTGTAGTCTTCTTGTCTTCGTTTCTTGGTATGTACTTACTGTGTTACTATTACGGTAACGTATTGGTTTGTATGACTGTGACGTATGGTAGGTCCTGTTGTTGCGAGCATTGGCATATCTCATGCATCTAAGGTGTTTCTGCAGCAGTAAAACGCCAGTAATATCAAACCACACTGTTTAGAAAGTTTACCACAGACAGTCGTTTTTTGGACAGGGGTCGACAATTTTCTTCGTTGGAATTTCAACAGTTTTGCCAACAAAATGGAGTTCAACATAAAGGAACGGCACCATTCTATCACCAATCAAAGGTTGGAGCCGAATATTTTGCTAGCACTTTCAAGACGTAGATATCCAAACAACGTGTTTTACACTCGAAAGGAAAATACTTTATGGCTGTTTCTCAGCGCCTATTATACTTTGCCTTTTTCTGCTCACTTCGCCGGTATAATTATTACAGTGGCGTCGACCCTGCACTCTGTCCCTCTATAGCAACATCGACACACTGCTTCAGATGCTGACTTTGCAACGATGGACAATGTTTCTTACCAACCCCCAGAAACTGAGTCCGGTGTTGTCACTCAGACAACTGTCGAAGTTCATTATACCTTTAGTGGCAAGTCGGGTACCCATCAAGGGAACGAAAACCGACTTCGCTTCCGTGACTATTGTGATCTTGTCATAAATTTTCACGTTCCAGAAACATTGGTTGCTACCCAGACTGCTGTCCTCAAGCAGCGTTTGCCTGTTCTTGGCTTTTGGGCGGCATGGGTCATCAGTCAGCTCTGCAGTGGAGGTGGAACCTTACTTCCCCACACCATCGCTGCCACAGCTGCAACATTTGCCAACGTTCTGAGTGATGTCAGTCACTGACATCAGGCAAGCATCACCCGTACAGTCTTAGACATCCTCAGCAGTGCCTATGCTGGATACACCTGTGGCGCTGGATGGACGTCTGGTTTTGTAGCAGATGTGGTGTCACCGCCAGACACCTCACTTGCTAGGTGGTAGCTTTAAATCGGCCGCGGTCCATTAGTACATGTCGGACCCGCGTGTCGCCACTGTCAGTAATTGCAGACCGAGCGCCACCACACGGCAGGTCTAGAGAGACGTACTAGGACTCGTCCCAGTTGTACGGACGACTTTGCTAGCGACTACACTGACGAAGCCTTTCTCTCATTTGCCGAGAGACAGTTAGAATAGCCTTCAGCTAAGTCCATGGCTACGACCTAGCAAGGCGCCATTAACCATTTCTAGAGAGAGTCTCACTTGTATCATCCAGAATGCTGTATACAAATGATGGATTAAAGTTAAGTATTCCAGCAGCTACGTACTTTTCTTTATAGCATTCATTACGTATCCTGTTTCAGACCTAAGCAAGCCTGCGTGAATTAAACGCGTGCCTTTCGGTTACCCGTCACTGTGGACTGGCTGTCTTGTCAGTCCACAACAGCAGATATTCCTGGGGATCTGCGAGACAAATCTTAGGATGTGGGTTGCGTGACACCATTTTCCATCACGCTGCGATTACCCATCAGCAGCAAGACGGCACAGACCTTCCCCACGTCGTCGCTTAATCCCAAGCTCAACTCTTGGGGGAAGGGCGGGTGAGGAGGAATGCGGTAACGACGGTGTCTTCACTGACTACACACAGTGCATTGTGTCACACTCACATCTCTGCAGAAGAGACATTAGTCGCCGTGCGCCGTTGGGCAAGAGGACTCGCCGTACACCGCCAGGTGGTGTTACATGCACCACCAGAGGGCGCCAAATTCGTGCAAACTCACTGCCTGCAAGTGTGGCTGGACCACACATCTATTTAAAGCGCTGCACTCAGAGCTCCGCCTCAGGTTGTCCTCTGACCTCTGACTACCAGACTGCAGAAGATTCACAGTGATACAACTAATGCTATTATACTCAGCCTATGATTTAACACTGTACTTCAGCCACTGATGCACAGGACTACTGAACCAACAGAGTGTGGGAAAGATACATTTGAGCATAACGAAAATACGAAGGATTCTCATCTTTCTGATCATTTTGTAAATATACAGATAAACTTGTTCGTGATTTAATCATGTACTAATTTATGAAGTGTGTGTTGTAACTTCATCCACCTACAGCTACAACAGGCTCTGGGTTACAGATTAACGTTAATGTAACACAAACAGAATAGTAGGAACTGGGGCAGGAGAAATTTTAATTGGCACAATAGATCAGAGCAGTCAGGAAACTAGCTGGTTCCTCACTTAAGATTCACAGGAGGCCTTTTGGAGGAGAAATCGCTGTAATTAATGGAGTACATTCTGACCAGTATAATGTTCATACTGGAGCAGTATTAGAGGGAAACAGAGTGGCTAGGCTAGAGGACACTGAAAACTGTTTGGGCTTAGTTTCATTTAGAATTATTGAAATATCGAAACCACACATTAGTTTCATCAGATGGGAAAGTAGAAGTAGATATGGACTCAAGAGTCAAAATAATTTATAGCAGTTAAAGCAATTCTACATGCATTGATAAATAATGAGGGGAATGGTGTAAATAGTGGGGGAGAACTTAGACAAACAGAAATAGGTACTAGTATTGATGATACTTATAATAATGATGCTGCAGAGTATATTTATTGATGATATGCATGTGTCATTTAATTACATGATGAATTCTGTTATACTGGTGATGAAGTGATTATTGGAGTATGATTGTATGGTAGTGAGGATATGGCTCTTGGAGGTTTCCCTGATCAAATAGTGAAACACAGGTTTTCCTCAATGATGAACATGTGGCTTCAGATGAAGGTATTAATTGTTACTAGATGGTAAAAGGGGAGACTGCCTACAGTCTTAGTGGCTTGGTATCATATGCTGAAGTTAATAGAACTTCGCTACCAGATCGGTTTGGTAATTGAAGTTCGAGAGTAACTTGAAAAACAAGAAACTGAGAATATATGTACTGAATTATTTAAAGGGGATATAGAAAATGAATGTGAGGAAACACATAAGAGTGTTATACAATGGTGGAAAAGAACAGAGAGGAAATAGAAGCTGATTCATGGGGAAAAAGAAATAAATAGGGAAGCTATTGGAAAAGTCCAACCAGTCATTGATATTATGATGGCAACAGTGGAAAATGAGGCAATATTGGATTTTGGTTGTAATGTATCATTTTAGCAACAAATTAGGTGTAAGGATATGGTTGTACTGTCACTACCACATATAATAGTTAAAACAGCAACTGGGTCATGTAGCAATACAATTGTGAAGGCAATCTTATTAATTTCAAACTTAGTGCCATCTTTTTAATATAATTTATTTTGTGATTACCTATGAATATTACATCACGAATGATTTTTGTGTAAATATGTTTGCAACATAATAATAAGGGTTAGAGAGGTAGAATTAGATGCTGGAGGGTGCAAAACGGATCTGATTTAAAAGAGAATTAAAAATGTGTGAATAAATGGCTCATTTGCAAAAGCACCATCAAAAAAGTGTACTAGAGAACAAATTTATATGATAGATGAGATAGTTCATTTATCTGAAGAACATAAAATGCAACTTACTGCCTACAGTGTAGAAACAAATAGGTGTTTTCAGATGGGCCTATGGGGTTGGTAATTAGAATACACTTTGAAAGTGAGACCTCATGAAATAATTAGGGTCAAGCCATTTTTATTGTTATGGCAGATCAAGTGGCAGTGATGGCTAGAGTAAAAATTATGTTGGATTGGAATGTAACAGTTAGGCAGAACTGAAAAATATATTTCCACTGTAACTGTGTAAAAAGAAGAATGGGTTACTGAGGACAGTGTTACATGCGAGAAAGCTGAGCAGGCTAATAGTTAAGGAGAATCATTAGCCTAATAATATAAATGAACTGTTAGATAATTTCTATAGTGTAAAGTTGATATCTAGTGTAGATTTAACCTCTGGGTTTGGGCAGGTGCCGTTAGCTGAGCCAATGTATCATGCAGCTGTAAAATAGCACAGTCCAGAACCGCGCTGCTGCTATGGTCACAGGTTCGAATCCTGCCTCAGGCGTGGATGTGTGTGCTGTCCTTGGGTTAGTTAAGTTTAAGTAGTTCTAAGTCTAGGGGACTGATGACCTCAGATGTTAAGTCCCATAGTTCTCACTGCCATTTGAACCATTTTGTGAAATAACAGGAGAGGCCGTGACGTCACAACTGTGACGTCAAAATACCTCTGTCCTAACCTTGCATGCATAGTGTTATCTCTAGCTTTTGGAAGTACTTTGAGCTACAATGTTGGCATGCGTGGTGCTTGGGTGCACAAATCGCTCAGATTGGGAGACGAAATGTAAAGGAATGTCATTTCATGTGTAATATAGAGGAGTGGCAGCATTGGTCATAAAGTTTTGATCTGTTTATTGCAAATCGATTTCAGCTGCTGTTTAGCTATCTTCAGTGCATTAAATACAAGGCGTGATGACTCATTGCAAATATAATAGCACATGGTACCACTTGACGCTACAGATTGGTTTCTTATGTGTGATGTGAAATGGTACCATGTCTTATAACATTTACGATGAATCATCACGACTTGGATATAATGAAGACAGCTAACAGTAGCTGAAATAGATTTGCAATAAAAAGATAAAAATTGGTGATTGATGCTGCTCTTCTTCCTATCTTGGGTCTCATTAATACAGTCATGGAGTATGCTGTTCTTGATAGAAAAAAACCTGAACATTTCATGCATAAACTATCTCGCTAACGTATTATTTAGCCACTTTACAAACAAATTTGTGCTCATTTACTTATTCTGTTGCGTATTTCCCGTCGTACGATTTCAGATTTTCAAAATAAGTATATCAGAAAGCTCTATGGGAGAATACCATGAGGAGAAAGAATTGGCGAATTTCTATATAGGAACACTTTACGTTCTCAGCATTTTCGGGAAGAGGACATCGTCCAAACGTGGCTTTCGACAGGTCATGTTAGGGAAAATGCTGCGCCATTAAATTTTCCTTCTTACTCGAAACATTTACAAAATGTACCTTAAATCGCAGTTTCCAAGTTCATGTTTTGTATTACATATATGTGCACACGAGTTAATCGAGACGTACTGAATGATTTATTTTCTTAATATTCATGTTCTGAGGTCATACACTCATTTTAACAGTTAACAGTGCCATAATTTAATAGGTCCTAAATATAAATAGTATGCCATGCAGTTTTACGATTGTTACTACTAAACTAGCATTTGCAGAAAAATCTTTCACAGTGGTACTGATTTACTTAAATTTGCTTCTAGGTATCACAAGCAAGATGTAGAATATGTGTTTCTTTGATGTTAGACTTCTTTTCATTTACATTTGACAAGCAGTGTCACATCAGTTGTCTAAACATTGAATATTTTACTCAAATATTTACGTTTGAGATAGTTCAGCTAGCGAATGTTGTGGCCAGACCACAAATTATGCATTTAAAATTCTTACCGAGTAACTGTTTTTATGTGTTTGTATATGCAGTTGCTCAGTCCTATGCTGTTATGTTGGAAGCGTTTCGTTTATTTTGGAAACAGCTGCTGCAGAAAGTAATAATAATTTAGATGCATCAAAGACTCCATCATGTAATGCTTATATCATGCATCTGTTTTCTAGTGTAGCCAAAATATATTCTCCTCAATCCAAAAAACCACCTCATGGCACTGTTAGTCATATCAGAGTAAATTGTACACTATTTGAAGAAAATATGCAAAACAGGAAATAAATCAAACTTATACCAATGAACAGTATTTTAGTGTAGGACAGTGCATTTAGTGTAGCCTTAACGAAGAGTTGTCACAACATCCTGGAACAATAAATGGTATCAAAGTGAGGCACCTGGTTTTGCAAGTGATGCATTATGTATGTCCAGATAATTCAGTGACACAGTGGATAGTGGACAGTGAACTTCAGGGCTCACATGAGACATCTACAGTCACTTGATGATTAGTTGGTATTACAGCCTATTTTGGCTCAGATAAAAAGTATACTGAAAGACTTTTTCTCACAGAAGCAAATGTGAATGCAGACACAGTATCTTTGACATTATCTTTGAAGGACAGTGAACTAGATTAATGATAAAGTACGCTGGTTGATAAGTTGTAAGAATGTTTTGTTGGTGAAAGTGACATAAAGATTTAGTTCGACAGAGTATTGGAGTATTTGTTTGTTGGATTGAGCGATTTATATTAATTCTATTTTACAGACATCTTAACTGAATATAAGTGCATTAGTGATTATAATGTTAAGTTAAAATCATGATTGAAATATATATATATTCCCGCTTGTGCAAAACTGTCAAACGAAATTGATAGTGTGTAGAAGGACCTACACATTCACAAAAGGAGCAAAATGTGTGAGAGATACAAAGGAAGGCTTTACCTGATATTTAGTGGAAGTTTTTGATTTTAGTAGTAACTCTTGATTGGACCTAAGATCAGTCAATAATTTTCATTCAATATAGTCGTATAGGCCTGCACCTGACTAAAATGTGCCATTTCAGTGCTTGCCATTGTTCTGGCCAGAGCAAGATAGCTGACTGTCTCACCCCCTGACTTCAAGCACTGTCTGTTCTCAGTATAAGTAACTCCCTCTACCTTTATCCATACCTCCAAGAAATTTATAGTTTTTCTATGTGAAGGGAAGATATCTATGATCAGGGAAGTGCTTCTGGATGTATCAGTGTCATTAGGCGTATCTGTCATGGTTTGACCTCTTCATCACCAGGAGAACATGGTATCAAGATTATCAGTTGTCGGAGGATGTGTACAAAGAAATTAATAAGGGGACAATGAGTGCGAAGCTCAGTATATGTAAATTTCTGCAATCAGGATTAACATTCTTAGGCCACCTGCTGACTGCTGAGGACATTTTTTCAAATAAAGGAAAGCTCAAAGCTATTGCCAAATGTGAAATACTTAAAAAAAGAAAGCAATAAATTTTTTGTTGGATTATGTTCTTTTTATAGAAATTATATTAGTGGTTGTAGTTTGGATAAATTACATGCAGGTTATTAAGGAAGAATGTGACAGGGAGCACGATGGCTTAATGTAACAGGGAGTGTAAAGCAATAAAAAAATAGATTTCGCAACAGCAGTATATTATACCATCCAGAAATGTCTTTACCTTTTGTATTGCATCTGTCAGTTCATATAATGGAGTGGCAGATGTTTTTTGTTTCTGGAGAAAATACTAAATACAGATGTAGAACAAACATACATTGAATTTACAAGCAGGTTGCTGAGCAAACATTAATTAATGTACAGCATCTCTGAGAAAGGATTACTGCAATAGTGTTTTGTTTTCTGAAGTTTAGAATATGTCTGGAGAGCAGAAAGATAACGTTTTTCACTAATCACGAAGCATTAAGCTACCTCCAAGAATGAAAACTGTTGAATGACAGGCTCATCATGAGATGAGCCATGTTCCTTTAATTTAATTATGAAATTAGATGTGTCAAAGGGACGGAAACGAATATCACATTTACCTTCGTCTGGGGATGAATATGAGGAGGAAAGGGAAGATAAAGAATATCAAATACTCTACATGAACAGGTTGGGAAGAGAAAGGAATGTTATCAATCTGTAAGGCTATAAGAAAACTACAGCATGGGGATCAGTCATTGAAATTTATTAAAGTCTACGTTACATGAAAGAATACTAAAAAATTGTAAGATGTTTTAAAAAATAAAGGTGTATTGCTTGGCAGTTAACCATTACACAGGAAGTAGTGGAAATTACGTTTTCATATGATCATGTAGAGACTTTGATATATTACTTTCACCACATGATTGAATGAATTCACAAATTAGGAATACGTACCTGTACAACTGATGGACGAACGGATAACGTTGTTGAAAAAGAAGTCTGTGGATACCAGTTACCGAATGCTGGCACCTATTTCGATTGCACATAAGGTTGGACTCTTCCTAGACGTGGAGTAGTGAAACGTGAAACTGGTTGCATATTAAAGTGGATTCAAAATATAGACAGATGAAGATATTTTTGATTTTACATTTTATATTGAACAGCTGAAGTCCCTCAACGATCTTGTACTAATGCGGATTCAGAGGGAGCATGCGAGTTGTTATCTGAGCACTCCCCCACTCTGGTATTTCTCGACTGGGCTGCAAAATCACATGATTTGAACCCAACAGGAAATCTGTGTGGCGTTTTCGAACAGCAGGTAAAACGTATTCATCGCCATCCCCGCAACTTGGTGCAATTGAGCGGTCAAATCTTCGATGAGTGGCTGTTCAGACACACTTGTACTCTGCCCAGCATTAAGGTCTGACTTTATTCCCTCCACAGTTCACCGCCTGTCTTATTTTGCCAGTCTGCCTACGCCATCTGTTATAATGAGGGGTTGTTGCCTAACCCCACGACATCTGGAGATGAGAAGATTCTTGGAAACCCACCATGTTGTATTCAAACATGAAATTGTGTTCATTTGCTTTATATGGGTTAGACCAAGAGATATAGTCATTTACATTGAGACAAACGTGCTCAAGGTTCGCATAATTTCCGAACTTTGCAAACCTCTAATTTTCTTCACAATTGTCTTATACGTCTGCAAATTGGTATTTTCAGTCTCTTACTCGGATCACTGACTGTGCCAAACTAAGCTGAGTAAGTCTGGTTGAGTGGTGCGTTGAACTGACCCCCCGTGATGAACCACGCAGCTTTTCATTGGGTTCATCTAATTCTTTTATAAATCTAACCTGATAAATCTCCCAGGCCGATGAACAATTCTGAAGAACCGATCATACAAGGTAAAGCACTTATTTAGTGAACAAGTTACATTTCCGCAAAGATTCTCCCACTGAATGTATCATTCACTTTTCCTAGATTTAGTTTCTAGTGTCCTCTTCGGTTTTCGTCGGTTCGGTCTGTTACTATTGGGTAATTTAAGGTTCCTTCCACTGTCAGTGATTTCACGCCAAAAGCGAAATCAAGCACTAATGCAATGCATCTCCTCATCTATTTAGCCGGCTGTTGTGGCCGAGCGGTTCTAGGCGCTTCAGTCTGGAACCACGCGACCGCTACGGTCGCAGGTTCAAATCCTGCCTCGGGCATGGATGTGTGTGATGTCCTTAGGTTAGTTAGGCTTAAGTAGTTCTAAGTTATAGGGGACTGATGACCTCAGATGTTAAGTCCCATACTGCTCAGAGCCATTTGAATCATTTTTTCATCTATTAACGGGGGATACAGTGAATCTATCTATTTTCACGGTTACCTAGCAGTCCATCCAGGAATAACAGATCGTCCTCTGCAACTCGCTACAGTCTCTGGACGACGCTGTCTTCTCACAAGGGAACCTCCCCATCGCACCCCCCTCAGACTTAGTTATAAGTTGGCACAGTGGATACGCCTTGAAAAACTGAACACAGATCAATCGAGAAAACAGGAAGAAGTTGTGTGGAACTATGAAAAAAACAAGCAAAATATACAAACTGAGTAGTCCCTGTGTAAGATAGGCAACAAGTGTGAGCTCAAGAGCGCTGTGGTCCAGTGGTTAGCGTGAGCAGCTGCGGCACGAGAGGTTCTTGGTTCAAGTCATCCCTCGAGTGAAAAGTTTTTTATTTTCAGACAGTTATTATCTGTCCGTCCGTCCGATGCGAGGTAACTGCGCCGTAGTATTGGGACGCTACACCTAAACAAACATCGAAACACACGACGTCAGTCGACTACAGCGCACGGAGGAGAGAGTATTCCTGCTAACGAAGCTCTCTGGCTGGCAGTTGACTGTTCGCTACTTTGGACGAGAGTGCATTAAACACGTGAGATGTATTCCGTGGGCAATATGAATCCAGCAAATATAGCTCGCGACTTCAATAACAAGGTCAATGAATATTGGAAAGGCACGTCCTTTCGTCTACTAATCGCACGGTTTTGCGGTGCGGTCGCAAAACACAGACACTAAACTTATTACAGCGAACAGAGACGTCAATGAACGAACGGACAGATCATAATTTTGCGAAAATAAAGAAAGTAAACTTTTCACTCGAGGGAAGACTTCAGCCAAGGACCTCTCGTTACGCAGCTTCTCACGCTAACCATGGGACCAAGGCGCTCCTGAGTTCACACTATCCTTGATGTTGCCTATCTTGCGCATGGACTACTCAGTTTGTATATTTTGCTTATTTTTTTCATAGTTCCATACAACTTCTTCCTGTTTTCTCGATTGAACTCTGTTCAGTTTTTCAAGGCGTATCCACTGTGCCAACTTATAACTAAATCTGAGGGAGGTGCGATGGGGAGGTTCCCTTGCTAGAGACAACTACATGGTCTGCGAATAGCTTCAAAAGGTCCCAATGTTATCCACTAGATAAATTATATACTGATCACCCAGTACGTTATGACCACCTACCTAATAGCCGGTATGTCCACCTTTGGTGCAGATAACAGCTGCGACGCTTCATGGCATGAAACCAATGAGATCTTTGTAGGTCGCTGGAGCGAGTTGGCACCACATTTCGACAGACTAGTCACCTAATTCCCGTAAATCCTGGGGACGGGATGTCGAGCTCTGACGCCACGTTGTCACAACGCAGATGTGTTCGATCGCATTCAGATCTGGCGAGTTGGGGGGCCAGCACATCAATTGGAACTCGACACTATGCTCCGCAAACCATTCTATTACGCTCCTGGCGTTGTGACACGGCGCATTATCTTGCTGAAAAATGCCACTGCCATCGGGAAACATGATCTTCATGTAGGGGTGTACATGGTCTGCAACATACTCCTTGGCCGACGTGGTGCCTTTGCACGAGCTCACCTGGACCAATGGATGTCCACATGAATGTTTCCCAGAACGTAATGCAGCCGCTGCCAGCTTGTCTCCCTACTGTAGTACAAGTGTCAAGGAGCTGTTCCTCTGGAAGACGACGGATTCGCGCCCTACCATCGCCATAATGAAGAAGGTACCGGATTGACCAGGCCATGCAACAGCCTACCATTGGGCCAACGTTCAGTGCCCATGACAATGTGCCCATTTAAGTAGTAGCTGCTGATGTCATGGTGTTAACGTTGGTACACGCATGTGTCATTGGCTGCGGAGCCCCATCGTTAGGAGTGTGCGTTAAGACACACTTGTACTCTGCCCATCATTAAGGGTTGACGTTATTCCCACCACAGTTCGCCGCCTGTCCTATTTTACCAGTGTGCCTACGACATCTGTAATAATGAAGTGTGCTTGCCTATCCCCACGAAGTCCAGACATGGTTTCACCTTAGTTTCGCCACGTGTTGAAGACACTCGCCACAGCGCTTCCTGAACACCCGAAACGTCGTGCAGTTACCGAAATGCTCGTGCCGAGACTCTGGGACACCACAATCTGCTCTTGGTCAAGCTCAGACAGATCACATGCCTTCCCCATTCTACAGGTGGGCAGCACACCGACTGATACTACGTGCACCGTGCATGTGTCTGACTAGCAGTCATTCCTCACCAGATGACGCTGCAGTCGCCTCCAAGATTTATATCAATAGTATGTCGTTGGTCATAATGTTCTGACTGATCAGCATGTCTGGTATCAAAAAATTTATAACTTGGTTGGGGATTTGATGCAGTGCGTTTTCTTGAATGGAGGGTTGTCACCATAAGATGTAATATCAGGCGTCTCCAAGGGAAGCGTGCTGGAAACCCTTGCGTCCATGTTCTGTCTTATCGATCAGCTATACAGTATTAATAGTACCCCGAGAATTTTCGCAGATGATGCAGTTATTCATAAAGAAGTACAGTCTGTAAATCATGCGCCAAATATTCAGTCAGATTCAGTGAAGACTTCAAAGTGGTGCAAAGACTGACAGTACAGGCCGTAATATTGAGTAATGTAAAACTGTGCACTGCACAAAATGAAACCATGTGTGTTCTGTGTGTACATTATCAAAGAGTCGCAACTGGAATCCGCAACACATCCAAGTACTTATGTTAACAGTTTGTGGAAATAGGAAAAAAAAAGTATCGTACTCGTATAGGGTCAGGCAGCTGGCAGATACAGTTCACTGGCAGATAGTACAAAAAATATAATCAGTCGGTAAAGGAGAGTGCTTACAAAACACTTGCGCGACCCACCCTACGACACTGCTCAAGTGTGTGGGACGCATTACTGAAAAGGAGTAACAGAAGATGCTGAATCTATTCTCATAAGTTTCCAGAAAAATAAGTTTAGTTTGTTTCATCAAAAAGTTGGAGGACGGGAAAACAAGATAGATGATCATGTTGTATGCCTCGATGATGTGGAAAATTACGACGTGCATCCCTGGACGCCATGTAACCACAGGAAAGAATAACTTAAATATAACGAATTATAAACCAACATCACTTTCGTGTAGAGTTCACGTGAAAAAAGGAAGAGTTGCAGCGTATGTCAAAGTTGGATACAAAGTAAAGAAATATTGAAACAAATAGTTGTTGTGTTAATCAAAACCTAGGAGCATGTGCTTGTAAGCTGTTATTGTAGAATACATTCTTATAATAGCAACAGTCTACAGATCTCCTCTAGGAAGCGTTCAGCTTTTTACGAGAAATCCATATCCAAGAAGAAACGGTTAGTAGGTTGTGAAGATTTCAGTGCAGACAGAGAAAATGAACTAGTACTACTATTTGAGTGCTCTAGTCTAATTATAGCAGTCAATTTTTCAACTAGTTTGCAGCAAGATAGTGGAAAATGTAACTTTTTATAGAATGCTAAGGCTAAAACAATTAATCCATACCGAGTTATTACTGGACCATCTGGGCATGACGTACAGTTATTGGAAATAAACAATATGACACTCTGCAGTCCTGAGGCAGGTTCATAAAAAAACAGTGAGGCTTATTAATGAGAACAGGATACAGTGTTTTAAGAGTAAGTCGAAAGGCTTGGTATGTGTTGGAGTACATTTTTTTATTTCTTTTTTGTCATCAGTCTACTGACTGGTTTGATGCGGCCCGCCACGAATTCCTTTCCTGTGCTAACCTCTTCATCTCAGAGTAGCACTTGCAACCTACGTCCTCAGTTATTTGCGTGACGTATTCCAATCTCTGTCTTCCTCTACAGTTTCTGCCCTCTACAGCTCCCTCTAGTACCATGGAAGTCATTCCCTCATGTCTTAGCAGATGTCCTATCATCCTGTCCCTTCTCCTTATCAGTGTTTTCCACATATTCCTTTCCTCTCCGATTCTGCGTAGAACCTCCTCATTCCTTACCTTATTAGTCCACCTAATTTTCAACATTCGTCTATAGCACCACATCTCAAATGCTTCGATTCTCTTCTGTTCCGGTTTTCCCACAGTCCATGTTTCACTACCATACAATGCTGTACTCCAGACGTACATCCTCACAAATTTCTTCCTCAAATTAAGGCCGGTATTTCATATTAGTAGACTTCTCTTGGCCAGAAATGCCTTTTTTGCCATAGCGAGTCTGCTTTTGATGTCCTCCTTGCTCCGTCCGTCATTGGTTATTTTACTGCCTAGGTAGCAGAATTCCTTAACTTCATTGACTTCGTGACCATCAATCCTGATGTTAAGTTTCTCGCTGTTCTCATTTCTGCTACTTCTCATTACCTTCGTCTTTCTCCGATTTACTCTCAAACCATACTGTGTACTCATTAGACTGTTCATTCCGTTCAGCAGATCATTTAATTCTTCTTCACTTTCACTCAGGATAGCAATGTCATCAGCGAATCGTATCATTGATATCCTTTCACCTTGTATTTTAATTCCACTCCTGAACCTTTCTTTTATTTCCATCATTGCTTCCTCGATGTACAGATTGAAGAGTATGGGCGAAAGGCTACAGCCTTGTCTTACACCCTTCTTAATACGAGCACTTCGTTCTTGATCGTCCACTCTTATTATTCCCTCTTGGTTGTTGTACATATTGTATATGACCCGTCTCTCCCTATAGCTTACCCCTACTTTTTTCACAATCTCGAACAGCTTGCACCATTTTATATTGTCGAACGCTTTTTCCAGGTCGACAAATCCTATGAAAGTGTCTTGATTTTTCTTTAGCCTTGCTTCCATTATTAGCCGTAACGTCAGAATTGCCTCTCTCGTCCCTTTACTTTTCCTAAAGCCAAACTGATCGTCACCTAGCACATTCTCAATTTTCTTTTCCATTCTTCTGTGTTTTATTCTTGTAATCAGCTTCGGTGCATGAGCTGTTAAGCTGATTGTGCGATAATTCTCGTACTTGTCAGCTCTTGCCGTCTTCGGAATTGTGTGGATGATGCTTTTCCGAAAGTCAGATGGTATATCGCCAGACTCATATATTCTACACACTAACGTGAATAGTCGTTTTGTTGCCACTTCCCCCAATGATTTTAGAAATTCTGATGGAATGTTATCTATCCCTTCTGCCTTATTTGACCGTAAGTCCTCCAAAGCTCTTTTAAATTCCGATTCTAATACTGGATCCCCTATCTCTTCTAAATCGACTCCTGTTTCTTCTTCTATCACATCAGATAAATCTTCACCCTCATAGAGGCTTTCAACGTATTCTTTCCACCTATCTGCTCTCTCCTCTGCATTTAACAGTGGAATTTCCGTTGCACTCTTAATGTTACCACCGTTGCTTTTAATGTCACCAAAGGTTGTTTTCACTTTCCTGTACGCTGAGTCTGTCCTTCCGACAATCATATCTTTTTCGATGTCTTCACATTTTTCCTGCAGCCATTTTGTCTTAACTTCCCTGAACTTCCTATTTATTTCATTCCTAAGCGACTTGTATTTCTGTATTCCTGATTTTCCCGGAACATGTTTGTACTTCCTCCTTTCATCAATCAACTGAAGTATTTCTTCTGTTACCCATGGTTTCTTCGCAGCTACCTTCTTTGTACCTATGTTTTCCTTCCCAACTTGTGTGATGGCCCTTTTTAGAGATGTCCATTCCTCTTCAACTGTACTGCCTACTGCGCTATTCCTTATTGCTGTATCTATAGTGTTAGAGAACTTCAAACGTATATCGTCATTCCTTAGTACATCCGTATCCCACTTCCTTGCGTATTGATTCTTCCTGACTAATTTCTTGAACTTCAGCCTACTCTTCATCACTATTATATTGTGATCTGAGTCTATATCTGCTCCTGGGTACGCCTTACAATCCAGTCTCTGATTTCGGAATCTCTGTCTGACCATGATGTAATCTAATTGAAATCTTCCCGTATCTCCTGGCCTTTTCCAAGTATACCTCCTCCTCTTGTGATTCTTGAACAGGGTATTCGCTATTACTAGCTGAAACTTGTTACAGAACTCAATTAGTCTTTCTTCTCTTTCATTCCTTGTCCCAAGCCCATATTCTCCTGTAACCTTTTCTTCTACTCCTTCCCCTACAACTGCATTCCTGTCGCCCATGACTATTAGATTTTTGTCCCCCTTTACATACTGCATTACCCTTTCAATATCCTCATACACTTTCTCTATCTGTTCATCTTCAGCTTGCGGCGTCGGCATGTATACCTGAAATATCGTTGTCAGTGTTGGTCTGCTGTCGATTCTAATTAGAACAACCCGGTCACTGAACTGTTCACAGTAACACACCCTCTGCCCTATCTTCCTATTCATAACGAATCCTACACCTGTTATACCATTTTCTGCTGCTGTTGATATTACCCGATACTCATCTGACCAGAAATCCTTGTCTTCCTTTCACTTCACTTCACTGACCCCTACTATATCTAGATTGAGCCTTTGCATTTCTCTTTTCAGATTTTCTGGTTTCCCTACCACGTTCAAGTTCTGACATTCCACGCCCCGACTCGTAGAACGTTATCCTTTCTTGATTATTCAATATTTTTCTCATGGTAACCTCCCCCTTGGCAGTCCCCTGCCGGAGATCCGAATGGGGGACTATTCCGGAATCTTTTGCCAATGGAGAGATCATCATGACACTTCTTCAAATACAGGCCACATGTCCTGTGGATACACGTTACGTGTCTTTAATGCAGTGGTTTCCATTGCCTTCTGCATCCTCATGTCGTTGATCATTGCTGATTCTTCCGCCTTTAGGGGCAATTTCCCACCCCTAGGACAAGAGAGTGTCCTGAACCTCTATCCGCTCCTCCACCCTCTTTGACAAGGCCGTTGGCATAATGAGGCTGACTTCTTATGCCGGAAGTCGTCGGCCGCCAATGCTGATTATTTATCAAAATGTAGGCAGTGGCGGGGATCGAACCCGGGACCGAAGACGTTTTGATTATGAATCAAAGACGCTACCCCTTTTTTTTAGTTCATTTTGTTCGTTATAGTTCGTTGCAATTGTTCGTGGCGGACGTCCCCTGACGCCCGTTGAAGTTCGTTATTGATCCATTCACTCAGTTTTTTTATTACAGAGGGCAGCTAACCCACCCCTAGACCACGGCTGTGGTATATATATAAATAAAGTCAATGTCTGATTCAATTTATTCCATTGTACATTTATGTCAGTATTTGAAAGTTGCTTTCTAAAAAAATTATCTAAAAGATCCATTAAAAAACAATTAAGTTGTGGATAAGTAAAGAAAACAAAATCTCGTACAAGAGGACAAGCAAAATTTATATAAAGGCAAGAGTAAGTCAACATCCGACAGTAATTTCATACTATAAAACATACTGCAGTATTTTCAGGATATTCATTAAACGGTCCAGAAGTATGCATATGCTAACAGAAATAAATCAAACAAATAATAAAATTTAAACTCTATGGGATATTGTCAAATGGAAGACTGACAGCCAGTCAGTGTACGTTACATCATAATAATTAAGCTAGATGGTAATCTTGTGACGGTTTTCACAAGCACTTTCAACAATCACTTTCTAAACTTTTACGCTCTATAGCTTCGTTGGATGACGTTTCCGGACGTGGGTTCCCATGTAAAACTTAACCTATTGAGTTCCCTCTACAACCTCTAGAAGTGTGTTGACATGAATTATGAAACACCCTGTAGATGGTTTCATTCACAAAAACTATGTGGATTAACTGTCGTGTCTGAAGAAGGCAATAATGTACCGAAACAGATAGGTACTGTGAATATTTGTACTACTCGGGAGATCTCGACGTCGGGCTGGGAAGCATGCACGGATAGCCGAAGTAGTTAAGGAGCCTGTTAGCGTTAAGCGAAATATCTGGGTTCGAGTCAACGTCCTGCAAAAATCTTCACATGTCCGGCCGGGAAGTGTGCAAGGATAGCCGAAATGGTTATGGAGCCTGCTAACGTTAAGCGAAATATCTGGATTCGAGTCTACGATTCGCAAAAATCTTCATATGTCACAGCTATATAATACATTCCTAGCCGTTGCAGCTGACGTTATGGAATTCGAATTCAGCAAGCGAGAAATTTGGAATGATAAATTTTTGTATCGACACCTACATGGATGGTCTGCAAGTTAGACTTAAGTCCCTCCCAGAGAGTTCATTGAACCACTTCCACAATAATTCTCTATAATCCCAATCTCGAACAGCGCGCGGAAGGAACGAACATCTACATCCTTCCGCGCGAGCTCTGATTTCCCTTTTTTATTATGACGACCGTATCTCCCTATGTAGGTCGGCGTTAACAAAATATTTTCCCATTCGGAGGAGAAAGTTGGTGATTGAAATTTCGTGAAAAGACCCCGCCGCTACGAGAAACGCCTTCGTTTTGACGATGTCCACTCCAAATCCTGTATCATCTCCGTGACACTCTCTCCCCTATTTCTCGATAGTAAAAAAAACGTGCTGCCATTCTTTGAACTTTCTCCATGTACTGCGTCAATCCTATACGGTAAGGATCCAACGCCGCGCAGCAGTACTCCAAAACACGACGAGCAATGGTAGTGTAGGGAGCCTCCTTAGTAGATCTGTTGCATCTCCTAACACCCAAACCTCCAGATGTCAGACACTAACGTCGGTACCAAGCGTTGTCGACAGAGTATCAACCAAAACTCCGATTTAGTTGGTACTATATGTTGTGGTTGTAACGGAACATATTAAAGGCTTTACTGTACCGAAGTATGCGATACCCTCCAAATTCAACCAGTTTAACGAGTATTTATGAGTATAGAAAAGTTATTGTGTATGTTAACAATGATTGCATAACATGTCTCCATAAACTGTCAACCCATTAAATTATACTGAATAACTGACCCACACAAAAGTTTATATCACTTGATCACTGATACAGCAAATGTCATCATGTAAAAACACCAAGTTCATCTTAAATAATTAATATGAAAAACGAAAAATAGTGGCCAACTTTGGTATTTTAGATCTCCTTAAATAAAAATCACCCAGTGAAACCTATTTGTTCACTAGGAGCGGTTTCACTCAGTATTCACGAAATCAATCCTATTTTAGACGAAAACCAATGTAATTCTTAATAATTCATGTTATTTACTTATTTATGCAAATTGGAGAAGTCAATTGACAAACTTCTTAAAAACGGCCTTTTTGTAACAAAGAATTATTCTGTCAAGTCAACAAATCTGTCTGTCATTTTAATAACATGTTAAATTATGTCACTAGATGCAAATTAATAACTTTTCTGCACAAATTATGATAACAGATGTACATGTGACTCATAAACTATATCTCTTTTTAGTAGTTCTTTGACAATGTTATAAATACAAGCAGCAAGAAGGGTCGGGGGGCAGTCGGGATGTCACTTTGGTAAAGTGTGTTTGTGTGTTATTGTTTGAGGTGGATAAACAATGCAAAGAACATGTAAAAGAAGTACTACTTTGTGTTGTGTCATGGTCTTTGGTGGACAGGGGACCAGAGTGATAAATATTTGAAGTTTACATATTTGTTGGTTTCGCTCGTTCTTTATCATCAAAAGCACATAAAAAACACGGGACCTCGTGTTTTTAACCCTAGACAACCAGATTTAGAGCCAGCATCAGCATCGAGACACAGCAGCGATCCAGCAAGTAGCAGCGATTACCACAACACAATGCATTTTAATGGCGCCAACCTAACATCAAGTGCTAACAAGCTGCGTAAATGGGAGTGAAATAGTGCGATTATAGCAATTAGCTATATCTACGACCAGGCGACCATTACATGGTCCAGCAGAAAGGGAGTAAACGTTAATTAAAAGTAATATCAGAACTATGGAGTACAGGAAAAGCACAACCGTGAGTAATCATTATTGCTTCCGTGAGGAAGTTGATAGAGCTTAGATCGTCGTACTAAGGCTCCTGGGTTCACATTCCAGTGATGACCATT